>NC_063262.1:14853640-15554635 GCF_019578655.1 Ricinus communis
CACAGGGATCACTCAAGTCGCTCAAAGTGTATATTAGGTGAATAACAAATCCCTCAAAGCAAATGCACAAGAATCATATCTTCGCTACTGTAAATAACTAAATACCAAAATCAAAGGGTCTTTACCAAGGTTGTAATGGGGCTAAGGTAAAGGTACGGAGATTTGGGAAAGAAGTGTGAAAATACTGGAATTCGTGCGACAAACAACAATATATGCTCAAAGGATTAAATGCCTAATATACAAAAAGAATTATCACTAAAATCCCTACTTCATAGAATAACGCTCACATATGCTCTAAATCCGATAAAGAGACAAATAATTAAAGAATTTTGTTTATTTTCTTCTTTTGATGTTTTTTTTTTAATAATAAACTAGCAGCTTATAAGAACTGATGCATACGTAAAGAATAAAAATACAGTTTGGATCGGAGGAAGCATCTAAAATCTCAAAAAGACTTAGTGAATTTACCAACATAGCAACTAGCATTTTAATCCCACATAAGGGTGAGCAAATCACAAAAAGAAATTCCAGCATAAGGGTAAAGGAAAGATAAATGTAAAGAGTGGTATAGTTGAAGTGTATATGTGTAGATTATGAAGAAAAGGTTAAGGCTCAAAATTGGCTAACTAATGAAAACATAAGGGGGTAGGCTTTTGGTCAAATATGGTGAATTCTAAATCGCCCAAATCATCTCATGGTATTCACAATATTCATGTAACTTCAACAGGCATTACAAAGCATGTTCTAGAAGCAGTGTCAAGTACAATGCATACTCAAACAAGAAATATAAAGAGCATAAGTATAATGAATGCCCAACAGGTCAAAATCTCCCTTTAAGGTATGGTATTAGGTGCAATTGATTCATAACATCATTAATTGAATCATTACTTAAGAAACACATACATATGACATTATTAGCGTTCTATGTTAAATTTCGACAATTCAAAAAAAATTAAATACCACTAGTTTAACCCGGCAGGGCTGATGTGTAAAACACCATCAATTATTTTCCAAGGACAATGAACAACAAAGAAAAGTAACTACAATTCTATAAATCAAGTCATCAATCAGCTCAAAAATAGCATACTCAAGTGCATAAAGACACAATGTCCTAACATCCCCTAAAAAATACACAACACCTAGCGATAGCAATTTCATATATATCTAAAAACCATATAAGAGAGTAGGATTATAAGGTTTACCCACAACCACCCCACACTTGAAGAACACACTGTCCTTAGTGTAACATATTGTGGATGCCCCGTATGGGATGCTCAACTAAGAGAACAAAGGCAATACAATCCAAGTGCATGACATGTATGAAAAATAAAGTAAATAAATGCAGAAAAATAAAAAGATCTAGGGGACTGCCCTGATCATCCATTGAGGCTGATGTTGTGGAAATTCAGTGCCTCCTCGGTAGAATCTGAAAATAATAAAATAAAGAAATAATCAGACTGAAAATAATAATTAAATAAAATATGAGGACTTAAAACTAAAATGTTTCAAAATGAAAGGGTAAAAAATATTAAAAATGAAAAATAGAATTTGGGGTGCCTCCCAAAAGCGCTTCTTTTTATGTGATGAGTCTTCTTAGCTGGAGTCATGATGAAAAGCAAACGGGCGTGATCGACGACCATCCATCCTTCTTCCAAGCAAATGGCTTCAAGTATCCGCTTAGAGGGATAATCGTCGATCTCCTCTTCCCGACTGTCAAGTAAGCTGCCAGTATGATGGGAAAAACTCGTTCCTCATTTAATTGCACGTAGTCATGATGCTCTAGGGGCTCTTCCAATTTGAAAGCTGAAGTTTCACCAATTGGAACGATCAATGGTTGGGCAATTTCTTCAAGAATGTCAATGGTTTTCTCCAGTCCTTATTTTGGTTCACTTGCTAGAAGAAACTCGAGCTCCTCTAAGACTTCTTCATTGGATAACTCATGCTCATCTTCCATTATTGAAGGGACTTGTAGAAAATCCACCAAAAATTCCTGTAACTGCAGCTCAGCATCATCAACTGTACATTCCTATTGATTGTCTTTCAGAGGAATCATGTTCGCCTCTTCCTTTTCTGGTTCCATCTCCATGTTCAAGAAATCGTCATACACAGAAGCATCATCATCAAACATAGCAGATAAGCCAAAAAAATTCTCACCTGAGTGATGGCGCTCAAATGTTCCTCAGATTCAGTAGCGTTTGATGGAGTTCCCCATTGTTTTGCCGCTAGTAACTTGAAGATCAAGCCTACTTGATGCTCTATGTTCTCAATTAAGGATTGTTGACTTTCAAGTACCCTCTCTGTTTGTTGGAATCTATCATAAAGACTTGTAATGAACCTCATCATCAGCTCCTCTGACACTAACTCTTCATCTTGAGTTGAAGGTGCAAGATTAGGTTATTGATGTAGTTGCTGAAATCCTAGTGGTTCTTGGCCATCTAAGCTTCATCCAAAGGGTGAATGAGTGTTCCATTCTTGATTATAGGTGCTTTCATACGAGTTATTTAGCCAGCTTCCCGTATAATTCACTTGTTCATAGTTATAAGAACAATGAGTAAAATCACTGCACAATGGACAATCATTACTCAAATGTAAACCATAACAAAATTCACAAAAAAACTTGAGATGAAAGGATAGGAGTGGAGAGTTGATCGGTAGCCCTACAAAACGATTCCACTCGAGCTTCTAAAGATGCACGGGTATCCCAATTTTTAGCACTATCTTGGTTCCTGATCCCATTTTCCAACGTGTCATACAAAGAGTTTAGCATTGAACCTCCTTATCATCCACTACCTGAATCATAAACTTAACTAAATAAATATGTACAAACAAAACAGAAATAAATAAAAATAAAATAAAATAAAAGGCTAAATTAACAAATAGCAAATTTCACTCTAGTTTCCAAACATTCCCCGGCAACGGTGCCAAAAACTTGATAGTTGCTATTTGTGTTAGCTACAATCTAAGGTAGTGAACCTATCGATGCAGTCTAGCACTCATGGCGAGTATCAAGGTCGTATTCCTCGGGAAAGGGAAAGCCCATAGTTATTTCTTTGTTCTTTATTATATTAACCTAAAATGAATGATGAATAATTTCTAAACCAACTAATAGCTACAAGCTAAGTTCTAAGGGAGATGCAGGAATGAATGGATAAATGAAATAACCAAGACAAGAAAGCAAACCCAAAGGGAACCTAAACTAGTTGGCAATCAAACAAAAGATAAAGGATTGGTGAGTCTAATTATGCTACCCATGGATGAATTCTTAACTGAATTTGGTTTCTCTCTCGAGATAATCGAATTCTAAACCTAATAACCTAAAGTTGGAATCTTTTCCTAACGATTGATTCTTAAATTAGCATTAAGCCTTAATCCGCCTCTATTAAGCTTTGTTAATTCTTAATTCGGCTAGTTAATTATCCTTATCTCTAAGTGATTATTAACCAGTTCTTGCTATTCAAAATTCCAATTGCCAAATGGACTTCTCAATCACATAAAGCAATCTAAACACCACAATTCACAACGTCTCATGAATAATGCATTGTCTTATTAATACTGAAAGCAAGAAGAATACAAAACTAACTCAAACAATCCAACAATATAATATTAAGCCAACATAGTAAAGAAATCCCAATGGGTTTAATCAATCTAGCTAAACATGTTCATGTTTAAAACAATCTAGGAAATCAATTACAATGGAAGAATAATGAAAATGAAACATGTACACCCCTTTCTCTCGAACTGGATGAACAGCTCCAAATCTGGATCTACACTATGATTAATCTCTGCAACTCTCTCCCGAACTCAGTACTATGCAAAAATCTAACCAGCCGCCAGGGCTCTCTCTCACTCCTTCCTCCTCTAACCCTAAGAAAAATAGTTTTCCTTATATAATTTCCTCAGCACAACCATGGTCAAGGCCGTGCTGAACATTCGGATCTCAACAATTCGGGCTTACTCATGATCGTGCCCCCGCCAGTGCTGAGCCACCACGGGCCGTGCTGGAGGCCGTGGTGGCCTCAAAAACTATGCCCAAACCATTATTTTAAAGACCAAGTTTCGATGGTTGGTCACGGCCAGAGTCCAGGCCGTGATATTCAGCATGGCCTTGACCTAGGCCGTGCTCAATGTGTGCAACACGGGCTCTTGTCCGATCTTGATGAATTCCCGTCCGTTTTCACACGTATTGATTTATAATTGCTTAAACACCAATGACGGTCCTATAAATGCTCCTGAAATGTAAAAGAACACAAAACACGAGTGATCTGGAAATAAAAGCACAATAATTGCTAAGAACATACGCAATAATATGCAAGCAATTATGTGTAAAACTATACACATCATTAACTCGAGAGAAAGGCAAATTCATTTAAGAAATTATTCACAAATTGCAATTCTTAATCAATCAATTTATAATTTATCATTTTTAAGTCGGCTAGCTAAAGGATCCCCAATTGGGTTAACTCATCTCATTGTCTTTTCCAAACTTTCATTCTCTTTGTTAAAATTTAGTTTTCATTTGCATTCTCAATCATTTTTAATTAATGATCTTCACCACCTTTTGATTGGTTAGATAATAGGAATAGCATAGTAGTAGTAGCTTCTAAGTTCCTGTGGGATACGATATTGATACTTGCCATAGCTAGATTACATTTGATAAGTGCACTTACCAGTAGATTGCTAGTCGGGTTTAGCCAGCCTCAAGTTTTTGGCGCCGTTGCCGGGGACTTTGTTTTGAGAAACATTGTGAACTGTGTGTTCTTATTAATTTAGCCATTTATTCTTTGTTCTTTATTTGTTTTTGTTTGATTTTATTCTTTTATTCATTTGTGTTGTTGGTTATTCGTTGTTTCAGGTAATGTATGACCAGGAGATCCAATCCTGATCTAGTAGATCCTTTACCAGAACTAGAGTGATCCCTCAGGCAGTTGAGGAAGCGGTCGAAAGTAGAGAAGGAAGATATTTAAGTTGGGAAAGCCGTAGACAAGAGTGAACCGGAAGACACTACAGTAGAGATGGCAGACGCCAACGACAACAATAAGAATAACCGGACAATGTATGATTTTGCCTAGACCATCACTGGAGGGGATGCGAACATACATTACGAGACCGGCTGTCACTGCCAATAATTTTAAAATAAAGCCTAATATGATTCAGATGGTGCAGCAAACGGTTCAGTTCGGAAGCTTGCTAGATAGGGATCCTAACGCGCATATAGTGAGTTTCTTGGAGATTTATGATACCTTCAAGATTAATAGGACAACAGACGATGCAATTCTTCTCTGCTTGTTTCCATTTTCTTTAAGGGATAGAGCAAAGCGGTGGCTACAGTCGCTACCTGTAAACATTATCACCACTTAGGATTCTTTGGCAAAGAAAGTGGTGGCCCGCATTTCAGTAGTAACTGTATATCGGAGATATGTTTGCCTCTTCTTCATCTAACCATGAACAGGTGGACTATATGGGGAGTCAGCCTAGGCAGCAGAACAACCTGTATAGCAACACTTATAATCCGAGATGGAGAAATCATCCAAACTTTGGATGGAGGAGCAACAATAACCAGGGGCCAAAAGGGTTTCAGCAACTACATCAGCAGCCACAATAATCTGTTCTCCCACCTCAGTCTCCTCAGACTCAGAGAAAAAGCCTAACTTAGAGAAGCTGATGATGAAGTTTGTGTCCACTTCAAAGACCAGATTTCAGCAGACGGACGCAGCTCTTAGAAATCAACAGGCTTCCATTCAGAACTTGAAGAATCAAATAGGCCAGATTTCTAAGATGTTGGCTGAGAGGCAGCTGGGGACTTTGCCTAACAATAGAGAGTCCAACCCGAGAGAGCGTGTGAACGTAATCACTTTGCGGTCAGGTAAGTATATTCTTGGTTCTTCTTCTATTTCCAATAATGATGTTGATGCGCAGGTAGAATCAAGCAGAAAGGTTGAAGATAACAAGGAGGAACCAGAGAAGGAAGAGGCAAAGAAGATTCTATTGAGGGAATACCAGCCTAAAAATTTTGTACCCTGCTAGGTTGAAGCAGGCACAAGTCGAGCAACAATTTGGTAAATTTCTTGATGTATTTAAACAACTGCACATAAAATTACCTTTTGCTAAATCTATTTCACAAATGCCTAGGTATGCGAAGCTCTTAAAGGAGATCCTTAGGAAAATAAAAGGAAGTTTGAGGACTTGGCATTCGTGACGCTAAACGAGGAATGTTTGGTGATTTTCTAAAACAAGTTACTGGAAAAGAAACATGATCTAGGGAGTCTTATTGTCCCTTGTGTGATTGGTGATTTGACAATTAGCAATACTTTAGCTAACTTAGGAGCTAGCATTAATTTAATGTCGTACAGTTTATTTACCAAGTTGGGGCTAGGTGAGACTAAATCCACTAGGATGAGCATACAGTTAGCTGATAGGACTGTTAAGTATCCTAGGAGTATTGTAAAGTATATACTTGTTAAGGTTGACAAATTTATATTTTCTATTGACTTTGTGATCATGGACATGGATGGTGATAGTAATGTACTTTTGATTCTAGGTCGACCTTTCCTTGCAATGTCTAGGGCTATTGTAGATGTTTGTGATGGAAAGCTTGAACTTAGGGTAGGGGATGAAACTGTCAGTTTTGATTTGAACACTTCTATGAGACAGTCCTTAGATTATAATGATGTTGTGTTTTCTATTGATGTACTTGATGATGTTATTGATACACAGTTGCAGGAGATATTGCTTGATGATCCTTTACAAGTTGCTTTGCAAGCAGAGGATGAGCATGAGCTATCCAATGAGAGTGTGTTGGAGCAACTTGCATTTTTGTTAGCTAATGAACCAAGTAAGAATACTGATAAGTTTGTTAAGATTGACAAGGTAGGCGTGCGGAAATTGAGGCCATCCCTTGAGGAACTACCAGTCCTTGAGTTTATAGAGCTCCCAAAGCATCTCAACTATGCATATTTGTATGAGGATAACAGGTTGCCTGTCATTCTAGCAGTGGACTTGACACTCGAGGAGAGGGAGATGACTTTGGCCTCTCTTAAGAAGTACCAAAAAGGCGTTTGCTTGGAAAATTGCTAACATTCTTGGGATTAGTCCTAGCTATTGCTCGCACAAGATTCTTATAGAGGATAGTTATAAGCCAATAGTGCAACCACAGTGCAGATTGAACCCGAATATGAAGGAAGTAGTTAAAAAGGAGGTAATTAAACTTCTTGATACAGGTTTGACTTACCCTATCTCTAATAGTTCCTAGGTTAGTCCTGTGCAGGTGGTTTCCAAAAAGGGAGGTAAGACTGTGGTTAAAAATGAGAAGGACAAGCTTATACTGACTAGAACGATAATGGGCTTTCGAGTGTACAAATTACAAGAGGCTAAATGATGCCACTCGAAAGGATCATTTTTTCCTTTCTTGTATTGACCAAATATTGGAAAGGTTGTCTAGGCATATGTTTTAATATTTTTTAGATGGTTTTTCAGGTTACTTCCAGATTCCCATTACACATGAGGACTAAGAGAAGAAAACCTTTACTTGCTCGTATGGTACGTTTGCTTATAAGAGGATGCCATTCAGATTGTGTAATGCACCTGTGACTTTTCAAAGGTGTATGATGGCGATCTTCCACGACATGATTGAGGAGTCTGTGGAGGTTTTTATAGATGATTTTTTTGTATTTAGTAACTCCTTCACTCACTGTTTGCATAATCTAGAATGCAATGTGTGGATGCTAACCTAGTCCTTAATTGGAAAAAGTGTCATTTTATGGTTAGGGAAGGTATAGTGTTGGGGCACAAAATTTTGCATGAAGGGATGGAGGTTGATAGGCCAAGGTGGATCCTATTGCTAAATTACCCCCACCTAGTTCAATTAAGGCTGTTAGGAGCATCTTAGGTCATGCAGGTTTCTATAGGAGGTTTATTAAAGACTTCTCTAAGATTGCTAGAACTTTAACTCAATTGCTTGTAAAGGATGTATCTTTTATATTTTCTGATGATTATTTGCAAGCTTTTGAGTTGTTGAATAAGAAACTAACCATAGCTCCAATTATGGTTTCACCTAATTGGGAGCTGCCATTTGAGTTTTCCCATATGGCACAGTAGAGTTGCATCATTCAGAGAAGGGAAACTTCAAGGTCAATGGGTATAGGTTGAAGCATTACTATGGTGATTCATGGCAGGTCGAGGAGCGAGTCAACCTTGTATTGAATCAATAAGAGTAGCTCAAGCATTTTGAGTCCAACTAAATAACTCGAAGAAAAAAGAAGCGCTTTTGGGAGGCACCCTAATTTTTATTGTATGTTTTTGACATTCTGATCATTGGTTTTGGAACATTTTCTTAGTTTTAGTCTTCATTTTCATTTAATTTTTAAGTTTTATATGCCAATTGAGTGTTTTGAGATGTGTGGAAGGTAACTTGCATGTTTAATTGTTGAAAATTGTAAGAAATTGCGCATGAGAAAAGTGCCAAGAATGAATTCTAGGTTTCAGCACGGTGTTGGCAGTTCAGCACGCTCTGTGAGCATACTTGTGCTTATCAACACGGGCGTGTTGTTGGCAAACAAACCGTGTTGAGAGAAAAATTGGACTTCGACACATTTTTCAAGAGTGAACGGGCTGTGAACACATCCGTGTCACATAACACGCCCGTGTTGAGGCCACCCACACCATGTTGAGAAAAAATAAGAATTCAGCACGGTTTCCGAGACTTACACCTATTGTGGGACTAGGCGTGCTGTCAACACGGCTTAAAACTAAATTGTGCTAGTCAACACGGCTTGGAACACGGGCATGTTGATGTTAGCGCCTATATAAGCCGCGTCATATCACAAGGTTCAAAATTTTTGCTCTCTTCTCTCTTCGCGCATATAGGCCGATATCCTCTCCCTTTTTTCCTTCAATTTTCAAGTGTTTTTCGGCAAATCAAGTAAGTTTCTTCCCTTAGCTTTGTTCAATAGTCCATTTTGGTATGTGATTCTACTCTTTTCTTTAATTTCTTTAGTTATTTCTGTAATTTTTGATATTGTTTCTTATTTTCATCAATCTCCATGTTAAATTTCTTATTTCGTTAAATTCGTCACATTTGTTGAATTTTATTCGTTATTCGTTGAATTTCTTGCTTTTCTTTTAATTTTGATTTGCTATTATTGCTTTATTCTGCTTTATTCTGCTTTATTCGTTACTATTGTTCATATTTTTTATTTCTTCTTTTCTACCTTTGAATTGCCCTATTGCCACTGTTTAATATATTTGAACTTGCTGGATTGTGAGCTGGTTTGGTAAATTAGGCATTATGCTGTTGAATTGGAAATTGACTAATGCAAGTGTGCTGAGAATGCATAATGCAAATGTTATGCTGTTGTGATGTTGTGTTATGCTGCTGTGATATTATGCCTTATCATATTACTGTTAAACTATTGTTGTTATTGTAATGGTTGTTTGTTTGGTGCTAGAATTACTTTTTAGCAAGAGTTTTGATTAATTTCCATGCATGTACTATGGCTGATCTGCGGGAGAGACCTCAGAAGGTAGGTGTCTCCAAGAGAAGGTGTTAAGACCCACCTGAACAGCCTACACCACCTGCACCTCGATCACCTGCCCCACCTGCCCCTAGAGCTCCAGCTCCACCTCCAGCTCCCGCACGACACAAATTTTTACAATTTTAGAGCCCCACTCACGAGGCTCATTACCAGCAGCTGCAATATATATAGTTAGGCTGCAGGAGATGTATGGATTGGCAAGCATTTGAAACAGTTGGCCTAGCTACTGAGGTTTGAAAGTTACTTCAGACTCCATCTTTTGAGGCCTTTTTCAGTATTGTGGAGCTCACACTTGAGTTCGCCTCCACTTTCTTCCTTCAAACGCAAATCAGGGACTGGTCCCAGCTATAGGCCATTTCGTTTCGGTTAGGGGGACGGACTTGCATGATGAGTATTCCCCAGTTTGGTGTTGCACTTGGTCTTTATGACCAAGCGACCATATATTCAGATGATTTCAGAGGTTCATTATATAACCTAGGAGTTTCTTTTGACAAGGCCTAGGAGACCATCTCAAAAGTGGACGAGCCTTACTACCCGAGCAAGTCCAAGGCATCCAGCCTCTTTGATAGCGTGCGATATCTTCCCTTCCTGCTAGCATATACATTGACAGGTCGAGGGGACAGTTTTGGAGTGGTCACCCAGTCTAATGTATTCTGTTTATGGGCCCTGCATAGAGGAGGAGGGTGGACATGGGGTATGTGTTAGCCAAGCAGTGCAAAACTGTTATTAGGACTCGAAAAAGATTTTTATATGTTTCGGACCTTATGTGACCAGGATTACTAGGAGGATGGAGCTAGTGGACAAAGCTCTATCAGATGAGTTGACACTTGTTGGCGAGATGACCCCTGCTGGCCTCTCTACTATGCAGCATATAAGGATGGTCACTCAGAGGACAGGGCCCTTGGGGCCAGAGTACAGACTTATTCGTTCAATAGCCCGGGCAGCTTTGGAGGAGCAAAGGGAGCACCCCAGACCTGCAGATATTCTTGGTCCCTCCCGACCTTTATCCTCATCAGCTCCTTGGCCATCTAATATGCAAATTGATGAGCTGACTGTAAGATTTGATCAGATCACCGACATGCAGCAACAGCACACAAATAGGTTTAACAGGTTCGAGGAGAAGGTTAGAGCGCAGCTCCAGCACTTTGATGCTATGCAGAGGCAGATTATGGATTTGCTACAGAGGTAGTTGGCCTAGGGAGACAGGATAGAGGCAGCCTTGCAGTAGAAAAGGATGGATGATTTTGACTTCGCTGACTTTGGCAAGTATTTTCCACCTTCAGCAGCCGACGATGCACCTCCTCCAGTACAACCACCAGCAGCCGAGGGACCACCACCACCACCAGCCCAGCAAGATGAGTAGGGCAATATATCTTCATATTTATCTTTTTTTCTTTTTATACTTATTATGTTACTTCCCAACTCTTTTATACACTGTGGACAGTGTGTCCTTCAAGTGTGGGGTAGGTAAGTCGTTATTTTGGCTTTTCTTTTTCTTATGTTTTCCGATTGTTGTTTATTGTATTATTAATGATGTATATATTTAGGATACTTAGGATGTTTATTAGCTTTTTGTCTATCTTCGAAAAATTGATAGTTATGATTATGAGCATGTGATTTTTCCTCCTTGTTGTTTATTACTTTTGGAATATTATTGAGCAATTTTTAGTTTATCATAATGGTTGGGTTAAGCTAGTATTACTTGACCATTCTTTAAGTTAGTTAATTTGAATTTGATTAATTGTTGTGTTTTATGTATGAATTGATTAAATGATGATTTCATTGATGGTATTTGGACACCTTATACAAATGTACACACTTAAATTGTGAGTTTTTGAACCTAATTGAGCATACATCATAAATGTTCCTTTTTTCTTGTTTGAGTGTGCACTGTGTTCTTCTTATTTCTAGAACTTGATCGGTAATGCTTGTTGAGGTCACATGAACAATCAAATGTTATGAAATGATAAGGGCACTTAGGATTCACTATTGTAGCCAAAAGAAAACCTATGAATATTTTCCATTAGTTAGCCAAGTTTGAGTCTATCCACTTTCTTCATTTTACCATTTTGATTTATCATCACACTTTGTTAAGCCTTTCGTTTATTGATCCCTACCCTATTTTTGGAATTTTTACAATGTGTTCATTGAGTTGTTGGATAAAATACCAGTTTTATTTGTACCTTGAATTCACTAAGTCCTTTAAAAATTTGGTTTAGATGCTCCCTTCAATCCAAAGTAATTCTATTCTATTGTTTTTTCTTTAAATAAAAAAATCTATTGAGTATTCATTCATTTTTCACTCTTTGAGCATCTTGTTTTAGAGACTTGGGAACTATAGTGAATTTAATTATCTTTGTTTTGCATTTAGTCCTTTTTGAGCTGAAATTGTAGGTAAGGCATTGCAAAAGTCTATAAATTATTTACACCTCACTTCCAAATTTCCATACCTAAATCTAAGCCCCATTATAACCCTTGTGAAGACCCTTTGATTGTGATATTTGATTGTTTGCAGTAGCGGAAATGGGATTTATGAGCAAGCCTATGGTAAGTAAATTGAAAATAATTTCTTTGAGGGATTGATGATTACCTTTTAAATACCAAATGCATAGAGTGATCCCTTGTGAGGCATATGGTTTTTTGAATATTTGATGTTGAATATATTATTTAATTTCTTCATACACTAACACGATAATTACTCTTGTTTAGATTGCTAGTTTAGTTTTTGGTTGAGATTCAATTTGGGATAGATTGAATGTTGCTTAGTTGTAATCCAATGCATGAATTTTAAGGAGAGTTGATTGCATGTTTATGATCTAAACTATTGATTGCTTAAGGATAAGCAAAAGCTTAAGTGTGGGGTGATTTGATATCCTTGATATTACACATGTTTGCATGCTTTATTTTGAGTTATTTTTAGGGCAAATTATGTGTTTTTGTATTATAATCACCCTGTTTTAGTTTCCTTTGTGTCTCAGTTGTTTTTCTAGGTATATCATCAAAGTTAGAGAGAAATTGGACCAAAATCGGGAAGAAACGGACGAATCGAGCGCATTAGACTATTCAACACGCCCGTGCTGAGAAGCATGGTTAGGGTTAGAGGGCGTGCTGGAATTCCTTAACAATGGCGAGAAGAAATGATTTGCAACATAGTTTCTGAGAGTGACATGGCCTAGGAGCATGCCTGTGCTGAGGAGCACGGCCCAAATCCAAGTCATGCTGAAGAAGGCCAGATGTACAATTTTAGCTCAACACAGCATGGATCCGAGACATGCTAGTCAATATGGCCCAAATCCAAGCCATGTTGGATCCCGAAATCTGATTTAAAAGAAAAGAAAAAGAAAGAGAAAGAAGAGGCTAGGGATTTTGGAGAGACGATCTTGGGGTATTCAAGACAGACTTTGAGAGCAACCTTCGAGACGATCAAGAAGAGGAAAACGGAGACGAATTCCACTTCAACATTATCCAGATAGCTGTTCTTGAGGATTAGTTTGAAGATTCAAAGGAAAGAAGAAGAAGATCTTGAGCTGCAGAGATTCTATTCTTGTTTACTTTCTATTTAATTCTTATATTAGTTTAATCATGAACATGTGTAACTAATCTTATTAAACCCCTTTGGAGGTGATCTTTAGCTATGCTAGGCTTGTTTTGTGCTTAACTGATTGGATTGTTGATTTAAGATTGTAGTTTTCATTCAAGTATAATAAAATCTATTGTTTCTTATTCATTGTTGAATCAATTTGAGCTCTCCTTTGTAATTGAGAAATTCAATAAAGTTTGAAAAACTGCTTGTGTGATTAAGTGATTTGCATCTTAGAGATAAGTGTAATAACTTACTGGAATAAGAACTAGACATTCTTATTTGCGGTAATTTAGAGATTAATACTATTCTAAAATTAATTGTTAGGAAGAGATTCTAACTTTAGATTTTTAGGATTATGAATTGGTTAACTCGAGCGAGATGCTAATTCATTTAAGAAATTATCCACATATCGCAATTCTTAATCAATCAATTCAAAATTTATTATTTTTAAGCTGGCTAGCTAAAAGGATCCCCAACTGGGTTAAGCCATCTCATTGTCTTTTCCAAACTTTCATTCTCTTTGTTAAAATTTAGTTTTCATTTACATTCTCAAACATTTTTTAGTTAATGATCTTCACCACCTTTTGATCTGTTAGATAATATGAATAACATAGTAGCAGTAGCTTCTCAATTCCTATGGGATACGACATTGATACTTTCCCTAGCTAGATTACATTTAGATTGCTAGTCGTGTTTAGCCAACATCAGAGAGCTAAATGTATTTGGTGTAATAAGACTTATTAATGTAAAAGTGATCAAGGCATTTCAGGGTTATTGAAACATTTAAGGAAAACTTATAAAAAGTTTCCATTTAAGGACTTAGTTTATGCACATAACAGTAAAGATAAAAACATAAAAGATTTTGAATTTTCAAAGTGCAAATGAATATGAAAATTCTAAGTTAAGTTATTGGGTTTTTGATCAATAGGCTACTAGAGAAGCTTTGGTTAGAATGATTATAAAAGATGAACTTCCTTTTAGGTTTGTTTAGGGGGAAGGATTTAGGGAATTTATTCAAGTTGGAATTTCGCAGTTCTAGATTTAGTATTGTTAGAGATTGCTTTTCTTTGTTTGTCCAAAAAAAGGAAAAATTGCATGCTTTACTTTAATCTTAATGTTAAAGGGTTTCTTTTGTTAATGAAAAGCATCACATTCATTTTGTTAATAGCACCCTAATACCTGTCAAATTTTGCTATCATTAATTTCCCCATTTCAACCAAACAAGGATCATTGCTACAAAAGTTTGCAAGTCCTTTAAAATTCATACTATCTTGAAAAGTTACATATTTTAAGTAGAATACAAATAATCAGACAACTTATAAGTGACGTCATAAAACCGTTTAAGAAATTTAGTAAAGTGGCAGCATATGTCCAATCATTCTCACTAGGCAGATCATTACCAAACTTGCCTAAAAGTTCATCATCCACATCTTCTAACTTATCTAAAGCTTTTTGAAAATCCAAAGTCATTTCTAACATCAAATATGTTGAATTCCACCTAGTTGACTTTTCATCTTCATGTTTTCATGTTGAAGCTGTTCAATTTTTTTTTCTTAGCTAGCTTTTAAATTCCTCAGCTCAGTCCACATCTTTTCTATTTCAGTTTGCAAATCAAGTCTGCAAATCTCTTTCATTTCTTGCCTTTCATCTTTTTCTCTATCTTCATACTTCAACCATCTTTTTCTCTATCGATCTTTTTCTCTCAGTTCATTAATCACTTCCGAATCCTCTCACAATTGATGGCTCATCATGCCATTCGAAGTACCCACATCCCCCCACCTAGAAATCATATATAGCTTACATTATAAACAGAACTTTGGGATTTTACAGCACTTTTGAAACTTTCGACATTCACAGAACCTTCGACGTCCAGAACTTTCAACTTTCACAGAACCTTCAACATTCATAGAACCTTCGATGTCCAGAACTTTCAACATTCGCAGAACCTTTGACATTTATAGAACCTTAGTGTTATTGCTTCATGTGGTTGTTGATGATGGCAATGTTACCGTTAATTGGAATCATCAACGTTAATTGGAATCAATTGGTTAATTTAGGATTCCTTAATTTGTATGAAAAGAAAAGTGATGAAAGAAAAGGGGAAATGGTGCTGGAGAGTAGTTATTCTTTAATTACCATTGGATTGTAAGTCCTACTTCATTTGCCACCTCAGTTGCATTTAACGAAAGTTTCTTTTGTTCTTCAGCTCCGTAATCAACAGGTCTAAAGAGGGGCTTAAGAATTCCGTTTGGCGAGATATTGTGTGCAATGGCTAAAAAATATAGAGAGCCAATCTGTACCTGAGGTTATACATTAGGGGCAAATTTGAGCCTTTTCCCTAAATATAATTAGATTATATTTCCATTCTTTCATTAATTTTACATATTTCTAACTAAATTTTTACCCTCTGTGCATGTGAAAATTGATTCTGGGCATGAAAAATCAAGGAAACTGCAAGAAAGCTATATGAAATTCCTAGAGCCGATCAGCTCAATACAGAGCTTATTCAACTTTGCATTGAGCATATCAGCTCTATACCATGAGTTGATCAGTTGTGCATAACTTTTAGGTTGATTCCCGAGTTTCTGATGTATTTTTGGGAATTCTATATACTGTAACTTAGTTTTAGGATTTTTCTTTCCAATTTTTAGTTGTAGGCAGGTCGTAATAGCTAGATTTATTGTTTGATCTTTGTTTTTGCTTTATCTATGATGGATGCTAAATATCTGTTGTGTAATTGTCTAATTAAAACTGACATATAGACTTAGGCTTTAAAATTGAACTTGGCATGAAAACTATAGTCCATCAGGTTAACTAAATGGTAAGTGAGCTTTAAAATCAACATAGACTTAATGGGCTTTGTCATGCTTTAGTTAGGTTAAATTGGGCCATATTAAATTTAAGATTACGAAATTGGGCTTTTTCATAGAAAGTAGTCTATTAGGCTTAAATATTGGAAATCAAAGCATAATTTGTAATCAGGCTAGATTAGGTGGGCCTTGTATATAATTAACTAGTAAGTTAGGTTAATAACTTTGAGTATGGGTTGGATTTTAATAAAATAGGCCAGATTCACGTGGACTTCACATGCTGTAATGTTTGATGTGTAATATATATATATATATATATATATACACACAATTATTGCATTTATAGGGAATAACCTGTTAATAATAAAATTAAAGACAAATTATATACAAATAAGGAAGTTGGCTTCCGGATCTATCTCTAGATTTGTGACATAAGCTTCCTTATAGAATGGAGAAATGTCACTCATTTAGTAAAAGTATCCCGGTTACTCAGCTGGTGACTCTTATCTTCGCGCTAGTCTTTCTGACTAGTTAGCGTGTCCTTAATTATGTTGAAAAGTCTTGTCGTGCCGTAGTCGCTAAAGACACTTGGGTTTATATACCCGAAACTGTCTAGTGCCTAAGGCAAACATTGCTACCAATGTTTAGGGATTTTTCCAAAGGCAGGTACTCAATAGCAGACTCACCAGTCATTAAAAACAAGATGAATATATAGATCAGCACCCACAAAAACTCTACATGCTCAGTTGTGGTAGGTAGATAAGTCCCTCTGTCTTTCTCTATGATTCCTTTTATAAGAATGACAGGTGGTGGAAGTCACTTATACAATAGGGAGGGTAGGATTAAAACATCAAGAGATAATTCGTCTCCATGCCTCTAATAGGCAAACCAATAAACATAAATACATCCTTAAGTGTGATGGAGACTGGTCCAAAAGGAAATAGAAAGCAGTTAAGACTCCTAGATTAGAACTGTATGGCAACACTTATGAGTGTGGAATCAAGGGGCATAGTGATCTTACTCAACTCAATCAGCTTGGAAATGCCCAAGGATGCCTATAAGTCACTATAGTATGGAGAAAGTCGATATATCCATTAGGATTTGAGCTTTCCACAATGAGGAAAAGGAGTCAACTCCTTGCCAAGTAAGAGCTCATCTACAGTAGGAAGGGCAAGAAGAGAAATAGTCAATGAACTAATCCCTAGGAAATGAGATGGAGTATCCTTACATGTGGAAGGCCCATCTATAAAGGATTTCAGGAATAAAAAAAGAGTACATATTTCTAACTCAATTAAAACTGATCAATTTAATAAAGTAAGAAAGTACCTAGAAACTGAAGGCATTTGAGAAGAAGACTCCATAAGTATGGGTAAAGTAGGATCAGAAGAGTGCAATTTAGAGATATAAAGATAAGCCACTAGCTTCACAACAAAGTTCTAAAGACACAAGGATAAGAAAACTACTTAAGAAATTAAAGAGATAGGTTTAGAAGTGCTCATAGAAATTATGCATGAGAGATGGAGGCCAGGACTACCCTATATAGAGAAATCCAAGAAATCAACATAAGAGAAATTACAGTATAAATATATCAAGTTGAAAGAGGCAAGGAATTACCATGTTTAACGTAATGGCGCCTAATGGATCCGAAGTAGAGATGTGAGAGAAAATCTCAATCGGAGCTTGAGACTACATACATGACCAGTACAAGCGAAGTCAGTGTAATTTCTAATTTTATCATTTTTATTTCATACAAAAATGGCCAAAAATCTCATTTCTATTTTACACATTCCTAAAGCTTTACAATTGATTAAGTAGTTTTAGGCACCACTTACTTACTGAAATAAATTAATCAGTTATAATTCTTTAACTGTAAAATATTGTCCATGCCGAAAAGCATTTTTCATACTCATCCGTATCCATTTTTACATTCTACATACAATTCATAAGCCCAAATAACCCATTATTAATTCTCACCAAAATTTCTAATATCTAGCATTTGCCTGATACATCAATTCAACAACTACAAACACATCCATAAACATTTTCTAAACAAAAGTTATTTCATAAATATCATTCCCTAACCATTTTTATCTTTTTTAATTAATATTTTAGCACATGGTGAAATTACTCGGTAAGTTTGAGACTGAAATTCTAAATGCTAGATATTAATTTCAACCATTTCTAAACAATAAAACCATCAAGTCCAGTAATTTTCATTTATATTTTACCTAAATCAATCCAAGTTCATGACTCGAATATTTTAAAATTAAACTTTTACTTAATTTTTCATTTATTATCATATCTACCACAAAATTAGGCAATATTTAAAAAATATTAAGCAAGCTTCGAAAAATGTCAGAATCACCAGAAAATCACTTTCCATATCTTTTATTATTTTTAGTGATTCTATTTTGACCTAATTCTTAATTTTAGGCTAAATTTTCAAAATTATCAAGAATAGTGAATAATTAGAATTAATTCACCCAAAATCCCAAATTTTCAAAAACTCCTCATGTTCCATATTGATTTTGATTATTTTATAATTTTTAGTAATTTTATTTTTGTCTAAATTCTTATTTTAGGCTTAAATCTAAAAATTACTGAAAATCATAAATAATTAAAATTAATTTCAGAAGAATTTCACCATCATCAAGTCATCATCACACAGTAATTATACTTATTCCTGTCCTTTTAGTAATGAATTTTGGCCTAAAAATTACTTTTTTCTAAAATCATGAAATTGCTAGAAATATACAATAAATAGAATTAACTCATTTTCTTATAAAATCAATCAAAATCATGGCATGTCCATCAGCAAACACATCAATTCCAGAAGTTCTACACACCCAAAAAAAAAAAAAATCAAATCAACAAAATTAGATTTTGCAAAAATACATATTGTTCTTCGAGAAATTGTGCAAAATTGGCTAATGGAAAGATTGTTTTGGGGCTACTGGAGTTGGTACAGGGGCTGCCGTAAGTGGTTTATCGGAGGGGAGTGATCAGTCTGTGGATGAAGTGGCTGTGGTGTTGGTGGTGGCGCATGTAGAAGAGACGCGCATGTGGGGTTGCACGCACAGAAATTTTTGCAAATGTGCAGATAACGCGTGTAGAGGCTGCTATTGACGGATGTAGGCTGCTGTGTCGGTGGCCAGATGTCTGCAGGTGGCCGGACGTCGGCAGTGCTGGTGGTCGGCGGCCAATAGGTGGCAGCCGGTTATGGTGGTTTTTTGGAGGGTGTTTGGAGTTTTATGGGTATATTCTTAAGAAGACTTAAAGAAGAAAAGAGAAGAAAAAAAATAAAAAATAAATAAAGGGAGATATATGGGGGAGAATATTTGAAAAAAGAAAAAAAGAAGTTGTAGTGCGAGTAGGACAAGGATTTGACGAGGGAGAGTTTGGTTTGAAAGAAATAAATAAAGGGATTTTTATTTTTATTTTAATTGGATTTATTTTTTTAAATAAATTTTATTTAAAATAAAATATATCCCTTAAGAGTTTGGATAAGAATAAATTGGTCAGGATATAAGGAAGTGTTTGATTATAAATAAAGAATTTCTTTATTTTAATTGGATTATTTTTAATTAAAATAAGATTTATCATTTAAATATTTTTGGATAAATTAAATAGACATGGAATTAACTTTTGGTGGAGCATTTAATAGGATATTTGGGGTATAAAATTAAATTTTTTATTCCATCAATAATTAATTCCTTTTCTATTATTTTTACTTTAATTATTTATAATAGAGGCTAAAAATATATTGTGGGATCTATCCATATAGATAAGGCTTTCAACTGAAAATAATTGTTTACACTCAATCCAATCTAGTAAATTTAGCCATGCCATGGAGAAAGCCATTTAATTTTTATCCAAATCTTGAAGCTTATGAATTTCGGCCTATATTTGAATTCTTGTCCCATAAGTAAATCCTTAGCCCACTGGCAAAGAGTTGGAATAACGGATCTAAGGAGGAATTCACAGGCAAGTTCATGTGAAATGTTGTTTAATAATTCTTAAGGATTATTGACATGTGAGAAATGAGAAAGTGTGAAGGTGGAAAGCAGTTATAGAGTCTTCTAGAAGCTTGAAACACGTACTTATAAAGTGGAAACAAAGAATACAAGTGTGAGGCAAGGAGGAAATAGTGTGGAAGTGAAGCATAACTAAGAAAGAAAAAGCACATTTATTTTTTGTGAAGAAGGCAGTTGAGTAAAAATAGGAACAGTATAAAAAAAAAAAAAGCAGTTTAGAGACCACCAGATGTAGTTTCTAAGTGGACGCTAAAGCCAATTAGCGACCATTTTAGAGACTACATATGCTGGTCACTAAAATCTTTGTCGCTAACACAAATAGCGACTAAAAATCAAAATGGTCTCTAAAAATAGTGACCACACAAAGTGGTCGCTAATCAGTAACCCAAAAAGTGTTCTTTACCTGATCTCTAGTTGGTCGCTAATGCACTGATGTGAGAGACCATTTGGAGACTAATTAGCTTTCACATACCGACCACGTGGCTTGGTAGCTATGTAGAAATCACTTATTTGTGGTCGCTAAGGTGGTAACTATTTAGAGACCACACAAAAGTGGTTGCTATTTAGAGACCACTTATTAAATTTGTAACGACTCGGAACCATATCGCATGAGATATTGTTCGCTTTGGCTCTTACTGGACTCACAGTTTTATTCCCTTGGTGAATTCGAGAACTTTCCAATAGGTCACCCATCCTAAAATTTTTCCAAACTAAGCATGTTTAACTTTGGAGTTCCTATAACTCCACAGTCAAACAACCAAAAGATGTTTCATGTAATTATTTCCAACTCTTTACATATATGCATCAACTATTCCCAACCCCGTTTTGTTATGCAATTCGATTCATCTATGTACCCCCGTACTTTAGAATGTTGTCATCCTAGAAGCCTACCAGAAGCCGATCCTTGTCTAGGCATCCTATCCTTGCCCCGGCGTCCAATTCCCGCCCTCATCGAACCGCTTCTCTAAGCCAGGCTGTCACATAATGTTATATTAATTTACATTATTACTTTAAGTGTATTACTATTTTAATTTAAATATTTATTTATATACTATTTTTACTTTTCATTATTTATATTTATTAATTTAATAATTATATATAATATTTTATATAAAGAATTATAAAAATCAAATAATATAAATAAAAATTAAATCAATAAACATACTTAATGAATAATAAAATTTATTAATAAAATAAAAAATATAATAAAAATAAATACAATATAAAAATATTATAAATTAATTTAAATAATATGATCATAATTTAATTTAATTATTCTTATTAAATTATATTATTTACTATATTATTATTATTAAATTATTATTATTCTCAATTTAGTTAATCTTATTAAATTATTATTATTAGAATATAATTCTAAAAATTAAAATAAAGACTACACTGTTGGTCTCTAACTCGGAGACCACACAATTAGTCTCTATATGGTAGCTAAAAACTCATGCTATTAATTGGCGCCTAACTTAGCAATCACAATCTATGGTCTCTAATTCAAAGACCACGATAGTGGTCTCTAAAATGGTTATTATTTTATCCACTACTGATTGGCGCCCAAATTAGAGACCACACTCTATAATCTCTAGTTTAGAGATCACGCACGTGGTCTCTAAAATGGTCGCTATTGTCCCCGCCATTTTTTGACGGAAAGTTAACGACCACTTACAGACCACATCTGGTGATCGCTAGTTGTGTGGTCGCAATATGGTCGAAAATTTAGAAAAAATAAATTTGGTCTCCAAATGAAAGGAAAGTGGTTGCTATATCGCAGCTAAATAGCGACCACTTTTGTGTGGTAGCTAAAAATGGTCTCTAAATTATTTTTTTTTATAGTGGAAGTAAAGCAAAATGCTAATTGAAAGTTAATAAGAGTAAGGAAGTGAGTAAAGAAGTTACATCCTTACCGACATGTGCAAAATATGGAAAATAATAGTACGTGCTTCAAATTGGAAAGTTAATTGTAATACCCGAAATTTTTTCTTTAATAATTGATAATATTAATAATAATTAACAAATGATTTTTTATTTAAATTAATTTTACTTTATTTTTAATTGGTTCAAATTGAAATGATTTAAATGGAATTTTAATGCTAGATAAATAAGGGAGTTATTTTCTGTATCCAATTAGTTTGACTTTTAAGAAATTAATTAAGTAAATTCTTTGAAAAATAAATTATGTTTTCAGTCATTCAATTTTTCTCCAATATGAATATATAAGTTAATCTCTATATTGAAAGTTATGAAAAAATTAGTAAAGGATATTTTATAAAAGAATTATTGGGAAAAAATAGCATTTTAATTAGCTAATGTTGTTAAATTTTAATTGGAAAATATTTAGCAATTGATTAATTAAATTAATTGCGTTAGGATTAAAATAGAAATTTATTTTGGAATCAGGATTAAAAATATAATTTTATTAATATGGAGTTTTAATAAAAATTTGTAGGTTTGGTATTTTTGTAATATGTCGGCAAGGGCTTTTTGGTAATTTTATATTTAAAAGCAAGGGTAGATATGTAATTATATTTTCAATAATTCTAATTTGGTCCAAATTAAATAGTTAGGGGCTTAATTGAAAAGCTAAAGAAAAGTTTAAGGGTTAATCAAAAATTTTACAGGATGAAATTGTTAGTAATTAAAAAGTTGAGGGACTAAATGGTAAGGAAGAAAAATTCAGGGACCAAAAGTCGATATGGAAGGAAAATGAAAGAAAAGAAAAGAAGAAAGAAGGAAGATGAAGAAGATGTCGGGGAGAGAGAAAAGGAGGAGGATCGGAGGAGAGGGCCGGCGTGAGGCCGAGCTCTAGAGGAGGCGGTAGTAACTCCGAGGGTGTCAGGTGGCAGCAAATAGGCGGAAGGGGGCAACATCTTCTCGCCATCGTTGTGGTCGTCTCCGACAGTTTGGGTGGTTCTTGTCTCAAAATGACCAGCAACCGGCGAGCTTTCTTCCTTGCCCATCATCTCCCCTTGGGGATACCAGAATTTCAAGATCCGGCAAGGTGAAAAGAGTAGGGGCATCCCACGTTTTCTGGCTTTTTCGATGAGCTCTAGTGAGGAATGGAGGATAGAAGGACATATCCGGACTCTCCTCAACTTAAGCTTTCTAATGGCACTGGTTTCGTGGCGATTGGACTCCGTTTGAAAATTGACGGCCCAGATCGTCTGTAAATCTCTTCGAATGATCTGGGTCGGGTCGAAAGATCGAAAGCTGGGATCGTCATCAACGCATCGTTTAGAGTCCGTTGGTGCGTTCGGATCGTCGATCGGACTCCGTCGGCTGGAGGCGAGTCGACCGAGCGATCAAGCGTCTCGGTAATTTCTCTGGCCCGTTGATTTTAGAATTTATTAATAAAATTTATGTATTTATTAAAATGTGTTGAGTGTTAGAAATATTGTTAGCTAAAATAAATTGTTAGACTGTCTGCCATTGGTCGTGATTTATGACGTGTGGCGGAGTTGGAAAAAATAGTGAAGTCTTGGGGACAAGACTCCCGTTAAAAATAACTTCTTAGAAATTTGAAGTGCTTTCTGGCAGGTCCTGGACCAGTTATACGGGAGGTAAATGTCTACAATTTAGGGGAGGTTCTACCGAATTTTTGGTAGCATTTATCCGAGTCGAATTTTTAGACAGTCTGTCCTAGGAATCTAGACCTAGGGTTAATTGTCAAATGTTTCAATGTTATTGATTTAATTGTTTTCCATGGTTAGATAATTCGTCAGTTCGGCTAGCTCCACCCGAGGCATCGGAGCAGAGCTAGGAGGTCGTCAAAGCTGTGAGTTAAATTTAGGACTTGCTCTGGTCGAGTTGCTCTCTGGGCGCCGGCTTATTTGGAAACCTTAGTGGCCAGACTGGATTTAAGGACCCTGGTTGAGCTTCGCTCTCTGGGCGCCGGTCTTATTGGAGTAAGAGACCCGAAAGGTTAAGACTGATAGTGGTAATTAAGTGACCGGACTAGAGTTAAGGACCCTAGTCGAGCTTCGCTCTCTAGGCGCCAGTTCTGTTGGAATGAGAGAGTCGAGATGTTAGTGTTGGGATTAGGGTTCTGCTAAGGTACTCCGTCCCGTGGTGTGAAATAAAAATTTATTTTATTTTATTTTGCAGAAGCATAGCATAACATGTATTTTTATTTTAAATTAAGTAAATATTTTATTGAAGTGTTTATATTCGTTTTTGGGATATATGATTTTAACTCACTCTCGAAACTGATAGTCTCATTTTTCACTGTTTTCCAGGTTATTGTTAGTTTTTACGCAGTTCTTTTCTAGCAGCCCGACTCCTTCATCATTGGGTTGATGTATTTGATTTTGGTATGTTTGACTTGTAAAAAAAAAGGAATTTTAGATTCTCCACAGTAGAAATTTTAGACTTATCAGTTGTAATTTTATATAAATTTGGGTCTTGCCTAATTATACTGGCAGACTGAATTAAATATGTAGAATTTGAAGGTTAAGATTAATTGTGGAAAAAGTGCTTAGAATTGAGTTGGATTTTAATTTGACAGAGTTAGTGAATAGTCAGGCTTACTAAGAGATTTGGTGGCCTTAAGCCTACCCATTCCCTAGTGCCGATCATGGGCCCATAGATTGGGTTGTGACAAAGTTGGTATCAGAGCTTAGGTTTAGTTTTCCTTCGATCTAGGTTAAGATTCTTCGTACTACGGAGCTAGGATCAAGTCTGTCTTATTATTTTCATTGACTCTAGTGTCTCAGCTTTCACTGTTAGAGAGTCTGTCATTCTTTTCTTATGAGCTTGTCTTGGATGCTGTGTTGAGAATGAGGTTGTATCAATAGCAAGATCTGAAGCGCGGTAGACTCGTGCCATTTTCTTCAAGTGATTAGTGCATACCGGCCTTGGATGCTTCAACTGTTGTTTAGATGGTGGGCACCACAGTCAGAATTAGTGCAGAGCGTAGTTGCAGTCGTGTCATGAACTGCCTCATCATCACATCAGGCATCGCCTTAATGAGTAGCACCGAAGTTAGTGCATGAAAAGTCGAGTAGATATGGTTGAGTTTTGTGATTGTAAGAAGCTTAAGAATGGTGGTAGGAGTGTTTTCGGACGCTCGGAATCTAGAGAAGTTTAAGCAAACACTATTTATTTTTCTAAATAGAACAAAGTGTTTTAAAATACAATATTGCACCCAGTCCCGAAAGAATTCATTATGGCATTTCATTATTAGGCATGCACAATTCCATAACTCATTTTTAGGGCATGCATTATACATTATGCATTGTAACCCTTGGTGATAGGGGGCATCATCACTCTGGTGCGCGATATTGTAGAATTTTATATTAAGAAAATCACTAATGATTTGACGATTTTATAAAAGTATTTTTTTAGAATATAATAAATTTTTATCAGTGATGGTTATAAAGCAATTAAATAAGTAAATTTTTCAAAGTAAATTGTGTTAGCTTGAGATTCTCTGGATGACAAGCTGAGTTGCTGTGAGAATGAATTTGTGGCGTAGTAGGCCTCATGTTGGGTTATAGAGGAGACTTCTGGATTTCAGTCGAAGACGAATTTTGTGTCAGGATGGTATGGTTTTGTATCGGTTATCGCAACCGGATAGATGATGTGGCATTGATGATGTGATGTGAATATTAAGGATATTATGTACGTGCAAGGGATACGTCATTAGGAAGGAAGTTGGCGACTGGATTTTTTATAGAACCAGAGTTGGTCCTGATCATTTCATAGAAGATTCCTTTTTGCCCGCAAGCAGCTGAAGATAGCTTTCAAAAAGTAGAGGAGTGGTGCAGGTCCGTAGTGGGAGCACGTGGAGATTTGTATTAGAGAAGTATGTATTCCTAAGGCGTCTCATGTGCAAGAAGTAATGGAGTTTGGTAAGGAATGCGAGTTAGCCCTTCTTGTGCGGAACCCTTGGAATTATCGGCAGGATTGGTGAGGTGGCATGCAAGTTGAACTTGCCACCAAATAATTTCTCGCAGGTCAATCCGGTAGTTCATAGACCCGTGTTGAGGAAGTATATTTTCGATTCTTTGCTCGTGTTAGAACCTCGGTGTATGGAAGTAAGTGAAGATTTGACTTCCGAGGAGCAGTAAATCAGGATCGCAGATTCTCAAGTTCGCCAGTTTTGCTCAAGGGTTTTATCGATGGGTCTTGTGGTTGAATATTTTTACCGAGAGAAGTACCCGAGAAGCCGAGCTGGAGATGAAAGGTTCCTATTCTCATTAGTTTCAGTCTTAGTGTGAACCCTTTTTTCTTTTAAAATTTGAGGACAAATTTTTCTTAAGGGGGGAAGAATGTAATACCCATAATTTTTCCTTTAATAATATGATAATATTAATAATAATTAATAAATGAGTTTTTATTTAAATTAATTTTACTTTATTTTTATTTGGTTTAAATTGGAATGATTTAAATGAAATTTTAATGCTAGACAAATAAGGGAGTTATTTTCTATATCCAATTAGTTTGATTTTTAAGAAATTAATTAAGTAAATTCTTTGCAAAATGGATTATATTTTCAGTCATTCAATTTTTTCCCAATATGAATATATAAATTAATTTCTATATTGAAAGTTATGAAAGAACTAGTAAAGGATATTTTATAAAAGAATTATTGGGAAAAAATGGCATTTTAATTAGCTAATGGTGTTAAATTTTAATTGAAAAATATTTAGCAATTGATTAATTAAATTAATTGTGTTAAGGATTAAATTAAAAATTTATTTTGGAATAAGGATTAAAAATATAATTTTATTAATATGGAGTTTTAATGAAAACTTATATGTTTGGTATTTTTGTAATTAAATATGTCGGCAAGGGCTTTTTGATAATTTTATATTTAAAAGCAAGGGTATATATGTAATTATATATTTTCAATATTTCTAATTTGGTCCAAATTAAATAGTTAGGGGCTTAATTGAAAAGCTAAAGAAAAGTTTAAGGGTTAATCAAAAATTTTACAGGATAAAATTGTTAGTAATTAAAAAGTTAAGGGACTAAATGGTAAGGAAGAAAAGTTTAGTGACCAAAAATCGATATGGAAGGAAAATGAAAGAAAAGAAAAGAAGAGAAGAAGGAAGAGGAAGAAGATGTCAGGGAGAGAGAGAAGGAGGAGGATCGGGCGTCGGCCGTCGCGGAAGCAGGAGGCCGAGCTCGATGGAGGAGGCAGCAGCAACTCCGGCTGCGTCAGGTGGCAACAAATAGGCGAAAAGGGACAGCATCTTCTCGCTGTCATTGTGGTCGTCTCCAGCAGCCATTTTGGGTGGTTCTGGTCTCAAAATGACCAGCAACCGGCGAGCTTTCTTCCTTGCCCATCATCTCCCCTTGGGGCAGTTGGAATTTTAAGATCCGGCAAGGTGAAAAGAGTAGGGGCAACCAGCGTTATCTGGCTTTTTCGACAAGCTCCGGCGAGGGATGGATGATCGGAGGGCATATCCGAACTCTCCTCAGCTCAAGCTTTCCAATGGCACCGGTTTCATGGCGATCAGACTTTATTTGAAAATCGACGGCCGAGATCATCCGTAAATCTCTCCAAATGATCAGGGGTTGAATCGAAAGCTGGGATCATCATCAGCGCGTCGTTTCGAGTCCGTTGATGCGTTCGGATCGTCGATCAGACTCCGTCAGCTGGAGGCGAGTCGACCGAGCGATCAAGCGTCTCGATAATTTCTTTAGCCCGTTGATTTTAGAATTTATTGGTAAAATTTATGTGTTTATTGAAATATGTTGAGCTTTAGAAATATTGTTAGCTAAAATAAATTGTCAGACTATTTGCCATTGGTCGTGATTTATGATGTGTGGCGGAGTCGGAAAAAATAGTGAAGTCTTGGGGACCCGACTCCCATTAATAATAAATTGTTGGAAATTTAAAGTGTTTTCTGGCAGGTCCTGGACCCATTATACGGGGGGTTAAATGTCCGTAATTTATGGGAGGTTCTGCCGAATTTTCGGTAGAATTTACCCGAGTCAAATTTTTAGACAGTCTGTCCTAGAAATCTAGACCTAGGGTTAATTGTCAAATGTTTCAATGTTATTGATTTAATTGTTTTCCATGGTTAGATAATCCATCAGTTCGGCTTGCTCCACTCAAGGCATCGGAGCAGAGCTAAGAGGTCGTCAAAGCTGTGAGTTAAAGTCATATATTTGTTCACCTGTCATGCTAAGATTTTTACGTGTTGGATCTGATTAAATAATTTAATGTTTTAAATATTTATTTAATTAGTATTCATATATGTTTCAATTACTGCATTATGGTTTGTGTTTTCGTGTTGACTTGGGAGGGAATGGTTGTAGAACATGCTATTTGATGAGTTGCACCTGTATGAATCAGAGACAGAAAATAAAGATTTGTAAATTTTTAAAAGGTAAATTTAGGACTTGCCCTGGTCGAGCATTGCTCTCTAGGCTGAGTAGAGTGAATTTGCTGGAGTAAAGGTCCCTGATCGAGCATTGCTCTCTAGGCACCAGCTTATTTGGAAACCTAAGTGACCAGACTGGACTTAAGGACCTTGGTCGAGCTTTGCTCTCTAGGCGCTAGTCTTATTGGAGTAAGAGACCTGAAAGGCTAAGACTGATAGTGACAATTAAGTGACCGGACTGGAGTTAAGGACCCTAGTCGAGCTTCGCTCTCTAGGCGCCAGTTCTATTGGAATGAGAGAGTCGAGATGTTAGTGTTGGGATTAGGGTTCTACTGAGATACTCCGTCCCGTGGTATGAAATAAAAATTTATTTTATTTTATTTTGCAGAAGCATAGCATGACATGTATTTTTATTTTAAATTAAGTAAATATTTTATTGAAGTGTTTATATTCGTTTTTGAGATATATGATTTTAACTCACTCTCGAGACTGACAATCTCATTTTCACTGTTTTTCAGGTGATTGTTAGTCTTTCCACAGTTCTTATCTAGCAGCCCAACTCCTTCATTATCGAGTTGATGTATTTGAATTTTAGTATGTTTGACTTGTAAAAAAAAATTTAGATTCTCCGCAGTAGAAATTTTAGACTTATCAGTTGTAATTTTATGTAATTCCAGTCTTGCCTAATTATGCTGGCAGACCAAATTAAATATGTAGAATTCGAAGGTTAAGATTAATTGTGGAAAAAGTGCTTAGAATTGAGTTGGATTTTAATTTGACTGAGTTAGTGAATAGTCAGGCTTACTACGAGATTTTGTGACCTTAAGCCTACCCATTCCCTAATGCCGGTCACGGGCCCACAGATCGGGTCGTGACATTAATTGAGGACCAAACCAAGGATGAAAAATATGTCAAAGCATCTCTCATGCCACGCCAATCTCCAACCAATCAAATATCAATCAAAATAAACCCACTTTATCATTTATCCTTAGATTAGTCAAGTTGTCTTTATATTAGAAAAGTAATCGTTATATTAGAAAATCAGTCCTTAGTTGTTAATTTACAGTACGATCAAAGCTTTCAAGCGTTCCTCAGCGATCATTTATATCTTGTAAGTCATTTACCTTAAGTAATTAAATTTTTAAAATTTTTTTATTACTATTTTAGTGTTTATTTATTGCAATTAAGTTTCTTAACTTACATAATTACATGCTTTTAGCTTACAGTAATTTAACTCTTAGCTTTATTCTTTAAGCTTATTAATTAAATGTTCTTAATTCATATTTACATGTCCACTGCTCAATTTTACATCCTTAGCTTATTATTATCTTAATTTTTAGTTCATTAATTAGCGCTACGTATTAATTTCGTAAAATGTACGAGCTTAGCCAAAAATTTAAAATAGTTTGAATCTCTTTATTATCTGGACAATCATCTAGATTAGAAGTCAAATTATCACACATTTTATATTTATTACATTTATTGCAATTATTTAAAATAATCAACACTTTACACGTTACATAACTAATGTGAAAGGCTCAAAATACTGGCAAAGAGTGTCCAACAAATAGATTTTTTTCTTAATTAAAATTGATATTCTCTTTTTTTTATTTTATTTATTTATTTCATTTTTTTGGCTCCGTACTTCCCCAACCATGGTGTGAAAAAAACTTTCTACATCTGCTTATTCTAACTCATGGATCCAAAAAGCAGTGAATGAAGAATCAGGAAAAATAAATTAAAAGAAAAACAAAAGCAGAGAAAGCAGCATGTGGGATAGAGATGGTTGTTTTGACAAGAGAGAGAAAGATATCCACTCAGCGAACCATAAAAGAAAATAAAAACAAAACAAAATTAATTCAACTAGCAGTTGGCACCCGCCAAGAAAAAGCAACTACTCCAACAAAAGAAACCCATACAAGTTATTTGGAGAAATCATTTGAAAGCGACCCACCCAACCCAACCCACCCCCATCATATCCTTCTTCCTCTTACTATATTGCCTGATAACCTTTACCTTTCTCATCTATTTTCATTTTCTATCGGATTCTCCGCCCTATTGCCTGGCAGTAAGTAGCTCCTTGTTTTTATCTTCTTCTCTTTATATGTAAATTAATTTATCTTTCAAACTTATCATCTCTTCCTTCTTGACTCCAAAAAAAAATTCCCACCGCAGTATGAGGCTGTTCACGGCAGAGGGTGTTGTCTACAAGCCTGTGGAGAAGGTCGATCTTGGGCCTGATAGCCATGAATTCTACTTACGTGCCAATGTCAAAGGTTCCGTTTTGCTAGCTAGAATTTCAGTTATATTTATCTGTATTTATTTACTTCCAAACAATATTGTTTTGTTTTTGTAAAAGCTCCTCGCATGGCGGGATTTCTGGTCAAAGTTTTCGCCTGGTTTCTGGAGTCGTGGATATTTGGGCCATTACTCCTTTATTTTTTAAAGAGAAACAATCTTATTCACAAGGTACATACATACTTATTTTTCTCTTTAACATAGTTTTATCATAATCTAACTACACCTTTTTTTTTCTTGATTATGCATCGCTTTGCGTTATTTCTTCATAAACGTCTTTACTCCCCTTATATACAGAATGTTTGGATAAATGATTTTAAAGAGTTTTAAATTGTATTACTTTTTCATAAATATTTTCGCTAGCTTAATTTATAACCGTATGCTTGAAATGGATGTTTTTATAAAATCTTATAATCTCTAATTTTTGTTTGATAGAAGCGTGTAAATAAAATTTAATTAAATTAAAATTTCAAATATGAAAATTATCTTTAATATATTTTAAATTACTCTAAATATATATAAAAAAATTTAATTAAAGATAAAATTATTTAAAAGTCTAAGTTTTAAAAAAAAATTTCAAATTTATATTTTTTTTTTCTAAGTTCTTCATTTATTATTAAATCTCTATTTTACCTCCTAAAATATCATATGAATAAACTTTACAAAATCTTATTTGCTTTATTTTCACTTTTTGTCAAACAGAATCAAAATGATAGAATAAAGCTATTCCAAAATTAAGCACCTCACCGATTTAAAAGTCTCCTTTCATATTGGAATTTCACTATAACATATAAAAAGGTGTGAACTTTAACGATCCATGAGACAGGCTAGGACCTGGTCATTCATTTTTCATTCTTTTTCTTTGTTTTCTGTTGGAAGAAAGGACTTGGCCTTAATATCCTTGCGTATGCCTTTAGAAATTACAAATTGTTGAGTTGTTTAATGGTAGCAAGGAACATCGCTCGGGATTAGTCGGTTTAAGCATCAATTAATTACTATTGAAAGTTAGGGTAGGGACGGAGCAGAAGGGGCTCATCTACAACATGCTATATATATATATATATATATATAGTGGTCCTATATTCTTAAAACTCACTTTAATGATTTTGGGTTTGTGAGATGGCTTATGTCTGGGTAACACCAAATATTAACATCATTTTGGAAAGGCATAATAGTCTTGAGAAATTCAATTATAGTAAAAGGATTATTATTTCAGGTAATTACTTAAGACTTATTGGTCTCAGAAATTCAAATATTTACGTCTTTTGACAAAATTGATCAATCATTTTAAATTTAGCAAATTTAGCCAAAATCAAAAATGTTTTGACAAATCTAGCCGAAGCCAATGTTTGTCAAAATTTGATAATATGTTATTTGATGTGGGATACACGTAGTTTCTAAAAAAATATAGGTCCTAGTTTGCATCTCATTGGCACATCATCTGACATTAACTAATGTGGTTTAATTTTTCTAACCTAAGTTACTTTGTTGTATTGATGCAACAAGGCATGAAATTAAATCTTATATAACTCTAACCCAATATCTCTCTTTCTTTTTCTCGATTTGTTGCTGTAAAAAACTTAAATTCTTCCTCTTTAACAAATTACATCCTCTTTATTTATCAATAAATATATGACTGCAGTTATATTTTTAGTACATTTTTATACACAGACATATCTTCTCAAACTTAAAACTCAAAGATATAAGAAATTACAATTAAAGAATATATCAAGCAATAAAATATATCAGATGACGTATCATTCAATTGTAATCAACATCGAATTTGGGCTAGATTTGGCTAAATTTTTTAAAATTAAAACGATTGGCTAATTTTGTTAAAAGCAGCAATTATTTAGATTTCTTAGACTAATAAGTCATTCTTTAAGAATCATTAATTTAATTATAATTTCACAAATCCGGTCAAATTCTAACTAAATTAAATTACTAATCAAAATTAAGCAATGTAATAATGATGTAAATGGCACTTTAAAAATAAAAAAATTAAAATTAAATAACTTGTATAAATTATATATTATAAGACCAATCAATTTAAGATTTTTAATTTTTATAGTGATATTTATATTACTCTATATATTATTTAATTTTAACCAACAACTGAATTTAACTGAAACTGCAATCAACCAATCAAATAATGGCTAAATTGATAATTTTTTAAAAATTTGTCTAAGATTATAAAATTCTGTAAATATTTCAATTTTTTAAGGTATTAGACCTTTTGAACAAAAGGAGATTATTATGATTTATGAGAATTTTGATTAAGTTTCTAGTTAACTTAAAATACTTTCTACCACTGGTCGTTAATCTCGACTAAAATTTAATAAATAAATTAAAATTTCAATTCAGACAATTTCAAAAAAATAATCTCGACTCACAAACACCCTTATTTTTTTATCAAAATGTTTTATATTTTCTTAATTTTTCTTTTAAGATCTAATTTAGCTAATATTGATAATATTAATTCTGAGTAAAGAAAACCAATATTATTAACTAAAAACTTCGAGAAAAATTCCTTAATCTTACTTCCAAACACTAATCACATTCTCAACACCAATCCAATTATAAATATAACAATTTAAAAGAAAAATGAAACACTAGACGGAGTAAAAACATTTAAGTGATTTTGGAAGTAAAATGTCTTTCATAAACGTATGTATGCATTTTGTTTTTTTATTTTTATGAAAACTTTAGTACAAGTCACTTGTAAGATTAATGCACTGATCTTTGCAGCTTGTTTCGAATGCTGAGCTGGAGGAGTCGCCTCTCTATGTACCCTTGCATCCATTTGAAGGTTTGTAATATAGAACTACTTTTAGCAACAGCCTATTGAAATTTATTAAAAAATTTATTTTATTTAAAAAATATAAAAAATAAAGTATAATGAAAATAATAAAATTAAAAGAGATATTTAGTGTTATGAAATATATTAACTTACCAATGTGAAATTTATTTAGAAATTCTACTTATTTTGTTAGAATTTAATTCAATTATAACTAATTCCATACAAAATTTGATTATTTAGAATTCTAAACTAATTTTTACTTCATTTAAAGTAAATAAATTTTAAATTTATAAATTAATTTCATATATTTTATTATTTTAATTAAATATAATATAAACTTTAATTTGATTACCAAAGATCTTTTAGCGAGTGACTAGCTCTCGAAAAAATATGTTATTAAGATGCTCCTCGCTAAGGCTTTAACGACAGAATATTTTTTGTCTATCAAGTTGTTAAGATTCATAATAAACAAGTAAGTTGCTAATTTAAGAGATAAAAGCTAATTTTTGCAACATATCGTATTTTAACACTAAAATTATAAATATTATCAATGATAAAGTATTTATAGTTAAATCAATTTTTTTAAAACCAAAAATTTAAAAGTTATTTGATAATCTATTGCTAAGCTGTCATTTCTCTGAAATTTAATTAAGTTAATTGTCAATTTTTTTTTCAATTTATTTAATGTTCAATTAATTATTATTAATAATAACAATAATAAATGATATAGAAAATTAAAAAAAAAAAAGCAAAATATTATAGACAAAATGAAAGAGAGGAATAAAGAAAGAAAGGAAATGATGAAGAGAGAGGAAAGGAGAAAAATGATTAAAAAAATAAATAAAAGAGAAGGCGAAAGAAGAAAAGAAATGAGAGATAAAATATAGAATGAGAGAAAAAGAGAAGATAAAATGATAGAAATAAAATATGGAGAAAGAGATGAATTAAGAGATATAGAAAAAATAATTAAGATTATTGGAGAAATTTTCAAATAAAAAAATGAAGGAAGAAATTTTAAGACCAAAATTCCAAATTACAGGTAAAGTGTTTAAATTTTTATAGTATTTGTTTTAAAAGAAACTTTCAGTTTAAATTTTTTTAAATTTTTTATAATATATTAGATATTATTATTATTATTATTTTAAATTGATTAAGAAAAAAGACTATAAATACTTTTTAAAATAATGTAAAGAAAATTTGAATAAAATATATTATATCGTGCTTTGCTTAGTTTACTAATTAAAAAAGGAATACACATATTATTTTTTACTTAATTTAATAAAAAAGAATAATTTAACCATGTAACTTTCAAAATAATTAAGTTTAGATAGAACACTAAATATATTTACATTCATTTAGATTCAATAGATTATAAATATATATACTAGTTATTTTATCTAAATATATATATTTTTATATTAAGTGTTTAATAAATTAATTAAGCAAAAGAATACAATGTAATTCTCCAAGACTTGTTTTTAATAATTAAAATAATCATTTATTTCTTTTAATGAGTTAGTTTTTAGTAAAAACAATTGATAACTTATAAAAAAAATAAAAAAATAAATTAAAGATTGTAAGATTCAAATATAATATTTTTAAAGCTCAGGTGCTAAACTGAAAATATAACATCCTGGCCTTAACAATTTTATGTGTGGATTTAACCATACCAAAAGAAAGCAAGAAAGAGAATGATAGATATGAAAAAAGAAAAGAGGAGAAAGTATGACAAAAATGTATTAAAACGTTTAGAATGAGTGATACAGAAAATCCGTTGTTAAAATTAACTGCTAATCACTATAACATTAGTAGTGAAATATACAAATGAGTGCAAAAGAAAAAAGTAGGGACATAAATCTAGATTTTAGTGATGAAATAATTCATTGCTAAAGTAACAATTAAGTAGGTAAACAAAAGCAAGTGTAGGAAAAAAATTTAGAATTTTTATTGGTAATTGCTCATTAATGAGATAAGTTAAGGAGAAAAAAAGGTGGAATAACATTTATAATTAGTTATAAAAAAATTAGTCAAGAATTAGTGACAAATAGTATCTGTCCCTAATCCACGCACATAATTTAAGCTCGGTATAAATGACACTAATTTCATGCCAAGTTTACCAACAAAAATTCCTGTTTCTAGTTAGTGATGAATACATACTTTAGCATTCATCACATAAGGCACTTGTCAGTAAATATTCTGTTGCTAGATAAGTAAATATTCTGTTGCTAGATCTCAATAATTTTAATAGTATTTCTTTTTGGAGAAAGAAATCATTTGTACTCTTGAATTTATATTCAAGAGTTAAATATATTAAATTTAAAATTTTTCAGTAATTAGTCTTTTCAATTTAAGTCAAGAAAAATACACTAATATAAACTTTTTTAGCAAATAGCTTCCGAACTTATATTTAATGGTCAAATATATCTAATTTAAATTTTTTTCTAAAAATATTTTGAGGTTTTAATTAAATTATAAAATTAAAAAATATATTTATTTTATTAATTTACTGATCCAATATTTAGTGACACGCTATATAAGAGCGTATTTAGAAAATTTTAAATTTTGAATGTAATTGACCCAAAATGACAAGTATTAAATAAGTCAAATGTTAACTTTATTAACAAATGGGCCCATAACTTATTATTTTTGGATCAACTAAATTTGAAATTTAAATTATTTTAAATATGCTCTTGTATAGTGTGTCACTATATATTGTATCAGTAAATTAATAAAATAGGTATTATTTTAATTTTTATTAAATCAGTTAGAATCTAAAAGTTCAATGTTATTTTACTAATTTAAAAAAAAAATGGGTGTATTTAGCTCTTGAACATAAATTCAGGAGGCTATTTGATGAAAAATTTAAATTGAATATATTTGACCCTTAAACATAAATTCAAAAATTATTTACTAAAAAAATTTAAATTAATATATTTAATCCTTGAACATAAGTTTGGGACTCAAATTGACCCTTTATCCATTTTTTATTGCCTAATAGCTAAATGACAATGGAAGATAATTCCCATCCTTATGCTGCTGATTTCTTATAGTGTAAGTAGTGGCGGAGGAAACAAAAGAAAAAAATTGGTTGGAGAAAAATACAAAAGAAAAAAAAAATAGAGTTGCAAAATATATATAAAAAAAAAGGTTTCTAATCTTCGAATGATTGATACATCCAATACTATTAAATATCTTGGCGTACAGGTGGAGTTATGCAGTTTGGGTAGATTAATATTTTATTGATATTACCTTCTTGTAGATTTTAATTTGAGTTTCCATATCCGCAGAGCTGAATGAAAAACAAGTGGAACACGTAGACAATAAATTATGTCCACCTGAACGAGTTCAAAAGGCCGTTGAATGTGTGCCTTTGTCTTTATCATCATCAAATCTTGCCTTCCGTCGCTACTCAATAATGGATTACTCTAAAGCTTATAGTTCTGGAGAAATCACTCCCCTTACGGTAATGCCTACTTCATATCCCCTCAAAAGCAAAAAGTTCTCCTTTTTTAACAGTTTTTGTTGCTATTTACTTTAAACTTCAAACATTAATTACCGAAACATAATTTTCTTTGTATTATTTTGGTCCCTCACATTTTTACTTGAACTATATTTTTCAGTTCCTACAATTTCAAGTATTTAATGGCTTGATCAAAATAATTCAAGTCTTCTTTTATTTTTTTCACAATTTTAACCGAAGCTTTTAAGATTATAATTTTATTTTAATTTAATAATTTTGTTGCAATTCTATCCCAATTTGTGAAACTGACTAGTTGGCATGTCTTCGCCCACGTGGTAGCCACAATGAAATCTTTTTAAAATTACCTTTCTACCTTCGCTTACAAAATTGCAAAAGGTTTTTGGAGAAAATTTTAAAAAGTTCAATTGCCAAAAAAGATTTTATATTTCTTATTAAATCTAGTATTTATAATTTTTAAAATTTTAAATTCTAACATCAGTATTGTATTTAAATATTAATTTTAATTTTAATTTTTATAAAATTATTAGATGAATCTATTAAAGTGTAAACTATAGTAATGATAAAAAAATGAGAAATTGAGGTCACCACCTTTATTATTAAAATATTACCATTTAAATACATAAAATTTATAAAATTTTGTAACTAATAAAAGATTAATCTTATGTATTTAAATAAAAAGATTTTAATGACAGATTAAGTTAAGACTTTTAATATTGATTCAATTTTTATTATTATTGTTGGATTCACATCATATCAATAAATTTAATCAATAATTATATTAAATATTAAAATAAAATTAATATTAAAATATAACACTAAGATTAAAATTTAGAAATTATATATTAAATTTAAAATAAATATAAAAAATTAATTTTATTTTACAGTCTTAAAATGTTGAATAAGTTTGGATTTATTTTTTGTGCATATCTAAGTGTCTATGTCTGTCATGGTAAAATATATAAAATATTACAGAGTGTGGACGAATACATTCACCCATTAGTGAATTTCACAACTTGAAAAACTAGGGCTGGTGATCTATAACCTATTTATAGGTATCCGTCTAAATCTTATTTAGTCAAACTAAATAATATATGAATTGATTAAATAATAAACATGGATATTTATATAAAAAGATTACATTAAATATGGGTAGAATATAAATATTATATTAAGTTATTCATACTCTATCTAAATTTTTTTAATTAAATATAAAAATATTAAAAAAATTTATAATTGAATTAGATAAACTATTTAATTTTTTAATTTTTTTAGTACTTGATTAATATTTATTATTTTAATATTTAGTAATATTTAAATATATTATATATTTTTGATTAAATAAAATTATAAGTTAAAAAGTTACATACATACCTAATCTTTTAGTTTACTAAAGTTTTATATATATATATATATATATATATATATATATATATATATTAAAATCTTGATAAATAAATAATTAATAAATTAATAACTTCAATTAAGTAATTAAAACCATCAATTCTGACTCCGATTAATATACTAAATAAATAATATCACTTAATTTATATTATAATAAATTTGTTTGGCCTATTATGTATACGATCGCTATTATTTATGTATATAAATGGTAATTTTTAAATTTTATATATATGAACACTGACTTTTAATCATATTTTTTATATATAATTTATATATAAATTTTAATAAAAATACATAATCAAATAATTAAAATATAATTTTTTTAGTTAATAAATATTTATTTATCTATAAATTAATAAAATATTTATTTATAATAAATAACCTTTATAAAAATAATATTTCTTAGTTATAATAATATTGTAGAAATTTTATTGTATTTTAATAAGAAGTGAGTTACCCCAAATCCTATGGGTATTAGGGATAGGTTTAAGATTTGGTGAAATTGCAAAAGGTTAAATCTCGCAATTTTGTTATTTTGTAATTTTTGTATTATGAAACTTCAATTTTGATAGTTGATTTGGGTAGGTAGCGGAGCGGTTAATAGGTGCTATTGGTGAATCTTGCAGTCCTTCATTGGACATGGCATTCTTTATCAGTTATAATGTTGAAGATATCCTAAGACAGGCCAGGGAATCAACTCAACGCTATCAGAAAGGTAAATTGCTACTTGAAAATCTTGAACAAAGTTGGATTTTGCCTTTTCTTTCTAAGTATATTATTGTATGATTAAATTCTAATTATTTTACTAAGATTTAAAATACCATTTTACTAATGCATCATGCTAAAAATATCTCCCGTACAGACTTTGATAATTATATTAAACCCTTGTTAATTATTCCTTTTCTCCTATAATTATTATTTTTAGATTTTTATTTGAATCAGTTATCGTCATAACCCGCAAATATCTTTAAAATTCAGCTAATATTAAGAAGTTAAGAATAAGTACGAAAAACTTTCAGTTAAAAAATATATATATATATATATATATATTATTTTGGTCAAAATACATTAACTGGTTGGGGGCATTATGAACTCTAAAAACCATTATTTATGTCATAAATTATATTAAAAAGTACAATAATATTAAAAATATTAGAAGGATCTTATTAAATCTTTATGGATATTTGTCAAATAAAATAAATATGATAAAATATTTATTTTTAATATCAAAATAATAATGTTAACTAAATAAAATATGTTAATATTGTTTTCCTTATTTAAGAAAAAATAGAAATATTGCTCTCTCTTGACTATCTTAGAAAAAAATCTGAGAATTTTCTTTTAAATCATTAAAAAGTTATTTGAATTTGATAACATAATTACAAAAGGAAAAGATTATAAGAGTTTGGCTAATAAAAGATTATCAAATTTAACATAAGGATGGCTAGGTATTGTTGCTAATTTCCACCTATTTAATTGCTTCTTAACCATAAAAAGAAAACTAATAAAAGGACTTTTTAATTTAACTACAGAAAAGACAAGAACTTGAAAATATAATAATTAAATATTAAGAAATAAGTAATATTATATACGGAAAAAATTGAAGGTATATAGTAATTATCCCTTTCGAAATAAAATGGATCCCATTAACTACCTGAGGACATAAATCATTTCCCACATAGAGTTATGTTTTTAGAAACTACCAGATAGAATTATGTATATAGAGCTTGGGCATGTTTATTTAAGGTAAAATTTATTACTAAACTCTTAAATTTTTCTGTTTTATATTATTGAGCCCATAAATATTTATTTTATTTTGATAAAATTTTATATTTTTATTTTTAATTTTTTAGGAAAATTTCATATTTATTTTATAAGATTTTTATTTATTCTATTAAATTTTTATATTTTTACTTTTACTTTGATTAAAAACTATAAGATTTTCCATAAAAATTAAAATAAAATTATAGAAATTCAATGAAATAAAATAAAAAATTAAGATGTTAAATAAAATAAAAACAAAAGTACCAACATCCTAATATGCATTTTACCTTTATTTAACTCATAATTGTTTTGGTGTATATATAATACAGGGGAGCCAATATCAGTTCTTGATGGGGTCCCAGTTGCTATAAAGGACGAAATAGACTGTACCCCGTATCCTACAACAGGTGGGTAATTCAAACCTAACTGCTTTTTAATTATTCGAACCAATAATAATTACTATTATTAATAATTAAATTAAATTATTTTACATATGATTTTTTTATTTATATTTCTTATTCCTCTCATCTCTTTGGTCAATATAAACCTCTTTCCACCTTTCAAATTCTTTGAAGAAGAAAGATTTAGAAATTGTAATAGTTTAGAGTCCAAATTTAAATTTAATATTCATATTATATTCTATATTCTTGAAGTATGTCGTAACTCCTTATCTTCTAGGGTCGTCATTGTATGTCTATATAGTTTAAGCTACTTCTATTATCATTTTAAAGATTCTCTAAATTTACTATATGTCTTTGTTTGACTTAAATATAACATCTGCTATTTCTTTTATATATGTATATGATATTTTTCGAATTTTATGCATATGTGTACTAATCTTTTATCATATTATTTTTATTTATAAATCATACATGAATTTGATAAAAAAAATTGTATACACAATAATTAAAACATACGAACTCTTTATAAAATATATATTTATTTATCGATAAACTAATAAATTATTCATTTTATAATATAATTTTATCATATATATAATTTCCATCAAAGTACTATCTTTTAGTATTAATAGCATTATTTTATAGAAATTTTATTAATATTCTGATAACTATTACCTAATTCTATGGGTATGAGAATTGCTAGTAAAAAAATATAAATGATACTATAATTATGTCACTTATATACATTAACTCATAATCACAAAAAATGGTAGCCTAATTCACCATTAATGAATCATGTTCGGGTACTTTTATATTTTTCGACCATTTTGTATTGATGTGGCGGTCGAATTCTTTCTTTAACTTCCACGTGACCATTGACCAGTACATAACTAATCATAGTAAGCCTAAAAATCTTAATCGCCCAAATACAATTGCAATGTATGAGTTCAAGGTAGAAGAGTTGAGAGAATGTTTAACATCTAATTAAGATTAGTTTTGTCCAAAAAAGAGGTGATGTGGTAGTTAAAGAGAGAATCTAGCTGCCATATTATTATATAATGACCAAAAAAATGTAATCTGATCCATTGTTGGTCAGTTGTAGTACTATTTTTTATAATTATTGAGTTAAAATACTAAATGGATACAATAGTCATATTTATAATACTATTTATACATTTTACCTGAAAATAGATTTAATATTTACGATCAAAATGGATTCAGCTACAGATAGAGATGCATAAACATACAATCTTTTAAATATGAAATGAGTATATAATATTCTATGTATATCCCACCCCATTGTCATCTCTATTAACTTTAGAATAATTATATAAAAATATTTTTATTATTTATAAAAATAAATAAAAAGAATATAACTTTATATTTTGATTTTATTTCAATCATAAATTTTAAATTATTTTATTTCAGTCGTTTACTTTATATAAAAGAAAAAAGATATGACTTTCCCTTTGTTTCGATTTGCCGGAGCCAGGGATCGATGGTGATATCCAATGGGTACACAAAAGTGATGAGTTGCATTCATTAATTTACATTAATATCATTATCTACTATTAAATTTTGTTGCCCCTATTATTAAATTCCCACCTTCATGATTTAGATATCACAACTTTTATCAGAAGTTTAGAAAATGAATATCATCATTTAGAATATATATATATATATATATATATATATATTTTGTTTGATATGTAAATTAAAAGTGATTTGACGAAGGGAGTATCATTATTTATTTATTATAGGTGGTACAAAATGGCTTCAGAGATTTCGACCATGCAAATCCGATGCGTATTGTGTAATGTGCCTTAGACTATGTGGTGCCATTATTGTTGGAAAAACTAACATGCATGAGCTTGGAGCTGGAACAAGTGGAATCAATCCTCATTACGGGTAACCCTACTTTCTCTTTGTTTGTATAACTCTCTTTGTTAATTTCTATCCCTCATTTTAAATGAATTTTTTTACTTCAATTTATTTTCGTTTTAGAATATATTGTTTCAAAAAATAAAGGAATAGTAATAATTTTCTTTTTGTTTCAAAAAATAATAATTTTCTTTTTAATTTAACCTTTAAGAAATCAAAGAGAGAAATTTTATAAAAAGATTTTGAATATCTTAATAAGAAATAAGTTAATTATATTTATTAATTTTTATAATTGAAATTATTTAATAAATTTCATAATCTTTATAAACCACAGATAAATAGAAATTGAGTACTATATACTGGTTATTTGATTTATTACTAATTTTGAATTGGTGATTCGACTTTAATGGAATAATGATGCAAGTAATAATTAAATTTTGTATTTAGCTTAGTATTAGTTGCAAGATTTTATTTTAGTTTATTATTTAATATTAATTTTAATTAACATTTGGTCACTTTTCTTGAGAGAAATATTCATTATTTAGTCACCTTACTAAAAATGGGATTGATATATTATATATTTTTTGTCAATTATTCCTTTTCAATTGGCTATCTTTATCATATATCAATTTTTCTTTACAAAAATAACTAAATGAAATACAATTCAAATTGAATAATTGAGATAAAAAAAATTAAAATTTTGTAATTAAAACAAAATAATTATAAAGTTCAGTTACCATTATATATTATTATCTATTTGTATCGAAACTTTAATTTTATTTAATAGGATAAGTAATAATTGAGGCAGAAATTCTAATCTAACGCAATAACTGAATCTGACCCAATTCCAGAAATGTTGTTACGAAACCATAATCTCCTCTAAATTAAAATTGATACAAAATTATAATTTGTGGTACGTCATTTTTGTTATATAGCTAATACAATTGAGAAGTCACATTCACATTTAGGACTCATGTGGGTTGGAGTTAATGAAAGAGGATTAATCGTTACAAGAGTAATAAATAATGTTGATAGTGATTATAGGAGTAATATTAAATTATCTTGAATAGTAATATTTATGAAATGAAAAAGTAATGTTCCGTTTGTTAATTGTAGTTAAATATGATTGACAAAGACATTTTATAAAAAAAAGTTAAACAGAGAAGTTATTTATTAATAAATTAAAATTATTTAAATCAATTAATAATAAATAAAATAATTCAATAAATTTTTCTAAAAAGTCCTTAGATAAATTCAGTCTACTACGTCAATTCTAAATAAAACTAATTATATAGTGACATATGATATTAGAAATAAGATTCAATTTGGCCCTCAAACTTTACAGTCATAATCAATTTGGCCATTTTTTACTTTTACAATCAATTTAATCTCTAAACTTCTCGAATAAGTTTAGTTTAGCTATTTTTAAACGAGTTTATTATATGCGCTATAATAAGAGCGTGAAAAAATGGTTAAATTGAGTATGACTGCAAAGTTCGAGGGATAAATTAAACTCGAGCAACAAGTTAAAAGGCCAAATTAAACTTTAGTCTTTTTCTAAGTTAAGAATTAAAAATATTTTTTTTTTCAAATTACCACAAATACAATTAAACATCAAAACCAACTCACAATCACCACCATTACTTTTTCATCACTATCTCTAATACTTTTTAAGTAAAATTTTGCCAGCATTATTACTAGAAAATGAAAGCATAAATGACATTTTACAATCTAACACAATCATTATCATCTCTTTATTAGCCTTTACATGACTTCTTCCAACTAATTTAAAATCTAAAATATATAAATAAAACTTAATATATAAAATTAATTATATAATTAAAACAATTATAATTCAAATTATCTTTTAAATGGTCAAATTGAGTCGCACAAAAAATTGAGTGGCCAAAGTAGACTTTATAGCATGTGCATTTTACTCTCTTAAAGAAAAGACTACATTAAACCTATTTAAAGAATTTAGGAGTTAAACTAGTCGCAAAAGTAAAAAGGGCCAAATTGAACCTGACTGTAAAGCTCGACAGCCAAATTAAGCCTTGTTTCATGGCATTATTAATCATTTTTTATATTTAGATTGATTGAATCTTAATCATGGATAGTTAATGGTAATGAATAAATCAATCAATATAACTATAATATTTAATAAAATAGTACCACATGTTATATAATGCAATTAATTTTATCTATAAATAATATAGTAAACTGAGTCTATCTAAGAATTTTTTAATTTTCTTTTAACTTTTTAACCGTTTTTGACATAAGAAGGGAAGGGTTAATGAAAATACTCTATGAGAAGTTTAAGTTAATCATTAACTCCCTTCAGCAAGAATATATACCAAATAACTCTTCAATTTGAACCTCTTTTAAACAACCAAACATCTCCTTAATGGAACCATAGTCTGTGAACCATAATTTTAATAATGCTGTTATAAATTATAAAATGTAGAGCTACCAGAAATCCATATGATGCTAACAAGATATCTGGGGGCTCATCTAGTGGATCTGCTGCAGTGGTAGCTGCAGGACTCTGTCCTGTTGCCCTTGGTGTCGATGGCGGAGGTAATGCAATTATATATATATATATATATTTATTATTATAGTGTGTGTAAAGCTTTATTAATCTTTAATTAATTCCAAATTTTACATTTAGGCTCTGTGAGAATGCCAGCGGCTCTTTGTGGTGTTGTGGGTTTTAAACCAACGTTTGGCCGTGTACCTCATTCCGGGCAAGACCTTTTATTTAATTTTTCTTTTTTATTTATTTTTGGAAATTGTTTTAGATTTTTATAACGATTTCATGCACATATTTTTCTCATTTCCTCCAGTGTTCTGCCTCTTAATTGGACGGTTGGGATGGTTGGAGTATTATCAGGCACCATAGAGGATGCATTTATCATGTTAGTTTATTCTTTTCTTTTTTCTTTTTTAGAAAAACCAATTTTTGAGTATTTACACTTTCGATTTTATTTTATTTTATCGAGTTGTTAAAGTTTTATTTTATTCTATCAAATTTTCATATTTTTATTTTTTCGTTAAAAACTTTTTACATATTTTTATGAAATTTTATTTATTTTATTGGATTTTCGTATTATTTTTATTTTAATAAAAATTATCGAGTCTTTAATTTAAATAAAAAATATAAAGATGAAATAAAGTAAAATAGAGATTATAAATTCAATAGAATAAAATTAAAAGGTTGGCTTCTTTAAACTTTTTTTGGTTAATTTGTTTATATATGAGGAACTTTCTTTTTTTTTCTTTGGCTCCTCAAAATTAAATAAAAAAACAAATTAAAAAAACTAGCCCGTCATCAATAAAAGTATCTTAGCCTTGGAGGATGATATATAAAAGAATTGGTTTTTGTTTTCTTGAAGAGCTTTTTGTTTTGTTTTGTTTTATTTTGTTTTTTTCCCACAGTTATGCAGCTATTAATGGTCAACTTGATTCAAATGAACCATCGGCTATACCACCGGTAAGAACTTGTTCTAAAAATTTGGGACAAACCTCATTTGCGGTCCCTAATTGTGATATTTTCTCGTAATGCGGTTTTCAAATTTTATATTATATCATAAACATTCATTCATTTACTTTTGATATTAGAAATTAATTATTAAAAAGAACCCATTTTATGATTCTTTTTTAACAAATTTGTATTGCACTTTTAATGTGCTAAATTAGTACTTGCAAATGCACACACCTTATTAATAGTAAAAGCGATAAACACCCTTAGATCGACCTCTCAAGAAACTTGTAGCAAGTATTGTAAAAATTAATTATCAAACAAACAATATTAAAAAGTAAATCTAAATATACTAAATCAAGATTTTAAGAAAATAATATGCTTAAAATAAATAACAAAATTATAAAAGTAAATATGCAAAGATTATGATTAAAAATAACCATATGATGAAAATAGCATGTAGTTAGCTAACTACTTAGTCTTACTCTTATTATATTATTAAGCATAAATCTAATGAATGATAGGTGATGTTCCTTTTTCTTTAATTACTCAAGCTAATGTTACAACTAAAATTTCTTAGATCAACATAGAGTGAAGCAAAAATAGTGTTTTTAATGCAATCAATCAAAATATTTTTATAACAACTATGATCATTGAATTCGTATGATGGTTAATCAATAATAATAGTTAAAACTAATAAAATATGTTGAATAAAAATCATTTATTAAATATAAAAGAACAAGTTTCATACATGAGCAAAAAAAGCTTAATTAAATAAAAATAGAAAACTCGGGATAACATCTCTAATTCTATGGCTATGGTAATTAAATAGTTAAACATAAAACAAGATAAGAAAAAAAAAACTCCCTCAAAATCCGAATTTCTTAAAGGTAAAAAGATGAATGGTCTTCACTCTTCAATTGCCAAAAGCTTTCTTTGATCTCGAAACAATAATTAATAGTAAAATTAAAGTGTTTTTAATGAAGAGCTGTAGAAAAAAAACTACAGAAACAACAATAGTGGAAGATGCAAATGGAAGTCTTACTGTTAACTGATACCAGAACTAGATCTGCAGAGATATATATAGAGAGTCCTCCTCCAAGAATAAGCATTCTAAAGGCTATCCTTATAACGACTCTTAATTATCCATAAGTAAATAACTAATATAAATCTTTAAATAATAAAAAGACTAAATTGCTTCCAAATGACATGTAATTTTCGGGCTAAGTACTGTGAAAATATCCAGCCCATATATCTTGATCTTGAATTTTGACAACAAACACGTCCTATTACACTCATTTTCTTTTGAATATTTTGCTCAATAATTCTCTTTTTAGCTAATATTATCTGAAATTTGACAATTAAATTTAGTGAAGTATAAATATATATTTTTACCATATTATTTATATAAAATATATCAATTAAATTTAAATGAGATATAAATACATATTTTTACCTTATATCTTATGAGACTGTAAGATAGATTTAGAAACTTTTTGGAGAAGAGATTGAAACTAAGATACTCGGAGAAAGTGAGAAAACTATCTGTATGACTTCCAACAACAGTTCATCTTCTTCTATTCCTATGTTCAATGGTGAAAACTATCATATTTGGGCAGTCAATGTGAGATATCATCTTAGATTTCAAAGCCTTCAGCAAGTGGTGTTATTAGACAGCAATCCACCTCCCTATAGAGCAAATCCCACCATTGTATAAATCAAGACATATGAAGATGAAAAGTTAAAGAAGACAAAGACATCACTTGTATTCATGTGAATTTGGTTGACCATATTATTACAACAGATTTGGAGTCACCAAAACAAGTCTGGAACAAACTCAAAGAAGTTTGAACTTATGAAAATGAAAGTAAAAGAGTTAAAGACAATTAAACTTTTTACTTTGAACTAGGAGTTTAAATTTATGAAAATGAAGGAGGATGGGTTTGTCAAAGATTACTCATGTAGATTAATTGACCTTGTACACCATATGAGACTTCTTGGAGAAGCAGTAAGAAGTCAGAAAGTTATGAATAGGAATCAAGATATTCTTACAATCACCCTATTGCAATTTTGTAAGTACCGTTGTCATCGACAGTAATATCACAAAAAAATTCACAATGGATTAAATTTGGTAAGTCATCTTCATAATATTTCTTATAGAAAGCTTGAATACACTGATTGAAGAAGCTCTTACAAGCTGTTTATTGATTGTTTAGGATTTGGCACTTTCTTCTCAAATAATAGAACATCACGTTAATGTGCTATTAAAAATATTATAAAAGAATAAGAAAAAGACAACAAAAAATATATAAAAAAACTAAGAAAATTTTTATCATTTATATTGAATTTTTATTTGGTTTATATTTAGTTTCGTTGGTCTTTTTAGTGTTTGTTTAGTTTATGTTAGATAAATCTGACAAAAAAATCAATATATTTTTTCCGGAACAATACAAGCTGAAATTCAAAAATTCTCTGTTTAATAACCTCAATAACAGTATAAGACAAATTAAAATTTATTTTACAAAAAAAAGTATTGACTTTGGTTTAACAATTACATCCTACATCTAGAAGCAAAATAAAATAAGCATAAAGTTTAGAAAATAGATCAAACATAAACTCAACTTAAAACAAATAAAAACTAAAGCAAACATATACTAAATATAAACTCAATTTAAAGCAAATAAAAACTAAACATAAATTAAAAGAGAAACTTAAACCTAATATTAGAACAAAATAAAAATTAAAAATATCAAACCGAAACCAAAAGCAAACCAAACATAATAAACAAAAATATACCTTCAAAACAACCTTCTTTTTACTCTAAGATGCACTTTCACTATAATCTTTCTCCTCTTACTAGCTTTAGAATCTTCTTTAAAAGATGGAGAACAAAATTCTTTTATTACCAGCCATCACTAATCTCTCATCAGGCTTCATTAGCTTCTTAAGAATTTGAGTAGAATAGCGCAAGAACGATTATCAACCTAGATTACATAGAATTAAAAAATTTTAAAAATAATCAATCAAAAAACCGCAAAATGAGGTGAAGAAAGTGGACACTTGAAACAGCAAATAACACAACTTAAAAAGGAGAAAATAGATAGAAAAAACTGATGGGAAAAACAGCCACAAACGGTAAACAAATAAATGCGGAATTAATCTCCGTTTGTCTAAACTTTTCCAACTTGAATGAACCCCTGAGGATGCAAACAAATAGGGTATTCTTAATGCAATTAGAACACACACAATACCACTGCTATGCACCAAGATATTGAGCTAAAACAGTAAGCACACAACAACACAAAGACACCGAAATTTTAGCGTGGAAAACCCATAAACTAGGGAAAAACCACGGGACCATTTTGGCCGCTTAAATCCACTATCATCATCAAAGGAGCAATACAAAGTCTTCTCTAGATAATACTAGAGGCATACAAAATCATCATATCCTTGGAAGTAAGCACATCAAGGTGTATGGAATCAAAATAGAGCCAAGATAAGAAATATATCACCAGAAAATTAGCTACTGTTCAGACCAACGAAACCCGACCTCCGGACCTCAAAACCCGATCTCCACCGTCCAAAATATTGGTCCAGATGCTGTGTAGCTGCTGTCCAAAAATCACGACGATCCAACGGTTCAATCTACGGGAAACAGAACTTTTCTGCTGCTGTGTATTCTCTTCTCTTCTCCTCTCTCTTTTCTCTTTTTCTGTTATGTGTTTGTTATATACTTCTCCTCTCTTTTCTGTCCTTATATTTTAGATAGTGGCAGACCTATTTTTTTTAATAATATGCTCCCAAAATAGAAAGTCTAAATAAGACTTTAATGGGCTCAATAGTTGGGCTTTCCTCATGGGTCAAAAATAAAGAAAAAACCCAACAAATCTCCCCCTTTTTAACTTATGAGGAAGAGTTCGCCATACCGGCGATGGAGCAACATACCTTCAACTTTTCCCTTGCTAGAATCTTTGTCAACATATCGACACCATTATCATCAGTATGAACTTTATCAAGTTCAAATAGTTTATCTTCAAGTGCATCTCTAATCCAATGATATCTCACATCAATATGCTTGGTTCGTTTGTGAAACATAGAATTTTTAGCAAGGTGAATAGTACTTTGATTATCACAAAGAACCACGTAGCACTGTTGCACAAAGCCAATCTCTTGCATAAATCTTTTGAGCCATAATAGCTCCTTACACGCCTTCACATTACCTCGGTGGTGGATAAAACCACACACTTTTGCGATCTCGATTGCCATGACCTCCCCGCAAAAGTCATCAAATATCCGAAGTGGATTTCATGTTGTCCTTATTTCCGCCATATCGGAATCAGATAACCAACAAGTATCGGCTTTCCATTTCCAAATGTTATACCCAATTTTGAAGTACCACGTAGATATCCGAGAATCCACTTCAACGCTTCCCAATGCTTCTTACCCTGGATTTGACAGAAATGACTAACAACACCTAACGCATGGGCAATATCAGTCGTGTACACACCATAGCATACATCAAGCTCCCTACAAATTTGAGGCATAAGGGACTCTATCCATCTCTTCAATCTTCTTCTCGGAAGATGGACAATCTTTATCCTGTCAACTGAAGTTAGTAGTAAGAGGAGAACTAACCTCTTTAGCTTTATCCATGTTGAATCTGCGAAGCACCTTCTCGATGTATTGCTCCTGTGACATGTGTAGCTTCTTCAAAGCTCTATCTCGAGTGATCCGAATGCCAAGAATATGTTTTGCTGGCCCCAAGTCTTTCATAGCAAAAGACTTGCTCAATTGTATCTTTAGCTGAGTAATTCTTTCTGCATTCTTGCCAACAATTAACATGTCATCAACATATAACAATAAAATGATGAAATCATCATCACCAAACCTCTGGAAGAAAACACAATGGTCTAAAGTAGTCTTTCGGTAATTTTGCTCCCCCATAACTGACTCAAACTTCTTGTACCACTGTCTTAGTGCTTGCTTCAACCCATAAAGACTCTTTTGAAGTCTACACACATAGCCTTCTTTTTCCTTAACCTGAAAACCTTCAGGTTGCTCCATGTAGATTTCTTTATCCAAGTCACCATGAAGAAAAGCTGTTTTGACATCCATCTGTTCAACCTCAAGATCAAGGCTGGCTGCCAAACCAAGAACAACACGAATAGATCCCATTTTCACGACCGGAGAGAAAATCTCATTAAAATCAATACCCTTTCTCTGACTGAATCCTTTGACCACCAATCTAGCCTTGTACCTAGGTTGTGCGGTGTGCTCTTCAGTCTTCACTTTGTAGACCCACTTATTCTTCAAAGCTCTCTTGCCTTTAGGCAACTTCACCAACTCAAAAGTATTATTCTCATGTAAGGAATTCATCTCATCTTGCATGGCTTCAACCCACTCCCTTTTGTGCTCATCTTCCATGGCCTCTGCATAACACTCGGGCTCTCCCCATCAGTGAGTAAGACATACTCATTAGGCTGAAAAACGAGTGGAAGGATGACGATCTCTTGTAGACCGCCTAAGTGGGACAAATGGTGGCACGTCTGGTATCTCTGAATGAAATTCTTCATCCACCTCGCTCAAGCATCAATATCATCGGTATCATGTTGTTCATCATTCCGAACATCATCGTCAAGAGGTGGTTCTACATGCCGAGGAGGCACTGGATCCAAATCAAGAACATCATCATTATGTTGAGGAATCGCTCTCTTTCTTCTCAACATCTTTCGTGGTCCGATCTTCAACAAACACAATATCTCGGCCGAATAAGTTTCTTGTGGACAGGATCATATAATCATAACCAAACTCATCTTGGCCATAACCCAAGAAAACACATGGTTTTGACTTCACATCAAGCTTTGATCTTTCATCTTTAGGAATGTGCACAAAAGCTTTGCATCCAAAGACCCTTAAGTGACCGTAAGAAACATCTTTGCCACTCCAAACCCTGTCAGGTACATCAAAAGACAAAGGAACACAAGGAGTTAGATTAATAACATGTACCGTCAGATTCAAAGCTTATCCCCGAATGAACTTGGCAGCCCTGCATGTGACAACAAACATCTGACACACTCCATCAAAGTTCTGTTCATCCGCTCTGCTAATCCGTTCAACTGTGGTGTCTTGGGAGGACTCTTTTGATGTCGAATACCATGATCTCTACAATAAGCATCAAATGGGCCAATGTATTCACCTCCATTATCTGTCCGAATACACTTAAGCTTCTTTCCAGTCTATCTCTTAACCGAGGCATGAAACTGCTTAAACACTTCAAATACTTGATCTTTAGATTTCAAGGTATAAACCCATACCTTTCTAGAGTGATCATCAATGAATGTGACAAAGTAGGAGCAACCACCAAGTGTCCTAGTCTTCATAGGACCACAAACATCAGAGTGCACCAGATCAAGTATACTCTCCTTCCTGGAAGGAGGATGGCTCTTAAAGGAAACCCTGTCTACACCGCCAAACAGTTGAGAACACTTCTTTAGATGAATATCATGCACACCCAGGTAACACATTTCTCTTCAACAAAAGAGACATCCCTTTTCACTCATGTGACCAAGTCTTTTATGCCATAAATCAGTCATGTCAGTATTCACCACAGCATTGACCCTATCCTTGAAGATCTTCGGATGTGTCATGTACAACTTTGAGCATTTTTTACCTCTAGCCACAATCAAAGAACCACGAGTGAGTTTCCATATTCCATTACCAAAGTTGTTGCTGTAACCATCATCATCAAGTAGGCCCGCGGAGATCAAATTAAGTCTCATATCTGGAACATGTTTTACATTATGTAAAACCAACTCTATCCCAGTGTCAAACTTCAAACAAATATCTCCGATGCCTGCAATCTTTGATAGTCCATTATTATCCATCCTAACATTACCAAAGTTACCTAGAGTATAAGATGAATAAAAATCCCTTTGTGATGTTACATGACATGTAGCACCACTATCAACAACCCAGCTCGAATCAACATGTGCAATGTTGATCATATCAAGATCAGAACAAATAAGGAACTCATCAGTAGTAGTGTTAACTTCAGCATTGCCATTACCACCCTCATCTTTCTTATGGTTCTTTTGATTGCTGTAATCGCTCTTCTTCTTCTCCTTTTTCAATTGCCTGCAGAACCGTATTGTGTGCCCTTTTCTACCACAATGATAGCACTCAAAATCAGCAAACTTTCCTTTGGATTTACTTCGATACTTCCCTTTGTTACCTGGACCTCTACTCGACTTCCGCTTTCATGAACTAAGACATCAGAATGTGAAGAAGAACCTTGTGACTTTCTTCTCATCTCTTCATTTAAAACACTGCCTTTAGCTAATTCCATGGTGATAATACCATCTGCTGCAGAGTTGGACAATGATGTTCTAAAAGTTTCCCATGAGTCCGGTAAAGTGCCCAGGAGCCACAAGCCTTGTATCTCATCTTCAAACTTGATACCCATTCCTGCAAGTTGATTTATGATTCCCTGAAAAGAATTCAAATGATCGCGATGTGGAGTTCCATCATGGTATTTCAAGCTCATCATCCTGTTTTATTAAGAACAATTTATTGTTTCCGGTCTTTCTAGCATACAACTGTTCAAGCTTGTTCCACAAAGTGCGAGCATGAGTCTCTCCGCTGATATGGTTCAAAACATTATCATCAACCCATTGACGAATATACCCACAAACCTGTCTATGCAAAATATTCCACTCTGCATCTGTTTTACTCTCAGGTTTATCAGTATTAAACACAGGCAAATAATAATCCTTCACATAAAGTAGGTCTTCCATCTTGCCTTTCCAAATATGATAATTAGAACCATTTAAATTGATCATCCTACTTGTGTTAGCTTCCATCATTCAAACAAGTTTAACCAATACAGAAGAACCAGGCTCTGATACCAATTTGATGGGAAAAACAGCCACAAACGGTAAACAAATAAATGCGGAATTAATCTCCGTTTGTCTAAACTTTTCCAACTTGAATGAACCCCTGAGGATGCAAACAAATAGGGTGTTCTTAATGCAATTAGAACACACACAATACCACTGCTATGCACCAAGATATTGAGCTAAAACAGTAAGCACACAACAACACAAAGACACCGAAATTTTAGCGTGGAAAACCCATAAACTAGGGAAAAACCACGGGACCATTTTGGCCGCTTAAATCCACTATCATCATCAAAGGAGCAATACAAAGTCTTCTCTAGATAATACTAGAGGCATACAAAATCATCATATCCTTGGAAGTAAGCACATCAAGGTGTATGGAATCAAAATAGAGCCAAGATAAGAAATATATCACCAGAAAATTAGCTACTGTTCAGACCAACGAAACCCGACCTCCGGACCTCAAAACCCGATCTCCACCGTCCAAAATATTGGTCCAGATGCTGTGTAGCTGCTGTCCAAAAATCACGACGATCCAACGGTTCAATCTACGGGAAACGGAACTTTTCTACTGCTGTGTATTCTCTTCTTTTCTCCTTTCTCTTTTCTCTTTTTTCTGTTATGTGTTTGTTATATATTTCTCCTCTCTTTTCTGTCCTTATATTTTAGATAGTGGCAGACCTGTTTTTTTTAATAATATGCTCCCAAAATAGAAAGTCTAAATAAGACTTTAATGGGCTCAATAGTTGGGCTTTCCTTATGGGTCAAAAATAAAGAAAAAACCCAACAAAAACGGCAACGTAGATAAAAACCAAAAAAGTAAATATTTTAAAAGCAAAGCGCAAAATGTAAAAGAAAGTTAATAATATATTTTTATAAGCAAATAAAAAAGTTAATGTACTGGGCATAATTTTCCTCTTTTTCTATTAGGCATAAAAATAGACTGATTAGGCAAATTTAAATATGGGTATATAAATATAGTACTGATATTATATGATATTAAATAATTTTAATTAATCATTTTACTTAACTATTGATAATTTTGATTAATCATTTTACTTTTTGATAAAAATAGTTTGAATTATAAAATCGTTGCAGATTTTAGTCAATTTTTAATTTTGATCAAATGAATTAGCAAATGAAGAGGCATTATATAAATAAATTATGTCAACGTTAAATTTACTTATTCTTAATTGAAATTAAGAATTAGCTAAAATTATAAATAATATTAATTTGAGATGTTTTTATTAAAATTAAACAGATTGACTAAAATCATCAAAATAACATATTTTAAATTTCTTTTACCACTAAACCTATTAAAATATTCAACTCCTTGGGGGCTTTCAATTTCTGAATCAATATAAACATAGCACATTCTTCAACATTTTCCATAATCTGGAAATAATGGACATAATATATAGCTGGTAATTCACGAAGATTTTACTTTTCTGATAAATCTAATTAAACTTTCAAAAGCCTTATTTATTTTTGTTCAAATTTTAAATTCTGCATTTCATTATTACTAGTTATTTATCCGTACAAAGCACGGCTTAAGTTTATAAATATAATTTAATATAATTTATAATATTTTTAAAATAATAACAAACAAACTATTTTTAAATATTTATTTTAATTATTTTAAAATCTAAATCTTAATAGTGAATAATATAAAAATTATTTTAAAAATATTTATTAATTATTTTTAGTATTATTTATTACTATTTTTATGATTAAAAATTTATTATATAATTAAAAATTAATTTATTTTTAAATATAATATTAAAAATATAATTTAAAATACTATTTTTAAAAATTAAAATTATTATCTAATTAGAAAGATAATCTATTTATTAATACTAAAAGATAATTAATAGGCTATTTTTTGAATATATCATTATCTGATTAGAAAAATATTTTAAAAATTAATATAATATTAAAATATAATTAATATGCTATTTATTAGGATTACAGTTAGTGTTTAATTAAAAATATAAATTATTAATTAATAAATTAATAGGAAAACTGTAAAATTATATGTAAGCTTGAATCTCATGTGTCAAAATAAATACACATGTCAAAACAAAAATCTTATATGTCAAAAATTAAATGTATATGTAAAAAAATTTAGAAAAATATAATTAATATATTATTTATTAGTATTAGAGTTAGGAATTAATTAAGAATATATCTTATTAATTAATATATTAATAGAAAAAATTATAAAATTACACATAAATTTAAATCTCACATATCAAAATTAAAATAAAAAATTTATGTATCAAAATTAAATAAATATTTAAAAATAATTTTAAATGTCAGAAATTAATATATATATATATATATATATATATATATATATATATATATATATATATATATATATATATATATATATAGATTCCAAATGGAGTGATAGGAGCTCAATCATATCAACATTGTCCACAGAGTCCTAGAGATCTAGGACAGAAGAAGAACTAACACTAGAAATCAGCCACCAATTCTGCCAGTTACCCAACACTGTATTAAATCGCCTTGGAGCAACCAAAATGAATACAACCATTAGCTATATAAGCAAATTCTATTCTCCATGAGATATTAAAAATGAATGAAGTCCTATAAGGAACTAGAAATCTTTAATCTTGACTATTATAAATAATCCAGATTCTATTTAGATCAATCATTTTTATAATTATCAGTATAGTCCCACCAACCAATCCAGCTTATGAATTCTCCAAATTACATAACTTCAGTTTCCAAGGACACCCACTATTCCCATCTTCATTTTAGCAATCAGAATTCAATTTCAGTAATACTATCTACTCATGCCCCATTAATTGCCATTCCTATGCATATTGGATTATGAAAGAATTAATTTATGAAAATTACCTACAAGTTGGTTAAGGGCATAATTTATTAAAATGAAAGACCCACTTATATTTCTAAACTTTATTAGATATACATAAATTAGTAGCTATTAATGTCTACTACCTTTAATGGCTCAAATTTTGATACAGTGTTTATTTTTCCAATCTTATAATCTTTTTCTATTTATACTAACTAATGAAAATCTTTCCAATTCACTTTTTATCTATCAAATTGCAGAAATCAATCTTGACCATTGCCATGACATCCATCATATTACAACCGTAATCACTCACTCTTTTTTCTTTTTAATTTATTTATTTTGCACCTATCAGCCAAAGTTGTATTTTCCCATACTGAAGTCTACGAGCCCAGTTTCAAGCATTACACTGGCCAGATACGGAGAGGTTAGTATTTTTCTTTTTCTCATCTTCATATTTTGGGCACAAGGGAAAACCGAATATTCTACTCTCTACTATTACATGTTTATGATAAAAGCACCCAAGGAATTGCTTTTTCCTTCCCAAATAATCAATCTCACCCAAACAAATATCAGGTAAATTGCTAAGTGGCTATCAAACTTTTGGATATTGTAACTAATTGGTATTAATATTTTAATATTTTTTAATCAATGTTTCTGTTTGTGTTTCAATTTAACGTACTTATAACTTTTTAGTGAGTTAGCATGCTTAGTATGATAAATTATTAATAAATTAATATTGCTCATGTAACGAATCAGTTAAAAATATTACATTTTCAGCGGTCAAATTAGTAAAAAAAGTAATAAATATTTTAAATTGAAACAATATTGGTAAAAAAGAAAAATACTAGTATTAATTAGATATTATATATAAAAGTTTGATAGTTACAGAGCAATTTATCCAAAATATCCTAATGATTTGTTTATCGTACTGAATTCTTTTTGTTCACTAGATTATTTTTCTAATATTTCTGTTTCCTGAATGTTAAACCATTATTTGGGTCAATTAGTGGTTTAATGATTGCAGGGAAGAAATTAGAATTTGTTGTTCCCAAGCTTTGGAGCAACTATGCCAGAAACATGGTTGGAAGGTAAAACACAATATATATATATATATATATATATATATATATATATATATATATATATATATATATATATATATAGATAAAGTAACATAATAATAATAACTAATAGAAATAAAAATGACTAGATTTTTACAAGAATTTTTAAAAATGAAATACCTATTTTATAGTATAATATTAACATGTATTTATTTGAGAAAATTACAAAAAATTGTCATAAAATTAATTAGATGGTAACCTTTTATGATTATCTGGTACGGGTTCACCCAGGGTTTCCAAAGACAAAGAGGCCCCTAAGTTTTTATGTACATATGGGGCAAAAAGATTGAGTTTTCCTTTTCTGGATTTTTTTACACTTTAAGCTTAATTTTAATGTTTAGGACCCCAAATTTTCCTGTCATGTGAAAATATAATGCAAAACTCTTTTGTGTTTAATTTTGGATTTTAAAATTTAATTTTAATATTTAGTTACTCAATAGTATCTTTATTTTTTGGTTTGGACTTGATATGCATCTCCAATTTATTTTCATAAATTCCATCATTCATTTGAAGTTTTAGTAATATATATTGTCTACTATTTTATACATAAAAGGCGCAACCAGAAAAGTATAAATAAAATGCTATAGTATTTAATTATATTTATTTTAGTAAAATAATATTAAAAATCCTAAATCATCAGAAGCTAAAAATAAAATTTTATTTACTGATTTTATATTTCAAAAAAGGTAAAAATAAATAATTGTTAAATAACTTTTTTCAAATATTAATCATATTATTACAGGACTATTAGTATTACTATAAGATTGGCATAGAGCCATATATAGTTTATCAGTGAGTCTGATTCCATATGCTATTATTTCACCATTTGATAATTTTTGATATATTTTTACATATTTTTTTAATAAAAAGTATGTAATTAACCATAATGAAAGAAATATTTTACAGTTAAAAAATATCATTTACAAAAATATAGTCGTCTTTACTCCAATCAGTCATTATAATTATATTTCTTATTTTTAGTAAAATAGGTTTAGAGTTTAATAAGTTTGACCGTTAAATCAATAACTTTTTAAACCGTAATTTAACAGTAAAATAATAGAATTAAGAGTTTTTAAATTTCAAATTTAGATTTTTAAACACGGATAACATAATAAAAATGGCTGATTGAAATGAAGATGACTGAATTATTATAACTCGAAACTTTTTAACACTAAAATATATTTTTTTATTATGATTTGTAATTATATATATATCTTTATTTAAAAATAAAAAATTTTCTTTATTTGAAAATAAATTGACATTCTAAAAATTGTACAGTAATTTTTATTTTGGGAAGAGTGACGCAATACCATTAATAATAATCAAATATAATCAATAACAATCCCTTCTCTCACTGACCTCCTGCTGCTGCTGCTGTGTATGGTATTCTTATTCTTAGACAACAGAGGTTACAATACCAGAGATAGAAGCGATGCGCCTGGCACATTATTTAACAATTGGATCTGAGTGTACTGCTTCACTTAGTCCCTATCTAGCAAAGCTGTATGCCATCTTTCACCTAATTAATTCTGATTTCTTTTAATTTGACTACAGAGTGTATTAAATCAATATATTGATGATAATATTATATTCTTCAATTGAAATAGGAATACTTCAGAGTTAGGATGGGATGCAAGGGTAGCACTCTGTGTGTACGGTGCTTTCACTGGCAAAGATTATATAAAGGCTCAAAAACTTAGGTACGTATGTTACATCCTTAGACTATACTTTCAATTTAAGAATTTAGTGCCACAACAATTGGAGAATTGACCACTGATATTGAGCTTCAAGGTACAAAATTGAAATTTTTAAATTTAGTTATAAATCTATCTTTGTTGTTATTTCATTCAAGACAATGACATTAGCGAAAAGTTAAAATATAAAAATGATAAAGTTAAAATTACATTAAGAAAATTATATATATATATATATATATATATATATATTAATTTTTAGACTGAAATATTTTTAATAGGTACTTAAGTTTTGATATTATAATTTTTGTTTTAACATGTGTATTTATTTTTGATACATGTAATTTAAATTTATATATAATTTTATAATTTTTTCTATTAATTTATTAATTAATAAGTTACCTTTCTAATTAAACACCGATACTAATCTTAAGAGATAGCATATATTCTAATATTATATTAACTAATAAATAGTTACTTAATCAGATAATAATATTAATTCTATCTTAATAAAATATTAATTATATTTTAATATAATATTAACTAATAAATTAATTTCTAATTAGATAATAATTCTAGTTCTAAAAAATAAAATATTAAATTAAATTTTTAATATTATTTCGATAATAAATTAATTTTTTAATTAAATAATAAATTTCTAATCCTAAAAGATAGTAACATCAATTAAATTAATATTATCAATTTATATAATAATAAAATTGATTAAAAATATTTTAAAATGATTTTATATTATTTCATTGATAAAATTTTAAATTTTTAAAAATTTAAAAACTATTTAAAAATAGTTAATTTATTATTATTTCTAAAATATTATTAGTTAGTATTAAATATTTTATTAAATTATATCTATCAAATTGATTTTATAATCGAAATAATAATAACAGCTGTGCAATACACGAGTATACGACCAATATATATTATTTTTGAGACTCAAAATTTCTTTGATATGTGTGCTTAATTTTTGTTACATAAAATTTTTATTTTAACATTTGTATTTATTTTTGACACATGAGATTCATACTTATGTATAATTTTATAATTCTCTTATTAATTTATTGATTAATAAGTTATATTTATAATTAAACACTGACTATAATCCTAAGAAATAGTCTATTAATTATATTCAATATTATATTAACTAATAAATAGTTTTTTAATCAAAAGATGATGCTAAATCTATTCTAAGAAATAACATATTAATTATATTTTATATTATACTAACTCATAAATTAATTTTCTAATTAGATAATAATTTTATTCTAGAAAATAGCATCTTAAGTTATATTTACTAATAAATAAATTTTTTAATTATATAATAAATTTCTATCCTAAAAAATAGTAATATTAATTATATTGATAGTATTAATTTATATAATACTAAAATTAATTAATAAATATTCTAAAATAATTTGTATATTTTTGCATTAAAAGAATTTAAAATTTTTAAAACATTAAGGAGGACATTTAAAAATAGTTAGATTACTATTGCTTTTTAAAATATTATAATTCAATATTAAATATTAAAAAAATTATTAAATTATATTTATCAATTTAATTTTATAATAAAAATAATAATAACGGTCATGCAACGCACATGTAAACGATTAATCTATATATATAAATTTCTGAAACCTAATTTTTTTTTTGACATCTATGTTTAATATTTGACACATAAATTTTTTATTTTGACACGTGTACTTACTTTTGACATATAAAATTCAAGCTTATTTGTAATTTTATTATTTTTTCTATTAATTTATTGATTAATAAGTTAAATTTCTAATTAGACACTGACTTTAATCCTAGAAAATAATATATTACCCATATCTTAATATTATATCAACTAATAAAAGTTCTCTAAAAAAATAATGATACTAATTTTATCTTAAGAAATAGCATATTAATTATATTTTAATATTACATTAACTAATAAATTAATTACGTGAATTAGATAATAATTTTAATTCTAGAAAATAGCATCTTAAATTATATTTTAAATATTATATTTAATAATAAATTGATTTTTGATTATATGATAAATTTTTAATCCTAAAAACAGTAATATCAATTATATTATACATTAATTTATATAATATTAAAATTAATTAATAAATAATTTTTAAAATGATTTTATATTATTACATTAATAAAATTTTAAATTTTTAAAAATTATGGACATTTAAAAATAGTTAGTTTGCTATTATTTTTTAAGATTTTATAAATTAATATTAAATATTGAGAATTTTATTAAATTTATCAAGTTGATTTTATAATCAAAGTAATAATAATAGGCAACGACTAGTATATATTAATTTTTGAGACCTAAATTTTTTTAACACGTGTCTCTTTTTTGACATATAAGATTTTTGTTTTGACATGTGTACTTATTTTTGACACATAGGATTCAAGCTTACATGTAATTTTATGATTTTTTCTATTAATTTATTAATAAGTTATATTCATAATTAAATATTGATTCTAATTCTAAGAAATAACATATTAATAATAAATTAGTTTTCTAATTAGACAATGATTAGCCTAAAGAAATAGTATATTAATTATAATTTAATATTGTATTAACTAATAAATTAATTTTTAATTAGATAATTATTATAATTCTAGAAAATAATATTTTAAATATCATATTTACTAATAAATTATTTTTTAATTCTATAAAATAGTAATATTAATTATATTGATAGTATTAATTTATATAATAATATAATTAATTAATAACTATTTCTAGAATAACTTTTATATTAGTACACTAATAAAATCTTAAAATATTAAGAAGTTAAAAAGAAAAATTTAAAATATCTGATTTTCTGTTATTTTTAAAATATGATAAATAAATATTAAATACTAAAATTTTATTAATTTTATTTATAAATTTAATTTTATAATTATATAATAATAACAACCGTGCAATAAAAATAAACGAATAGTTGTATTTGAAGAATGTGATTGATTTTATAGTTGTGGAAGGTAGATGATATGGTTGCATTGCATTTAGTTATAATTGAAACTTTTCTTCTAAAATAAACAATGTTTATTATATTTATTATTTATAAAAAGTAAGTGAGATGAACTTATTTTTTTGAAAATCTGTATTTACACGTGTGAACGCATAATTTAAAACGAATAAAGACTGACAATAAAAGTGATATTTATTTTGAGATATAAAATATATAAAAATAATAATAAGAATTTCTATAAAGTTCTTTTATTATAATAATATCTTTTAATTACTATATTTTGAATTATATTTTTCATATCAACACAATTCAATATAAATAAATATGATGATCTCACTAGTAAATAGGCCTATAGATAAATAAAATATTTTTTTGATTGATTAACTTTTAGAAAATTTATAAATATTTATAATATTAAAAAATTTAAAATAATATGAAACCTTATGAAATTTTACAAATAATTTTTTAATCTAACACAGCTTTAGCAACTTTCTTATCCCTCCTCATTATAATATCAACGGTAAAGTTCTTAGGATCTTTTATCTTAGGGGTAATTATTATTGGAGAACAACACATGCTATTTCAGAGACTATAACTTTCTCATTATATCTATATTTCATTTTGTTGGAATTAAGCTCTTGAAGAACTCGGCAAAAGCTGACATATTTCTAATAACATTCAACAAAGGTAAATTAATGTTAACTTTAGAAAGAATATCAAAGATTTTAGAAAATTGCTTATCCTGTTTGCTTTTTTTCAATCTGTTAGGAAATGAAAAAAGAGGCTTATAAGGCTCAGTTACTTTGTAGAACTCAGGTCCTGAAAATGCCTCTTTATCTTTCTTTTTTTAGCCAAAATTGGGCTCTACTCTTCCTTCATTTTATATACCTCCATCAGTTATTTCCACATCAACTAGTCCATCTTCTTTTAATGTACCTGCATAAGAAGAATTTTTATGTATTAAAGTTTCAATATTATTATCAAATAACTCACTATCCTTTAGAATAGTGATAGCTTTAGCTTGCTCAGGTTGACTTGGAAATTTTATTTTCTTGTTTTCTTGTATAGCTTCAGTAATTTGCTCAATTTGAGTTTCCAATCGCTTCATTGAAGCTTCTATGGAATCAGCTTTCTTTTTATTCCTCTCCATTCTATAATGGGTAGCTATCATAAAAGTTTGGAGTGTATCCTTCAAGCTTGGTTTTCTTTGAGGAGCTTGTCCTTGATTTTAGAATGAAGAGTTTTGATTCCTTGGAGATTGACGCTCTTGGTTTTGATATTGGAGCTAATTTTGGTTCCTCAATATCTTTGGTGGGTTGTGGTCATTATTTCTCCAAAAAAAATTTGGATGGTTTCTCCAACCTTGATTATAAGTATTGGAATATGGATTATTTCTAAGTTCCCTAGGTTGATAAGATTTCATCAAGTTAACCTGTTTATAATCATTTCCTGCATAACTCTCATAAGATGAACAAATATTAGCATTATGACCATAAACACCACATATACCATAAAAATTATTGCTTGGTACATTCTTAGTTGAAGCAAGTATTTTAACTTATTTAATTAATTCAACTATTTGCATAGCCATCTCATTATTAGACACAACTTCATTCACTCCTACTCTTTTTTTTCTCACACTCTTTTATTGCAAATTGGCTCCTAACATCTCAAAAATATCATAAACATCATTAGTAGTTTTTACTAACATAGCACCCCCAGCTGCATTATCAACCATACATTGATATTATTGGGTTAAACCATCACAGATGATTGATTAGTTGTAGGAACTGCGTGTCCATGATGTGGGCATTGCAGTAAGAGTGACTTGAAGCGATCTCATGCTTAATGAAAGGATTTATTATCCTTTTGATAAAAATTTGAAATTTCAGTCCTTAATTCTTTGGTCTTTTGATGTGAGTAAAGTTTACTCATAAATTTTTAATTTGTTTCATTTCAAGTTCTCAAAGAATTAGGAGGCAAGGTCATTAACTAAGCCTTTATCTTTTCTTTTAATGAGTAAGTAAAACATCTCATCCTTAATTGGTCCTCATTTAATCCAGATAAAGGAAAAATATAAACTATAGTATAAAATTCCATAATAAATGTCAATGCATCTTCACCAGGCATACCATAGAATGAATGAAGCATATTAAAATAAATGTTTTTAAGTTCATAATTTTTAGATGCATCACCTAGAACTATGCATGAAGTAGTGTTACCAATTATGGGACGAGCATAATCCTTCATAGCTATTTGCCTTTCAGCAACTATTTATCTTTGGTCATTAGCTATTATTTCAATCTCTTCTTCAAATCCTTCTTCTAGCTTTTCTTCAAATTCTTCTTCGCCTCTTAGAAGTACAAACTCACCCTCTACTTCTTGGTATTCTTCTACTTTTTTAAAATGTGATCTCAAGTTGTAGGGATTTTGAGTTGATGAATCATCTAATCTTATTTTCCTACTAGGCATATAAAATCGAAGGAAAAGTTTCAGATTTAAAAACTTAGAAGCAAAATTTAAAGACAAAACAAAAACACATAAATATGTAATACATAAAAATACAAGAAACAAAACTTTGACACTTAATGAATATAATATTAACACAGTTCCCCAGCAATGACGCCAAAAATTTGATGTGTCTAAGTTAGTATTCGCAAGTGTACGAACTGAATGATAGTACAGGCAAGTTTACTACGAGTTTGATCTTACAAGGAATTATAGAACATATACTACAAATGCCAACTACCACACAGAAATACTAAAAATAAATCTAAACATTCTAACACAATATTTAAGAATAGCTTAAGGTTTATAAAAGAAATTAAATAAACTAGAAAGTAAAAATGCAAATGGAATGATTAATATAAACTATATGATAAAATAGTATTTGATCTAGCCTATACTTAGTAATCCCTTTATTTTTTCTTAAGTCCAAATCTAATGAATGAGACGGTGATGTACCTTTTTCCTACATCACTCAAGCTAATGATGCAACCTATGTTCCGTATACCAACATAGATTAAAATAAAGATGATATTTATAATACTTTTAACCTAAAGATTTTCATAATAAATATTATTATTAAATTGATATGATGGTCAACTAACAATAATAAATAAAATTAATAAAGTTATAAAAGTAAAGAAATCATTCATTAAACTCATAAATAAATAAGGTTCATACCTAAGTAAAAAGCCAAACTAAACACTTAGAAAAACTAGCATGACATATTTAATCCAACGATCATTGAAATTAAATAGAAAGATATTAAATAAAACCGAAAATTAAAGCTCCCTCAAAATCCAGAAGTTCTTTAAGATATGAAGATGATTGATCCTCACTCTCAAAGTCTTGAAAAGCTCTTTGATCTTATAAGGAATAATGCAAAAATAATTAAGTGTGTTTAGAAGATGAACTGTAGAGAATTTGCAAAGAGAAAAATGATAGACAGGTGCAGACTTCCTATTATTTAATTGATCTCCATTAATTGTAGAGATTTCTTTTTTAGAGTCATTCTCTAAGTCCAACACTTCTATAGTTATTTTCTTAACTATCATAAATGAAATAAACAACTTAAAAGTAATTATCCTTAATTACATTATAACTAATTAATTTTCTCTTGTGGGCCTTGTATTTTTCGGCTAGACTTACAAAATTAGTAGTCTATGCTTCTTAGTTCTAAACTTTTGCAGCAACTGTCCAATTTAAGCCGATTTATGTATATTTAGCTCATATTCTCCCTTTGGCTATTAATACGTGAAATTAGACAATAAGACTAAAGTAAGATAATAAGTACATATTTCAATATATTATATATATAAAATCACAATATATATATATATATATAAAATATGAACCTATCAATCCATATATTAGAAGTGGTGATTGTCCTATATTCTTAAGCAACCTCGCATTTAGATCCTCACACATAAAAATCAATAGTATTTGAGCATTACAAGCTATACCATAAAGCAAGTGAACTTAGTTCTTTGCCTTATAATATTAGACTAGCTTTCTTGTGACATGTCTTTTTTTACCTTTGTAAAATGTCAAGTCTTGTCTTTAATAGGTCATAATTTGTCTAAAGTAAAAGGTGTTTTTCTTTTAACAATGAGTAAAACTTGTTTAAAGTAATAAAAACTAAATAATTTTTTTAAAAACATAATAAAAATATATCATCTTAAAACTTTTATATATATTAAACATACAAAAAGTGAATGCAGAAGGCAACAAACAAACAACCATTAAGAAAATCCTCATATTGTCTTCCTTATTTTATTTAAAAAAAAGACAACAAACAAACTAATTATAATAATAAAAAAAACTCTTTCACACTGGAGTTGCACTAAAAATAAAATAGTTAATACTTGAACCTTCATGTTAACTTTTTCTCACCAAATTTTACCTTCATAAACAGGAAATAACTATATAACAAAAATTCATAAGATTATTTCTATAAACTTTAATATATGTGCTATCTCTAAAATTTTTAAATTAAATTTGAAAATCTAGACACTTATTTTCAACCAAATTCCAATTATTGCACAAGATAAAAAAAAAAGCCAAGAATCATTTCTGCAAATAAAAATTTAAAAGAAAAAAATTAATCTTCATAAATATAAAAATTAATCAAATATTAACCATATTCATCTTAAAATTAACCAACTATCAACTGAATAAGTATAATATATCATTTGTAATAAGCGTAGTAAATAGAAAAATATTTAAAATGATTAAAGAGTGATAAAAAAAATGACGATCACATCCAACATATACTAGTCCATAATATACCATTATTTTAATTTAATTCCATTAAATCTTAATCTAAATTAATTTTGATGGGTCCATTATTATTCTAATCAATTCTTTTTAAAAGTAAAAAGAGGAAAAAATGGTAATAACATTAGTAATACCGAGTTAAAATCTATGCCAATCGGCATTATCTTCATTTTGTTTTCTTTTTGATAAATGAAAAAACTAGCAACAAAATCTGTCTTTTGAAATCTGACAACCAAAATGCCTAATGAACCACACCCTAATGTCTCTCTCTAGCCCTAGCCTAGAAAAAATAACAAACACAGAGAGTATAAATCATAATGAAAACAAAAACAAAAATAATATTTCTCATCTTCTCTTTCTAGTCATTTTTTTTTTTTTACTCTCCCATATTTGACATAAAGCAAATTGAGCTAGTAAGAACAAGAAGAAGAAAAGAAGAAACACTTATTCTTTTTCATAAAACAAGAAATAGAAGGGAAAAGGTAGTGATGGAAAAAAGAAAAGAAAAACAACATTCTTATTTCAATTCAAATAACGAAAGTGAAGATATAAGAAATGTAAATAAATTAAAGTTGGAGTTTTTGTGTCTTGTGATAGTGACTTTTAAGGAGAGAGAAAAAAGAAAATTATTAAAAATAAATAAAAAAATGTAAAAAAAAATAAAAGACAAAAATGCTTATTTTTAAAAAATGATGTATGTAGTATAAAATTTTTTAAATAGACATTACGAATTTATTTATTAAAAAAATTTGAAATTAAAGTTTTTTTTAACTCAATCACAACTGAGGAGGCAAATTAATCTTTTGTCCATTTAATAGCTGCGACAAGAAATTATTTAATATTATATCTATAAGATTGTCATTCTAGTTCATTTTTACGAAAATTTCATAATGTGGATATGAAATCATGATTTGTATATGCTTTCAGAAATCGTGAGATGCAGTTCCACAAGCATATATTTGCAAAGGCCGATGTCATTGTTACCCCAACAACAGGGTACTGATTTTGCTTGTCCAACATTATGTCTCTGTTCGATAACGCTCTTCTCCTTCTTCTTCTCCTCCTCCTCGTCCTCCTCCTTCTACTTCTTCTTCTTCATTCTTTTCCAGAAGAAAATTATTAGAAAATAACTAAGAATGTGATTCATACGACAGGGTAACAGCGTATCCAATTCTTAATGATGCCATCAAGACAGGAGAACTTGACTACATAAATGGAGGTATGATGTGATCTTTCTTTCGCTAATAAGTTATTCTGATTCAAATTATTTTTGACCCCTCTAAAATTTGAAGAAATTCAAGAGTGTTGAACAAATGCAAATCCTTTTGAAGAGTCATCCAAAGTTCTTTCTAATCTTAGTAAATTTTGGATATATTGACTAACTTTTTCATTATTTTTCAGCTGCACTGGTTCGATATCAGATAGCAGGCAATTTTCTAGGATTGCCAGCAGTTACAGTTCCTGTAATGCATGATCTACTATTTTCTTTTCTTTAAAAAAATCCTTTGACATTTATATTTTTATATTTTTATTATATTAACCTAAGTTGTTTTTTTATATTTAGGTCGGATATGACAAAATGGGCTTGCCTATTGGCCTTCAATTTATAGGGAAACCATGGTCGGAACCTACATTAATTCACATAGCATATGCAATGCAGGTAATATTACCAGGTTTTTGAGGTTTAATTCTTTGTTCTTTTCATTGATTCTCTCTACGTGAATTAAATTCTTGGTTTATGTTGAACGTGTATTATATATGATGGTCACAATGATGTAGTCTGAGCTAGACTATAAATATATTTTCATAATAATATTAACGATAATTTTTAAATTATGTACCGACTAGAGATATATTTAAATTATATATTTTTTTAATTTTTTTAATTATTTTTAAATTCGAGTAAATCGATAAAGAGAAAAATATTTTCTTTTTCATTTTTTTTTTCAAAACGACATTGGCTGCAGCCCACCTAACCCTTGTATGGTTCCATCTTTATATGTGCACATAAATTGATTTAGTAATATCAGTCACTATTTGAATAGGAAAAGAAGTAGAGCAATAAGTTGTATATATGAAAAGAGAAAAAATTTCTCAAATCTATATAATTTTTGTATGATTCCAAATTAGAATATAAGAATATAGCTTTTCAAAATCAGCATACTGACAACGTTTTCTACATCTAGAAAAAGAAAATGAGAAAGCTGATACAACTAATTAAACTTTCAATTTGATTGCTATGCATTAACTTTGTGTTACATGAAAACTTGAAAGTTCCTGATGGAAGTTGAGATCTTTTTAAGTTTTGGGTATTGCCACTGATATTGAGAATTGTTGGTTTCAGGCTCTACGCATTTCAGATTACAGAAAGCCACAGATATTTTATGATTTGCTGAAGAAGGACTAAAACACCAAAACAAATTGAGAAGTCCAAATAGGATTTTCGATCCTATCAACTGTTTAGAAAGCATTTTATTGTCTATATAAGAGAGGATAAATAATATAAATAGCCAATGAACTTTTGCATTTAATTTTATTTTAGTCGCAAAACTTAATTTGTTTCATTTCAATCATCCAACTTTTATTTTGGTTACAATATAGTCACCCTATTAATAAGAAATTGACGAATGTCACATTTATCTTTTTTAATTACTTTCTTTTAATTGATCGTTTTTGTTACATGTTAGTCTGTTATTTGCGAAATGACTAAATTAAAATTAAATAACTGAAACTAAATAAATTAATATTTTATGATTAAAATGAAACGAAAAGTAAAATTTAGTAATTATTTATATTATTATTCCTCTTGTATGACATATCTAAATTGATGTTGATGCATGAATTCATATTTTATATTATGTATGCTGATTATTTAGATATTGATGCATGAATTCATATTTTATGTTGTGTATGCCGATTAAATTAAGAAGAGAGTCCTAAACATACTTGTATCACCTAATGCATATTTATAAAATGGAAAGTTACATCAATCCCCAAGGTTTACTCAAAAAACACTTTGGTTCCTAATTTCTTAAAATTGTATCAATAATCCCTATTGAATATCGTCAAATAACTTGATCATTTCCTTTGTATCTTCTCTTAATGCTTTAAAAGCATTACAAATTTTATAAATCGATGAATGCTTTAGTCTCTACATTTATAAAATTAGAAAGTTTCCTATGCGATGCCGTAGACATATATAATGATTTAGAAATGCATAAATAGTTAATGATATATTTTCTCGCGCAGTACCGTAGATATATATAAAGATTTAATAATGTATAAATAGTCTATATTGTAATTATAATACTGGTAAATTTATAGAATTATATAAAGTACGAAAGGTAAATTGTTTGCACATAGTCTGACACAATAAAACATAATTATCATACGAATATAATAATATAACTGAAAAATAAGAGTGGTACGTTATCCAGCAATTTGCTAACAACGGCAAGACACACTGTAAAAACAGGTTGACTATTAATAGAAACATTATGCATAGATACGTAACAAATTATTATTTATACTTACCAGTCAATATTTAAGTATATTAAGCGAGTAAAAACAAATATATTAAGTCAATTATAATCTTAGATAAATTATAATATTTACTTGGTGGGTAATTTTTTGACAGGTGTTTCATCTGCAAAAAGATCAAGTTGCGACTCTTCAGCAGAAAGAATCACAAATGCAGATTCATCTTGTTGATCGAATTTCTGAATTTCTTTTGAAGAACTATCGTCTACATATGAAAAATCAAGTGCTCTTTTCACTTTTTATTTAATATTAATTCCAGTTAGTTTCCTAATGAGTGTGGGCCTAAAAGGAGTGTGTTTTCCGGCATCTACAAGCACTACTCGATTCCTCACTATGTTTAAAGATATGCGTAACTTTAAATGATAAATTGTAAGGATCATCCAATCTAGTATTTAATACAATTTAAAAAATCTTTTCGACTCCAAATATTTTTGTCACTAGAGGAGGAATCGTGAGTTTGTCTTTACATCCTTAAGCAAGATTTGCTGCCGGTAATCCAATAAGCTCGGTACCTGTATGTCCGAAAATAAGAAACCTTGTTTTATAATCTTTTCATCCAATGCAACCAGTTTGTATGAGAAGAATATTACCATTTATTCAAAATCGATAACGTATAACAAATTTGCACTCACCTTATTTTGAAATCATTAACTTCATGAATGTCAAAATTAATAAAAAAATTTATGGCAGAAGAACTATTGACCGAAATTATATCTGCACTGTATATATAAATCAATTTGTGATCGGTTAGTGGAGATGTAAAATAATAATATAATAACTGTAAAAATATTAAAAAAGTTCATCATTAAATTTCTTTATTATCATCGGTAAGAAAGCAACAACCACATGATCGTTTGATTCTTTTGCAAGAACTTCATATTCAGAAAAGTTGATTGCTCACTTATCCCAAAGAGTAATATCTAATTTTTCATTGCTGTAAAATTTATGAGTCAATAAGTAATAGATTAAATGTAGCATGTTAGTAAATAAATAAAGAAATTTATATTAAAAGTATTTACGTTAAATTTTTTATCTGGATCCGACGCCTTTTCACGATTTTGCCTGTGATATTTGTTTCTTCAATGCCTTCAATAGAGATTATTTTTCCAAAAATATCTATAAATAAGAATAAGATAATGTCATATAATCTTATATATTTAAAAGTAATTTTGAATATTAATAACCAAATTACCTGTAAGCAATGTCCTATCGCCTGCTCTTGCTTTGATCACGTCAAAATCGACAAAGTCAAATTGATCAAATGGAATAAGTGAATCATAATCATTTATAGCTTTAACAAACGTGTTCCTGAGAAATCTGATGCGAAATGTGTGGTTGTTGATTTTATAATTCAGCTGTGTGGGTATCAGCATAAAACAAGAGATATAGTAAACATTGCCTTCATACAGCATCACACGAGAATGATCAATAAACTGTTTTGGTATTGTTCCTTACATTGTATCACTTTAAAGAAGAAACATTTCATAAGACTTTATACTGTTGGCAAGATATTAATAAATACCAATCAAATGGAGTACCATAAGAGAATACATATTTAAAATACCTTCTCATCTATCATTAAAAATTTGATACTAAATAAATCATCAAGGTTCGAAATATTCACAAACGCCCATATTCTTGTAATATGAACTCTTAGTCGAATATTTCTGCTTCTGCTATTAACTTTAGATAAGAGTGTGTATGAAATATTGCTGAGAAAAAATAGTTAACAAAATTTATAGAAAAAAGAAGCAAAACGAATAAAATTATATATGCATAATACCTATATATCACATAATAAATCGTCAAAAATTTTAGAATATACAATATTTTTAGTACAATTAAAAATTTCACTACATAATATTCTTTACTGTTATTTATTAATATACATAAATTTTTATGAGAAGTAACTCTTGATAATGCAGCATACAACTGCCCATGACAGAAAACATTGATTGTGTAAATATAAATCAACTCCTTTTAATGTTTGTCCTTGACTTTTATTTATCGTCATACAATAACAAATTTTTATTAGGAACTGTCTTCTTTTCAATATAAATGAAAACTTATTTTCAGTATAAGAAAGAACAACTCGAGGTATAAAAATCCTTTTGCCATAATTCAAGCCAATTATTATAATAACTTCAATGACTTTAACTGCTAAATTAGTTAGCATTGATCTTGTATCATTACATAAACCGATGCTAGGATTGATATTACACAGTAACATAATGGGGGTATTTGTTTTTAATTTTAATTCATATTGTGGAAAACCATTAAAGTTTAAACTATTTAAAAATTCAATTGGATAAAGTACTTCTAATTCATCAATGCCACTTGATGTTTGACATATTGAATTTGAACTATAATAAATATTTTCTTCATCAGGTATTAAATTCATTATCTCTTCATTAATAGTAGGGATAATTACAAATTTGGTATCTGAACTTTTTAATTTTTCCTATTTTGGTGTCTAGATAATTGTTTTGTTCAATCATGTGTCTGAATGGAGAATTTTTTTATCAATATGGTGTTTTTAAATCTTTTGTGGTTGCCTGAGTGCTGACTAGGCTGTGGGGCACGATTTGTTACTAATAAAAATTTGCCACGCCATATTTGCATAGTAATAAAAGACGGAAAAGACAAAAGTAATCTTAAACTCAAACAATATAGCAATAGTAAAAGTTAAAATTAATCTAAAAATATTTTTCAATCTACAGCACAAGCAACAAATCAAAGATACAAAATTATGAAAGAAGTTAGAAAAATAACTTCACGAGCTTGCAAGGAAAAGAGATCAAAAGTAAGCAAAAATATTTTCATTCGAAAAAGAGTGAAGAGAACGAAGCAATAGAAGAAATAAAATTGTTGGTGTATGATACCTTCTGTGTTACGAACGTCATGGACAACTGCAAACCTAGGAAGGAGATTCTTGACATGCGCTATACGAAATGTAAGTAAGATCGCATCAACTATTTAAATATAAGGTTTAAGTTTTAATTTGTAATTGTCCCACTTCAAACTCTGCCTAATCTTGGGATGAAGGGTGGTTGTCAGTTTTTTCAGTGGGTTGACCCTCCAATATGTGCAAGGGCAAAACAAATTATACCTAGGCTGTTGCAAAGAATGAAAAAGATGGAAATGGAGATGCAAAGGAGTAGGATTAGAGAGAGGCTTATGTGGGCAACTGTAGTTTTAATTATTCTAGTCTTAGTGAAATGAAGGTTGTTAATTATTTAATGGATGTATTTTTAGTGTTTGTGAGAAGTTAGTTTGTATTTTGGGTTAAACTAAAATGAAATAAGGAAGAATTGATGAATGTATTTGGATAATATTTATGAATGAAAAGAACTATAAGTTATGCATATTACTTGTTTGATGAAATGCCAACAAGAGCTTAGGTTTTGCCTTCTTTTGTAATAAATTATAACATATGTGACTTGAGCTTTCGAGTATTTTGGAATTAAAGTGTTGTACATAATTAAGTAAATAAAAATTGCTTGTGTATGTAGGCTGTGTTTATGGATGAAAAAAATTTGATGGATATCTATTACTTGTCTGATAAAAATAATAACTGAATAGACTCAGTTTAAACTTATCCACCGAAGTGACGGATACAATACAGAAAAACCATAATGTAACAAAATAGTACAACTGCAAATTTTACTTAAACCATAGTTTGGCCAAATACAAAGGCATTAACCAAGTATAGTATGCTTGGATAAGTCACAACACTTAAATAACAAAAGCTGAGATTTAACAAAACTAGCAAAAGACATTAGTTCCTTTTGTTTGTTTCAAAAAATGAACAAAATAACAACTGACAATATTCGTCAAAGTCTATCTTGAGCTGTTGACTCTTGTGTTTAGTGGAAAGCAAATCTTGATTCAACTGAAGTTGTCAGTCATTTATCACTTTTTTCTTTGATTTTGTAACTATACGACCTTTAGTAGATGACATTCTTCCCTTTACCTTTTGAAGTTGTAGGCTTGGCATTAGTCTTTTTTTAAGCATTTGCCTACATAAAATGTTAATTACTCAAGTAAATAACAATAAATGGCTAACATACTGAAAGCATTTGATATTTGAATAGTGTATGGTAGTACTTGAAGCTGTGAACCCATGATGAAATGCTTCCTTTATTTCTTGAAACCTTGATCCCTCTCTATCATAAAGCTAGGCTCGGGCTCATTTCCAATTCATTTTTTTCTCCAATTTCTATAACTCTTTCTCCAAGGGTATGAGGCTGTAGTAAATTGACATGTTATAACTATATATGAAATATTACTGTATATTAAAATCTTATAGTTGAATGTAACTTACATTAAGAATCTGTGTGTTAGTCTGAAGGTTAATGTATAATCTATTAACCATATGGAGGTTTCTTTGCGAATGATGACTTCCATGGCTGAGTGGCTTTGTCATATGCATGTTTTCTTTTTCTTGTATATCCTTTAAGTGAAGTCAATCCCATATCATCACTAACTGATGCATTATGCTGAAAGGAAAAAGATGTATATGCATGTTTATAGCACCAAATGTAAACTAACACCAACAGAATTAAACAACAATTATTATAATATACCACCTCAACAAAAAATATGTGAATAGAAGAATCCTGAGTAGTAGTTTTTGTAGTCTCTTTTATTGTCTACACAATCATTTAGACAAATTAATATTACAGATTTTTAATTAATATAATGAAACTAACATAATGCAAATCACACTTACATGGAAATTAGATTGGCTTCCTGCTTGAGGAATTTCTTAATGACTTTGCAACTATTGCTGCTGTTCTTCTGGCAACTCAAATCTGCTTGTGGTACCCTGTGAAGCATTTCTCTCTTTCAACATTTTACATGTCTTCATGTTATGTCTAACCTCATAGCATGCTTGACATGTCATCATCATTCCTTTCCTAGATAGTTTTGTCCCACTTATAAGTTCATGCTCTTCAGGTTTCCTATTCTTTGCTGGCTTGCGAGGCATTCTTCTGTGAGGAGGGGGCTGAGGTGGATCTATCTCCATTGTTTGCCAAAACTTACAACTATTCATAGGACCCATCATAAAAGAATATGTGTCTTTGTATTTTTCCTTCCTATAACAGCTATGAACAAAATCTTTAGGATTTTTTCCTAAGTGATGAATAGCACACACAACATGGTGGCATGGGATCCCTATCAATCTCAACCTCGACAAGGGCATGTTGGTTCTTCAATTCAACCACATAAGTATCACCTTTATATTATATTTCAAATCCATTATCTCCATTCCATAACATATGACAAGAAGTACTTTCAACATAACTATCATATAACTTTTTCCTAATTCTGGGTCCAGAATGAGAAATCCACTTCTCACACATGTCTCTATTAGTTCTTAGTCTACTCATCACCATCTTTCTAATATCCTCCAACATAGATAATATATTTTTTTCTCTAGCATCAGCAATATTACCATTAAATTTTTCTATTAAATCATTGTATACAATACCACATTTTACCTGAGTATTAAAATAAGCCCTGCACCAATGTCTCGGATGTGTATTAAAGATATCATTAAATCCCTTTAGTGTTAATTTTTTCAATTCTTTCATATTGGCTTTAAAATCTAGCATGCTATTGAATTTGGTAGAAATCAAAAATTGCTTCTGTGAAGTTTTATCCCTGTGCTTTTTCCTCCAATTTACATGCAAGTGCCTTGCACAACACTTATGCTCTGCCTTTGGTAGAAATGTTCCCGCAGTATTTAGTAGTCCCTATAAATAATTGAAAGACATGTACATTAAAGCAGTAGTAACGACCTATAAATCTAAAGCATATTTAATTTTACAAAAAAGTGGAAAGTTAGAAAGAGCATACCTTTTGTTGATCTGTAATTATTGTCCACCTATCCCCATCCTCCATTTTCAAGTCTGGTATAATAAGCTTAATGAACCTTTCCCAATTGAAATAATTCTCTCTTGTAACTACAGACCAAGCCACAAGGAACATTTGATTGTTCCCATCCTACCAATAGCAGCAAGTATCTTTCCTTTTACTACCCCTTTGAGAAAACAACTGTCCAAGCCTAGAACTTTTCTACATCCAACTAAAAATCCCTTTTTCAAACAGTCAAAAGAAATATACATCCTTTCAAATATAGGAAGAGTGTTAGGTAAAGGCCTATAAAACCTTTATTTCAATTGTTATTCTAGGATTGGATCTCTCAATTTCTCCCAAATAGTCCCATAATTTTGCAAATTCTTCTTTCACATCGCCCTCAAGCTTTGATAATGTTAACACCTTAGCTCTCATCATCTATGTCAATGTAACTTCAACATTCAAATCTTGTTTAACCAATTTCTTTAGATCTGGAAGCTTCATTGCAGTAATACATGTAAACTTATGCAAATATTTTGTATGACATACCACATGTGTGTTCACCAATAAAACTTTTTATTAGAAATATATTTCTAGATTTCTCAACCGATGCATAAAGGCAAAAAGGGCATGTATTCTTTACACACTTAACTCTAACTTGCCCATTTGTATTTCTAATAAGCTTAAGCTATTTCCTTTCTTGGATAGAATACCTTGTAATCACCTCTTTAAACTCTGCAACATGTTTAAAAGTCAATCCTAGGCAAATACTGATGGGCTACTGAAGCAACCTATACTTAAGGCAGTAAACCTATCGATGTGGCCTAGCACTAGTGAGTATTAAAGTCGTATCCTTGGAGATCGGGTGAACCTAGAGTTACTACTGTTCGCTATGTTATCTAGTTTGAAATAGGGTGTGAGAAGTCTAAATTAACTAACTAATGATTATGAATGCAAATAAATAAATGAACAACAACTAACAATCGAAAGACAACCGCAACAAGAGAAACAAACCCAAAAGGGACCTAAGTGATGGAATTCTAAAGGTTGATTTTATAAATTACCAATCTTGCTTACCCGTGCCTAGATCCTGAATCGAACTCGGTTCCTCTCTCAAGCTCACCGAGTTCCTAAACCTGCACTAACCTAATGGAATCTCTTCCTATCAGATTATTACAGATTAGCATTAAGCGTGATGTAGAACTATTAAGAGTTGTTAATTCTTAATCCGGCGAGTAAATTAACCTTATCTCTAAGTGTTAACTACCAGTTCTTACTATTCAAATTCTAGTTATGACAAGCATTTCTCAATGTCAAGAAACAACCCAAAAGACAATTAATTCAACGTCTCAAATTACTGAATCAAACTTTATTACTGAATAACAAGAAGATTACAAGAATGGCAAATACAAATCTAACAACTAAGCACAATCCATCAACAATAAAGACCCTAATAGGTTCAAAAGCTCTAGCTACTCATGTTCATAGTTAAAACAAGGTAAGAAACAAATAATGAAAAGCAAAATGAAAGCATGTATACCCTTCTCTTTCAAGTTGGATGAGAAACCCTAATTTTCCAATTCAAAATATCAAACCCTAATTTGCCTCTTGAATGCTCCCAAATCTTGTCTTGATCTTCAAATCGATGTTGAAACAAGTGTAATCCTTCATTCAATTGATGAAATTGATCTCCCAAAGTCGACAATTGAGGTCTAGAAACAAATGAATTGAGTGTGTATATTGGAAATCAAGTTAGAAAATCGAGAGACCATTCACCAAATCAAATTTGCCTATATAGTCCCTGCAGCGTGGTCAAGCTGTCTTTGGTCGACGCAAGTGAGTCCAGCCATCTTTGGTCGACGGACCTCTTCCAGGCCGTGCCCAAGCCGGTGCTGAGCTACCATGGGCCATGGTGGAGGCCATGTTGGCTACGGAAACTGTGCTAAAATGGCACTTCTGGGGCATCTTCTTGACAATTTAGCATGGCCGGAGTCCAGGCCGTGCTCAACCCTCGAAATGCTAGTCCTTGCTCAATTTGATGGATTCTGGTCCATAATTACGCGTATTTCCCTCAATTGTTGATAGTGTCCTTCGAAAATGACTTAAAACGTGAAAGGAAACAAAAGACAGGTGATTCTAGCATAAAATGAGATAATTATGCACAAGAATATAAACAATTGGGCATGAAAATATGTGTAGTATGATGCCTATCAAATACTTATCTTTTCAGCTTTAGTTGGAAATTTGCTTCTCCTCCTTACTACATGATCATCATCAGATCCATCAGTACTAACAACAAACCATTCATCATCTGACTCAATAATGTCATCATGAACCCCTTCTTCTTCAGCACCAGTACTAAAAACTTGATGGGTGCTACTCGTATTAGCTACAATCTAAGGCAGTGTACCTATCAATGCAGTCTAGCACTAATGGCGAGTATCAAGGTCGTATTCCTCGGGAAAGTGAAAGCCCAGAGTTACTCTTTTGTTCTTTGTTATATTAACCTAAAATTAGCGATAAATAATTTCTAAACTAACTAATAGCTACAAGCTAAGTCCTAAGGGAGATGCAAGAGTAATTGATAAATGAAATAATCAAAACAAGAAGACAAACCCAAAGGGAATCTAAACTAGTTGGCAATCAAACAAAAGATAAAGGATCAGAGAGTCTAATTATGCTACCCGTGGACAAATTCTTAACCGAATTCGGTTTCTCTCTCGAGATAACCGAATTCCTAAACCTAATAACCTAAAGTTGGAATCTCATCTTAACGATTGATTTTTAAATTAGCATTAAGCTTTAATCCGCCTCTATTAAGCTTTGTTAATTCTTAATCCGGCTAGTTAATTATCCTTATCTCTAAGCGATTATTAACCAGTTCTTGCTATTCAAAATTCCAATTGCCCAATGGACTTCTCAATCACACAAAGCAATCTAACCACACAATTCACAACGTCTCATGAATAATGCATTATCTTATTAATACTGAAAGCAAGAAGAATACAAAACTAATCCAAACAATCCAACAATATAATACTAAGCCAACATAGTAAAGAAATCCCAATGGATTTAATCCATCTAGCTAATCATGTTCATTATCAAAATACACAAGAATTCAATTACAACGATGAGTAAAGGTAGAGAAAACCCGATTACACCCTTGGATGAGAGTAAACAGCCCCAATTCCTCTTGCTCAATCTTGAATCGATCCTTGTTCCTCTTACTCGATTTAAAAACCAATCGACGAACCTTGCCCAATCTTTAATCTTCGATGGGAATCCGATTGAAACCTTGATCCAAGTCTCCTTTTCTCTTGGTTTCAGCTTAGAAAACCCTTAGAGAGAGAAATATTAGGGTTTGGGACGTTCTAACCCTAGCCGCCTTCTACTTTTCCTCTCTTCGTTCTTTTAATTAATACCCCCTGCCGCCTCCAACACGGCCGTGTCCCTGGCCGTGTTGGGGACACGAGCTGGTGTTTCTGGCCGTGTTACTCTCTATGGCCGTGCTCCCTAAAAACTTTTTTTTCTTTCATGTTTGACGCATCCAACACGGCCGTGTTGGTGTCCGTGTTGGTAACACGGTCAGCGTTGAATCCAACACGGCCGTGTTAACCTTCCACATGGGCATACTTAGCTCGTTTCAGCAGCTTTGACGTCCAATTATGCTCTAATTCTTTTCTTTATTATCCTTTGACCTCTTTTGGACCTAATGCACACAAACATACGTATAGGGTGAGTGTTGAGACCAATTCACATCCAAATATCCATAAAATCAATCTTAAAAACCCCATTTAGATGTGTGTATTTTACGCACATCACATTTAGATCTTCTACATCTGCATCTTCATTTCTCTTAAATCCTCCCTCAACTTCAGTATCTTCACCTTGATCATTAGTTGCAGTAGCAGTACTAGGTCATTCCTCAGCACTCTTATCTATGTTAGTTATAATAGATCTGACCTCCCTATTTAAACCCAACCCACCTTCACAAACATTCACCTCAATAAAGGTGTCTCCTTTCAACAAATCTTTAGATATGATGCCTAACACCTCATATGGAATACCTTCTTTAGTCACATCACTAAGACTTTCAAGTACTGCATCTATTTCTTCACGTAATGAAGGTTGAGTCAGCTCCACATTAATGCCTCCAGCTACCACATCTTCATTACTTTTCCCTCCCTCTTCAATTACATCACTTTGACCCACTTCTATATTTACTAAATTCTGATCCATACCAACAAATGCCTTCTCATTAAATGAAAAATCAAAATCATCTCGTGTAATATAAAATATTTAACTATTTTCCTTCCTAGTACCATTTAAGCTTTAGAATCTGCTGAATTTACTATTTTACTCCATTCAATCTTGTGCTCCACAAACACATCAACCCTACAATGGTTTTCTACCAGCTCATGAAAGGTTGAAATGGATCCCTCATGCAAAAGTCTCAAGCCAAGTGATAAAGGTTGATTCAATACACTAAAGTGTATTTTTGTCAGCTTTCTATTACCTAATTGTGGTTGTATTTGCTGTTCCAAATAAGGTATACTAATAACTCCTATATCTGTTATCCCCACTATGTACTATAACCCCGAGCATAAAATATAGTTTGAGGACCACTAGGCTCTCTAACAAAGATTTCACCATAAAATATATTAATCACGTGAATACTCATTTTGCAACCATGGAAACAAAAGAAAGTCAATATGACAACTACAACACAGTACCCAAGCACCCATTTGCTAAACTTAAATAAAAAATGCGATTAAGTTTAATAAGATCATATTTTAATAATAAAGAAATAACTAAAGACATAGTTAATAGTAAAAAGAGAGTAAAAGTTTGAGTACCTTTTCACATGAAGGCAAGGTGTACCAAACTACTTCAATCTGTAATGCAAATCGTCAAAGTGAAACAACTAAAGACTGTTATTTTGCTTCAAATCGATTAAATCGTATTGTAATCCCTAATTCCCTAATTTTAATTTCAATAGCTTCCATTATGGGAAGAAGGAATAGAAGGATAAAGTTAGGTTAAGTTTTCAATAATTAAAAAGTTTTTAATAATCCCTAATTCCCAATTTTAACGGGTTTATTCAAGTTTAAGGTTACTTTTATCTTTTTCTTCTTTTATTACTATGCAAATATGACGTGGCAAATTTTTCATTGACAAATCGTTGCCCACATAGTTCGGTCAGCATTCAGGCAACCACAAAAGATCTAAAAACACCACATTAATATTTTTTTTTTTCTGTTCAAACACCTGATTAAACAAAAAATTTATCTACATACCAAAATAGAAAAAATTAGAAAGTCCCGACACCAAATTTGCAATTATCCTTTAATAGTATTAACAATTTCATTAGTTGGTATTATTATGGATCTATCTTTAATATATGCATGATTAGCATAATTATTTAGTAAATCTAGATATGTTCCTTTGATAATTTGTTTTATTGGATTTATGTAATATATTATTAATAAAGTTTGAGAAATTCTTATCCAATTACTTTCAACGTCATCTTTGTTAATTTTTTCTGCAGGCGTTGCATTATCTCCAATTGATAAAATCCAGTTTGCAAAATTATTAAGTTCATTTTTATTATTGTTATCTTTAGATATAGAAGTAGCCGTACATTAATAGTAATTTATATATTTTAAAAAACTCCCATAAATAAGACTTTGTTATCGATGCATTTGTAATATCCGTTTTAGTGCCTCGAACAATAACTGGTAGAATCTATCTAAAATCACCACCTAATAATATATTTTTTCCACCAAAAAGGTTATCAACTTTTTCATTTTCTGCTTTATACAAAATATCTTTTAAAGATCTATCTGATGCTTCAAAACTGTATTTATGACTCATATGAGCCTCATCCCAAATAATTAAACTTGTATGTTCTATTAATTTTTCTAATTGAGTTCATTTCTTAATTTCACATGTAGAAAATTCATTTATATTTATCGGTATTTTAAATCTAGAATGAGCCATTCTACGAGAGGCGCTTTCGCATCTTCTTAACCCGAAATGGCTGGGGAGAGGAAAGGTTCCTTTTTTAGGGTACTCCCGGGAACAGATCCAGTGGAGACGGGGTGGGGCCTGTAGCTCAGAGGATTAGAGCACGTGGCTACGAACCACGGTGTCGGGGGTTCGAATCCCTCCTCGCCCACAACCGGCCAAAAAGGGAAGGACCTTTCCTTCTGGAGGTAGGAAAATCATGATTGGGATAGCGGACCCAAAGCTATGGAACTTGGGTGTGGATCTTTTGTCGAAATAGAATGTCCTCGCTTTTTCTTTTTTTTTTCTTTTTTATTTATCGTTAATGGTAGATTCTTTCCATATAGTATGCCCGGACCGAATCTTTTTTTGTTTTACGCCCCCTAACTCTTCCTCAGCCAGGCTTGGGCAGAATAGCAGAGCAAGTAACAAAGTAGAAATTCCAAACGAAGCTACAACTAATACAATTTTACCTTCTGATCTAAGTTTTGCTATAATAGCTTCTTATAAATATGTTTTGCCAGTTCCTATCCATAAACAAAAAACAAACCACCTTTATCGTGTCTGACGGCAGAAATAATATCATCATATACTTTACGTTGTTCGATATTCAAAGATATAATCAAATTATCATGTTTAGTCTTTAACTCATTAATATTATAATTTAACTCTTCAATAATTAATCGATTTCAGTATCACCAATAAACGATCTATCAGGCAAAGGTAAATTATGATCAGCTAAAGAAGTAGAGTTTTTATTAAATTTTTTTCTAGTTCTAATAGTACTCTATTCTTTAAGTAATTATCTGAAATAGATATAAGAGAAATTTCTGAGTTATGTTGTAATTCGTTTTTAATATCATCAGCAAAATTCTTCCAAAATAGATAGAAAAATTTATTTGGATCACCAACTTCACAAAATAATATAAGAATCGTGAATAAATGACTAAGTTCAAAAGATGCAGCTGATAAAATACTTTCTTCCATTGTGCTTACCCACTCAGTGTCATTTCCTATTAAACCATATGCATTGCATATAGACTGAAATGTAGGATGAAGTACTCTATTAACAGTTTTAATATCTTCAAAACTCATAGGACCCTTGATAATATTTAAAAGCATTCTAAGATAATAAAATTCTCCAGAATTTGGATGGACATAAGTAATTCTACCTATAGAGTTAACTTTTTTTGCTTCTAGGCCATATTTCTTCTTTTCTTTGCCATATCCATTGAGTAGGAATTCAGCATATGTAAGAGTCTTAGCATCTTCATAAATACTATTTGCATTCATCCATAGTAAACATAGTACGACTTAAATGATTACCATTTGCAAAGTTAGATCGTCATATGGTTTAAATATAATTTTATTCATATTTTTAAATTTATTATCAATTGTCCAACAGGTAGATCTCTATGCTGTATTGAGAATTCAAATAATCGCCAAACTACTTCACATGGAGAAATATAACAACAATCCAAATATGTTCTTATTTCATCAATAATAGGTTCATCATTATTTTCAGATGTATCAATATTTTTTCCATAATGTACGATAACTGTGCGGATTCTATAATTGCCTTTGTTAATATATTTGAATAAATATTTAACTATTGTAGACTTACAACAATACTCGACATCAATATGAGCTTCGTTTTTACGTGTTAAATCTTTATTATATGGAACAACAAAATGGTTATCAATTCTTTCACTATTCTTCGTAATAAAATTTCCATTGTTCTGACGTTTGAGCAAAACCATTATTATCAATTATTGTTTTTTCTTGATAACTTTTAGGATAAAAGTTATTGCACTTACTATTTTTCATGCATGGTGAGGACGGATTAATAGGACCACATGGATCATGTATCACAAATTTTGAAACAATTTGATATGCATTATATTCTAATTCTTTATATGACAGCTCGAAAAAAATTAACAAATCAATATTAGAAGATTTTATTGATTTACTATCCTTATGCAGCCATACTAAGCAATGGATATAAGGAAGCCCTCCTTTTTAAAATTCTACGGTATATAAAAAACTAACAACCTTACTAAAATGATGTTTTCTTTAATATCTTTCATCAATTGATTAATTTTTAATTTATAGGTGATATCAGGTCTATCGTCAGGCCTCTGACCTTCAATATAATCTAACATCTGTTGGATTTCAGGGCATAAGGGTTTACAAGTAAAAGTTATAAATAAATTTGGGTGACCATAGAATTTACATATAGTCATTGCATCGTGATAATGCTCAATCATATACCTCGGACTCCCAATATAAGTAGAAGATAATATTTAACAGATTTACCAATATCATTAGGGTTATTACATCCATGCCGCATTTTTAATTCATATATATATTTCATATCTTAATTCTTTTTTTATTTTGTCTAATAAAATCTAGTCTTTCTGCTTCAACACACGAAAATGCATCAACTATAAACTGCTGAAATAAACGACCGGCTCTTATTAATGTTGTCCCTTCATTAAATCGTTGTTGTATTAGGTATACATAATATTGTCGCATAGTTACATATTTCGACTAGTTTTAGAGTTTGTATTTGTAGAAGTATATTCAATATCAATTCTATAGCCATCTTCACCGTAACGAAATAATATAGGATATTGCATTGACATTAAACTCGAGTGTAGAACATTGATTCGTTTTAAAATTCTAGTTTTATATTCAACAATTATATCACGTTCTTTTCATATAAATCAAAATCACCAACTATTAGACCGGCTATTTCGAAAGATGATGGTATATTATATTATTCACCATCATAAAATCTTCTTTCAATTAATCTTAATTAGACATTAAGATAATCATTTTCTTGAAATCTATCCCGAAGCATTCTAAATGATTTTACAATTTCATTATAAGTATCGAACATTTCAATATGCCCTTTTATAATTATTTCATTCACAGATTTATGAAAGTCACTGTCTAAAAATGATGAAATTCTATTTTGTACCTCATTCTGTGTATCATAAACATATAGTTGAGCAAATTTTGATTTATCATCATCAAGAGGTAATAAAGAACCCAAAAGGTGATGATTTTTTCCATAAATTTTAAACACATAAGGACTAGAAGTTTTGTTAATTTCATAATCTCTTTTTTCACCCATTGATGTAAAAGCAAACATAGATTTATAAAGCCTTATATTCTCTCTAAATTTTGCTGAAACTGGATCATTATTATAAGACAACAAATTATCAAGGAAATCGGAGTTTTGTGAAGTAATGGTAATTTAATTTTTCCTTTTCTGTAACAAATTGTATAATATTTTGCTGCATCGTTAGTTAATTCGCCAACACGCTCAGCAAACCAGTACAGCAAACCACAATACTGACATTGATTGTCTAGAAATCCTAAGTCTGACTTTTGAAGATATGCCCCCATTAAATGAGCTAGATTTAATATTAATATTATATAATAAAAATATTAGGAAATAAGCACATATTAACTTTATACTTATGTTACTGGTAGAACTTTGAGCGTCCATCATAGAGATAGAGGATGATTGTGTAATTTGCCTTCTTTTACGCCTTATTACTTCTGTTTTGGCAAGATATTATAATCTGGAATGTTAATTTTTTAAAAGATATAAGCAAACTGTGCTTTAAACTATTATTCTATTAAAATAAGAAATGAACTATAAGCTGCCAACCTATAAATTTTGAACCTTCAATGACTATTACATCAACTAAATCTAGCTCCATCCCCCAAAGGTAAACATAATGAAATATTGTTATAGAAACGACTAAAAGTGGGTTTAAAAGCTTGAGTTGAAGGGACTTCTATAGATAGTTGAATATTTATATTAGACTATGATATTTTTCGAGTAATTTAATAAAGTATTTAAATAGCCAATTATACCTGAGCGTGTAATATCTAATTCTATCGGAATGCTAATTAGATTATTTGAGGCCTCTAAATTAGGCTCTATGCTATAATTAGAAAGACTCCAAATTTTTAAGTAATTGAAGATGTCTAAGACTGCAAATATAAACATGGAAATTAAAAATTGCATTATGATGCATATTAAAATATTTTACTGTAATTTAAAATTACAAAAATAAAGTGTCAATAAACAAAACAAAATATTAAAAGATAGATGATTAGAAAGTAGTGATGAGTTTTAACTATGAAAATAGAAAGACAAAGAAAGATGTATGAACCGAGCCAACTCACCATAAAAAACTGTGTGAGTTGCAATATAACATTCAGTAACAATGCAGTATTTATAAATAGAAGCATTATAAGTTTTGCTTAATGAGAGAGGAACTGCTTAGAGGCATTTTAGTAAGGGCGTAGGTTTCTAGAGGAGGTGGAGTGATCATTGCATTCGTCACTATTACAATCTCAAAGTCCACTTTTAAATAGCAAGAAAATTAGCAAATTACAAATACAATATTAAGGAACAGTAGGATGCATAATTGAGTAGAAAATATCTCTCATCGTTGGGACATGCATGCATGAAAGAAAGGTTAATATCCAAGTATCTTTTGACAACCCAAATGCAAGAAGATATGTATGACATATAGTATGACCCTGTTAAACGAATAAGTAATGTAAAAAATGCATGAACCAGTACTTTGGAAAATATTAAATTAGAGTTATAATTACAATGACACAACTAAAAATATTAGGCAGTCATATAAGCAAGTGGGATATGAAGTATACTAATTAACCTAATTTGTTTCACAGGCTTAATAGTTCTAAGCAAACGCATATTATCCAATTAGTAAGCCCAAAAATAAAAAACAGAGCCCATAACATTTTCATCAAAACATAGCAGCCCAAATTACTTAGACCTTGCAAAAACACGTATGGTGTCAAATGTGTGTGCAAGACACCACTGAAGGCCATGGAGATTGGAAACCCAAAAACATAGATGAATCACCAAAACATTCCACACAAAAAGTATCCATAAATTGCACTATTCAATATCCACAGCATTATTAATAGTAGGACACGTATTATTTTGTTGCGAGAAGTACTAAATTGCCCTCCAATTGCACTGTTCAATATACTACTGTTCACACTTTTCTTCTTTTATTATATACTATTGATGACAAACACATTAATCCTTTTACTTGTGGTTTAAATTTTGCACACCAATCATATTGAAAAGATTGTTCTTTTTTAATTTTACTGAGTCTAAATCTCTCATATGATTAACCAATTTCGATCAATATAGTTAATAATGAAAAAAGGCTTAAATTTTATACAATGCATAATTATTATTATTGAACGAAAGTAGTTATTTGCATGAAAGAGTAAAAAGTATTTAGATTGAAAGAACAAACAATAATAAACATAATATGAAAATAAACGGACATAGTTTAGGGTAAAGTTTAAAGCAACAGTAGAGGAACTAAAGCCCTTAGGAAGGAATAAATATAAAAATAGTGTGTAAACTTGTTAAAATTTAATAATCCTGTTTAACTTTTAAAAGTTACAATTTAATATGTGAAACCGAAAATTATTAACATTTAAGTGTATTGAACCAGTAACCTATATAAAAAAGCTGGATAATTATAAAAATAATATTTGAACTTGTTAAAATTTGACAATTAAGTATTTAAAGTTTCAAAAGTTACAATTTGGTGTGTGAATTTAGTAAATACTTACAATTAAATGTACCTAGCAAGTCAATAGCATTTAAACTTGTAATCTTAAAACACATATTATCCTCTTAGTAGATTAAAAAGAATAAAATGTTAAAAAAGTCTTTAAAAAGTATCTATTTTAATTGATTAATATACCATTCTTACTACCACCATTATTACACTTTCCTCACTATATTTTTATCAATTCTTTTAAATAAATTTCTATCCAACTATGAGCGACACTTTATCTTCTTCAACCCATCACTATAAACATCTAAAATAAAATTGATCATTATTGATAATGATAATCTTAAATATAATATTAATTACTAATACATCTTCAAATGACATGTGTAGTATTTATTATATATTTATATGTATCTTTGTAATTTTTCATTGTTTACATGAAAAATTTACCCTCTTTCATGTAAATATTATCTTTCACTATGAAAATATAATAGAGTTTCATTTGTCTACAATTAATAATTTTTAATCTTACATACTAAGTTGTAATTTTTAATAGTTTAAATACTTGATTATTAAATTTTAACAAGTTGACACACCATTTTATAATAAGCTGATATTGATAACTTGTAACCTGTAACCTGTTGTTGACCTGCTATATATACTTATTGTAAATATTTACTAGGTTCATACATTAAATTATAAATTTTAAAAGTTTAAACACTTAATTGTCAAATCTTAATAAGTTCAAACACTATTTTTATAATGATCTCTTTTAGAAATATAAGGTCTTTAATCGCTACTAGGATAAAATATGAATTGAAGTGTTTTTTTAATCTAGGGTATACATACCCTGCTCGATCACGTGCATACAAATAAAACAAAATCCTAACTGACTCTTTTTTTTTCTCTCCTTTTTTTATTTTCTTATTCTTTATTAAAATTTTATACTTTTAGGTGATCATCAATCAGCTTTTAAATTGACAATGACTTGATTTTTTCTTATTTTATATTTATTTTATTATTCAATAAATACTGAGTTTTATATATTTTTTATTTTATATTTATTATGTCATTTTATGTGTTTCTTCTTCATTAAGGTTTTAATATCCTTATGAGATTATGATAACCTAGAGCTAAAATATTAATACTGAAAGATTTTATTTAATATTCTCATAATTAAACTCATTTGAAGACTAAAAAGTAAATATATAATTAAAAATACTAAATGAAGCGAACTTATCATCAAATTGCAAATCAGAAGAGCATTATTCTAAGTGAAGAACATGAGCATAATTTTTTATTAATCAAGTGAGATTTTATCTTCTAATTTTTTGATCATATTTTTTCATATTTTAATCTTGATAAAAATATATTATTATTTGTCAATGAATGAAAGTAAAATAATTTTCAAAATAAAAAAATCACATGCAAACAAATGAGAAAACACTTTGCAATAAAAGAGAAGCCTAATCATCAACATAAACCAAATCATTTTGAAACTTTTACTTAACTTTATTTGAAAAATGAAAGTCCAGAATATACATAGTCTATTTAGGACCTTTTGGAACTAAATTTATGTAATTTTATGTTTAATTTGATGAGTATTAAATAAATAACTCAGTTGGATGCGTTTGTCAAGTTTCAAGCAATTTGAAGTGAAAGTTGAGTTTAAAGGGTAAAATTGCAAAGAAGAAGACTTCAGGGACTAAAATGTCATTTTCCAAGCCAAGTTGCTTAACTCAATGGAGATGGGGAGCAAATAATTGTTGGCGTGCTTGCACAAGCCCATGCAATAAACCTACGCGGACGCCTCGCGTGACTTGCTGTGAAAGATGGAGCCACAAGTTGCTGCCGCGATTGCATGAACCTGTGCGAGGTCGTAGGACGCGATAAAATAAGCCCGCACGACCTAGGGCAAAGTGACAACTTTTTAGGAGTATGATTTTTATCAAATTTTAAGGGTATTTCAGTAAGATTTGGACATGTAATTAGGGTTTTCTTTTAAAATATTATTTCTTAGCTTAAGTCTTTTCATGATTATAGTCACCCTTCTTTGACCTTGATAATTAAATTGAGTGTCTCTAATCATGATCTTTAAGTGTTTTCCTTGAAAGATTCATCTAAAGCTTCAAAAGGTAAAGTATCCTTTCTGCCTCCTAACTCGCGACTGCTATCAATTAGTCGCTACCACGACATTCATATCCATATGACTATTGAAGCTGAAGGATACATCGCAACCGTGAGCCAAGTATTCGTACTCGTGAAATAGTGAGAAATGGAGACATTAGGTTTAGTAGCCAGTGTCGCGACTACGATAAAGCTCGCTATTTTAGATGCTTTATCTCTACCAAATTGTAATAATGCCAAAGCCATCACAATTGTAAAAATCATATCCATTAGGAAGACTGCCAACCTTTATCTTTGACATGGTGAATCATGGACTACCACGTGGATTATAGTCGTTGCTACTTTAAGAATCGCGGTCGCAAAATGCAAGTTTACTAGCGCGAGCAAATTATAGTGACCACGACTATGCTCTAATAGTGCATTTAATGACTATTTAGAGCTTGAAGCCATGACATGGCCTGTATTCATAAAAAAACATCTCTTTGACTTTAAAAGGCTATAAATATCCCTCCTAAATGACATTTATGGTTGAAAAAACAACCTCCTATTATTCATATCCATTGTTCAATTATTTCACACCTTCTTTATCATTTTTGTATATAATTAACCTTAAAAAGATTGTTATAGAGCTTTGAATGTTCTTGTAAGGCTTTGAGTGTTAGCCTAAACACTTGGGATTAGGTTTGAGAGTTAGTCGAGGAAGAAATCTTGTAAGGGTTGTGTGTGAGCCATTAAAACATAAGTGTAAAAGTTTGGTGTGAGCCCTAAACACTAAGTTGGGAGTGAACTTGGAAAAACCCTATTGTATTGTGAAATATAGTTAATGAAATACCCAATTGAAGATTGGGGAGTGGATGTAGGATTGGTTAATACTTGAACCACTATAAACTTGTGTGTTCTTCATTTTTCCCTACTCTTCTATTCTTTCACATTAATCTTTAATTAGTCACTATTCTAGCATTCACCAATTCAACCCCCCCTTCTTAAAGGGCAAACAAGTAGTATCAGAGCAAGGACTCTTCATCAAGCTTAAGTGTAAGAGTTAAAGATCAAGATGGCTAACAAAAGGATATAACACCTAAGACCTACTTTGACGGGTCCAAGTATGCCCATTGGAAGTACAAGATGAAAATATACTTGGATAGTGATACAGTAGATATTTGGGAGAAAAAATAGAAACCAGCAACAAAGCAAGAAGATGGTATGGACATTCCTCTAGATAGAGATAAATGGGTAGATGCTCATAGAAGAGCAGGTTGCAAAAAACAAGAGAGCCATAATTATCCTTCTTAGCTCCTTATCTAGAGAAGAATGTGAGAGAGTTCAATATTTTCCACTATATATAAGATTTGGAAGACCTTGAAAAACTACCATGAGGGTACTAAATAAGTCAAGTCCAAGAAAACCCAACTATTAGTGATAAAATATGAGCTCTTTAAGATAAGCCTAATGAGAGTATCATTGATATGACCAACCGGCTTCTCACCATCACCAGCAACTTGAGAAAGTTGGGTAAGCACTATGAACTTATTTACTTAACAACAAGATCCTCAAAGCTCTATCACTCAAGGACTATAGTTCAAGCATGGCAATTATTGTAGACGCTAATGAGGACTTGGAGAAGGTGTTAACGAATGAGCTTATTGGCAAGCTACGAACCCATAAGATGGCTTTTAAGAAAGAGGAAGAGAAAGAAAAGGAAAAAGAATTGAGGAGGAAGCCATTGGCTCTCAAAAGATGCACAAGAAAAAAAATAAGAGAGTGATAGCTATAGTGCATTCGAATCTAGTGAAGATGAGGATGAAGAAATGGCTATGCTTTCAAGGAGAGTCAAGGAGATTATGAAGAATAGGAAGAGGGAAAAGAGGCTCTTTAAGAAAAAAATCCTCAAACTCTAACTCAAGCTTTAAGGATAACAAGGAGAAGAAGAGTGACCTTAATTGCTATGGTTGTGGAAAATAAAGGCACATTAAGGCCGACTGTTTTAAAAGTAAGAACAAGAAGAAGTTTAAGAAGGAGAAGGAAAAGAGAAAAGCCTTTAAAGCTACTTGGAATGACTCTTCATCAAATGAAGATGAAGATGAAGTAGTGGCCAACATATGCTTCATGGCACTTGAAGATGACTTTAATGAAGTATGTACCATATTCCACTGTTATGATGATTTAGATTGTGAAAATAACATGCATTGTGTGGATGACAATAAGCTTTTTGAAGCCATGAACTTAAAATGTAAAAAATACCGTTTAAAAATAAAAGCTTATAAACATAAATGCTCAAAGTTTGAGCAAGATTTAAAAGATCTTCAAAAATAAATCTCTTTGCTTACATTTTCAAATGATAATCTAAAGAAGTCTTTAAGTGAGCTCTCATCTCAAACCTCATCCTTCAAATGTCTTTCAAAAGAAAATGAAACTTTATAATTGGAGGTTGAAGAGTTGAGAGGCTGAATTTCAAAAGTCACAAGGGAAAGGAAGCCTTAGATACACTAATTGTGTCACAAAGGCGTCCTTTGATCAAAGATGGATTAGGCTTTAATAGTGCATCATCATCTACCTTATCCCCTCCTATATTGAAATTTATGAAAGGCTCAACACCAAAAACCTCTTTAATTGAGGGTGTTGATAGAAAGGCTAAAGCACACATTAAAGCTCTTAGTCCTAAGAAAAAGAAAAAAAGCTCCACATGGTCCAAAGAGTAAGCTTAAAGAAACAAATCATGCTTTTATGTCTAAGAAACATGCATCTAATTACACCCTAAAACATGTTCATGTGTGCATAATAAAGAATAGGGTGTGTTGAAAATCATATCTCAAGCAAAGAGGCATGTGAACAAAAGAAAATCCAAACCCAATGTTCAATGCCGTTGTTGCATGAGATTTGGGCATATAAATGTGTTTTGCTATGTTAGGAAGGCACACCTCTAATTAGTAGAAACTTCCATGACACCTAATTATGCTTTTATAGGTGTGCTTCAAGTCAAGTATGAAAAAGGATGATTGGCATGTAGATAGTGGATGCTCAAGGCATATGGCCGGTAATGTCAACCTCTTCTCACACTTGAAGAAAATTGATGGAAGAAATGTTACTTTTAGAAACAATGCCAAAATGTAAGATTATAGGCATTGGATCCATCAGTAAGAAAGACTCTCATCTCATTGATGATGTGCTTTTAGTTAATGGTTTAAAGTATAACCTCATGAGTGAAAGTCGATTATGTGACAAAGGTAACAAAGTTACCTTTGACTCTAAAGGTTGCCAAGTCACCTTCTTATGAAGTGACAAGGAAACACTTAGAGAAGAAAGGTTTGGCAATACCTACATAATTAACTTGCATAAAATTGCTAATGATTCTTTTGAGTGTCTCATGTTTGTAAGTAAATAGTCATGGTTACATCATAGAAGGCTAGGGCTTGCAAGCATAAAATTATTCATAGCCTCAAGAAGGATGATATGGTAGTTGGCTTATCAAAAGTGAAGTTTTCAAATGACAAAACTTATGGACTTTGCCAAATGGAAAAGAAAAACAAAACATTTTTCAAGTCTAAGAATGTAGTAACTACATCTAGACCTCTACAATTAATTCATATGGACTTATTTGGACCTACTAGAGTTGCTAGTTTAAGAGGAAAATATTATGCGTATGTGCTTGTAGATGACTACTCTAGATTCATTTGAATTAATTTTTTAGCTCATAAGAATGATGCTTTTGAAGTTTTTAAAAGTTTTACAAGAAAAGTTCAAAATGGAAAAGGATTTGTTATTTATAAAATAAGAAGTGATCATGGAAAGAAATTTGAGAATGCTCTATTAGAAATATTTTTGTGATGAAAATGGCATTTCTCATGATTTATTATCCCCTAGAACATCTTAACAAAATAGTGATGTAAAAAGGAAAAATAAAACTCTTGTTAAGATAGCTAGGAATATACTTAATGAGTATGAGTTACCTACATACTTTTTGGAGGAAGCCGACAACACTTCTTGTTATATAATCAATAGAGTTTTCAAACGATAATTTTAAATAAAACCTTTTTCGATCTGTAGAATGGAATAAAATTCAAAATCTCATATCTTAGAATATTTGGATGCAAATGCTATATTTTTAAATACTAGGAATAATCTTTGGAAATTCTCATCCAAAATGGATGACAGCATCCTTTTAGGCTATTCCTCCTCTAACAAAACTCATAAGGTGTTTAATAAGAGGTCCATGGTTGTTGAGGAGTATCATTAAAAAAAAAACAGCAGTTTAGCTACCACATTTAGAGACCACAATAAAATGGTCGATATTTAGCTACTACTAAGAGACCATATTGTTACCACTTAGAGACCAAATTGATTTTTTAGATTTTAGCGACCATATAAAGACCAAATAACTACCATAACAATGATGACCAATAAAAATGGTTGCTGATGGACCCACAAAAATTGGTAGGGAGTTTAGCGACCACAAACTGTGTCTCTATTGTAGAGACTACAAATTGTGGTCGCTAATGTGGCGCTAAATTTTGGAGGGTATATTAGAGATCATTTAGAGGCCACATACTGGGGTCTCTAATTTAGAGGCCACATCAAGTGGTCTCTATTTATTACTATTTAATAATTTTTATTTTAGTCATTTAAATGTTATTTTTATTATTATATATTTAATTATTGTTATATTTTTGTATTCTTTGATTTTTTGTTATAGTTATTATATATTTATATATATTCAATTATTCTTATTTATTATTTTTAATTAAATTTATTTATATTTATATATTAATATATAATTTGTAATTATATAATAAAATATTTATATATACATTTATAGAGGTTAAGACCACATGAGATGTGGTAGCTAACCTAAAATGGTATATCACAATTGCGTTTAGGTTAGAGACCACATCAAATGTGGTCGCTACTTAAGATAGAGGCTTTGGCATTTTAGTTTAATAAAAATGACATTAGAGACCACGTCATGTGGTCATTATCTAGTATATGTGAAAAGATAGAGAATTAAGCGTTTTAGTTTAATGAAGATCAAATTAAAGACTCTTGTAGCGATCACATCTTGTGGTCGCCAAACTAAAATAGAAATCGAGATAAAGTCCCTCTTCTCCCCAATTTCAGATACAAGAAAAAACCTAATTTCAGAGACAAAGTTCCTTGCTTCCTTACCATCGGTGACTGCTTAGCCATTCCGATTCCTTCTTTCGTCGCTCAAGTTCATAAGTCTCTTTCTCTCTCAAGTTTTTGTTGTTTCTCTCTCTATATCTCTCTCTTTTCTCTCTTAATTTTATATGTATCAATGTTACTCCAATGGCAGATTCAAGCTCCATTCTTTATCTTCCCCACACACACATTGCTATTAAAAAGAACTCCTCCTTCTCTCAGCAAGACAAGGTCAGCAACCATGAACTCTCCCTCATACAGTTTCGTTAATTTTTTTTTTAAATTTATGGGTTGGGTTTAATTGTTAGTTTTAATTAATTTGCTTTCATATGGGCAAGCATTAGTTTTTGAGTCTAAATGTTGAGTTTGAAGTTATGGATATGCAATAGCTTTTTTTGAGTGTAATTGATTTTTTACTGCTGTTCATAGTTAATTTTTATTGTTAATTTGTTAGGTTTTGAAATTGGATTTTGGTGTTGTTAATTTGGTGCTTTGTTTATCCCATATTTCTTTTCTTAGTTTATAATGTATAACAAAACACCAATATTATTTCAATTTGACTCTTGTATGCCTAATTTCATGTAGTTAATTTAGTGTTGAGATTAATAGTATTATCTGTAGATGTTTTAGTTTTAATAGTTGAACTATTTTTCCAAACTGTTTTCAAGAACAAATCATTTGCATATTTATTCTTTTAACAAGTTTTGTTTATTTTTCTAATTATTTGTTATTTGAAAACTAGTTTATAGAAATAGGTTGAGAAAGATTTTGCAAGTTGTTGATAAAATCAATAATTGATAAGAAATGCTCTGAGTAGGAGATAACAACTTTATTCAAGTCATGCAATAATGTTGTATGTGTATATGAACATGCATACTCGGAGGAAGTATAGATAAATATGTTTGTCTGTGTGTAAGTTGAGAGAGAGAATTAAGAGTCAGAAAATAAGTCATTGCATTTTTATTGAATTTGGACTGGTTTATCCATGTTGCATGATGAATTTAATAAGACATAAATAGAACAAATATGGAAATAAAAAGAAGAAAAGACAAACCAAATAACCAAATGCAGCAAAATCAATTATTTTTCAAAGGGCCTAGTGTTGATAGAGATAATTGTCCACAACATTGGAAAGATGGAATTCTAAAGGAATCAAGATCTTCACTAGATACATACAAAAATTGCATTCTTTGAATGTTTAGAGTCTTCAAAAGTAGACTTAGTACAGAGAACACGTAGATACCCAAGAGCTAGACTAGACAACCTCTTTTTGGCTGCAATGAATTAGTGCAATAGCATAGTAAAATGGGACTATGTTTTGTAACTTCATAGGTTCCTCAAACTTGTCATTCAGTAAATACATGCATGCACTGTGCTATATATTTATATTGGGAATTCAATTTGTTTTTTATGCATTTTCACATATTAAACCTTTATGGATTAGTGATGTCAAATTAAGATGAGAAAGATGAAAATCTTCAAGCTCTACGAATTGGTGGCAGTATCTGAACTTATCATCAGAGAACGAAAGAGATTCCGCCCCCGACCTCGTGGAAAAGATAAGTACTGGACTAGTAAGAGGGGACCTTGCAAAACAAAATTCCTCCATTGTCCGATCAAGGCTCTTATCTTTTCTTTCTTTATAGGCAGCATATAAACGAATGTTTAAATGGAAATATATATGAAAGGAAATCTGATGCGCGCTATCCGCAGACAAGTGCACCGATCGTATCAAGTAATATAATAATAAACAAGAGTAACATTCTACTAGGAACCTAATTGTGAGTACTACCTTCAATCATACACTAATGTTTAGAAATTAAAATATTGTTTGGGTGTAAGAATATTTACAAGTAAAACAATCTTAAATATAAAGATTAAAACAATTAGTAACTTATTAAGGATAAAGCCTATTTAGGTAGTAAATTCTCCTAATAAGTTAAATATTTTATGAAACAAATAACAATTAATTCAAATCAAGAGTTGAGTTGGTATTCTACAAAATTATTTAAACCTTTCTCAAGTGATTAAACCCCTAATTCCTAAGAAGAGGTAATGAATCTCTTCTCAAACCCACTCATTTAGGTTATGCATTAATATTAAGGAACTATTTAACTAAAGGATCTTGTAGATCTATCTCTAGTATCCCAGTCAATCCTCAATCTCTAAGATGTGATCGATTCATAAAAAGTTATCTCTAATCAGTTTATGAAAACAAATCCCAATCAATACATCGAATTATAATTGAAATATATAATTAAGCAATCAAAGAAAAAACACAACTCATAAAAAAATCAATTGCATTAACTTTAAATCAATCAGTACAAAATTAATTAGGGTTCATTAAACCCAAATAGCAAGAAAATTAGTTTCTAGACATGACGATAAAGATTAGGGAAAAAAGATCTCAAACCAGTCATGGAAGAGTATAAATGAAAATCTTCAATCTTGAATCCTCAATCTTCAAAAGCAATGAAGGAAATGATGTTCTTCCTTGAGAAAATAGTAATTAAAACCCTAAAATTGAAAGAAAGATGAAATTTCTAAGTGTTTCTCTCTCTAGAAGTGAAAATATGATGAAACTTCCTCAAAACAATCCTAAAAGTTCCTTTAGATAGTGTATTTTTATTATTGACACGGGGACCACATGGGCACCACACGGCCGTGTGACGTCCTTAGCTTTTCGTAGCTTGAATATGTGTTTCTGTCTGTTTTTTACTTTACGAGCTATTTTATGGCATCTTCGAAATCGAGTTGAGGCTTATGTCCTTCATCAAAGTTGTATATTTTGAAAAGTAGTTCATTTTATAATTTTGAATCACCTCAATTAGATCTCTCTAACTCTAGATAAATTCCAAACACCAAGACCGACTCAAATAGAAACGGACTGCACAACATCTAACTTCGATCTAATTTTTCTCATCTTTAGAAACCTAATATGGAGTTGACCCATTCATAAGAATTATATCTTAGGATGTCCTCTACAAAGTTTATGAAGAGCACTGTTCAATTATGGACCTGTAAGATTATGAAAAACTGGATTGAAGCTAATGCGATCAAATCTGCATAATGCTGAAATTCGCTTGTCAGTCTGACACTGGAAGCACATGCCCGTGTGGGCTTCCTGTGTGGACCTTTATGTAATCTGCCATTTTTCACAACTCATATGGGAAGACCACCTGCCTGTATAGCTTCCCGTGTTAGATAGAATTTTGGATAAATATGCCTTTTCTTTGCCTGATTCTCATGCTTTTTAATTCCATTTGACTCCTTGACATGTATTATCCTTAAAGTGCCTAAAGGAACTGAAAATCAAGTTTGAACAAATAAATCAAACTCAATTGAAGGTAAAATTAATTAAAATAAAGCTCAAAAGTAAGTGTCTTTAGCACTCATCAAAATCTTAAATTTAATGTCAATTTCTTTTCGTTCTCTGTGTATCTCTTATTGGAAAGGAACTATTAAGAAGATTATTGTTGAGGTCTACATTTTTCAAAACTTTCAAGTTAGTTGGATTTGTAATAAAATAAATATGAATATAAGTAAACTGAGTGAAAATTGATAAAATTTAAATTTCATAAAATAGATAATTAATACAGCAAATGTACGTACCGTCTTGAAAGGCTTCTTGCATCAAATTAAGACTAAGATCTAGAATTTTATGGGATGTGACTACCCCCAATGATTGTAGAATACTACTCTCCGTGAACTGGTTTCTAGTAAGTTTCAATGTCTTCAACTTCTGAAATTTTGATAAACATTAAAAATGAAGTAATACAATCAGTAATTATTTGCAGTAATTAACCAGGAAACTACATCATTACATTAATATTTCTTTATTTTAAGTACCTTCTGTACTTATAGAGCCATTGAAGTTGTTAAAGCTTAAATCTAAAAGTGTCAGGTTTTTTTATGGTTGCCAGTTCTGTATTCATCACCAAGAAATGAAAATTCATGGCAAGGAACTCAATAATCTTAAATTGTTTACATAACATCATAAAAATAAAATTAATTTTTTAATTTTAAAAAATTTATATTTAGAAAATAATAAAATAAAATATAAAAATCATAATTTATACTCCGTAAAGCTATACCAAATGGCAGTGGTATATCTACGAGTTATCAAAATCAGTACTAAATGAACAATGTAAATGTAAAAGCACAATTTGAAAGAATATAATACCTTCAACTGGAAAGGTTGCTTGAAATTTATTGCCAACAAGACTCAAACTCTCAAATTTGCGAAAACCCTTGGAAATATTAACAAATTGAACTTTTAAAAAATTAACAAATATGGGAAACATATGGTGATGATTTTATGCTCCACATGCATATTTTGCTTTTATAGTTTTAGTCCTTCAAATCTATTTGTATTTTTATTAGGTCCTTGCATTGTTAATGTTTTTGATATTCATGACCTTTCTAACTATTTTGAAGCACAAAATATAATTAGATTTGCTTTCATCAATTATTGGGGCTTTTAAAATGACATTGTTATAAATTGGTGAGAACTTTATAATTTTGATAGCTTCACTAGTATATACATAATAGATAACTGTTGTAATTTTAGTATTAAGACTTGAATAAATAATTATTTTTTAATATAGTTTTTGTATGAAGAAGTTTCTTAATATGACCTTGATTCTTAGAAATTGAAAAATACTTTGTTTAGTTATTTACTAGTATTGATTATGTTGTAATTATAGAAGAACATGAGTGATGATCGAAGCTGGATATATCAAAAGCTAATAAATGGCCTTCTCAATCCTAAGTTTGTTGATAGTATTGACAAATTCATTGATTTTACATGTACTCGTCTAGAATAGATGGACAAAGAAAAAATAAAGTGTCCATATCCATGCAATAAGTGTTAGAATCGTTAGTACTTAGATGTTGAGACGATGAAATTACATTTTCTAAGATATGGCTTCTTATCGGAATATTATGTATGGACAAGACATAGGGAGACAGAGGCAAGGACCCTTCAGCCAGTTTTTTTCATTTGAGGAACTTGAAATAATGGTTAACAACTAGTAGTAGACAATAGTGATGGATGCTGCTGGACCTTTATTGAATCCGAATTTCGATGGGCAAGAAAATCCTAATATCGTGGCACAAGAATTCTATGATATGCTAAATGTAGCAGATAATCTGTTGTGTCCCGATTGTCAAACCCATTCACAGTTATCTCTAGTTTCTAGAATGCTGAATATCAAGGCTGATCACTATTTGTTAGAGCATGCTTTTGATGCATTTGCTCAAGTAATCAAATAGGACGTGCCGAAAGACAATCTTGCCACTGAAAACTTTTATGATACGAAGCGCTTGGTTCTCGAGTTGGGATTACCAATAGAGAAGAAGCATTGCTGTTTTAATGGCTGCTTGTTTTATTGCGAGGAAGATGTGAACTTAACTCTGTACAAGATTGGTGGCCATCAACGTTACAAAAGATGGCATGCCACTGAAAGCAGTCAAAGAAGGAAAAAAATGTATTACTTTCCTTTGACACAACGTCTTCTTAGATTATACGCTTCAAAAGCAACTGCTAATGAAATGAGGTGGCATATAGAGCATGAGGTTGAGGACGGTGTAATGCAACATCCTTTAGGTTGCTTGAAAGCATTTTAATAATGTTCATCTTGATGTCTCTTTTGAAATCAGAAATGTCCATCTTGGCCTCTACATAGATGGATTCCAACCTTTTAGACAGTTCGGTCAATAATACTTATGCTGGTCAGTGATAGTGATAGTGTATAATCTACCCTCTTGGATATGTATGAAAGGGACATTGATGTTTTCAATCCTTATTCTAGGACCTCGAATCCTAAAACACATGATAGATGTGTATTTGTAGCCATTGATTAGTGAATTAAAGTAGTTGTAGGACTAGGGGGTTCAAGCATTTGACATTTCTTGGAATTAAAACTTTTAATTATAAGCAGTCTTAATATGGAGAATGAACGACTTCCTCGCATATGCAATGTTGTTAAGTTGGTCCACCACCGACCGTTTGGCTTATCCTTATTGCATGGAGGACTCTGATGCCTTTACCCTAAGTAAGAGTGGTAAGCAGTCACAGTTTGACAATCACAGGAAGTTCTTAGATACTGATCATCCTTTTAGAAGGAATAGGTATAGATTTCAAAAAAATCAAACTGCAACAAAAGTTAGATCCCTAGTTAGATTGAGAAAAGAAACATTAGGTATGCTTGATGATATCAGAATGAAAAAGGTAACAGATGTAGATATGCTGATGTAACGAATGATCCACTAAGTAAATCATGGGGCTGGAAAAAATGAAGCATCTTTTGGGATTTGCCCTACTGGAGCTCCAATCTAATTCAGCATGATCTCCTTGATATTACACATGTTTGCATGCTTAATTTTAAGTTTTTTTAAGGCAAATAATGTGTTTTTGTATTAAAATCACCCTGTTTTAGTTTCCTTTATGTCTCAAGTGTTTTTCTAGGTATATCATCAAAGTTAGAGAGAAATCAAACCAAAATCGGAAAGAAACAGACGAATCGGGTACGTTAGACTGTTCAACACTCCTTTCCAACACACCCGTGCTGAGGAGCACGGTCAGGGTCAGAGGGCATGCAGAAATGCCTTACCCTGGCAAGAAGAAGCAATTTGCAACACGGTTTCCGAGAGTGACACAGGCATAATAGCATGCCCGTGGTGAGCAGCACGGCCCAATTCTACATCATGCTGAAGAAGGCCAGATGTACAATTTTAGCTTAACACAACAAGGATCCAGGCCGTGCTGGTCAGCAGGGCCCAAATCCAAGCTGTGTTGGATTTTGAAATCTAATTTAAAAGAAAAGAAAAAGAAAGCAAAAAGGGATATCGAGGGATTCTAGAGAGAGAAATTTGGAGTATTTAAGACAGACTTTGAGAGCAACCTTCCAGATGATCAAGAAGAGAAAAACAAAGACGAATCCATTTTAACATCATCCAAATAGTTGTTTTTGAGGATTGGATTGAAGATTCAAAGGAAAGAAGATGGAGATCTTGAGCTGTAGAGATTGGATCCAGAGTTATTCAAAAGGGGATAGCATTTCCACCATTTGAGAAAAGAGTGTTCATGTTCTTTTCGATTCTTATTTATTTTGTATTTGATTCTTGTATTAGTTTAATTATGAACATGTATAACTAATCTTATTAAACCCATTTAGGAGTGATCTTTAGCTATGCTAGGCTTGTTTTAGGCTTAAATGATTGGATTGTTGATTTAAGATTGTAGTTTTCATTCAAGTATAACACAATCTATTGTTTCTTCTTCATTGTTGAATCAATTTTAGAAATCCTTTGTAATTGAGAAATTTAATTGAGTTTGGACAACTGCTAGTATGATTAAGTGATTTACATCTTAGAGATAAGTGTCATAACTTACTAGAATAAGAACTAGACAGTCTTATTAGTGGTAATTTAGAGATTAATGCTATTCTAAAATCAATTATTAGGAAGAAATTCCAACTTTAGATCTTTAGTATTAGAAATTGGTTAGCTCGAGAGAGAGGCCAATTCATTTAAGAAATTATCCACAGATCATAAATCTTAATCAATCAATTCATAATTTATTGTTTTTAAGCCAGCTAGCTAAAAGGATCCCAATTGAGTTAATTCATCTCATTGTCTTTTTTAAAGTTTCATTCTCTTTGTTAAAATTTAGTATTCATTTGCATTCTCAATCATTTTTAGTTAATGATTTTCACCATCTTTTGATCGGTTAGATAATAGGAATAGCATAGTAGTAGTAGCTTTTCAATTTCCGTAGGATATGACATTGATACTTACCATAGCTAGATTACATTTAATAGGTGCACTTGCCTATAGATTACTAATCGTGTTTAGCCAGCATCAAAATACAACCTTGTTGTTATGCATATTAAGAAACACTTTTTGGACAATGTCTTTAACACAGTGTTGAACATACTTGACAAAACAAAGGACACTTTGAAGTCTAGGAAAGAATTAAATGAGTATTATTGGAGGCTGGATCTTGGAAAGTCTTTATTAACTGGTAAATACCCAAAGGCTTGCTACACACTTGATAGGGAAGCTAAATTAGTTTTGTTCGAATGCCTTAAAAAGTTGAAATTCCCTGATGGATATGTGTTAAATATGGGAAGATGTGTGGATATGAAAAGGTTGAGGTTGTTTGGAATGAAAATCCACAACTGCCATGTCTTCATGCAGAGGTTAATGCTTATTGCCTTCCGTGAACTATTGCTAGGGAATTTATGGAGGGCTCTAATTGAGTTGAGCTTATTTTTTAAGACTTTAACTGCAACAGTCATTACGAATGAAGATATATCTACACTTGAAGCTGAGATCTCAATTATCCTATGCAAGCTTGAGAGAATTTTCTGTCCAAGTTTCTTTGATTCTATGGAACATTTTGCCAGTCACTTACCACACAAGGCTTGCCTTATTAGACCTGTTCACTTTCAGTGGATGTACCTATTCGGGAGGTTTGAAAGATCATTATAATCTTTTTAATATTCTAATGTATCCTTTCATTTTATATTGGCGTGCTAACTTTGTAGGGATCTTCGGAAGTACAAGAAGAATGTGAGAAATAAGGCACAAGTGGAAAGCTCAATATACAATGCCTATTTAGTAGAGGAGGTGTATGCTTTCTGCTCGTACTACTTTGAGGATCATGTGGCAGCAAAAGTAAGAACTATGCCTCGCTATTATGACGGTGGGGGTTGAGATGATAAACCAATTTATGAAGGAAATCTTTCAATTTTCAAATACATTGGTAGATCATTTGGCCATTCAAGAACAAGACATATGACACTAGAATAATATAAGGCTGCTTAGTCATACATTTTCTTTAATTAAAAAGAAGTAGATCCATTTGTGGGGTTAGAATTCTATTTTTATGAAAGACTTAATAACTGACATACAATTTTCTTAATAATATCATCTAACAGTACACTTTATAGTATTTACATGGATATATTACAGTAACATAGTTTAAACATTACGAATGAAGAAGTGGATGAAATACTTGAAGTGGACTTCCCTATATGGTTCAAAGCATACGTGAGTCTTCTTCTTCTAGCAATGTTTGTCAATAAAATGAATGTTTTTTAATACATTAACTGAATATATTTTTAGTCTTTCAAGTACACGATCCATCAAGCAATATTCATAATAATTTTCTCAAGGATCTCGCAAAAGAACCTTTGACTACTATTACAACATTCCTAGGGTATTTTGTAAATGGTTATAAATTTCACACGATAGAGCATGGTTCAATAAGAGGTTCAATGAATAGTGGGGTATGCATCAAAGGCTAAAATTATAGTGTTTCCGAGAATGATTTCTACGGTCAGCTAATTGAGGTTGTCCTTATTGAATATTTGTGGGTGGCGGTTTAAGACGCACACCTAAGTGTCTTTAGCGACTACGACATTGTAAGGCTTTTCAATCTAATCAGAAACACACTAACTAATCAATGAGACTAGCATGGTGATGGGAGTCGCTATCCTGATAATCATTGGAACACTTTTACTAATGAGTAGCGTTTCTCAGATTCTGTAAGGAAGCTTACGCCACAAATTCAGAGATGGATTTATAAGCCAACTTCCTTATTTGTGTACATTAGTCTTTAATTTTATTAATTAACAAATTATTCCCTATAAATTCATGCAATTTAGACACAGGCATGCCAAAATAACACACATAATTCACCTAAGTCTAGCCCATTTTATTCAAGCTAAGCCTTTGTTAGAGTTATTAGTCTAATTTACTAGTTAATTATGTATATAGCCCACCTAATCTAGCCCAATTACATATTATGGTTTTGATTTCCAGTCTTTAGACCTAATGGACTACTTATTATGATAAAGCTCGTTCTATGTGGACCTAATTCTAATAAAGCCCAATTCTAACTAAAACATGCTAAGTGCGGTAAGTTTACCTAGATCTTAGAGTTTTAGGCCTAGTTAATATTGATTAACCTATTGGACTATAATATTTATGTTGGCTACAGTTTTAACCCTAAGTCTATGTGGCCCATTTTAATTAATAAATCACATAAACATATATTTGATAATTATATAGTAAGCAAAATAAACAATATAAAGGTAGAAAAACAAACCTAATTATTACAACTCTGCCTACAACTAAATTGTGAAAGAAAAAGACCTAAAAACTAATATAGAATGTCAGAATATATTAAAATCGTCCAAAAGCCAAAAAATTGGGACTGAGCCTTGCATAACCGATCGACTCAACACAGAGCCAATTGGCTTTGCATTGAGCCGATCGGCTCAAGGGTTCCCGGCAGGCTTTCTGCCGATTCTCCAGAGCTGAATTTCACATGCACAGTGAATAAAATTAATTAGATATAAAAGAAAATAAAAATAAAGATAAAAGCAACATGATCAATCAAACGATTAAAAATATCCTAAAACTGATAAAAACCCTAAAATCTAAAAGTATAGTAATTACTAAATCATGCAATCCTATTAGAAATGTTTAATTAGTAAATCATAATAGAAATATAAATATGATCATTAATACTATTGCATGCATCTAATCATATTTAAAATCCTAATTGGAAAAATTATTAAATTTAAAAACCCTAGAGTTCTTATTATTAGATTCAAAACCGAATTAACATGCAAATCTACAAAAACCCTAATCTAATCATAGTGATCATAAATAATAACCCTAATCATGTTTCTAAAAATAAATAACAAAACGTGTAATACCCGAAATTTTTATATATTTAATAATGAGTTTCTATTTAAGTTAATTTTAGCTTTATTTTTATTTGGTTTAATTTGAAATGTTTTAATGGAAATTTGTGAGTTTGGTATTTTTGTAAATAAATATGTCGGTCAGGGGTATTTATGTAATTGTGTATTTTCAATAATTCTAATTTGGCCCAAATTGAATAGTTAGGGGCTAAATTGAAAGGCTAAAAAGAAGTTTAGAGGTTAAATTGGAATTTTGTAGGATGGAATTGTAAGTAATTAAGAAAGTTGAGGGACCAAATTGTGATAAGGAAAAGTTTGGGGGCTTAATGTCGATATTGAAAGAAAGAAAGAAGGATTAGGGAGAAAGAAGCGGGGAGAGAGAAGCGGGGAGAGAGAGGGAGACGTCGGGAAGAGGAAGGAAGAGGCGGCGGCGTCGTCCATCGGGGCACGCGGCGAGGCCGGCCGAGTCTAGCAGCGGTGGCGGGCAAGTTAGCATGAGGAGAAATAAAAAGAGAGGCAGCTTTGAAGGCCGTTCCGGTCGCTTCCGTACCGATCTTGGTGGCGATCGGCTCCCCTCAAGAGAGCTTCATTTGGCAGTCGGCGTCGGTTTGGTGGTAGGAGGAGGAGTTCTAAAGTGGAGGCGGTACCGAGCGCTTTTGGGTTTTTTTCCGAGCTCCGATGAGCTATGGACGATCAGAGGACATATCCCGACTCTCCTTAGCTCAAGCTTCACAATGGCACCGGTTTCGTGGCGATCGGGTTTCATTTTCAAATCGACGGTCGAGATCGTCCGCAAATCTCTCCAGACGATCGGGTGTCAGATCGGAAAGTCGGAAGCGAGGATCGTCATCAGCGCGTCGTTTCGAGTCCGATGGTGAGCTCGTATCGTCGATCGGACTCCGACGGCTGGAGGCGAGTCGACCGAGCTATCAAGCATCTCGGTAATTTTTCTTTGGCCTGTAATTTTGGAAATTCTAGGTTTAATTGTGTGTCTATTGGATTATATTGAGTATTTGATGATATTTGTGAGTTAAAAATAATTGTCTGTCAGTTTGCCTGCCTCGTGTTTTGTATTGTGGCGGAGTCGGGAAAATAGTGAAGTTTGGGGACCCGACTCCTGTTGTTTAAATTGTTGGATATTTGAAGTGTTTTTCTGGTAGGTCCTGGACCCGTTTTTACGGGGGTAATGTCCGTGTTGTAGGGGAGGTTCTGCCGAATTTTCGGTAGCATTCTCCCTAGTCGAGATTCTTAGACAGTCAGTCCTAGGAGTCTAGACCTAGGATTAATGATCGATTGTTTCAGCGTTTTGATAAATTGTTTTCCGTGACTAGATTGTCCGTTTGTTTGGCTCGCTCCAACCGAGGCACCGGAGCAGAGCTAGGAGGTCGCCTAATTCTGTGAATTAAAGTCATTTAATCATTGCACTATTGCTAAGTCTGATTTTAATATGCTATTTTAGAATTTGTGCTTAATATGATTATTAGTATCGCAAAATAAATGATTTCACTTGATTATTAATTATTGAAATAATATAAATATTATTATTAGTAACGTTATAATAATACAAACGTTATTATTTTCCCTCACGAATTGCACGTTGTTTTACCCTAAATCTTTAATCTTTATTTCGATATGTGTTGGATGATTTCATTAGACAATGATATTTATTATATGTGATGATTTCAATTTGGGGATGTGGCTTTCGTAAAACATGCCACCTGATGGGTTACATCAGGACCGCGTGCGCACCGGTAATGATCATGGACGGGTAATAAGATTTTTATGAGTTCACCCTGGTCGAGCATGGCTCTCTGGGCTGATTTGAGTAAATTGCGGTAATAAGATTATTATGAGTTTTGCCCTGGTCGAGCATGGCTTTCTGGGCTGATTTGAGTGAGATGCCGGAGTAAAGGACCCTGGTCGAGCTTCGCTCTCTGGGCGCCAGTCCTATTGGAATGAGATGCCGGAGTAAAGGTCCCTGGTCGAGCATTGCTCTTTGGTCGCCGGCTTGGCTTATTTGGATACTTAAGTGACCAGACTGGAGGTAAGGTCCCTGGTCGAGCATTGCTCTCTAGGCGCTAGTCTTATTGGATTAAGAGAGCCAAAATGGCTACTAGAATTTGGGGTTAGGGTTCTACTGAGCCACTCGTCCCGTAAAAGTAAAAATATATTTTTATTTATTCATTTATTTATTTATTATGGTATGATTATAATATGGGTTGTATTTACGTGCATGGTTGATATATTGATTCGAATGATTAATATTTTCTGTGAAGAAAGCAATAGGGTATGATTATAATATGGGTTGTATTTACATGCATGGTTGATATATTGATTCGAATGATTGATATTTTATGTGAAGAAAGTAATAGGGTAATGATTATAATATGGGTTGTATTTACGTGCATGGTTGATATATTGATTCGAATGATTAATATTTTCTGTGAAGAAAGTAATAGTCTCTAGATTATTTGATTTTAACTCACTCTCGAGAGTGACAGTCTCCATTTACTGTTTTTCAGATTTGTGACTGTTGGCCTTCCCGCGACTCTTATTCAGTAACCCGACTCCTTCATCATCGGGTGGTGTTTGTATTGGTATGTCAAATTGTAAAAAAAAAAAAAGAATCTTAGATCCTCCGCAGTAGTAATAGTAGGGACATCAGTGGTCAAATTTTCTGTATTTCCGAGTCTCGCCTAATTTTTATGGCAGCCCGAAGTAATTATGTAAAATATAACTATTAAGATAATATGTGGCTTTAATAATATTAATTTGAGATGAGATTTATTTGAGTTGTGAGTGTCAGGCTTACTGCAGGATTCGGTGGCCTTACGCCTACCCATTCCCTAGTGCCTGTCACGGGCCCACAGATGGGGTCGTGACAAAAAGTAAATAAAAAGGAATGAAGGAACTAATTTTAGGATGATGATGAATTTATGTTTGAAGGAACCCTCAGGTTGTCACCATAGTTGATGGATCTGCAAGTCTCAAGCAATGAGGACACAATTAAGTCAAACACCGGATAGAAATCCAGTTTTGGATCTACTGTTGAAAAAACTTCTGTTGATTTAGAAAAAAATTTCCAATTACATCGTTCTTTTTTCATTGGATTCTTTCTTAGTAGCTTGAGTTCTCAAGAACGACAATATTTTTCTTCTCTCTGGCTTTTCTCTCTATTTTTTCTTTTTCAAGTTTTCTTTTTTGTGTGTCATTATTATTTATTGCTAAATTTTAATTATTCATCGGTAATTTTTTTAACTTTAATCACCTTTTTCTATTTATAGAGATAGAGTTTCAAGGGAAACCTTAAGGGAGACGATAATTTTAAGAATAATGTTGATAAATATTCAAATTTAATTTTTAAAATTTAAATAATTATTATTAAAAATCATGATTATCATCGAAAAGATATTCGAGAACCTATATGTGGACGTAGAATCATCAAGAAAAGCGAGGTCGGATTGGAAAAAACCCAATTATATGTAGAGAAAATTTTGCAACACCTTGCAATTAGGTCCCTAAATTTATGAAAACTACTGTTTTGCCTCAAAATTTATTTTTCTTGAAAATTGAGTCCAAATTGATTTTATAGAGATAATTCTAGTTGGATTGACCTAAACCCTAGTCTCGAATTCGCCTGTTCTTCATCTCTCAAGACACGAGAAGGCAATGATTTTCATCATTAGGGTTATCTGTATTTCCCTCGATATCTAGATTCGGAAAAGAGGTACTGACAACTGCTCCCAATTTGTCAAAGTCTATGAGCATGAAATGTGTTAAATAAATTGAGACAAATTACAAACATCAAGGATATAGCAAAAGGATATGTGAGCTGTAGAAGCCATACCTTGTAAGCTCAAACTTCGATTGCTGATTCGATGTGAGGGCCACGCCTGCTTGAGTCATGGACATCGCTTGCTTAGGTTGAGGACTTCCCCTGCTTAAGTTGAGGACTTCGTTTGCTCAGTTTGAGGACTCCGCTTGCTCAGTTTAAGGACTCCGCCTACTTAGATTGAGGACTTTGCTTGTCGTTTGGGGAACTATATCTGTTGAATTGGGAGCTATGCCTGTTGAATTGGTGATTGTAGAGACTTCCTCTAGTTGTTTCCATTCTAGGAAATAGTTTGGCGCTTCGGGTTAATTTGGTAACTTTCTACTTTCGAGTACTTAAGTTAAAATTTCCCACCTTGGGGCATAGTTTGATTTATTTTGATGCTTTTTGGAAGCTATACCGGTATTTGGCCCATTTAGGGACTAAAAGTAATTTTGACGGGTCATGGACAAAACTTGTAATTTTCTCAAAAATTCCTGTCAGGGTGCTAATCAGGCTTTTTCATGTCTTTTGCGGATTTGTACCAACTTTTTGGTTGAAAACTCGATTTTGACAGGTTAGGGACATAAATGACTTTTTTGCCCCTTCTTTAGGACATATAAGTAGCACTTATGTCCATATTTCTTCTACTTTTCCATTTCCCTTACTTTTCTCTTAAAACCCTTTTTTGCTCTTTCTTCAATTTCTCACTCAATTCTTAACCAAATTCCATGAAATTAGTCTCAAAATGGCAAGCTCATCTTCTAGATTTGCTGGACACACCCCGATTGCACCAAATTGGGAGTTTCCTGCCCTGATTTCTCGTAAAAATGATCTTGGGCTTGTGAAGGGAGAGGAGATTCCATTTCTAGCAAAATTGTACATCTATCGCATTTTCTAGCTATTAGAGAGGTAATTTCTTAGCTTAAACCTTATTTTCTGCAACCTAGAGACTTGGTATATGCGTTATTTGCTCGAAATGTATGAAAAATCAATAAAAAATCGGTGCCCTGACCTGTAGAGCCGATTGGCTTTGTTTAGAGTCGATCGGCTCTATACAATGCAAATTGGTCATGCACAGGCTGAACGAAGGTTCTTCGGGACTTTTTGTAAAAAGTAACACTAGATAGTTGATAGAGGTATACTTACCTCTTTCGGGTCGTTTTGTATGCATGTGATGTTTAAATACTTGTATTTTGACCTTCTAGGGTGATGTAGTGTCGATCCGATTTGCTGGAAATTTCTACAGTGCTCGCGAGTGGTTCGATGAGCTTCTTAGCTCAGTTCAGGCCAGAATTGGAGACACGGGCTTTTGTCAATTTGTGGCCACACTCTCAGACTACTAAGAGGATTGATCATACTCTTGTCTACGCTCTGTTCGAGAGGTGGATGGACATAACTCATACCTTCCACATTTTGGTTAGTAAGCTGACTCTCTCTCCTCTTTCTTTTTTATTATCACTAGTATTGATTTCTCTAGTATGCTTGTGCCATTCGACGATGCGATCCACCACTAGTGTTTCGATGTTCGGGAGTGCTTTATTACTGACTTTCTTGGGTTCTTATCGACATTCAAGAACTCGAGATGCATCGCTTATTAGGGCATCCCTCAATATTATCGGGGCTTCGTTCCTCGTAATGCTTAGGAGGTTGATCAGACGGCCCGAGCTTTTCTAGTATACCTCTTCGATATGACATTGTTTAATGACTCGGGAAACTCACTGAACTTCCATTATCTAGCACCGTTGTGGGACTTGGACCGAGTCTCTTCTTATAATTGAGGATCTACGGCCTCTTATATTTGTACCATTAGATGGATATTACTGTCTAGGACAACAAGAGGATCTACAGTTTTTGGCACGTGATCTACATAAGTTGGCCGTTGACTTTTTTTTCCTTAGTTCCTTCTTATAGATATAATGAATGCTGACTCTTTATTTTGTAGGTTTGGGCCCTGGAGATCGGCCTTTTGGTGGGCTCACAGCCCATCTGCACCTCACAGGCTTTTCCTTACTTGAGTGGCTGTGGTTCGAGCTAGACAGTTACTCTAGAGTGGTTTTAGTTTCATGTGCACCGCATGTGGATCAATAGCTTAACCTAGGATAGGGTAAATACAATTCATTAGTTATATTCATCCTTTATTTATATTGTTACTTACCTTTTCTAGTTTATAGATTCAAAGTGATTGGCTGGGAGAGTGCAGCCAATAGGAGTCCTACATGCTTTCTGCAGTTGACCTCGAGCGGAGGAGGATCTTATTGACTAGACTTGCTTGTCGGGCCTTGTACTTAGAAGAGAGGATTTATGATTGGGAGTGAGGCCCCAGCAGGAGCCGAGTCCCATTATCTCCTCCTCTTTGCATGTTCTAGATAGTAGATCTTGCTAGGGAGGAGTTAGTAGATCTTGATAGGGTATGACGAGCCTAAAAACCTTACCATCCATTCCTAGTGGACGGACTATACTCCGTTCATCTCTCAGCTGTTGGGGCTCGTGCTTCTTGGTGATGATGCTGTAGCTCAAGTATTTTCTCAAATTCACTTAGGATTCTCTTTTTGTTGTGTGGTGCTCTTTTAATCATATATTTATAGCTTATCCATTAGGCTTTTGCTACTCGTGAGCCGATTGAGGGGCGTTCCTCCCGATGCTCCAGGCCTTCCCGTGTCGCTGGCTCATCTGCCAGTGTAGCCTCTAAGGCACCTCCTACGGTCATGTCTGATGTAGTTCCAGGGATTGCTTCATTCCTTCATGATCCAAGGGTGTCGTATTGAAGCCCGTATGATATGATGGAGTACCGCCTTTCCATAGAGCAGTGCCTCCCTCCGGAGTTCACTCCGAGCACTTGCAGTCATCTAAGCTAGTCTTCTCTTATGTGTTTTCACCTCTTTATTTTCTTGAAAGGTTAGTGACATATATATGTAGATAGAGGTTCAGAGGGATTAGTTCGAGCACGTATATCAGCTGGTTGGTACTATGAGGAGGCAGTTCTTAATCCTTGAGAAAGACTGGTGGGTAAGAAAATGACTTATGCAATATGTATGCATGTATGCAATGCACCAACTAATCTCCTTCTAGATTTTCAACAGAAGGACTATGAGGGCTTGTAGGGTAACTGGACGACTGATAGTGCCAGATTGATGCTTAGCAACATCGGATCGACATGTTGACCCTTCAGCTATCAGCCTTGCACACTAAAGAATGGACACTGACTTAAATGATGAGATGGGGGCTTGAGGAGAGAACTCTGGATTCTGATCCTTCTTTGTATTTTTCTTTTGTTGCGTGTAAAACTTGAGACTTCTTATTTATTTTTAACTTTTAAAGATATAAAATGTGGTTTTAGCTATTGAATTGTCTCCATTTTGCTTATTTCCCCTTATTATTATGTCTACAAAAGCTTGTGTCCATCGAGAATTAAGCGAACACCCGAAAGACTACCAAAACTAGGCCAAAAATCGCATCGTGAAGTCGTCGATAAGCTCTGTGGTTGTAGAGTCCGATTCAGATACTGATTTAAGGCCTATAAACCATGAGTCCTTCCTATTGCTTCATACACAATTTCATACTTCAAAAGTTAAAAAATATGTTTGAAGAAAGCGCTAAAAGCCTGCAAACTATCCTCAAAACCCTGATTGGTGATGATTGGATCAAACTTGGGAAAGTCCATCTTTCGTCTTTCAAGGCCATGCAACACACCAATCTTGATTATGGGTTCCTCCATTCTACTGTCAACATCTGGTGCCCAAGGGACCATGTATTTAGATTCAATGGATAAGGTTGTGCCTGATGATTGAAGAATTTTCTGCTATTCTTGGCTTTCCCATGGATTTTTCACATCCCATCACCCAGCCAAAACTCAACGAGCCCTCTCCTAGCAAACTAGTGGATTTGTTCGACATGCCTCCAGCTGAAGTACTTTCCCATTATTGTTGGTGAGTACAGTACCCTTATTTTATTAACGTCTTACTATGAGAAAAAGGAGAAGGGTACACCTTCTTGGATCCAGATGCTGGGCTTTTGCCTTTATGCCTAAATTTTTGTTGACTTCTCCTCAATGTGAAGGAGATATAAGAAATGCTGGCATTATTGACCAGGTGGAGCATGGAGCACCCATCAACGGTTTAGTGGCAACCTCGTTCTCTTACAGGTATATAGCCAATCTCTTTACCATCATGTTTCAGACTTTACCATCATGTTATCAATATACACCTCCACTTCCTTATGCATCATGTTGTGAAAAAAGGTAGTGCTACTCTCTTTTAAGTTGCCTCCGCATTCTTTAGTCCAAAAGGCATAACCTTATAACAGTACGTCCTCTACTCGGTGATGAACCATGCCTTCAGCTTGTCCACTACTGCTATCATGATCTGATTATGCCCGTAGAACCCATTTGTAAAAGGAGTATCTCATTCAAAGTAGCACCTTTGACTATTACATCTATATGGGGAAGACGAAAGTCGTCCTTTGGGCATGCTTTGTTCAAGTCCCGATAATCCACACACATTCGCACCTTACCATCCTTCTTCGGAATTGAAAAAATGTTTGCCAACCATTCGGGTAGTCAGCCACATCGAGAAATTTGACTTTAACCTGCTTAGCGACCTCTTCTCATATCTTCTCTACCCATTCCAGCCTTAGTCTTTATTTTTTGCTTGACCGGTTTGATGTGCAGATGAGTTGGGATATGCTGCTTAGTTATTTTCTTGTCTAGACCTGGCATGTCGTCCTAGGACTAACCAAATACTGCTTTTCTTTTTTCTATTATTTACTTAAGCTCTCTCCTCTCTTCAGGAGTTATATCATGTGCTATTAAAATGTTACGTGGATTTGCATATGTACCTAAATTAAATGAATCAACTTGTATGGAATTGATGTCAAACATGCACAAATCATAATTATCAAAATGCACACTACCATCAGAAAAAAAAAATCATATAAGTAAGAAAAATTATTCATATCATTGATATTAAAAAGAAAAGAAGCATCATCCTCATAAATGTCGAATGTTATTACATCATCATCATAAAAAACATTAATGATATTATTCTCAATAAGAGCAGCTAGTTCCTCTTGACTTATTTTCTTCGATTGAGCGGCAGGCGCTTCTAGTTTCAGCTCTTCTATCTTAGTGGTGACCTTCTCTTAAACTTCTTTGATACTCAGCTCAACCATCTTGTCGATAATTAGGTTCTTGAAAATCTTAAATCCTGGTACCTCAATCCCAACTACACTAACAAGTTTGGGCTTCCTAGAGTAGGGCTTGTACCCCTTGACAAACACGTCTTTTAGAGTCTTTCCCTTCAGTTTGCCCTCATCTTCTTCTTCAAAATATCCCAAATCTCACTAAGTCTTCTGACTTTTGAAGTTTGGCAGCTCCGCAACACCTTGTTGATTCTTTCCCAGTCCCGTTCTAAGCATGAAGTTTATTCACTTAAATATGCTTGCTACTTTATGATCCATGTATTCTTCATAGAGAATAACCACATGGAACCTAGTATGGGCATCCACCTCTTTTACAACTTCTTGGATTGCTGAGACAACCTTACCACCTTCGGTGTTGATGGAGACAATCTTGCCTTCATGAGGGAATTTTACCTTCTGATGTACTGTGGAAGGGACTCCTCCTAGGGCATGGAACAATGGCCTTCCTAATAACAATGTAAAAGTTATCAGGATGCCCAAGACGGTGAACTCTACCCAGGAAACGACGTTACACGGTTTTCAAGAGTCACACGGTCTACAACAAGGCCCGTGCTACTCTACACGGCCCGTGTCCTATTGCCCAGGGCGTGTTGAGCATAAAAATTGAAAAGTACGGTTTCTGAGAGCTACAGGGTTTAGAACACGGCCCGTGTTGATTTTAAGGCGTCTGAGAACACGGTTCTATTGCGAGCACGGCTTGGACACGGCCCGTATCGTGCATACGGGCGTCTCGGGTGCAGCGGCTATAGAAAGAGGGGAAAGACATGGGCGTTTGGCGTATCACGACTGTTTCAGAACAAAAATCTTTCTAATTCTTCTATTTTCTCGGGCACTGTCTACAAATTTTCAACTTTTTATGCAATTTTCTCGCATTTTTCCATTATCCAAGTAAGTTTTCTTCTTTATTTTTTCTAAGTTCTTTTTATTATTAATAGTTAGTTTTTTTATTACTTTTACTTTATTTATGTAGTTTTATCATTATTATTATTTATTTCTTTCTTTATTTTATCTGCTTTTCTATTTGATGTTATTTTGCTTAATGTTTTTTGAATTTTATTTTATTTATTATTTTTATAATTTGTTTTATTTTGTTATTTTATCTTATTTATTTTATTATTTTATTTTAATTTTTCTTATTTATTCATTTTATTTATTATTTTACTTTATTATTTTATTTTATTTTATTATGTTATCTTATTTATTTATTTTAGTTTATTTTATTTTATTAGTTTGTCTTATTTATTCAATTTTAGTATAGTGGTAAGTATTATTTTATTTTATTATTTTATCTTATTTATTTTATTTTATTATTTTATCTTATTTATTCATTTTATTTTATTATTTTGCTTTATTATTTTATTTTATTGTACTTTATTATTTTGTCTTATTTATTTATTTTATTTATTCTACTTTATTAGTTTGTCTTATTTATTCAATTTTAGTATAGTAGTAAGTATTCCAGCTTGTCTCACTTATTCTGTAATTCTGCCTATTCAGTCGTCATGCCATCAAAATTTTGGCTAAAATTTCTGTGTTGCTTGAATTATTTATTTGCTATGTATGCTCTGTTTCCTGTGCTTCTATCAATGACTAATATCTTTTCAGGTACAATGTCAGAACGCACCAAACAATAGCCTCTACGACAGGCACACTACAAGAGACATTGCAGTCGACGCTTCTTCTTCACAAGCAGCAGCGGCACCACCGGACCACCGGCCACGACCACCTAGCCGGCCGGACCTCGAGACCTTGGCACTACCGTGGGACATTGACTGCTTACATTTTAGTCGCCAGACCACGAGCGGTGCTTCCAAGCCCTTCGATGGAAGCAATTCGGGACTGGATGGTGTATTGACTTCATCTCGCTGGAGAGGGTCAGACTAGCCCCGGAGGTCAGATAGCTCTTTGAGACCCTACCATATGCTCGATTCTTCGACATTGTCGAGCCTACCTACTGGGACCTCACTATAGAGTTTTGTAGCACCTGCTTTCTTCAGCAGCAGATCACTAATTGGCATTAGCTAGATGCCATTTCTTTCAAGCTCGGGGGCAGAGAGTTCTCGATGACAGTACCTCAGTTTGGGATGCATCTAGGGCTATGGACTCAGCAAGATATCCCTGGAGAGGCCTACTAGGGGTGCTTATATACTCACCTCATCCCTGATAGGAGGATATGGGATGAGATTGTGACTAGACCAGAGCATTACTACCCGAGCCGCTTGAAGGCGTCCAACCTTCCAGACCGACTCTGCTATCTGTATACACCTCCGGTCTACACTATTATAAGCAAAGGGAAGAGCTTTGGGGTAGTGACGCAGACTGATGTCTTCATCCTTTGGGCACTACACCAGCGGAGGAAGCTGGATATGGGCTACCTCCTAGCAAATCAGATCAGGACCTTTGTAAGGGAGTCCAAGAAGATTCATTTCTATTTTGGCCCTTACATCACACGTTTGGCTAGGAGGTTGGACGTTCTAGATGATTATTTGGGTGACCTGACTCAGATAGGGGATATGTTACCAGTATGAGTCCACCAGATGGTTAACATGCGGATGGTGACAACTTCTCAGGGGCCCCTCGGTGTTGAATATAGATTAGTCAGACGGATCCTGCGGGAGGTTAGGGAGGCTTGGGCCAGAGCACTACAGGACCCCACTGTGGAGATACTAGAGATACGACCTCGAGATATGCCTAATCTGACATGTGCTTTCGCCCTCTCTCTTGGTGGTTCATCTTCATACACTGCCAGCACCTCCAGTGCTCAGATAGGCGCTCTTGAATATCCCTTAGATAGGCTTTCAGACCTTCAGCAGGAGCACTTCACTGAGTTCAGACAGTTCTAGGAGTGCAGCTCTAGGATTTTAACGACCTACTACAGCAGCTCTTGGAAGGCCTCTAGAGGCAAGTTACACAATCAGATCAGATGGCAGCTCAACGCCAGCGGATAGCTGATTCTGGCAGGGACGATGGAGTGTAGTGATTCTTTGATGACCTAGGTGATATTGAGCTGGACCTCAGCGATTGCTTCCCAGATGTGACCCAGCCTCTACCAGTTCCAGTTGCCACTCAGGACCCTCCATCGTCTACAAGAACAGCTCCTGCCGAGGATGCACCGATGCAACCACCAGCCTCACCTTCCACTCAGGACCCCCCCCATCACCTATTAGCACAGCCTCCATTGAGGATGCACCGATTTTCTCTCCACCAACTACGGCAGATGATCAGAGCAGTCTTCGTTAGATTTTATTTCATTTTCTACTTTTCTTTACTTTATTTTGCCAACATGTTATGTACTTAGATCTTATTGATTTTGCTTTCCCTATTTGTACTTTCCATGTGGGGTACCCACTTCATTTTACATAAAGGACAGTGTGTTCTTCAAGTGTGGGGTGGGTAAATCGTATGTTCCTTTCTCTTTGTTGCGACCTTCTTTTAGCTGTATCTGAAGTTACTACTGATTATGTATATTGTTAGGATGTTAGGACACTATGCCTTTATGCAATTAAGTATATATTTTTGAGCTGATTGACAATTTGATTTATAGAATTTCAGTTACTTTTCTTTGTCGATTCATTGTCCTTAGAAAACAATTAATGGTGATTAATACATCAACTCTGCTGGGGTAAACCGGTGTACTTAATTGTTTCTCGAGTTGTCGAATTTTAACTTAGAAGGTTGATTATGTCATATGCATGTGTTTCTTAAGTGGTGATTCAATTAATAATGTTGAGAACCAATTGCAACTAATACCACACTTCAAATGTGAGATCTTGAGCCAATTGAGCATTCATTATACATATGCTCTTTATATTTCTTGTTTGAGTATGCATTGTACTTGACTTTGCTTGTAGAACTTGCTTTGTAATGCTTGTTGAGGTTACATGAATTTGTGAATACCATGAGATGATTTGGACCAAAAGCCTACCATTTGTGTTTCCATTAGTTAGCCATGGTTGAGCTTTTACCCTTTTCTTCATTTTACACCATTTCACACTTTACATCTTAGACTTTTCATTTTACCTTTCTCTTATCTTTATGCTGAAATTTCTATGATTTGCTCACTCTTATTTGGGATTAGAATGCCATTTGCTATGTTCACCAAGTCCTTTTGATATTTTAGATGCTCCCTTCAATCCAAACTGTATTTTTGCCTTTACTTTATTCAGTTGTATGCAGCATCCTTATAAGTTGCTAGTTCAGTTTTCTTTTTTAAAAAAGAAAAAAAACAACAACAAATTTTTTATTTCTGTATCTCTTTATTGAATTTAGAGCATTTTAAAGCATTATTCTACAAACTGAGGATTTTACTGAATATGGTTTTGAAGTTTTGGGCATTTAATCCTTTGAGCATATATTTTTGTTTATTGCACGAATTTCCAGCATTTTTGCACCTCTTTCCCAATTCTCCATACCTTTACCTTAACCCATTACAATCCTGGTAATGACCCTTTGATTTTGGCATTCATTTGTTTGCAATAGCGGAGATAGGATTTATGAGCAAGCTTATGGTAAGCGGGTTTGGTGCATTGGCTTTGAGGGATTTGTTTCTCACCTTATATACACCTTGAGTGACTTGAGTGATTCGTGTGAGGAATTGGTTTTTGATGTTTGTTATTGAGTTGTTGTTTACATTATTCATGTATTGATATTATCTCAATTCTCTATTAATGATTAGTAACTTGACTTATGATTGAATTTCTTTTGAGATGTGTTGAATGCTATTTACTATGACATAGGGGCATGAACTTTGAGGATTTGCTGACTGCAGTTTTATGAGTTAAGTTGTTAATTGCTTGCATATTATTGTGTATTTTCTTAGCAATTATTGTGTTTTCATTCCAAGATCATCCATGTTTTGTGTTCTTTTCTATTCTAGGAGATTTTATAGGTCCATTATCAGTGTTTGAGCAATTCTAGATCAATTTCGGGCAAAAACAGACGTAATCAGAGGCGTTTTATTTTGGGTTGACTTTTTAAAAAGTCAATACAGCCCGTGTTGGAGCCCCTGCATAAATTCAAGGCCGTGTAGTTTAAACACTTTGAAGTAGCATATTTTTCAAGGGTACCACGCCCTACAACACGGCCCTTGTTAGTTAACTGGGCTAGAACACAGCCCATGTCGTCCAACACGGGCAAGAACATGGCCATGGCTGATTCAGCTCATTCTTCCAACTAGAGTCCAACACGGGCCTGGACATGTACCGCCACATTGAGGGACGCAATTTCGAACTCTTTGTCAGATTTGTGGGATGAATAAAGGCAGGAACCAAAAGAGAAAGGGGGAGTTCCGGATTGGTGATTTTGACTTTTGATCTTCCGTTGTAATTTTCCTAGACGTGTTGTCAGGCATTTGAGGGGGCTTCCAGGAAACGGATTCCACCTTGGAACGTCAGATTCGTGATCTTGGTTTTGGATTGAAGATTGAGGATGAGTTTTGGAGCAAATCAAGGAGCAATTTTAGACATCAACTACAGCATAGTATCCAGGCTTCGAGCTATTCATCCAATTCTAAGAAAAGGGTGTATATGTTTTGATTTCTTTGTTCTTTCACTGTAATTGAATTCCTATTTGCTTTAGACATGAACATATGTAGCTAGATTGGTTGAACCCATTGGGGTTCCTTACTATGTTGGCTTAGTACTGAATTGTTAGGATTGTTTGAATTCCTTTTTGCATTTATTTTGCAATTAATAATTAAATCCAGTTTTGCAATTAATAATTAAATCCAGTTTTCTTTATATTGAATGTGTTGATTACTGTTCATAGAATTCTTTCAGCAATTGAGAAATTCTAATTGAGTTTGGAAATTTAATTACAAGATTAGGTTAATTTTCACTTAGAGATAAGGTTAATTAATTTGCCGGATTAAGAATTAACAAAGCTTAATAGAGGCGGATTAAAGCTTAAGGCTAACTTAATAATCAATCGTTAGGAAAAGATTCTGACTTTAGGTTCTTAGGTTTAGGAATTTAGTTGTCTCGAGAGGGAAACCGAATTCAGTTAAGAATCTATCCACGGGTAGCATAATCGGACTCAATAATTTGTTATCTTTTGTTTGATTGCTAACTATTCTAGGTCCGCTTTGGGTTTGCTTTCTTGTCTTGATTGTTTTATTTCTCGCATTCCATTTAGAACTTAGCTTTTAGTCATTAGTAAATCTAGAAACCATCCGTCATTAATTTTAGGCTAGATAACAAAGAACGAAGTAGTAACTCTAGGATTTCACTTTCCCGAGCGATACGATATTTTAATTCTTGCCATTGTGCTAGGCTATACCGATAGGTTCACTGCCTTAGTTGTAGTTGCATACGCAGCTCATGATTGTCCTTGTGCATTGCACATGCATCATGTATCTCATGCTTCGCATGCATCATACTAACCTTTATTTTTTAGCCATATACTCTCCTGTGGGTTGGAAGAGGCAAGACAGTGGGAGATTGGAAACAATGCCTATTTCTCTAATAATAAGAGATGTATTAGAGCACCTAGAAAGACCAAGATGCTAGGCTACTGAAGAAATGACCAATGAAAGAGCTAATGAACAAGACGTCAAGATTCTTAAGAATATTGTCATCAATGACTTGAGGGGTGTGATTTAAGAAGAGCTCCAACAACTCTTGGCTGGGTGGTCAGAACTAAGCCCCACTTACTCCGTGGCCCCGCTAGTCCCTCATCACGACCGACCTGTTATCATAAGACTCCATCGCAGCTCATGGCCAACGCCAATGCTAACATCAAGACCCAACACAAGGGAGTGCTCTGAAATTTTGGGAATTTGACGAGTATATGCTAGACCAGGATAAGAGGGAGACTGCCTTTGCCACTAACAAAGCTGTGAGTGGTTTGAGTGCCCAGCTTGAAAAGATGCAAGGTATGCTAAAAATCAAAGTTTTGGACTATACCTGTGATTTTGAAGAGTCAAGTTTACTAAAGACAAGTTCCGCAAGTTCGGGAATGCCGACATAAACAAGTTCAACAAGACTGGTGACCCAAAGGTTCATTTAAAGCAGTATATGACAATCATGGGAACTACTCAACTGAGTAGGACTCAGATTGTCAAGCTGTTTGTGTTGTCACTTGAAGGACCCGCTGTCAACTAGTACTATGGCCTAGAAAAATCCGCCAAAGCTGAATATTATGATGTATGTAATTCTTTTGTCAAACAGTATGACTACAACACTCACTTGGAAGTGTTAATCAGGGATCTTAAATCTACCAAGTAGAAACCAAATGAGTCCTTCTCTGATTTCCTAACTAGATGGAGGAATAAGGCAGGATTGATGAAGAAGAAACCCTCTGAAAATGACCAAGTTCGTATGGTGATCCTAAAGATTCTTCTAGGATGGGTTGAAAGGTTGCAAATGATGAACCTTAAAGCCTTTAGGGATCTAAATGATGATCGACTGTAGGTCGAGGAGATAAAGAATGATAAAAGAAAGATTCTGAGAACCGACAGAAGGGCAAACTACCAGGCTGGAGGGAGCAAGACCCTGGATGTGAAATTATGCAACAACCGAGGAAGTTCTCCAACTTCAAACAACCTTTCTCTAAGATCTTTAAGAGATTGGTTCAGAATGGCAATGCTCCAACCTACCATCCTTAAGAACCCACTGAACCCAAACACACTCGGATATAAACCCAACACCTATTGTAAATTCCACCAAGCACCTGGCCACCAGACTAACAACTGCATTTGGCTAAAATATGAAATCTAGGACCTTATCGATGCTAGAAAGCTTACTGACCCTGACTAACCTAGCATTAGAAGAAACTCCTTACCAAGCTACAACAAAACACCACCCTCAAACCAAGTGTCCATGATCAACTTTGACTTTAGTAAAGAGGAGATCATGAACTCTTTTGTAGATATACCTCAAACCGAGCTAGAAGTAAAATTAGACAGCCCATAAAGAACCTTCACCGAGCTAGGGGCACCACTATCCGTGGCGTTCTGATACTTAAATTAGAGCTGGAAGCTTAAGCCCCAAACACTAAAAGATAGTCCTAAGCCTCAAAATGGTCAATATTGTAAGTATCACTAGGCCTTCGAGCATGTGACGGACTAGTGCAACTGTCTCACACACAAGATTCAAGACTTAATCAACTTTAGAGAATGGGAGGTTGAGCAATTTCCTCGATATGAGTACGAAGATGATATCCTTGATATTGCACATGTTTGCATGCTTGATTTTGAGTTGTTTTTAGGGAAAATTATGCGTGTTTGTATTAGAATCACCCTGTTTTAGTTTTCTTTGTGTCTTAGGTGTTTTTCTAGGTACATCATCAAAGTTAGAGAGATATCATACTAAAATTGGGAAGAAACAGACGAATCGGGCGTGTTAGACTATTTAACACGCCCGTGATGAGGAGCACGGTCAGGGTCAAAGGCCGTGCTGAAATTCCTTACCCATGGCCAAAAGAAGCAATTTGTAACACGGTTTCTGAGAGTGACACGACCTAGGAGCATGCCCGGCTAGCTAAAGGGATCCCCAATTGGGTTAACTCATCTCATTATCTTTTCCAAACTTTCATTCTCTTTGTTAAGATTTAGTTTTCATTTGCATTCTCAATCATTTTTAGTTAATGATCTTCACCACCTTTTGATCGGTTAGATAATAGGAATAGCATGGTAGTAGTAGCTTCTCAGTTCCTGTGGGATACAACATTGATACTTGCCAAAGCTAGATTATATTTGATAGGTGCACTTGCCTGTAGATTGCTAGTCGTGTTTAGCCAACAATAAGTTTTTGGTTCCGTTGCCAGGAATCTTGTTTTGAGAAATATTGTGAACTGTGTATTCTTGTTAATTTAGCCATTTATCGATTTGCTAAGGTTAGATAATAAAAAAAAGATGCTACAGTAGTTCTAGGATCACCCTATCCTGAGAATATAACCTTGATACTCGCCATTAGTGCTAGTCTGCATCGATAGGTTCACTGCCTTATATTGTAGCTACATGAATAGCCTATCAATGGACAACAAACAATGCAATTTGTCTCCACTTGTTTCCATTTTCTTTCGGGGATAGAGCAAAGCGGTGGCTACAGTCGCTACCTCCAAACACTATCACTAATTGGGATTCTTTGGCAGAGAAATTTCTGTTTAAATACTTTCCTCCCTCTAAAACTACTAAACTTAGAAATGACATAGCTTCTTTTGTGTAGTTTTACAATGAGTCAATGTATGACACCTGGGAGAGGTACAAGGAAGCATATGCAAGAAGAAGAGGAGGCGCGGATAGAGATTGAAGCCCTTATGAAAAGACCAGCAAGGATGGGAGACAACAACCAGGCTGCGGATGAAAACAAGACAATGTACTTATTTGCTAGACTTTCTCTTGAGGGGACATAGACGAGTATATTACGACCACCTGTGGCAGCCAATAACTTCGAAATAAAGCCGGACGTGATACAAATGGTCCAAAATAGTGTACAATTTGGGGGATTGCTGAGTGAGGACCCAAACGGTCACATCGCCAACTTCTTAGATATCTGCGACACCTTTAAGATAAATGGAACGACTGATGATGCCATTCAGTTGAGGCTGTTTCCTTTTCTTTGAGGGACCGAGCGAAAAGATGGCTGCAGTCACTCCCAGCCAACATTATTACGACATAGAGATCGTTTGCTGAGAAGTTTTTATATAAATACTTTCATCCTGCTAAAACTGTTAGATTGAGAAATGATACATCTTCTTTTGTGCAGTTCGATGACGAAAGCATGTATGATGCTTGGGAGATTAATGTGCGTGGAATACACACATCTAAATAGGGTTTTTAAGGCTGATTTTATGTACATTTGGATGTGAATTGGTCCCAACACTCACCCTATGCATTTCTTTATGTTCTTTAGGTCCAAAGAAGTCAAAGAGTGATAAAGGGAAGAATTGGAGCAGAATTGGACGTTAAAGTTGCCGAAACAAGTCGAGTTCGCGCATCCCTAATTTGAAAATGGCCGTGTTAGTTTTAACACTGGCCGTGTTCCTAACACGGGCACCAAAACGGGCCGTGTTGGGTACATTAGACATCAAAGAAGAAGAGGCATTAGGGAGCACGACTACAGAGAGTAACACGACCATCAGCACAGGTCCGTGTTCCCAACACGGCCAGGAACACCAGACCGTGTTCCCAACATGGCCAGGAACACCAGGCCATGTTCCCAACACGGCCATGTTTGCGGCAACTGGACGAATTAATTAAAAGAAAGAGCAAGAGGAAAGAAAAGAAGAATGGGGGGAGAACGTCCCAAACCCTAATTGGGAGATTGATGTGCGTGGAATACACATATCTAAATAGGGTTTTTAAGGCTAATTTTATGTACATTTGGATGTGAATTGGTCCCAACACTCACCCTATGCATTTGTTTATGTGCTTTAGGTCCAAAAGAAGTCAAAGAGTGATAAAGGGAAGAATTGGAGCAGAATTGGACGTCAAAGTTGCCGAAACAAGTCGAGTTCGCGCATCCCTAATTTGAACATGGCTGTGTTCCCAACACGTGCACCATACGGTCCGTGTTGGGTGCATTAGACATCAAAGAAGAAGAGGCGTTAGGGAGCACGACTACAGAGAGTAACACGACCATCAGCACGGGTCTGTGTTCCCAACAAGGCCAGGAACACCAGGCCGTGTTCCCAACATGGCCATTAAAACGGCCATGTTCGCGGCAACTGGACGAATTAATTAAAAGAAGAACAAGGGGAGAATGTCCTAAACCCTAATTTTTCTCTCTCTAAGGGTTTTCTGAGTTGGAACCAAGGAAAAAGGAGACTTGGACCAAGGTTTAAATCGGATTGCCTTCAAAGATTGAAGATTGGGCGAGGTTCGTTGATTGGCTTCAATTTGAGCAAGAGGAACAAGAATCGATTCAAGATTAGGCAAGAGGAATTGGAGCTGTTTACTCTCATCCAAGGGTGTATTCGGGTTTCTTTACCTTTACTCATTATTGTAATTGAATTCTTGTAGGTTTTGATAATGAACATGTTTAGCTAGATTGATTAAATCCATTGGGATTTCTTTACTATGTTGGTTTAATATTATATTGTTGGATTGTTTGAGTTAGTTTTGTATTCTTCTTGCTTTCAGTATTAATAAGATAATGCATTATTCATGAGACGTTGTGAATTGTGGTGTTTAGATTGCTTTATGTGATTGAGAAGTCTATTTGGCAATTGAAAATTTGAATAGCAAGAACTGGTTAATAATCACTTAGAGATAAGGATAATTAACTAGCCGGATTAATAATTAACAAAGCTTAATAGAGGCGGATTAAAGCTTAATGCTAATTTAAGAATCAATCATTAGGAAGAGATTGCAACTTTAGGTTATTAGGTTTAGGAACTCGGTTATCTCGAGAGAGAAACCGAATTCAGTTAAGAATTCATCCACGGGTAGCATAATTGGAGTCATCAATCCTTTATCTTTTGTTTGATTGCCAACTAGTTTAGGTTCCCTTTGGGTTTGCTTTCTTGTCTTGGTTATTTCAATTATCCATTTATTTCTGCATCTCCCTTAGAACTTAGCTTGTAGCTATTAGTTAGTTTAGAAATTATTCATCATTCATTTTAGGTTAATATAACAAAGAATAAAGGAGTAACTCTGGGCTTTCACTTTCCCTAGGAATACGACCTTGATACTCGCCATTAGTGCTAGACTGCATCGATAGGTACACTGCCTTAGATTGTAGCTGCATAGATAGCAACCATCAAGTTTTTGGCCTCGTTGTCGGGGAATGTTTGAAAACTAGAGTGAAATTTGCTATTTGTTAATTTAGCCTTTTTTATTATTTTATGGTTTTTATCTATTTATTTATTTTTTATTATTTATTTATTTATTTTATTTGTACATATTTATTTAGTTTAAGTTTATGATTCAGGTAGTGAATGATAAGGAGGTTCAATGCTAAATTCAAACTCTTTGTATGACACGTTGGAAAATGGAATCAGGATCCAAGAGAGTGCTAAGAATTGGGATACCCATGCATCTTTAGAAGCTCTAGTGGAATCATTTTGTAGGGCTACCGATCAACTCTCCACTCCTATCCTTTCATCTCAAGTTTTTTGTGAATTTTGTCGTGGTTTACATTTGAGTAATGATTGTCCATTGTGCAGTGATTTTACTCATTGTTCTTATAACTGTGAACATGTGAATTATATGGGAAGTTGGCTAAATGCCTCATATGGAAGCACCTATAATCAAGAGTGGAGCACTCATTCACCCTTTGGATGGAGCTTAGATGGCCAAGAATCACCAGGATCTCAACAACCACATCAGCAGCCTAATCTTGCACCTTCAACTCAAGATGAAGAGTTAGTGTCAGAGGAGCTGATGATGAGGTTCTTTACAAGTCTTGAGGATAGATTCCAACAAACAGAGAGGGTACTTGAAGGTCAACAAGCCTTGATAGAGAACATAGAGCATCAAGTAGGCTTGATCTTCAAGTTACTAGTGGCAGAACAATAGGGAACTCCATCAAACGCTACTGAATCCGAGGAACATTTGAGCACCATCACTTTGCGTCCAGGTGAGGATTTTTCTGTTTTATCTACTATGTTTGACTATGATGCTTCTGTGCAGGACGATTTCTTCAACATGGAGATGGAACCAGAAAAGGAAGAGGCGAACATGATTCCTCTGAAAGACTATCAACAGGAATGTACAGTTGATGATGCTGAGTTGCAGTTAGAGGAATTTTTGGTGGATTTTCCACAAGTCCCTTCGATAATGGAAGATGAGCACGAGTTATCCAATGAAGAAGTCTTGGAGGAGCTCGAGTTTCTTCTGGCAAGTGAACCAAGCCAAGGACTGGAGAAAACCATCGACATTCTTAAAGAAATTGCCCAAATGTCGATCCTTCCAATTGGTGAAACTCCAGCTTTCAAATTGAAAGAGCCCCTAGAGCATCATGACTACGTGCAAATATATGAGGAGCGAGTTCTCACCATCATATCGGCAAATTTTGCTTGACCACGGAAGAGGAATTTGACGATTAGTCCTCTAAGCGGATACTTGAAGCCATTTGCTTGGAAGAAGGATGGATGGTCATCAATCCCCAACGTTTGCTTTTCACCATGAGTCCAGCTAAGAAGACTTATCACATCAAAAAGAAGCACTTTTGGGAGGTACCCCAAATTCCAATTTTCAATTTTAATATTCTACCCTTTCATTGTGAACTTAGTCTGATTAGATTTTACAGTTTGTTTTTGTTAAGTTTTATTTATGTTGAGTGTATGAATTGAGGACTTATTGGTTGTGCAGGTGAGAAAGAGTGAGAAAGTGCTGAGAATCTCAAGTTTTGCAGTTTTTGGAGCTTAACACGGGCGTGTTCAAGACCGTGTTACCAACACATTTATTGATGTAGACCGTGTTGATCAACACGGACCATGTTCTAATTGCAGAAAAATAAACTTTAAGGGGACACGTTCACAGAATATAACACGGCCATAAACCCTAAACCGTGTTGGCAACACGCCTCGTGTTGATACAACACGGACCGTGTTCCATTAGCGCAAAATCAAACTAAAGATGGACACGTTCATAGAAGGTGGCACGGGAATTTATGCCCGATCGTGTTCCCAACATGTCCCCGTGTTTCCTAAACATGAGCATTTTCATAGAAGTTGGTAAGTCAGCACGTTTAAATTCACTTAACACGGCTCGACATATGACTGCAGTTCATGAACACTACCGTTAGTGAACACAGCGTGTTCCTATTAACGCCTATATATACCACCTCATTTCAAAATGGCCGAAAATTTTGGCAATTCTCTCCTCTCTTGCTCTCTCCCTTTTTTATTCTCATCTTGAAAGCTTTGGATATTGCATTTGTCAAGTAAGTTCCCTCCAACTTCATTTTCCATTCTTTATTTTTTTTTATATTAGTTCGAATTTGTATTTTCTTTGTGTTCGAATTTGTGTTTGGATTTTTTTTATTTTATATTTTTATTTTATTTTATTATTTGGTGCATGGATTTACATTCATGTTTGTGTTTAAATTTTCTTTTGTTTTCTTTAATTTAGTTTATATACTTAACTTGTTCATATTTTCCGTTGTTCTTTTCTACCATTATTCATGTCTGTGATTAATTCTTTATTTTCCTCTTTATTATTATTATTATTCTTGGCCGCTAAACAATAGGCTCTATCATATGTAGTCGACTTTGTTTGTGTCTGTTCTATATTAACTTATTGGTTTGCCTTGTGATGGATTATGGCGAAGTTAAACTTCATATAGATGAATTGAAATTTAATTGGTTAGCATTGGTTGGCAGTGTTATGGATTGAATTTTCTTTGCAGGACATTGAGCGGTTTAATTTTATCGAGTTAAATCGCTTGGTTTGTCCATTTTATGTCGTTATGCTGCCAGAATTTCATTGATCCTTAGTACTAAAAAATTTTCTTTTTCAGGTACCAATGTCCACCAGACGAGGATCAGGAGTTTACAAGAGGAGGCGGACCGATGGTTCCTCTTCCTCTCGATTGTTAAGCGTTGCACCGACTAGTTCAGGCCAAATTAGACCACCGCAGCGGCATCGATTCCTACTTTTCCAAGGGCAGCCCACCTTCGAGTAGAGATATCAATCGATGAGGCATAAAGATTTGGAAAGGGGCGAGGATAGATCACGACCAGAGACTCAGCCTTGACGGCAGCTGGTACCAATTTCTATCTTGAGACGCCCCATTTCAAAGATTTCTTTGAGATAGTTGAACCAACATACAGGAGTTGATCGTGAAGTTTGCCAAAGACTTTCTTCGCAGAGCTACTATGGACTTTCAAAGAACCGGATGCGTGTTCTGCATTAGTAGAGCAGACTTTTCACGATGAGTGTACAACAGTTTGGGGTACACTTGGGCTCAGGGACCGCCGAGGATGTCACCGAGGTTTATAGTTGCCGTATACACACGCCCGGTGTGTCATATCCGCAGATGTAATGAGATTTTTATGACACTGAGGGTACAGTGCCGTACCCAAGGTGTCTAACTTGCACGAGGGATCATGACTTGCATGCATTCACCGGGCTAGGACCATCACCGGGCAGGGAGATAGCGGTGGTTTAGTTACCTAACCGGACCCGCTTATACTTTACAAAGATGCATCGCCACCACCACGACATGGGATACTTGTTGGCTGCATGATCAAATGCCTTCCGCAACAACTCAAAGAAGGTATTTTTCTGTTTTGGGACTTACATTACTCGACCGGCTAGGAGCTTAGGAGTTTTGGAGGAGGCGATACCACATTTGATGAGCTTGGGGGTGATGGAGACGTTGGGACTTCAGCTTGGTTAGTATGGGGATGGTGACTCGTAGAAGTGTGGTCCGCTAGGACTGTAGTATAGATTGAGGAGTGCTCTGGCAAAGACTCAGAAGGAGGACTCACCCATGAGCCCTCGTACACAAGATGTCCTACCTTCTCTTCCGATATTTCGCAGTCTTCCTCCAGACCGCCTACTTCAGCCTCCTTCCGGTTCTTCATCACTATTTTAGGAGTCTCCCAATTGAGTTTGGGAGAGTCAGACATACAAGTGCAGAGGTTGGCAGAGGAGTAGTAGCACTTCATTCGACAAGAGGCTTTTCAGCAGAACCTTTACACAGCCGAGTTTCCAGAGCCGGATGATGGCCTGGGCCAGGTAGAGGGCTATGCTTGTGCCCCGATCGAGCAGAGCAGAGGTTAAAGGCCTCTATGGCCAATGACATGTTTGATGATATTTTGCATACATACCCCCGCTCGCCCACAGAGCCGGGTTCCAACGCAGAGCCGTTTTGACATCCCTCTAGCGGATGATCTAGCGGACCCTCCCTCTCTGACTGAGCACCCTTCACCACAGCAGCCTGACGAGCCTCCTATTGACGCTGCTCCTGCTGATCCACTAGCTCCTGCATGTGACACTCATTTCACCCCAGAGCAAACACCTCCTCCATCACGTACTCACCTAAAGTTTCGAGCATCCCCGACGATGCACCTCTTTTCACTCCGGAGCCATATTCAGGGCAGTATTAGCTCTTTTTCCTTTTTTATTTCTTATATTTTGTACACTGAGGACAGTGTCTCGTTCAAGTGTAGGGTGGTGATATTTATATACACTTATTTTCGTGCTTTTATTATTCTGTATATGAAATTCAGATCCTTTTCTAGTGTATATATCGCATTTCATTTATCCCATCTCAGTAATTTGTTTACTCTTTATGCAATTTTTTGTAAAATTTTGAAAATTTTTTCACTTTGTTTCGATGCTCTTACTATTGACTTGATTTAGTTTATGTCCATATGATCGGGTAAAACTAATAGTGTTCAGTCTTGCGGAAGAATGTAAGTTATTTAGTCTGAGTTTTGCAATAAGTTGCTTTGGTTTATTTAATTCTGTTTTGATGATTTTTATTTGGAACTTACTCAAAAAGCACACTTGTGAGAAATTGAGCCTCAATTGTAAGCATACACTTTATATTCTTTTATTTATTTCTTGTTGAGAGTGCCAATTACTGTCTTTACTTTTAGAACTTGCTCGGTAATGCTTATGAGGGCCACAAGGAGAGCTTAACACTTTGGTATGATAGAGGCACTTAGGTTTTTCATTCTAGCCAAATAGCCTTCATTCGTTTATTTATTCTATAGATAACCCCCTCTTTCACCATTTTTTTATCATATTTCATTACCACTTAGTTTTATGCTGCTTTGGGTTATGATTTTGCATATGAGTTATTTTTATTGGGAATTTTTGTCTTGGGAATAGCATTGGAAACTTGTAGTAGCTTCCTTCAATCCATAAGAAATTCACTATATTATGTGAATGTTTCTTCCCTATATATTTCAAAAAAGAAAAGAAGAAAAAAAGAAAGAAAAGAAAAAAAATAATAAGAAGAAGAATAAGAGGGAAGGGTGATGAAAAGAAAGAAAGTAAGTGAGCTAATTGTTTAATTGCTTTTGGAAGTTTATATTTTGACTTGATTCCTATTTCCCACCTTGGACTACTGTTCATTGTTTATCCTTTGTAATTATTGTGGCTTGTGTGCAGGTCATTTATCTCATTGCAGAACACCATAGGTTCAACTCTTACCAAATTTACCTATCCCTACCTAATCCCCATTACAACCCTTATAAAGACCTCTTGACATGGTTGTTGATTCTCCATAAGTGGTAGGAGTAGGATTTAAGAGTAAGCATATAGTAAGTAAGGCAGTATTTGATGCATTGGGCGATTAAACACTACCCTTTAAATACTTTGAGTGATTTAGAGTGAATCTTGTGAGGAGTTGGTTCTGAATAATTTTGTTGAGATAGTATTTTGTGAATCATTAGCATCTTGGTTGTGATACTTGAATTGATTGCTTCTTTTCTTTTTGCTTGACTTATGCTTGTTAAGGATATGTGTAGGGGCTCTCTAGCTTGTTTATCAGTTTAAGTGTTGTTTCTTAGTGGTTTATTTTCCTTATTTTACTTTTGATTGCTTGAGGACAAGCAATGAGCTAAGTGTGGGGTTATTTGATATGCGTGGAATACACACATCTAAATGGGGTTTTTAAGGCTGATTTTATGTACATTTGGATGTGAATTGGTCCCAACACTCACCCTATGCATTTGTTTGTGTGCTTTAGGTCCAAAAGAAGTCAAAGAGTGATAAAGGGAAGAATTGGAGCAGAATTGGAAGTCAAAGTTGCCGAAACAAGTCGAGTTCGCGCATCCCTAATCTAAACATGGCCGTGTTGGTTTTAACACTAGCCGTGTTCCCAACACTGGCACCAAAACGGGCCGTGTTGGGTGCATTAGACATCAAAGAAGAAGAGGCGTTAGGGAGCACGACCACAGAGAGTAACACGGCCATAACCACGGGTCTGTGTTCCCAACACGGCAAGGAACACCAGACCGTGTTCCCAACATTCCTAACACGGCCATCAACACGGCCATGTTTGCGGCAGCTGGACGAATTAATTAAAAGAAAGATCAAGAGGAAAAAAAAGAACGGGGGGAGAACATCCCAAACCCTAATTTTTCTCTCTCTAAGGGTTTTCTGAGTTGAAACCAAGGAAAAATGAGACTTGGACCAAGGTTTAAATCAGATTCCCTTCAAAGATTGAAGATTGGGCGAGGTTCATTGATTAGCTTCAATTTGAGTAAGAGGAACAAGAATCGATTCAAGATTGGGCAAGAGGAATTGGAGCTGTTTACTCACATCCAAGGGTGTATTCGGGTTTCTCTACCTTTACTCATTGTTGTAATTGACTTCTTGTGGGTTTTGATAATGAACATGTTTAGCTAGATTGATTAAATCCATTGGGATTTCTTTACTATGTTGGCTTAATATTATATTGTTGGATTGTTTGAGTTAGTTTTGTATTCCTCTTGCTTTCAGTATTAATAAGATTGAGAAATGATATATCTTCTTTTGTGCAGTTCGATGACGAAAGCATGTATGATGCTTGGGAGATGTACAAAAGACTTGCTCCGATGTTGCTCGCACCACGGACTACCAGTATGTATGCAGGTTCAGACCTTCTACAGTGGTTTGAACCTTGCTACTAGACAGATGTTAGATCCTGCAGCAGGTGGGGCCCTGAACAGTAAGACGCCGGAGCAGGCACAAAATCTAATAGAGGAGATGGCCATGAACAACTACTAGTAGCAATCCTCTAGAGCCTGCTTATTCAAGCTGTGGAGTGGTCAACCGCCCAGACTCCACAAAGAAATTTTGGCAACTTAAGTGGAGCTTCTGACTGAGAAATTAGACCAGCTTTAGATGCCGGTTCATGCAGTCCAGAAAAGCTGCGAGTTTTGTAGTGGCTCGCACTATGGTGCAAACTGTAACGCGGGAGATATGTTTGCTTCACCTTCCAATTCTTCATCCTCTATTGTTTCTGCTTACCTTGAAATGTAGACTATATAGGTAATGCACCTAGGCAGCAGAATAACCTGTACATCAATACATACAATCCCGGTTGACGTAATCATAGCAGTCAGGGACCACCCGGTTTTCAGAGGTTGCATCAGCAACAGCCACAGCCGCAAGTTGGTCCACCCCAACTACCTCCACCTCAAGAGAAGAAGCCTAATCTTGAGGAGTTGGTGATGAAATTTGTGTCCTCTATCGATAACAAATTTCAGCAGACGGACAACGCACTTAGAAATCAGCAGGCCTCCATTCAGAATTTGGAGACTTAAATAGGCCGGATTTCTAGGATGTTGGCTGAGAGGCAACCAGGGACTCTGCCTAGCACTACAGAGCCCAATCCGATGGAGCATGTGAATGTAATCATGTTGCGGTCAGGTACATTTGTTCCTGGTCCTTTTTCTGCTTCTAATACTAATGCTGATGTGCTGGTAGATTCAAGCAGGGAAGTTGAAGCTACTAAGGCAAAGGAACTAGAGAAGGAAGAGGTAAAGGAGATTCCACTAAGAGAATACCAGCCCAAAATCCTGTACCCTGCTAGATTAAAGCAGGTGCAAGTCAAGCAGTAGTTTGGTAAATTTTTAGATATTTTTAAACAACTGCATATAAATTTACCTTTTGTTGAAGTTATTTTACAGATGCCTAGGTATGTGAAGTTCTTAAAGTAGATTCTTAGCAACAAGAGGAAGTTTGAGGACTTGGTATGCGTGACGCTAAACGAGAAATGTTCGACAACTTTCCAAAACAAGTTACCGAAAAAGCAACATGATCTAGGGAGTTTTACTATTCCTTGTGTTATAGGTAACTTATCTATCAATGATGCCTTAGCTGATTCAGAGGCTGGAATTAATGTAATGCCGTACAACCTGTTTGTAAAATTGGGGCTGGGAGGAACCAAATCCACTAGGATGAGTATACAATTAGCTGATAGATCTGTTAAGTATCCTAGGGGTATTGTAGAGAATGTGCTGGAAAAAGTAAATAAATTTATATTTCCTATCGATTTTGTGATCTTAGACATGGACAGTGAGAGTAGTGTACCCTTAATTCTAGGAAGATCTTTTCTTACAACATCTAGGGCAATGATAGATGTTTGTGATGGAAAGTTAAAACTTAGGGTAGGGGATGGGATTGTCACCTTTGACTTGTATAATCCCATAAGCCAGTCTTTAGATCATAATAACGTTGTGTATGCTGTTAATGTAATTGCAGATGATATTGAGACACAATTGTAGGAAGTGTTAGTTGAAGATTCTTTACAAGTCACTTTGCCAAGGGGAGAAAAGCATGAGCTGTCAAATCAGGAAGTGTTAGAGCAGCTTGAATTTATGTTAGCAAACTAGCCAAGCGGCAATACTGCTGAGTTTACTGTGATTAACAGGATAGGTGTGCAGAAGTTGAGGCCATCACTTGAGGAATCATTGGTTCTCGATTGGAAAGAGCTTCCACAACGTCTTGACTATACGCATATGGATGAGTATGACGGGCTGCCTGTCATTCTAATAGCAGACTTGACAATCAAGGTGAGGGAAAGGACATTGCCCACTCGAAGGAAGTACCCAAAAGCCGTTGCTTGGAGGACTGCTGACATTCTGAGGACCTATAACCTGGCAGCTAAGTTGCAGCATATGTCAAACCCGCACATGAAGGGAGTTATCACCGAGTCCAATCGAATGACTCGAGAACCAAAAAGAAGCACTTTTGGGAGGTATTCCCATATTTAGCTTTACATTTTCTTTATTTATTTTATCAGTCGTTTGCATGTTTGATGGTAGTTAGAGCACTTACTCAGTAACTAAACCTAATTGTATGAAGCTAGGGTTTTAATAACTTAAGTCGGATTTTTGGTGATTGGTGAAGATGAACTTCCCTGTTTGATACATTATTACTTGAATTATAGCCTAAATGTGTACGTATTGTGTTGAACGCAGGTAGGGAGTTTGGCGGTTTGAGATGTCGAAGAAAAGCTTGGAATTCAGTGGTTTACCACGGTTTCTGTGGGCATCACGGGTTTGATCAGCATGGCCGGAGTCCTACTCGTGATGAACATGCACATATATAGTTTGGAAAATCGACCGTCCACCGCGGCTTTCGAGGCCACCACAGGCTACAACACCAGGTCGTGCTGACCATGCTCGTGATGGACATGTACATAGCTCACACTCAAAATCGGCCATCCACCACGGCTGCCGAAGGCACCACGGCAAGTAATACTGCCGCGGTTACTGAAGACGCCACGCCCGCACGTGGTGAACTTGCACATGCAGATGCCAGGGTTCAAAGACGGCCGAGTCCGTGCCGTACGACTTCGCGGACTATAAAAGCAAGCCATTTCAAACCGCCTCCAACTTTTCCCTCTCTAAAGTTCTAAGGTGCTTTTCTTCTTCTTCTCGATTTTTCTTACCTGTCACGATAATTTCAAGTAAGTCTCTTCGCCTTTTGCTTTTATTTGGTTAAATTTGATTTTTTTTATTTTTTTTATTTAGGACACTTTGATAGTTGTCAATATTTATTGCTTTGATTGGTTTATTGGTTTTTTTTAATTTTTATTTACATTGCTTGAGTTTGATTTGGATTATATTTAGCTCAGATTAGTTGCTGTATTTGTGTGATTTTTAATAATTACATGCTAAGTGTGGGTTCGGGAGTAGTAAAGTTAATTTATGGCATTCTATTTTGATAAATTAATAGCATAAATTCTCTTTATTTGGTGCGTAATACTGTGGGCTGGAATGCCATTGTGAATTAGTTTTCTGCAGGAAATTGAGGCTTTAGTCTTAGTTTTACCCCTAAAGTTTTATGTTAATCAAATTATAGCCGTTATGCTGCTAAATTTTTTGTGTAATTTATGTTAACTTGGTTTCTTGTTCGAATACTAATGAATGACTGTATTAGGCAATATGAGGGACCGAGATCAATCCCGTCACCAGCAACCGTAACGCGCCACTACTAGCAAGCGCTCGCATGGCGAAAGAACTTCTTCTTCCACTTCACCTTCACCTGGGCAACCACCAGCACCAACACCAGCACTCCCACAACAACAGCAACTAGTCCGAGCATGAAGAATAGCAGCTGCAAATCCACCCGCACCTGGTCGACATCCCTTATGGAAATTTTAAAATGCTAATAACGAGAGCCGCATCCAAGTCATGAAATGGAAGCAAGTAATGGCCACACGATGCATTAACTTTGTATCCCTAGAAAGAGTGGGATTGGCTCAGGATGTTCGTGCACTGTTCGACACACTGCCTTACGCACGATTCTTCGACATCATTGAGCCTACCTACTGCGAGCTCACCATTGAATTCCTCAGCACCTTCTTCCTACAACAACAGATCACAAACTGGCATCAGCCTTATGCAATTTACTTCAGACTTGGAGGAAGGGAGTTCTTAATGTCAGTTCCATAATTCGATATGCATTTGGGTTTATAGACTGAGTAGGAGACCTCAGGCGAGGAGTATCAGGGATGCATCTACATCAACCCAATCTCGTACGACACTATGTGGGATTCATTAGTACTCAGGCTAGAATCGTACTACCCTAGCAGGTCTAAGGCGTCTAGCCTTCCGGATCAACTCAGCTATCTTCATACACTGTTAGCTTACACTATTACAGGTCGAGGAGATAGTTTTGGAGCAGTCACACAGACCGATGTATTCATTCTCTAGGCTATGAAACATCATAAGAAGCTTGACATGGGATATCTGTTGGCTCATCAAGTTCGTTCCTTCATAGTCGACGCCTAGAAGAAGATGCACTGCTGTTTTGGCTCATATATGACTAGGTTAGCTAAGAGACTAGATGTACTAGATGACTGTGATGCAACCAAAGATGCATCTAAGTCAACTAGCATGGATCCACTAGCCTATGGAGGACCGATGACACGAGCAAGGAGTAAAAGGTTCAAGCAAGCCTTAAATTCTTACTTGGAGCATGTTTTGAAGATGGCTAATGATGGTGCTTTTAATGAAGATAACAACGCCTTGAAGATAGTGACATTAATTGCTATTAATGAAGCTTAAACTTCTGGTCATGGAACAAGGTCAAGGTCAAAGATCGGGGATCAAAGTCAATGGGCTTTCCTAGGGTTTCTGAAGCATCAATGACATTAGGTTTCTAGAAGCATTGGGCCGCACTCAAGCATCGGGGCCGCACATTGTGGTTTCTAAGCACTGAGGTCTCACTCTAACCCTAGGGCAAACCACCACTTATGCTTAGAGAAGGAGGCGGCCGCACATTAGAAGTCTTTTAGGGTTTGATTCTTTATTGCTTATCTCTTAGTCCTTTTTAGGGTTAGAATCATTTCAAAACTCTATAAATAGAGCTATGTATTTCGAGCTAAAGGACATAAGATCAATATACATTTCTAAATGAAGTTTAATTTGAGTTGTTAACTCTTATTCCTTAAGGTGTTCCTTATTGAATTTCTTGAGATTAAATTAACTTGTTTGATTTAGTTTCACATCTACATGTTTGATCAATCAATTAACTTTTTATTAGTTTCTTGAGTTGTTTGAACATTCTTCATTTATTTATAACTAAAGGGCTTAGTAGTTCTATTGCTAAGTTTGTTAGTTCCATAATCAATTGCAAACTTTCAAGTTAGATCTCAAATACAAATTCGAACTTATTGGTAAGGGTGCTTCCTCTTAAATAGGGAGAGCGTTTATCGGTTTGATTTTCTCACCATTACTTATCTTGGTGTTTGAACGTATCCGCCCGAGTTCAGATTACTGGTATCGAGCCAAACTTGTTAGTTGGTTCATTTTTTTCAATTAAAGAGTCCGCTCTTCTATTTCATCTCAATTTCGTCAGCATCATTATTAAAAAAAAAAAAAGTATACTATTTTCATCATTTGCCTGCATATCAAGGCAGATTTCCAAAAAAAAAAAAAAAAAAAAAAAAAGAAAGGGAAGGAACGGAAAACTAACCCTAACCATTTGTGTTGGTAGTTCTCAAGAATTGACTCTTGATTGATTCATTCCGCAATTCCTTTTAATTAATTGGAGCCGTTCTTCATTCTTATAATTCCGATTTGGGTAATTTTATTTGTTTTCTCTTAAAAAGCTTTTCTTTTGGGTTAATTGAGTCTTGTTCGATTAGTTGTAAGCTTGTTTTGTTCACACGCTTATAATTCATTTTATTGATTCACGAGTGTTCTATTGAACTTCGGAATTAATAAACGTTAAGAGGTTGTGAAAACTTGTTCTTGTGATTACTAGAACAATTTGATTTAATTTCTATAAGGAATTCAATTCTTTGTGAGTGAAACACGTGAGGGAGTGATCTTTTCTTGTTTTTGCCTTTAACTATAAGAAGCCTCCAGAGTATAACACTTGATCACGTCCTTTTTTTCTTGGTCTTTTGGTTTAACCATGTCATATGAACCATCATTGACTTTGGAAAATTTAGCTTATACATTGAGAGATGTAGTAGAACATATGACAAAACAATTTCAAAAACAAGATGACAAATTAACTAGGTTATTGAATGATATGCCTAAAACGTCTAAAGGGGATGGTTCTGATAATGACCAAGAAAGTGAGTCTAAAGGGTCTAGACATAATCTCCAACCCAAAATTGACACTAATTTGGGTAGCATTAAGATGAAAATACCATCTTTTCATGGTAAGAGTGACCCTGAAGTTTATTTGGAGTGGGAAAAGAAGGTTGAAAGGGTTTTTGAATGTCATAACTATAGTGAGTCTAAAAAGGTTAAACTTGCTGTTGTTGAATTTTGTGATTATACGCCATTCAGCGGATCAATCGAGTGGTCGAGGCCAGGAACACGGGTTGGTTCATGGGATGAGGTTAAACGCATTATGCGTAAAGGTTTGTGCCATCGCACTACCAAAGGGATTTGTACAACAAGTTACAAAATCTAGTACAAGGTAGTAAGAGTGTTGAGGAGTATTGGCAATCTATGGAGATAGCTATGATTAGAGCCAATATAGATGAGGATAGGGAAGCCACAATGGCAAGATTTTGCATGGTTTGAATCGTGATATTGCTAACATAATTGAATTGCAGCATTATGTAGAGATGGAGGATATGTTGCGCATGGCCATAAAGGTGGAAAAGCAATTAAAAACCAAGAGCGGGGCGCCCCTAGCTCAAAATGGAGTAACGCATGGAAAGGGAGCAACCAGCCCTTTAACAAGGGTCGTGAGGCATCAAAGGACATCAAGCCAGCCCCTAAAGTTGATGTTAACACTAAACCAATGACGAAAGTGACCTCGAATCAAAGAAAGTGCAATGCTTCAAGTGTTTGGGGTATGGACATATATCTTCCCAATGTCCAAACAAGCGAACCATGGCAATTCGAGGTGGTGAAGTGGTCTTTGAGAGTGATGAAGAATCCGAACCAGGTGAGGAGGATTACCTATACATGCCCCGAGTTGGAAGAATGTGATGATGTGCAATTGGGTGAGGTTAGTAATGTACTTATAACTTTTAGAGCTCTTAATCTACAACCTATTGATGATGACGCTCAAAGGGAAAACATATTCCATACTACATGTAAAGTATAAAACCACGATGCTAATTGTAGTTTAATCATTGATGGGGGTAGTTGTACTAATGTAGCCAAAGTGCTATAATGGTTGATAAACTTAGACTTCCAACTATTAAGCATCCCAAGCCATACACCTTGCAATGGCTTAATGATCAAAGTGGGATTAGAGCATAAGCAAGTACGGATTGCATTTAGTGTAAAGAAGTATAATGATGAGGTATTATGTGATGTTGTTCCCATGCAAGCATGTCATACGCTAGGTAGACCATGGTTATATGGATAGATCCAGAATTCATAATGGCTCTAACCAATGCATATTCTCTTGTAATGGATGGAAAACCAGATGTTTTGGCACCATTAAGTCCTAAAGAAGTTTGTGAATTACAAAAGTTGTAAGGACCGAATGGAAGCATATGAGAAAGAAAAAAGAAAGTGTGAGAGTGCATATGAAAAGAAAAGGTGCACAAGCAAAAGGGAGTTGTGTGGAAAATAATGAGGGGGAGAGCAACGAGTGGTAAAAGGAGAGTTTAGCGAGGGTTTGCGCAAGAATGTGAGCAAAGAACGAGTAAGGCGCAAGAAAAAGGGGAGGCAAGCGAGAAAAAGTGAGTTTCTTAGTTAGAGAGCGAGACATGAGAAAGGCTTTGAGTGAAAATAGGCAAGTACTTGTACTTATGTACAAGGAGACTTTATTTAACACTAATAATCTTAACTCTTCTCTTCCTAAAGTGTGTTTGTAAGTGTTTTGCGGAATATGACGATGTGTTTCCCGAGAGTTACCTCTAGTGGGTTGCCACCACTAGGGGGATAGAGCACCAAATTGACTTTGTGTCGGGGTCATCCATTCCAAATAGACCAGCCTATAGAGTCAATCCCGGAGGAGACCAAAGAGCTCGCAACGCCAAGTTGAGGAACTACTAAGTAAAGGTTATGTTAGGGAAAGTCTTAGCCCATGTAAGTCGCTCCTGTTTTGTTAGTCCCTAAGAAAGATGGGTCTTGATGATGTAGTATTGATTGTCGTGTAATTAACAAGATTACCATTAAATATCGTCCATCCTATTCCTAGGTTAGATGATATGTTAGATGAATTACATGGAAGTGTTATCTTTACTAAAATTGATTTGAGAAGTGGCTATCACCAAATTAGAATGAATATAGGTGATGAGTGGAAAGCGACATTCAAAACTAAATTTGGTTTGTATGAGTGGTTGGTCATGCCTTTTGGCTTAACTTCACACCAAGTACTTTTATGAGACTAATGAACCATGTTTTGCGTGCGTATATTGGTAAATTTGTGGTAGTATACTTTGATGATATTTTGATTTATAGTAAGAGCTTTAGTGAGCATGTTGAACATGTTCGGATGGTGTTGATGGTTTTGCATGAGAATTCTTTATATGCTAACCTTGCTAAGTGTGATTTTGCACAAACAAACTTGTGTTTCTTGGTTTTGTTGTTAGTAAAAATGGAATTCAGGTCGATGAAGATAAGGTAAAAGCAATTAAGGAGTGGCCAACACCAAAGAATGTTAGTGATGTGAGGAGCTTTCATGGGCTTGCAAGCTTCTATAGGAGGTTTGTCAAGGACTTGAGTGCCTTGCCGCACCACTTGAGCTTGTAAAGAAGAACGTGAAGTTTCATTGGGGAGAACAACAAGAAAACGCATTTAATATGCTAAAGGACAAACTTACTTCATCTCCCATTCTTTCACTTCCCGGATTTTTCTAAAACTTTTGAAATTGATTGTGATGCTTCCGGTGTAGGTATTGGAGCTGTTTTAATGCAAGATGGGAAGCCAATAGCCTATTTTAGTGAAAAGTTGAATGGAGCTAGCTTGAAATATCCAACTTATGACAAGGAATTGTATGCTCTTGTGCGTGCACTCAATGTTTGGCGGCATTATTTGCTACCTAAGGAGTTTGTGATTCACACGGATCATGAAGCATTAAAGCACTTGAAGGGACGAACAAGTTGAATAAGCGCCATGCTAAATGGAGTGAATTCATTGAAGCATTTCCCTATGTCATTAAGTACAAGCAAGGTAAAGAAAATGTAGTTACTAGATGCACTATCTAGAAGGTATGCTTTACTTGCTTCTCTAGAAACAAAATTGCTTGGTTTTGAGTATATTAAAGACTTGTATGTTGATGACCACGATTTTGGTTCTATTTTTCATGCTTGTGAACATGGTGCTATTGATAAATTTTACAGACATGATGGATTTTTGTTCAAAGAAAAACGTCTATGCATTCCTATGTGTTCTATGCGTGAATTGCTTGTGAGAGAATCACATGAAGGTGGTTTGATGGGACACTTTGGTGTTCAAAAGACTTTAGATGTTTTGCATGATCATTTCTATTGGCCTAAAATGAAATCCGATGTGAATAAATTATGTGCTAACCGTATTGTATGCAAGCAAGCTAAGTCTAAATCACAACCTAATGGGTTATACATGCCTTTGCCCATACCTAATTCTCCTTGGATTGACATATCTATGGATTTTGTGCTTGGATTACCTAGGTCTAAGCATGGGCATGATAGTATTTTTGTTGTGGTGGATGGGTTTTCCAGAGATATTTGTTGGTGTCGTTTGCATGGGCCCTTTGTCAGTGGACTGGGACACTGGTTTGGGACTCTGGATGGCTGAGACTAATTGCACTACATGTGATGGTCAGCCAGTTTATCACAGTGCAGTGGGTGTGTCCAGCCCTATTGGATATTTGGGATCCTGGAATGGTTGCCACCCTGGATCAGACAGTCCATTCGTTTGGTGAGCCGTGGTTGTGGTGATGGATCCCTTTGGCTATGGGCCGGAGTGACCGCGAGCAAGGGTAAAGGTTCAAGCAAGCCTTAAATTCTTACTTGGAGCATGTTTTGAAGATGGCTAATGATGGTGCTTTTAATGAAGATAACAACGCCTTGAAGATAGTGACATTAATTGCTATTAATGAAGCTTAAACTTCCGGTCATGGAACAAGGTCAAGGTCAAGATCGGGGATCAAAGTCAACAGGCTTTCCTAGGGTTTCTAGAAGCATTGGGCCGCACATTAGGGTTTCTAGAAGCATTGGGCCGCACCCTAAGCATTGGGCCGCACATTAGGGTTTCTAGAAGCATTGGAGGTCTCACCTAACCTAGAGGCGACCACCACTTATGCTTAGAAGGAGGCCGCACATTAGAAGTCTTTTAGGGTTTGATTCTTTATTGCTTATCTCTTAGTCCTTTTTAGGGTTAGAATCATTTCAAAACTCTATAAATAGAGCTATGTATTTCGGGCTAAAGGACATAAGATCAATATACATTTCTGAATGAAGTTTTATTTGAGTTGTTAACTCTTATTCCTTAAGGTGTTCCTTATTGAATTTCTTGAGATTAAATTAACTTGTTTGATTTAGTTTCACATCTACATGTTTGATCAATCAATTAACTTTTTATTAGTTTCTTGAGTTGTTTGAACATTCTTCATCTATTTATAACTAAAGGGCTTAGTAGTTCTATTGCTAAGTTTGTTAGTTCCATAATCAATTGCAAACTTTCAAGTTAGATCTTGGGGCGACAAATTCGAACTTATTGGTAAGGGTGCTTCCTCTTAAATAGGGAGAGCGTTTATCAGTTTGATTTTCTCACCATTACTTATCTTGGTGTTTGAGCGTGTCAGGTTCGAGTTGTGTCGGTAATACGTAAGAGCTTTCAGTTGGTGACATGAAACCATTAGGGGTTAGACAGATGATCAACATGCAGATGATCACGGCCACTCGATACCCACATGGCATTGAGTACATGCTCGTTAGTGTAATAATTAGGGAGGCTAGAGAGACAGCAGCTCGAGGAGCCCAAGACCTTACGGCTGAGATTCCAGATGTTAGGATTCCTAACCCAGCCAACGTATTTATGCCTACATCTGGAGCTTCCTCTTCTTATTCTAAGGGACATCGAGTGCTCAAATTAGTGCTTTGGTTGACCGACTAGATCGAGTTTGTGATTTACAGTAATAGCACTATACTGAGTTTATGCAGCACATAAAGGAGTTTGGTCAATTTCAAGTTGAGACTAGGGCACAGTTCCAGGGGTTAAATGATATGCTTCAGCAGCTTATGCATGGATTGGATAGGCAGGCCACCTAGATGGACCTAATGGCGGAGCAGATACAAAAGATGGCAAATTTCGGAGCACAAAATCAGCGATTCAACAATGACATGGAATTTGATCTAGCAAGTTGTTTCACGGATCCTGTGCCACCACCGCCGCCGCCTCCTTCAGTGCCTTCCCCTACTCCTCACCCTCTATCTGATCCAGCCAGTGAGGATGTGCCTTCGACAGACTACCAGTAGTGATAAAAATTTATGTTCTATTTCTTTTCCTTTTCCTTTTTATTTTCTTTCTTTATTTTTATTTTTATTTTATTTTATTTTCGTTTCTTTTTACATTTTCATTTTATTTTATTTTATTTCATCTTATGTTATTTTAGTGGAACACTTTGCCTTGCCTTTATGCTATGTGCATTTAATGTGATCTTCAAACTTCTTTGTGCTAGCCATGTTATATACCCATTTTTTTCTCTAACACTGAGGGCGGTGTTTTACTCAAGTGTGAGGTAGGCATCTGTGGTTTTATTACCCATGATTGTTTAGGCAATGATAATGGACTATTCTTAGGATGTTAGGACCTAGGTTTTTCATGATGTTTAAGCTTAGTTTATTCTTTTGTAATTAATGACTTAATTCACACACTAGTAATTGATTGTCCCTCGCGATTTTTATTCTTGGAAAGCAATTTAACTGTATTCAATATGTCAATGTGGCCGGGTTAAACCGGTGTTGCTTGAGTTCCTTGTAAATTTACAACCTTTATATTTGAACTTTGATTATGCCAATCTCTTATACAGTTTATGTGATGATTCAATTGATAAGTCTGGGAACCAATTACAAACTTTAGCCACTTCAGACATGAGTTTTTGAACCAAAACTCGAGCATCCATTGCAAATTATGCTCATGATTTTTCTTGTTTGAGTGTGCGTTGTACTTAATGTTGTTTCTAGAACTTTCTTTGTAATACTTGTTGAGGTTACATGAACTTTTAAATACCATTGGATGATTTGGGCAATTTAGGATTCACCACATCTGGCCAAAAGCCTACCGTTTGTTTCCATTAGTCAGCTAGTTTTGAGCCTTAACCTTTTCTTCATGATTTGCACCTATACACTACACATACACCATTCTATACATTTATCTTTTTCTTCACCTTGTATACTGAATAATTATGTGTTATGCTTCTTCTTTTATGGAACATAGTGCCTAATTTTGTTATAAATTCACTTAGTCTTTTTAATCATTCTTTAATGCTCCCTTCAATCCAAATTGGATAACTGTTCTTGTTGTTTATGTCACTAATCATGCAGCCCCTGTGTAAGCTGCTGTGGTAAAAATTTTCCTACTTATTTCTTAGGTCTTTTCTCTTTTGGATTTAATTCTTGTAAGCATCATTTACTTCAAATAAGGCTTAGTGAGTATTTTTATTGATTTGGCATTCAGCTCCTGAAGCATTCATTCTAAATAATTACATGATTTTTCAGTATACTTTACACTTCTATCCAAATATTCTTACCTTTAGCTTAGCCACATTTCAATCCTTGTAAAGACCTTTTGATTTTGGTATTCATTTATTTGCAGCAGCGAAGATGAGATTTATGAGCAAGCTTATGGTAAACAGGTTTTATGCAGCTGCATTGAGGAAATTTTCTTGTTTACCTGTAAACACTATGAGTGATTTGAGAGATTCCTGTGAGGTAATGGTTCCTGGTCTTTAATGCTGAGTTGTTATATAAGTTGTACTTCGAGATGGTATTACTATAGTTCTTCTTTGAAGGTGTATGATTTGTTTAGCTACTCAAGTTTCATTCTTCATATGTTGAATAAGGTTAAGTTGTGAACTTTAGCATGGATTTTAAGGGGTGATTGTTGCTTTTATATGTATTGAGCTATTGATTGCTTGAGGACAAGCAAAAGCTTAAGTGTGGGGTGATTTGATATGCATTGTTTTATACATGTTTATATCCTAATTACTTCCATTTTTATGCATAGTTATCTTATTTTATGCCAGAATCTCATGTGTTTTGGTTCCTTTCATGTTTCAGGTGATTATCGATGGACATTATCAGTAGTCGAAGGAAATACATGCAAATACGGACCAGAATCCATCAAAATTGAGCAAGGGTTACCATTTCAAGGTTGAGCATGGCCTGGACTCTGGCTGTGTTGAACCATCAACATTTGACCCTCAAGAGTGTCATTTTGGCATGGGTTCCGAGGCCACCACGGCCTCCATTCTGACCCGTGGTGTCTCGGCCGTGAGGCACGGCTGGACTACACTGTGCTAATCGGCCGGGCTTGACCATGATCGTCTTGGGACAATTATATAGGCAAAATCAAATTATTTGGCTAGGGTTCAATTTTTTGACTTGATTTTTCACATACATGCATGAGCCACCCTTTTCCAGACTTCAATATTCGACTTTGGGAGACTATTTCGCCTATTGAAGGAAGAATTCCATTGGTTTAAACATCACATTGAAGATCAAGAGTGGATTTGGAGGCATTCAAGAGGCAATTTAGGGTTCATCATTTAGATTTGGGGATTTAAGGTTGTTCATCTAACTTGAAGAATAAGGGTGTACATGTTTTCAATTTGCTTTTCTGTGTTTGTTCTTCACTTTGTGTTACTTATTAGCATGAGTAGCTAGAATTGTTGAATCCATTGGGGTTCCTATATTGTTGGATTGCATTTAATGTTTATGAGACTTTGATTATCAATGCTTATTTTCTTCTTGCTTTCATTATTAATGAGAAATCACATTATTCATAAGACGTTGTGAGTTGTGATGTTTAGATTGCTTTATGTAACTAAGAACTTCATTTAGTAATTGGAAATTTGAATAACAAGAACTGGTTAATGATCACTTAGAGATAAATGTAATTGACTAGCCGGATTAAGAATTAACAACTCTTAATAGTAGTGGATTTAATCTTAAGGCTAACATAAAATCAATCGTTAGGAAGAGATTCCATCGTCTAGGTTCTTAGGTTTAGGGATTCGATGTTCTAGAGAGGGAAATTGAATTCAATTTAGAATCCGCTCACGGGTAATCACAATTGGTAATCAATATAATCTCTACCTTCACTAAAATCCAACTAGCTTAGGTCCTATTGGTTTTGCTCTTTCCTTTGATTGTTTCACGAAATCCTTTCAGACTATTTGACATTTAGATTATCACTTAGCTTGCATCTAGTAATAGAATAGCAACTTCATCGATTGGCTAAGGTTAGATAATAAAAAGACGCTATAGTAGTTCTAGGATCACCCTTTCTCGAGAATATGACCTTGATACTCGCCATTAGTGCTAGTCTGCATCGATAGGTTTATTGCCTTAGATTGTAGCTATATAAATAACCTATCAATGGACAACAGACAATGCAATTTGTCTCCATTTGTTTCCATTTTCTTTGAGGAATAGAGCAAAGCAGTGGCTACAGTCGCTACCTTTAAACACTATCACTACTTGGGATTCTTTGGTAGAGAAATTTCTATTTAAATATTTTCCTCCCTCTAAAACTACTAAACTTAGAAATGATATATCTTCTTTTGTGCAGTTTGACGATGAGTTAATGTACGACACTTGGGAGAGGTACAACGACCTACTGCGATGCTGCCCACACTATGGACTACCAATCTGGTTACATATACAAACTTTTTATAATGATTTGAATTTGGCTATTAAGCATATGGTAGATGCGGCTGCAGGTGGTTCTTTGAGCAGCAAGACACTAGAGCAAGCCCAAAACTTGATAGAGGAGATGGCCATAAACAATTACCAGTGGTACACTACTAGGAGCAGGACGGGAAGTCAAAGGAGTGTACACCAGTTGGATGCCACTGCAGCCTTGGCGGCTCAAGTGGAGTTATTATCCAAGAAAATTGATCAACTCTATATGCCTATCCAAGCAACTCAAGCAAGTTGCGAGTTTTATGGTGGCCTGCATTTCAGTAGTAACTGTATGCCGGGAGGTATGTCTGCTTCTTCTTCATCTAACCATGAACAAGTGTCAGTTTAGGCAACAGAACAACCTGTACAGTAACACATATAATCCACCTCAGTCTCCTCAGACTCAAGAGAAAAAGCCTAACTTAGAGGAGCTGATGATGAAGTTTGTGTCCACTTCAGAAATTAGATTCCAGCAGACGGACGCAGCTCTTAGAAATTAATAGGCCTCCATTCAGAACTTTGAGAATTAAGGCTAGATTTCTAAGATGTTGGCTGAGAGACAGCCGGGGACTTTGCCTAGCAATACAGTGTCTAACCTGAGAGAGCGTGTGAATGCAATCACTTTGCGGTCAGGTAAGTATATTCCTAGTTCTTCTCCTGTTTCTAATAATGATGTTGATGCGCATGTATGCTAGCACGGAATACACATAAAGAAGCTAGAGGTTTTTTAAGGATGTTTACAATACATGAGCAGGCTCATTTTCAAACTCACAATGGTTTATGATCCTATCTTTAAGCTTTTGAGGAAGCATCAGCCCGTTGTGTGGGATGGACATTATTAGAAGGCCTTCGACATAATCAAAGAGTATCTGATTAAGTCACTGAAACTCAAGCCTCTGAAGGATGGCAAACCATTGATCCTATATTTAGCTTTGGAGGAAGAAGCCATAGGAGCAATGGTAGCACAGTGCAGATCCAATGGCATGGAGCATGCAGCCTATTATCTCAACAAGAAGTTGTTGCCTTATAAGTCGAAGTATAACCTCGTACAAAAGACGTGCTAAGCTATGATATGGGTTACAAGAAAGTTAAGGCACTACTTTCAGTCCTATAGAGTTTAGGCAATTTTAAAAATAGACCTTCTAAGGTACCTATTTGAAGGTCTATCTCTTATAGGAAAGCTGGCTAGATGGTTAGTACTCCTAACAGAGTTTGACATTGAGTACATCACTATGAAGGTAGTCAAGGGTAGGGCCATAGCGGAGTTTTTAGCTCAGAATGCGATTGAAGGAGACGACCCTTGGGATTTGGAGTTTTCTAATGAGAATCTGGGGGCAATCAAGATTTAGGAGTAGAAGATGTACTTTTATAAGGCTGTAAATGTAAGAGGTGAGGCTTAGAAGTAGTTCTAATCATCCCAAAAGGAGAGATATTGCCAATGGCCAAGAGATTGGAGTTTAAAGTGACCAACAACATGGCGGAGTACAAAGCATGTTTATTTGAATTAGAAGTTGTCGTGGTAGCAGGAGCTAAGCACTTGATGGTCTACGGGGACTTTATGCCGGTAATCCAACAAGCTCTTGAGGAATGGAAAGTGCAATTTCTCTAAGTGTTCCTTTATACACTTGCCTTGATACAAGAATTAGATGGTAGATGCATTGGCTATCCTATTATCTATGTGGGTCAATCCCTTGCAGCTTCCAATGAAATCTTTGGTGATTGTGAAATTGAAGGCAATTGGTTATTAATGGGATCAGATAATACAAGTTCAGATAGGACCGGAAGAGAAGCCATGGTTCTACGATTTGAAGAGGTTCATAGAGAGCAAGTAATAACCAGAAGAAGCGATTGCTAGGGAAAGATACGCATTCTAGGTTCAAGCTAGAAATTACATAAGCTATGAGGGAGTCCTATATAAAAGGATGGTGCCGGGTGTACAACTCTGATGTGTGACTAAAGTGGAAGCTTAAGTAGTGATGAGGGAAATGCACAAAGGAGTATGTGGGCCACATATGAATAACATAATGTTAATCATGAAGATCATGTGCCAAGGTTATTATTGGTTAACAATGGACAAGGATTGTATAGCAATGGTGAGAAAATGTTGTAACTGCCAACTGTACACTGACCTGAGTCATGTACCTTTGATTGAGCTACACAACTTAACATCTCCTTAGTCCTTTGCAGCTTAGGGGATTGACATCATCTATGAAAACAACCTCCCTCGAAAGGTCACATGTTCATAATCGTAGCAATTAACTACTGAAAATAGGTTGAAGCCGAGTCATGCACCACTGTGGGGCAAGGCAGATGGCTAGATTTATAGAAAGGAACCTAATATGCACATACAGGGTCCCATATCATGTTATGATGGACAATGTGGTACAATTCATGGGTGAGACAGCGGACCTGCTAGCGGAGTACTCTAAGCCCTTTTCCTATCTCTTTTGAGGTCAAGGAATCGATTCAGAACCTTCTATCTTCTACGGGCATAGAAGGGCTATCAAGATAGACTCGTACCCACCTAAGAAAGGTGGGATTCTATCTCCCACCATACTGCCTATCCAGATTACCATACTCACTAAGAGACTTGATTGCTTACTCTCCCTTTCTTGGTTATTCTCCATATTCACTATCATTGCTTATGCTTGGCATACTAAGAAAGGAAGGATTGCCATGTAGGGTTGGGCTTCTTAGTGAGCCTTATTGTGCCTAAGCTCATAGAAGCATGAGGAAGATTTATTCCTAAAAGCTAAGAAAGATATATTAGAAAGAGAATGCTACTACTTCGATTACCAATAAGATCAAGCATCACAGATCTTCTCCATATAGACCTCAAGCAAATGGAGCGGTAGAGGCAGCCAACAAGAACTTGAAGAGAATACTTTTGATGATGGTGTGGAATCATAAAGACTGGTTGTTTTGGTTACCCTTTGCACTTTTAGGATATCAAACAACCGAGCGAACATCGACTGGGCAAATACTATACTCTATGGTTTATGGGACTGAAGCAGTATTGCCAATTGAGTTAGAGTTGAAGTCTTTGAGAGTTTTATTAGAGGTTGAAATACCAGAGTATCAATAGGTCGAGCAAGGTTACCAATAATTGACTTTGGTTGATGAGAAAAGGATGAAAGCCTTATACCACATTCAGTTATATCAGAAAAGGATAGCTAGGGCATTCAACAAGAAAGTAAAGCTGAAAAAGATCAAAGCTGGTGATATAGTATTGAAGCATACAAGACCTCCTACATTCGACCCAAGAGGGAAGTTCAAGCCAAATTGGGAAGGCCCGTAGTTGGTAAAGAAGATCCTGCCCAAAGGTACTGCTAAGATCTCAAACATGAAGGGGAATGAGTTCATAGAACCAATCAACTCAGATCGTCTCAAGTAATACTATGTATAAGAATATAAAATATAAAAAGTAGCATATTTATCAAAAAATCTGAAAAGGGTAGTCAAGCAAAAGTTAAGGCAAAAGAAAGAAAATAATCAGCTAGAAAATCTGAAAAGACTGGCTGATAACATAAGTTATATCTTGAGAAATCAAAATGTACCTATTTGGACTTTTACTAAATGAATAAATTCTTTAGAATTGTTATCAAACATATATGAGATCTAAAAAGAAATATAATTTCTATCTTCTCTCCTCTTCACATCTGCATCCTTAGATCGAGCAATTAGTTCTCGAGTTCTCTTGGATCGAGCAAAGCTAGAAGAAGAGGAAATTTAGAGCTGAACCCAAGCCTTGAAGTCATCATCAGTGGTCAGGTCGCCCTGGAAGTCAAGGTTTCACACTTTCTCTCGGTGGGGCCAAAGTCTCATACCCATGAAATCTTGTATGAGTGGGAAGCCTTCAAATTCAAGCAGAAATTACTGGCAGCAAAGTCTCGAAGATGTGTAGAAAGTGGATGCTCATAGTCCGGGTAAGGGTATGCAACCACCATATACCATGAGTATGACATGCTTGATTCTCCACTAAGGGCAAGTCCAGTAAATGAGTGTGTCCGGAACGCCTTTCATCTAAGAAATCTAGCCATCATGACCCCGTGGGGTAACAATAGATCAAGTATACACGTGCTTCAGCTAGTACTTATCAATATTCCTTAGGATGGTCAATATTTGAAGCTTCTCCTGCAACCAAATCTACAAAAGGAGGAAATAAGAAAGAAAAAGGAAAATAGAGAAAGAGAAAAAAGAAAATACTAAACTAAAAATCTGAAAGGATAGCTCAGGCAAGAATAAAGTCTGCTAAGTCAAAAATCCAAAAGGGCCGGCAAAGGTTAAGACAAAAGCTTGCTAAGTTGAAAATCCGAAAGTGCGGTTTAGGAAAAAATTAAGGCAAAAAAATTAAATTTGTAAAAGAAAAGATATTTGGTTGTGTACCTGTAAGAGAATGAGGCTGCCACCAAACTGTTGATGGATTTGTACATGTTCAACCCAATTATGGTTTCAGCCATGATGACTAGAACTGGATCTGCTCCATGCTCCACCTGGTCGATGATACCAGCAATTCTAATATCTCCCTCTCCTTGAGGAGAAATCAGCAGGTTGGCATAAAGGCCAAAACCCAACATCTGAATCCAAGAAGGTATGCGCTTTTCCTTTTTCTCACAGTAAGAAATCAACAAAGTAAAGGTAATGTACTCACCAATATAATAGGAAAGTACCTCTGCTGAGGGCATGTCGAACAATTCCACTAATTTGCCATGAAAAGGCTCATTGAGTTTTGGTAGGCAATGGGATGTGTAGAATCTATGGGAATGCTAAGAATAGCATAATTTTCTTTGAGAATGAGGCACAACTCTTATCCATTAAATTTAAAGGCATGATCCTTTAGGTACCAATAGTTGACAACAGAATGGAGAAACCCATAATCAAGTTTAGTGTGTTGCATGGCCTTAAAAGACGAAAGATGGAACTTCCCAAGTTTAATATTATCATCGCCTGTTAGGGCTTGAGGAGAGTTTGGAGGCTTTGGCACTTTTTTGATTCATATTTTTATCTTTTTGAAGTCTGAAATCCCATGTGAGGAAGTAAGGGGGCTATGGTATATATAGGTCTTAAATTAGCATCTGATTCAGACTCCACAACCGCAAAGTCGATCGGCACTATGCATATAGGTTTGAAAAATTAAAATTTCATGCTTATGTGTTACTACAAAGACTATTGTGTCAGCCTTCCATTCTGTAAAACCATTTTGCAACAAAAAATAACTAAGCCTTTCATACTAAGCTCTATGAGCTTATTTTCATCCATATAATGCCCTAGCTAATTGGAATACATGGTTTGGAAATTCATGATGCTCAAACTAGGAGGTTGTTCAACGTACACTTCTTCTTCTATAAATCCATTTAAAAATACACCTTTATTCATGTGACATGCATAGGCTAGCAATATCCTAATGGCTTCTAATTTTGCTATGGGAGTAAAAGTTTCATCATAGTCAATGCCTTCCTCTTAGTTATGGCCTTTGGCAACCAATCGGCTTTATTTCTAATGTTGGAGCCTTGTTCATCTAACTTGTTCCTATACACCCATTTACAAACTATGATAGGATAATCTTTAGGTGTAGGGACAAGTTTCTAAACTTGATTTCTCTCAAATTGGTTGAGTTCCTCCTGTATGGCAATCATCCAACACTCATCTTTAAGAGCCTTACTAATGGTCCTTGGTTCATGATTATTATCTAGATTTTTAAATTGGGACCTAGTACTTACACCTTTGGTGACATCATCTATGATGAGTTCTTTTGATTGCCCCTTTGGCTCCCTCCATTCTCTAGGCAACTCTTGTTGTGCTTCCTCTTGGAAAGGTGAAGAGAGTTCATCTAGATGAGGTTGAGATTAAGAAGACTCTCTCTTGATTCACATCATCATTGATCTTAAGCTTCTCAAAGTCACCTAACAAATTGTCAAAAGAACCTTTCACAAGATCAAGTGTACTAGACTCATCAAAAATAACATTTATAGACTTCTCAACTACCATAAACTTTTTGTTGAATATCCTATAGGCTCTACAAAAGGAGGAATACCCTAAAAATATACCTTCATCCGTTTTGGATGAGAATTTTCTAAGATTTTCCTTGGTATTTAAAATGTAACAGTTGCATCCAAATAATCTTAGATAAGAAATTTTAGGCTTTCTTCCATTCAATAGTTCATAAGATGTTTTATTTAAAATAGGTCTTTTGAAAACTCTATTTATTAAATAGCATGATGTGTTGACGGCTTTGGCCTAAAAGTAAGTAGGTAAGCTATACTCATTGAGCATTGTTCTAGCCATCTCTACAAGAGTTATATTTTTTCTTTCTACAACATCATTTTGTTATGGTGTTCTAGGAGATGAAAAGTCATGAGAAATGCCATTTTCATTACAGAATTATTCAAACAAAACATTTTCAAATTCCTTTCCATGGTCACTTCTTATTTAGAAATAAAAAAACTTTTTCATTTTGAACCCTGTTTGCAAAACTTTTAAAAGCTTCAAAAGAATCATTCTTATGAGATAAGAAACTAACCCATGTGAATCTAGAGCAGTCATCAATAAGAACATATGCATAATGTTTTTCTCCTAAGCTAGCAACTCTAGTAGGGCCAATTAAATCCATGCAGTTGAAGAGGTCTAGAAGTACTTACAACATTCTTTCTTTAAAGGAAGCTTTATGTTGTTTTCCTATTTGGCAAGGTCCATATGTCTTGTCCTTTGCAAACTTCACCTTGGGCAATCTAATTACCAGCTCATCCGTTTTTAGGCTATGAAGTAGCTCCATGCTTGCATGTCCAAGCCTTCTATGCCAAAGCCAAGAGTTTTCACTAAAAGAAACAGGACACTTAAAAGACTTATTAGCAATCTTGTATTGGTTCATTATGTAGGTATTGCCTAATCTTTCTCCTCTAAAGAATTCCTTGTCATTCCCTAAGGAAGTGACTTGGCAACCCTTAAACTCAAAGATGACTTTGTTACCTTTGTCAAACAATTGACTCATACTTATTAAGTTATGCTTCAAACCATCAACTAAAAGATCATTGAATTACCAATCGACCAATGCCTACAGTCTTACTTTTGGCATTGTTTCCAGAAGTTACCTTCCCTTCATTGATCTTCTTTAAGTGAGAGAAGAGGTTGATATTCCATGTCATATGTCTAGAGCAACCACAATCCACATGCTAATCTCATTCTTTCAAAGTTAACTTGAGGCATACCTACCAAAATGAAACTAAGTTTTCTTTCTTTTAGATAGCCAAACCATTTTGAGTCCTTTGTGGTTAGCCAAGATGGTTTCTCCTAATTGGAGTTGTGCCTTTCTAATGTAGCAAAAGACATTTATGTGTCCATTCCTCATGCAATAGTGACATTTGGATTGAATTTTCTTCTGTTCAAATGTCTCTTTGCTTGAAACTTGGGTCTTTTGTCCCTTTTAGCTTTGTTATGTATACAAGAGTAGTTTTAGATGTATGATTTTTATCCTTATTCCTGTGCATGTATGCATGATTAGTTTCTTTAAGTTTAGTCTTTAGAACTTGTGCAGCTTTTACCTTCCTTTTGGAAGGTGTAGTTTTTTTATGTGTCTTGACCTTTGTATCAACACCCTCAATAGAAGAGGTTTGTGGTGTTGAGGCCTTAATAAATTTAGAAGTAGAAGGAGATGAGATAGATGATGATAATGCACTATTAAAGCTTAATCCATATTTTACCAAAGGAGTTCTTTGAGACACAATTAGAGTGTCAAAAGCTTCATTTCCCTTATGAAAATTTAAAATGGAGCTTCTCAATTCTTCAACCTCCACCTTTAAGGAATCATTTTCCCTTGGAAGAGACTTTAGTGAGGTAGTTTGAGATGATAGCCCATTCAAATATTTCTTAAGGTCATCATTTGAGAGAGTTAATGTAGAAATTTTCTTTTGAAGATCATTTAAATCTTACTCAAATGTGGAGCATTTTTCTTTATAGACCTTCATCTTAAAATAATATTTTTTACATTTTAAATTCATGACTTCAAGTAAGTCATCATCATACAGGCAATGCAAATCATTTTCACACTCATGGCTATTGCATGAGTGAGATGTAGAACATACCTCATTTGGTTAACTTTCTTCTGCTGTCAAATATAGGTTGGCCACTTCCTCATCTTCATCTTCGCTTGATGAAGTGTAGTCCTATGTGGCTTTGAAGGCTTTTCTCTTCTCCTTTTCCTTCTTAAACTTTTTAATATTTTTGCTCTTGAAGCAATTGGCCTTAATATGCCCTTGCTTCCCATATCCGTAGTAAGTGAGATCACTCTTCTTCTTCTTGTTTTCTTTGAAGTTTGAGTTGTTGTTGGAGCTTGAGAATGACTTCTTAAAGGGCCTCTTTTCTTTTCTTCTATTCCTCATGATCTCCTTGATCCTTTTTAAAAGCATTGTAAGCTCTTCATCCTCATCTTCACTTGATTTAGATCCACTAGGGCTCTTATTCGCTTGAGGTTTAGTGAATCTTTTGAGAGCCAAAGGTTTCCTTCTTGTCTCCCTCTCCCTTTCTTACTCTTCCTCTTTCCTAAGACCCATCTCATGAGTGAGGAGCTTCCCAATAAGTTCATCCCTAAACACTTTCCGCAAGTCCTCATTGGCTTCTTCTATACTTGCCACTCTTGAACCATAGTCCTTAAGTGGAAGAGCCTTGAGGATCTTGTTATTAATGTCAATAAATTTATAGTGCTTGCGCAACTCTCAAAGATTGTTGATGATGGTGAGAAGCCGATTGGTCATGTCGGTGATGCTCACCTTTGGCTTCAGTTTGAAGAGTTCATATTCTATCACAAGTAGTTGGATCTTCTTGGATTTGACTTATCTTGTGCCTTCATTGTAGTTTGACAAGGTTTTCCATATCTTGTAGGCAGTAGGAAATGTTGAACCCTTTCGCATTCCTTTCTAGAGTGTGAGCTAAGAAGGATGATCATGACTCTTTTGTTTTTTTCGTTTGCCTTTCTATGAGCATCCATCCACTCATCTCTATCGAGAGGGATGTCTATACCATCTTCTTGTTTGGTTGAGGGTTTCCACTCCTTTCTCATGTAATCCCATACATCCATCATATTGCTATCCATGTAGAATTCCATCTTATACTTCTAATAGGCATAATCAGACCCATCGAAGTATGGTCTAAGGTGGTAGATACCTTCATTGGCCGTCTTGAGCTTTGACTCTTGCACTTAAGCTTGATGAGGAGTACAAAGCTCTTATACTAATTGTTTGCCCTTATGAACCAAGAAGGGGGGATTGAATTGGTAATAGAGAAAGAAGGAAAATTAAAAAATTGGTTTGAGAAAAGATTAAAAGAGTATAGAGAATCAGACACAAGAAGTTATAATGGTTTAGGTGTTAACAAGCCCTACGTCCATTCCCCAATTCACAATTGCAAATTTACTATACTATCAATCTTTACAAATTGGAGTTTTTCAAGCTCACTCCCAACTACATATTTTATGCCTCACATTAAACCTTACACCTTGTGTTTTAATGGCTAACACACAACCCTTACAAGAGTTTTTCTTAAGCTAACCCTTAACCTTATCTCAAGTGTTTAGGCTAACACTCAAACCTTACAAGAGCATTCAAGCTCTTACAACAACCAAGAATTAAAAAATTAATTGCAAGAATGAGAAATATTGAATGCACAATATTATGGACTTTTGAAGGTTGTTGATCAAACATTAATGGCCATTTGATGTGGTTTTATAGCCTAAATACCTCAAAGAGCCGTTACACATGTATCCCTAAAAATTCCATACTTTGCTTTAAGACAATTGATGGCTGCTACTCGTGCTAGCTACAATCTAAGGCAGTGTACCTATCGATGCAGTCTAGCACTAATGGCGAGTATCAAGGTCGTATTCCTTGGGAAAAAGAAAGCCCAGAGTTACCCCTTTGTTCTTTATTATATTAACCTAAAATTAGCGATAAATAATTTCTAAACTAACTAATAGCTACAAGCTAAGTCCTAAGGGAGATGCAAGAGTGATTGATAAACGAAATAATCAAGACAAGAAGACAAACCCAAAGGGAATCTAAACTAGTTGGCAATCAAACAAAAGATAAAGGACTGGTGAGTCTAATTATGCTACCCGTGGATGAATTCTTAACTGAGTTCGGTTTCTCTCTCGAGATAACCGAATTTCTAAATCTAATAACCTAAAGTTGGAATCTCTTCCTAACGATTGATTCTTAAATTAGCATTAATCTTTAATCTGCCTCTATTAAGCTTTGTTAATTCTTAATCTGGCTAGTTAATTATCCATATCTCTAAGCGATTATTAACCAGTTCTTGCTATTCAAAATTCCAATTGCCAAATGGACTTCTCAATCACACAAAGCAACCTAAACACATGATTCATAACGTCTCATGAATAATGCATTATCTTATTAATACTGAAAACAAGAAGAATACAAAATTAACCCAAGCAATCCAACAATATAATATCAAGCCAACATAGTAAAGAAATCCCAATGGATTAAATCAATCTAGCTAATCATGTTCATTATCAAAATACATAAGAATTCAATTACAATAATGAGTAAAAAGTAGAGAAAATCCGATTACACCCTTGGATGAGAGTAAATAGCCCTAACTCCTCTTGCTCAATCTTGAATCGATCCTTGTTCCTCTTACTCGATTTGAAAACCAATCGACGAACCTTGCCCAATCTTCAATCTTTGAAGGGAATCCGATTTAAACCTTGATCCAAGTCTCCTTTTTTCTTGGTTTCAGCTCAGAAAACCCTTAGGAAAAGAAAAATTAGGGTTTGGGACGTTCTAACCCTAGCCGCCTCCTCCTTTTCCTCTCTTTGTTCTTTTAATTAATACCCATATCGTCCTCCAACACTAGTGTCCACAGGCCGTGTTGTCGAGACCTGAGCCAAATGTTCTTGGCGTGTTACTCTCGTGTGAGTGCTCCTAAAAGCTTCTTTTTCTTTCATGTTTGACGCATCCAACACGGCCGTGTTGTGCTGCATGATGTTGAATCCAACACGGCCATGTTAACCCTCCGCATGGGCATACTTAGCTTGTTTCGGCAGCTTTGACGTCCAATTATGCTCCAATTCTTTCCTTTATCATCCTTTGACCTCTTTTGGACCTAATGCACACAAACATACGTATAGGGTGAGTGTTGAGACCAATTCACATCCAAATGTCCATAAAATCAATCTTAAAAACCCCATTTAGATATGTGTATTTTACGCACATCAAATAACCCCACACTTAGCTCATTGCTTGTCCTCAAGCAATCAAAAGTAAAATAAGGAAAATAAACCACTAAGGAACAATACTTAAACTGACAGACAAGCTAGAGAGCTCCTGCACATATCCTTAACAAGCGTAAGTCAAACAAAAAGAAAAGACGCAATCAATTCAAGTATCACAACCAAGATGCCAATAATTCACACAATACTGTCTCAACAAAATTATTCAGAACCAACTCCTCATCAAATTCACTCTAAATCACTCAAAGTGTTTAAAGGGTAGTGTTTAATCGCTCAATGCATCAACTACTGCCTTACTTACTATATGCTTGCTCTTAAATCCTACTCCTACCACTCATGGAGAGTCAACAACCATGTCAAGAGGTCTTTATAAGGGTTGTAATAGGGATTAGGTAAGGGTAGGTAAATTTGGTAAGAGTTGAACCTATGGTGTTCTGCAATGAGATAAATGACATGCACACAGGCCACAAAAATTATAAGGGATAAACAATGAACAGTAGTCCAAGGTGGGAAATAGGAATCAAGTCAAAATGTTTAGCTCACTTACTTTCTTTCTTTTCATCACCTTTCCCTCTTATTCTTCTATTTCTATATTTTTCTTCTTTCTTTCTTTTTTCATAAGGGAAGAACATTCACATAATAGAGTAAATTTCTTTTGGATTGAAGAAAGCTGCTATAAGATTCCACACTATTCCCAAGACAAAAATTCCCAATAAAAACAATTCATGTGCAGAATCATAATCCAAAGCAGAATAAAACTAAGTGGCAATGAAATATGATAAAAAAAATGGTGAAAGAGGGGGTTATCTACAGAATCAGTAAACGAATGAAGGCTATTTGGCTAGAATGAAAAATCTAAGTGCCTCTATCATACCAAAGTGTTAAACTCTCCTTGTGGCCCTCATAAGCATTACCGAGCAAGTTCTAAAAGTAAAGACAGTAATTGGAACTCTCAATAAGAAATAAATACAAGCATATAAAGTGTATGCTTACAATTTAGGCTCAATTTCTCACAAGTGTGCTTTTTGAGTAGGTTCCAAACAAAAATCATCAAAACAGAATTAAATAAACCAAAGCAACTTAGTGCAAAACTCAAACTAATTATCTTACACTCTTTCGCAAAACTCAATACTATCGGTTTTACCCGATCACATGGACATAAACAGGATTTCAAAATCAAGTCAACAGTAAGAGCATCGAAACAAAGTGAAAATTTTTCAAAATTTTACAAAAAATTGCACAAAGAGTAAACAAATAATTAAGATAGAATAAATATCACCCACCCCACACTTGAAGGACACACTGTCCTCAGTGTACAAAATATAAGAAATGCAAAGGAAAGAACTATCTTGCCTGATTATGGCCGGAGTGAAAAGAGGTGCATCATTAGGGATGTCAGTATGGTCATGGTAGAGGAGTGGTACGAAATAATAAAATAAGGGATTAAAATCGAAACTGAAACAAAAATTAAATAAAATATGAAAACTAAAACTAATAAAATGTTTCAAAATGAAAGGGTAAAAAAAAATTAAAAATGAAAAAGAAATAAAATAAAATTTGGGGTGCCTCCCAAAAGCGCTTCTTTTTTATGTGATGAGTCTTCTTAGCTGGACTCATGGTGAAAAGTAAACGGTGGGGATTGACGACCATCCATCCTTCTTCCAAGCAAATGGCTTCAAGTATCCGCTTAAAGGGATAATCGTCGACTTCCTCTTCCGAGCTATCAAGCAAAATTTGCCGATATGATGGGCAAGACTCGCTCCTCGTATAATTGAACGTAGTCATGATGCTCTAGGGGCTCTTCTAATTTGAAAGCTGGAGTTTCAACAATTGGAAGGATCGATGGTTGGGTAATTTCTTCAGGAGTGTCGATGGTTTTCTTCAGTCCTTGGCTTGGTTCACTTGCTAGAAGACACTCGAGCTCCTCCAAGACTTCTTCATTGGATAACTCATGCTCATCTTCCATCATCGAAGGGACTTGTGGAAAATCCACCAAAATTCCTCTAACAACTCGGCATCATCGCATTATGCGTTCTGTTGGTAGTCTTTCAGAGGGATCATGTTTGCCTCTTCCTTTTCTGGTTCTATCTCTATGTTCAAGAAATCATCCTGCATAGAAGCATCATCGTCAAACATAGTAGATAAAACAGAAAATTTTTCACCTGAACGCAAAGTGACGGCGCTCAAGTGTTCCTCGGATTCAGTAGTGTTTGATGGAGTTCCCAATTGCTCTTCAGCTAGTAACTTGAAGATTAAGCCTACTTGATGCTCTATGTTCTTAATCGAGGCTTGTTGATCTTCAAGTATCCTCTCTGTTTGTTGGAATCTATCATCAAGACTTGTAATGAACCTCATCACTTGACTCCTCCGACACTAACTCTTCATCTTGAGTTGAAGGTGCAAGATTAGGCTGCTGATGTGGTTGCTGAGATTCTGGTGGTTCTGGGCCATCTAAGCTCCATCCATATGGTGAATGAGTGCTCCACTCTTGATTGTAGGTGCTTCCATACGAGTCATTTGACCAACTTCCCGTATAATTCACCTGTTCATAGTTATAAGAATAATGAGCAACATCACTATACAATGGACAATCATTACTCAAATATAAACCACAACAAAATTCATAAAAAAACTTGAGATGAAGGATAGAAGTGGAGAGTTGATCGGTAGCCCTACAAAACGATTCCACTCGAGCTTCTAAAGATGCATGGGTATCCCAATTTTTAGCACACTCTTGGTTCCTAATCCCATTTTCCAATGCATCATACAAAGAGTTTGAGTTTAGCAATGAACCTCCTTATCATTCACTATCTGAATCATAAACTTAAACTAAATACATATGTACAAATAAAATAAAATAAATAAACAAATAAAAATAATAATCATAAAATAATAAGAAAAAGAAAAAAAATGGCTAAATTAACAAAATGCAAATTTCACTATAGTTTTCAAACAATTCCTTGCTCAATCATGAATCGATCCTTGTTCCTCTTACTCGATTTGAAAACCAATCGACGAACCTTGCCCAATCTTCAATCTTTGAAGGGAATCCGATTTAAACCTTGATCCAAGTGTCCTTTTTTTCTTGGTTTCAGCTCAGAGAACCCTTAGGGAAAGAAAAATTAGGGTTTGGGACATTCTAACCCTAGCCGCCTCCTCCTTTTCCTCTCTCGTTCTTTTAATTAATACCCCCTATCGCCTCCAACACAGTCGTGTCCCTGGCCGTGTTGGAGACACGGGCTGGTGTTCCTGGCCGTGTTACTCTCTGTGGCCGTGATCCCTAAAAGCTTCTTTTTCTTTCATGTTTGACGCATCCAACACGGTCTTGTTTGTGGCCGTGTTGGTAACACGGCCAGTGTTGAATCCAACACAGCCATGTTAACCCTCTGCATGGGCATACTTAGCTCGTTTCGGCAGCTTTGACGTCCAATTATGCTCCAATTCTTTCCTTTATCATCCTTTGACCTCTTTTGGACCTAATGCACATAAACGTACGTATAGGGTGAGTGTTGAGACCAATTCACATCCAAATATCCATAAAATCAATCTTAAAAACCCCATTTAGATGTGTGTATTTTACGCACATCAACAATGCATTAAATGCACTTATCAGAATGCAAAATCGTGGTTGTAATTCTTGCTTCGCGATCGCAAATCTTGAAATGCCTCAATGGCTATCTAATATGGCAACATAGCATTGTCGGCTCTACAATATTACCGTTGGCAGTTTCTAACAGTTACTTCAGGCTTTAAGTTTCAGGGTCGTGCCCACTTGTGGTGCATTCGTGATTTTGATCTTTCCAAGCCATTTCCTTCTGTCTTGAAACTTCTGCTTTTCATAGTTGCACCCATTCTAATGCGATCTTGATTTTGGGCTTTTGTAGACTTGGAGTCTCTTCCATGAAAATCTTGCTTTTCGCAAGCGCATCCTCTTGGTGCCGTGGTAATTTTAAAGTAATTATACTTGGATTATTCTACAATATTAACACTTGAAAGATCATTAGATCAAATCTTCAATTTGTTTGTTAAGATCAAAATAAGGGATTAAACCATGCGATAATGCACTTAAGCTAACACTTCTTAACCAAATACAAGCCTTCCCAATCAGGCCTGAACTTTCCCCTCTGATCGAACATGGTAGGTCTTATATGTTTCAACACTTAATCAGCAGCTTTGATTTTTCCCAGTTTGACTTTATTATTGAATGCCCTAGCTATTCATTTTTGGTACAACTGCATGTGATATAGGGCTTTCATCCTCTTTTCATTAATCAAAGCCAACTGTTGGTATCTCTACTTAACACATTGATACTCTAGTATTTTAGCATCTAGCACAACCCTCAAAGACTTCAATTCTAACTCGATTGGCAAGACTGCCTCAATCCTATAAACCATAAAGTATAGAGTCTGTCCTATTAATGTTCATTCAGTCTTTCGATATCCCCAAAGTGCAAAGGGTAATTGAAATGACCAATCTTTATGATTTTGTACCATCTTCAAGAGTATCTTCTTCAAATTCTTGTTGGCTACTTCTACAGCACCATTCGCCTAAGGCCTATATAGGAAGACCTATAATACTCAATCTTGTACTTTGTTAGTAGGTTTGCTGTCTCACCCTAAGGCCTCGTATCTACGGTTCAAGCTCCTCTCTGTAAATCTGCCATCTGCCTTGCTCCTATAGTAGTGAATGACTCAGCCTCAACCCACTTAGAGAAGTAGTTGATTGCTGCGATTATGAATTTATGACCATTCGAATGAGGCTTCATCTCTCTGATGATATCGATTTCCCTTTTATTCTTTTTTTTTTCTTTTTTTTTCATAAGGGAAGAACATTCACATAATAGAGTGAATTTCTTTTTGGATTGAAGTAAGCTGCTACAAGATTCCAAAGCTATTCCCAAGACAAAAGTTCCCAATAAAAATAACTCATGTGCAAAATCATAACCCAAAGCAGAATAAAACTAAGTGGTAATAGAATATGATAAAAGAAATGGTGAAAGAAAGGGTTATCTACAGAATCAATAAACGAATGAAGGCTATTTGGCTAGAATGAAAAACCTAAGTGCCTCTATCATACCAAAGTGTTAAACTCTCCTTGTGGCCCTCATAAGCATTACCGAGCAAGTTCTAAAAGTAAAAATAGTAATTGGCACTCTCAACAAGAAATAAATAAAAGCATATAACGTGTATGCTTACAATTTAGGCTCAATTTCTCACAAGTGTGCTTTTTGAGTAGGTTCCAAATAAAAATCATCAAAACAGAATTAAATAGACCAAAGCAACTCAGTGTAAAACTCAAACTAATTATCTTACATTCTTCCGCAAGACTCAACACTATCGGTTTTACCCGATCACATGGACATAAACAGGATTTCAAAAGCAAGTCAACAGTAAGAGCATCGAAACAAAGTGAAAAATTTTCAAAATTTTACAAAAAAATTGCACAAAGAATAAACAAATAACTGAGATGGAATAAATGAAATGCGATATATACACTAGAAAAGGATCTAAATTTCATATACAAAATAATAGAACATGAAAGTAAGTATATATTGATATCACCACCCCACACTTGAAGGACACACTGTCCTCAGTGTACAAAATATATGAAATGAAAAGGAAAAAGAAACTAATCATACGATTATGGCTCCGGGAGTGAAAAGAGGTGCATCACGATATTGGTCTGTGTGGTGGAGAGTGGGCTCTCGAGGATCGGAAGTAGTGTCACATGCAGGAGCTAGTGGATCAGCAGGAGGCCAATAGGAGGCTCGTCAGGCTGGCATGTTGAAGGGTGCTCGGTTGGAGAGGGAGGGCCACCGGTGGATCATCCGCTAGAGGGATGTCAAAATGGCTCGCTTTCGGAACCCGGCTCTGTGAGGCGGGTGCAAAGTCTCAGCAAAAATATCATCGAACATGTCATTGGCCATAGAGGCCTCTAACCTACCTCCGCCTTTCAATCAGGGCTTGAAGCATACCGCCTCTCAAACTGAGCCATCATCTGGCTCTGAAACTCAGCCTGACGCTGTAAAAGGTCCTGTTGAAAAGCCTCTTGTCGAATGAAATGCTGCTGCTGCTCCTCTGCCAACCTCTGCACTCTAAGCTGCAGCTCTCTAAACTCAATTGGGGAGACTCCTAAAACAGCTGAAGAAGACCTAGAAGGAGCTGAAGTAGACGGTCTGGAGGAAGACTCTAAAATATCAGAAGAAGGTGGGACATCCTGTGTACCATGGGCTCGTGGGGCAGGTCGCTCCTCTCTGAGTGCTGCCAAGAGAGCATTCCTCAGTCTATACTCTGGTCCTAGCGGACCCTGCCTACGAGTCACCATCCCCATACTAACCATCTGGGGAAGTCCCAATGTTTCCATCACCCCCAGCTCTGTCAAATGTGGTATCGCTTCCTCCAAAACTCCTAAGCTCCTAGCGAGTAATGTAAGTCCCAAAACGGAAAAATACCTTCTTTGAGTTATTGCGGAAGGCACCGATCCTGTCCGGCCAATAAGTACCCCATGTCGGTGGTCGTGCATCTTGTAAAGTATAAACAGGTCCGGCTGGGTAACTACACCACCACTATCTCCCCTGCCAGTGATGGTCCTAGCCAGCAATGCATGCAAGTACCGCAGTCCCTCAGGCAAGTTAGACGCCTTGGACTGGCTGGCACTGTAACCCTCAGTGTCATCAGAAATCTCGGCCCACATCTGCGGATATGACACACCAGGCGTGTGTATACAGTGACTATAAACCTCTCCAGCTGCATCCTCCTCAGTCCACAAGCCTAAGTGTACCCCAAACTGTTGTACACTCATCGTGAAAGTCTGCCTTGCTAGTCGTCGCATCCGGTTGTTGGAAGTCCATGGCTTTCGCAGAAAGAAAGTCGGCAAACTCCACAGTCAACTCCCTATATGTTGGTTCAACAATGTCAAAGAAATGTTGAAATGGGGGCGTCTCAAGATATCGGACTACGGTGCAAGTCCGATAGTCTCGAGGTCGGCCGCCTATCCTACGCCCCTTTCCCAAATCTTTGTGCCTCATCGATTGATATCTCTGCTCAAAGGTGGGCTGCCCTTGGAAAAGTAGGAATCGATGGCGCTGCGGTAGTCTAATTTGGCCTGAACTAGTCGGTGCAGCGCCTGATGAGCGAGAGGAAGAGGAACCATCGGTCCGCCTCCTCTTGTAAACTCCGGATCCTCGTCTGGTGGACATGGTACCTGAAAAGGAAACTTTTAGTACTAAGGATCAACAAAATTCTGGCAGCATAACGGCATAAAATGAACAAACCAAACGATTTAACTCGATAAAATTAAACTGTTCAATGTCCTGCAAAGAAAATTTAATCCACAACACTGCCAAGCAATGCTAACCAATTAAATTTGCAATTCATCCATATGGAGTTTACTTCGCCATTATCCATCACAAGGCAAACCAACATGCTAATATAAAATAGGCACAAACAGACTCGACTATCTATGATAGAGCGTATTGTTTAGCGGCCGACAATAATAATAAAGAGAAAAATAAGGAATTAATCACAATCGTAAATATTGGTAGAAAAGAAAAATGGAAAATGTGAGCAAGTTAAGTATATAAACTACATTAAAGAAAATAAAAGAAATTCAAGCACAAACACGAATGTAAATGCATGCACCAAATAATAGAATAAGGGAATAAACAAAAAATAAAAAAAATAAAAAATATGAAACACAAAGAAAATATAAATTCGAACTAATATCAAAATAAAATAATGAAAAATGAAGTTGGAGGGTACTTACTTGACAAACGCAATATCCAAAGCCTTCGAAATGAGAAATAAGATATGAAAGAGTAAGAGATGGGGGAGAGCAAAATTTTTTTTTTAATGAAGTGGTATATATAGGCAAGTGTACGGAACACGCCCGTGTTCGACAACATGGGCCGTGTTAATGAACACAGTATGGATATCGGGCCGTGTTAAGCGAATAAAAACGTGCTGACTTACCACTTCTTAGAACACGCCCGTGTTACGGACACGGTCTTTGACACGGGAACATGTTGTGGACACGGCAGGGCATAAATTCCCGTGTTAGCTTCTGTGAACGTGTTCATCTTAGTTTGATTTTCTTCAATCAGAACATGGGCCATGTTAATGAACATGGTCTTGAACACGCCCGTGTTTATCTCCAGATAATGCAAAAGTTGCGATTCTCAGCACTTTCTCACTCTTTCTCACCTGCAAAACCAATAAATCCTCAACTCATACACTCAACATAAATAAAACTTAACAAAAACCAACTATAAAACCTAATCAACTAAGTTCACAATGCAAGGGTAAAGTATTCAAATTGAAAAATAGAATTTGGGGTGCCTCCCAAAAGCGCTTCTTTTTGATGTGATGAGTCTTCTTAGCTGGACTCATGGTGAAAAGCAAACGGTGGGGATTGGAAACCATCCATCCTTCTTCCAAGCAAATGGCTTCAAATATCCGCTTAGAGGGATAATCGTCAACTTCCTCTTCTCGACAGTCAAGCAAGTTGCCAGTATGATGGGCAAAACTCGCTCCTCATATATTTGCACGTTGTCATGATGCTCTAGGGGCTCTTCCAATTTGAAAGCTGGAGTTTCACCAATTGGAAGGATTGATGGTTGGGCAATCTCTTCAGGAGTGTCGATGGTTTTCTTCAGTCCCTGGCTTGGTTCACTTGCTAGAAGAAACTCGAGCTCCTCCAAGACTTTTTCATTGGATAACTCGTGCTCATCTTCCATCATCAAAGGGACTTGTGGAAAATCTACCAACAATTCCTCTAACTGCAACTCAGCATCATCAACTGTACATTCCAGTTGGTAGTCTTTCAGAGGGATTATGTTTGCCTCTTCCTTTTCTGGTTCCATCTCCATATTCAAGAAATCGTCCTGCACATAAGCATCATCGTCAAACATAATAGATAAACCAGGAAAAATTCTCACTGAACGCAAAGTGACGGCTCAAATGTTCCTCGGATTCGATGGCATTTGATAGAGTTCTCGATTGCTCTTGACTAGTAACTTGAAGATTAATCCTACTTGATGCTCTATGTTATTAATCGAGGCTTGTTGATCTTCAAGTATCCTCTCCGCTTGTTGGAATCTATCATCAAGACTTGTAATGAACCTCATCATCGACTCCTCCGACACTAATTCTTCATCTTGAGTTTGAAGGTGCAAGAGTAGGCCGATGTGGTTGCTTGAGATTTAGTGGTTCGGGCCATCTAAGCTCCATCCATAGGGTGAATGAGTACTCCACTCTTGATTATAGGTGCTTCCATACGAGTCACTTGGCCAATTGCCCGTATAATTCACATTCACGATTATAAGAATAAGAAGTAAAATCACTGCACAATGGACAATCATTACTCAAATGTAAACCACAACAAAATTCATAAAAAACTTGAGATGAAAGGATAGGAGTGGAGAGTTGATCGGTAGCCCTGCAAAACGATTCCACTCGAGCTTCTAAAGATGAACGGGTATCCCAATTTTTAGCACTCTCTTGGTTCCTAATCCCATTTTCCAATGCGTCACACAAAGAGTTTAAGTTTAGCATTGAACCTCCTTATCATTCACTATCTGAATCATAAACTTAAGCTAAATAAATATGTACAAATAAAATAAAATAAATAAACAAATAAAAATAAAAATCATAAAATAATAAGAAAGAAAAAAAAGAAAAAAAAATGGCTAAATTAACAAATAGCAAATTTCACTCTAGTTTTCAAACAATTCCCCGGCAACGGCGCCAAAAACTTGATGGGTGCTACTCGTGTTAGCTACAATCTAAGGCAGTGTACCTATCGATGCAGTCTAGCACTAATGGCGAGTATCAAGGTCGTATTCCTCGGGAAAGTGAAAGCCCAGAGTTACTCCTTTTTTCTTTGTTATATTAACCTAAAATGGATAATGAATAATTTCTAAACTAACTATTAACTACAAGCTAAGTTCCGAGGGAGATGCAGGAGTAATTGATAAATGAAATAATCAAGACAAGAAGACAAACCCAAAGGGAATCTAAACTAGTTGGCAACCGAACAAAAGATAAAGGATCGGTGAGTCTAATTATGCTACCCGTGGACGAATTCTTAACCGAATTCGATTTCTCTCTCGAGATAACCGAATTCCTAAACCTAATAACCTAAAGTTGGAATCTCTTCCTAACGATTGATTCTTAAATTAGCATTAAGCTTTAATCCGCCTCTATTAAGCTTTGTTAATTCTTAATCCGGCTAGTTAATTATCCTTATCTCTAAGCGATTATTAACCAGTTCTTGTTATTCAAAATTCCAATTGCCAAACGGATTTCTCAATCTCATAAAGCAATCTAAACATCACAATTCACAACGTCTCATGAATAATGCATAATCTTATTAATACTGAAAACAAGAAGAATACAAAACCAACTCAAACAATCCAACAATATAATATCAAGCCAACATAGTAAAGAAATCCCAATGGATTTAATCAATCTAGCTAATCATGTTCATTCTCAAAATATACAAGAATTCAATTACAACAATAAGCAAAGGTAGAGAAAACCCGATTACACCCTTGGATGAGAGTAAACAGCCCCAAATCCTTTTGCTCCAATTGAATCGATTCTTGTTCCTCTTGCTCGATTTGAAAATCAATCAACGAACCTCGCCTAATCTTCGATCCTTCAAGGAAATCCGATTGAAACCTTGATCCAAGTCTCCTTTTCTCTTAGTTTCAACTCAGAAAACCCTCAGAGAAAGAAAAATTAGGGTTTGGGACGTTCTAACCCTAGCCTCCTCTTTTTTTCTCTTCTTTTCGTTCTTTTAATTAATACCCCCTGTCGCCTCTAACACGGCCGTGTTCCTGGCCGTGTTCTCAACACGGGATGGTGTTCCTGGCCGTGTTACTCTCTGTGGCCGTGCTCCCTAGAATCTACTTCTTCTTTGATGTCTAACACGGCCGTGTTTGTCCCCGTGTTGGTAACACGGCCCATGTTTGTGACCGTGTTGAGAACACGGCCAGTGTTGAGATCAACACGGCCATGTTCAGCTTCCTCATGCTCGTACTTAGCTCGTTCCGGCAGCTTTGACGTTCAATTATGCTCCAATTCTTTCCTTTTTCATCCTTTGACCTCTTTTGGACCTAATGCACACAAACATATGTATAAGGTGAGTGTTGAGACCAATTCACATCCAAATGTCCATAAAATCAATCTTGAAAACCCCATTTAGATGTGTGTATTTTACGCACATCAACGCCTCTTCTAGATATTCCTTACCTTTTACAAACCTCTATGGGTTGTAAAACCAAGGCTTCCTCTAGCTCCATCTAGAATTCCATTATCCGATCTCCATAATAGCAAGGCATTTTAGATTTTACGATCATTAATGGCTAAGCGGGGTTGTCACATATAGATGAAAGAATAGCCAATGCATTCGCCATCCGATTCTCATCTCAAGGCAAGTGTATGAACGAGCACTTGGAGAAGTTGCAAACCATAGTCCTGAAATAACTGATATACGTCTTCAACCTCTCTTTCTTTTTCTCCCATTCTTCACTGGCTTGTTGAATCAATAGTATGGAGTCCCCGTAGACCATCAATTCCTTTTCTATTGCTACAACGGCCACTCCTAATCCATATAAACATGCTCCATATTTTTCCATGTTATTTGTTACCCTAAAGTCCAATCACTTAGCCATTGGCAGTATTTCTCCCTTAGGCGTGACCAGAACTACTACTAACCAAGCACCTCTTGCATTTACAGTTCAACCGAAGTACACTTTCCATTCTTGAATCTTGATTGCTCCCAGCTTCTCATCAGAAAACTCCATATCCCAAGGGTCATCTCCTTCGGTTGCATTCTGAGCTAAGAATTTTGCTACAGCTCTTCCCTTGACTCACTATATGCCCTAGCAGCTTTCTAGATCTTACTTCGAACACACTCTTCTTCGGATTGAGTCTTAGGTTGTAGATTTTTGCTCGTCCTAAGAACCTATAAGGAGCATGAAAGTGTCTTTCCGTTATTTTGGATTTTACCATCATATCATCCACATACACATCCACCTCCTTCTGCATCATTCTATGAATAAGGTAGTGGCTGCTCTCTGATAAGTTGCCCCTGCATCTTTTATTCCAAAAGGCATAACCTTGTAGCTATACATTTCCCATTTGGTGATGAACACCATCTTCAGCTTGTCCATGACTGCCATCATAATATGGTTGTATCCGAAGAGTCCATCGGTGAAGGAATACATAACACTTGAGGCGACACTATCTACTATCAAATCTATGTGAGGAAGGAGAAAATCAACTTTAGGGCATGCCTTATTCAGGTCCCAATAATCTACACACATAGAGAAGCCAATTCATGTGCATAGAGAACATCAAGCACGATTAATATATAAAAACATTAAAAAGAAAATAATGAAATTAAATAGAGCCAGAACACATTAAAAATATAAAAAATGACCGATAGATGATAGAAACTTAACAAGGCAAACCCTAAACCTAATCATTCAACCATCAATTTTGATCTAATCATATAATCTCATGAAATATCAGGAAAGCAAAATGAATATAACATGTTGACCTGAACACTTAATTCATCATATTTAGAACCCAATAAAAAAGTTATCTTATTCAAAACCCAATATAGATCATGTTATCAAATTCAAAATCCAACATGTATAATCATTAAAGAAACATATTGAATCATAAAAAATCCTAGATCTATAATAAGAGAAACATATAACAATTAAAATCCAATCCTAATCATGTTTCTAAATCTCATAAAAATAAAGAGAAGAGAAGATGTTATGATGTTGGATTTAGGAACCCTCAAGTTGTCATCGTATTGTGTTGATCCTCGAGTCTCTAGAGATGATATGGAGATAGAATCAAAGATTGGATATGAATCTGGTGCTATTTTAGGGTTTGATTTGGTGTTGATTGGTAAAAAGGTTTTTTTTTTAAATCTATTGTCGTTCTAAAATAAAGTTTCCTAAAGTAAGCTCTTTCTTAGTGACTTTCCTTATTGACTGTTAAAAGGAACTCTCTGTTAATTATTGATAATAGCTCTTAATTGCTCAAAATTGCCAACCTTAGACCTAAAGAATAGTATTCTATTTATAGCAGTAAGGTTTAGGAAACCCTAGAAAGATTAGATATTATTGATAATTAAAAATAAAATCTTTTTAATTTATCAGACATTTAGTTAAATGAATATCCAAAATAAAATCCGTTTATATTGGTAATACCTTTTAGAAGACTCTTTTGGCATTTTAGGCCAAAATACACATAAAAAAACGTCGAAAGCTAATATAAGAGCCAATTGGAACTGTGTAGAGCCTACACAACACTGATCCACTTATACTAAGCTGATCAGCTCTGGGTACAGCCGAATCGGATATACATAGAGCTAATTGGCTTAGAGGCTGAAAGGTTTACAAAATTCTTGCAATATATTCCCTAAACTTTTAAAAACTACCATTTCACCCCTCAAACTTAATTTTTTCTGTCAATTGAGTCCAAATTGATTCTAGAAAGATAATTTTAGTTCAATTACTCACAACCATAATTGGGATTCACTTGTCCTCAACCTCTTGAGACTTGAGAAAGGCAATAACTTTCATCATCGAATTTTCTGTACTTTCCTCGATATCTAAATCTGGAAAATAGGCGATGACAATGAGTCATACAAAAATAAATATGTATGATAAGTATACATGCTATGTTATGTTATGCAATGCCTAGTTCTTTTGATTCATGCAGAGAGACCATGAGGGCTTGCAAGGGCAAGTCGATGCTCATCAACAGCAGATCGAAACTCTGACGCTCCAGTTGTTTATCTTCAGACCCAAGGCTTAGAGATCGACTCGGATGAGGGGATGGATGATTTCAAGGAGGGCTCTAGTGATTTTTCTTGACTAGTTTAGTTTTTCTTTTGTTTTAGGATATTATTTTGTATTGATACTCACTACTACACTTATATGACATTGAATTTAAGTCTAAAATTTAACTAGATCATATTGAATGCCTATTGTTCATTATTCAATATCAATTTCACATCTTATATAGCCTATGCAAGTGCAAGAACAAAAAATATATAAAATATCGAGGGACTGAGAGGTTTTTGAACCGTGTTACATCATACAATCAATTAGCCATACTTAGTATGAATCAGCTCAGTGTGCACCTCCACAAACTTCTTCAAATGTGATTACCTTTATTCTAACTCAGAAAAAATTATCCAGAGAAGCGCAAAAGCCCTCAAAACCCTAAATGGTGATGAAAAGATCAAACTTGAAAAATTTCACCTTTCCTCTTTCAAGGCTTTACAACACATCATGCTTGATTATAGATTTGTTCACTCAGTTGTTAACTTTTGGTACCTAAAAGACCATGTGTTCCATTTCAATGGCCAAGGACTATGCCTAATGATTGAAGAGTTAACTGCCATCCTTGGAAGTCCTAGTGATTCTACCCATCCAATTGCTTTGCCAAGGCTTGATGACCCCTTTCCTGGAAAACTTATAGAGTTGTTCAAATGCTCCGAGCTGAGGTATTTTCCTATACTGTTGGTGAATATGTTACCCTCATTTCTCTAATTACCTCTTGTGAAAAGAAAGAAAAGGGCATACTCGTTTGTGTTAGGATAATGAGCTTTTGCCTTTATGCCTAATTTTTATCAATTTCTCTATAAGTAGGGGAGGTATCTGAATTGCTGGTATCATTGACCAAGTAGTGCACCATGGTAATCTAGTTCTAGTGATTCTGGCTAAAATCATTATTGGGTTAGATATGTACAAAGTCATCACATGGTTGCAGGCAGCCTTATTGTCTTGTAAGTATGCAACCAAATCTCTTTTCTCTTTTTTACTTTTATGCCCTAACTTTAACATAAGCTGCTCTTTTGAATTTTCAACTTATGAGGCTAGTGTTTTAACTTTTACCTTAGTCGCCCTTTCGGGTTTTCGAATTAGTAGACTCTATTTTTGCCTAAGTCACGCTTATAGGTTTTCAACTTAGCATTTCTTTTATTTTTATTCTTTTTCCCTTTTCTCTTTTTGTCCTTTCTAATTTTCTCTTTTTACATATTTGGTTGTGCAAGAAGTTTGAGATATTAACTATTCCAAAAGAGCCTGCCAAATATGAGTCAAAGCATTGCAAGTTCGCTTTATAGCCGTGCCTCAAGGTCGTGAAGGCTGTACTAACTGGATGAATGGCATACCGAATACCTTTATTCCCTGAACCTACCCTTGGTGGAGGATTTAGCATGCTACACTTCTTATACATGGGGGTTATATCCTCTTGCCCGGGCATGGAGCATCTAGCTTCTACATTCCTAGTCTCTTCCGTCAATATGAGAAGAAGTAGTTGATTTTGGAATATCCTCTTTATTTTGGAGGTTTCCAATTGAGATAAGACCTCCTCGACAAGATTGAGAGGTTGTGGCCCTATTGCACCATAAAGCGCAACATCGATATTTGAGGTAACCTGGCCACATATGATAACTTCAAGGCTTGGGTTTTACTTCACACTACTGCACCTGGATTTACAAGGATAAGAAGGCTTGAGAGCTAGCTGCCGAGTCCAATAATGCAAGTACAAAGAGGAGAAAGTGAAAATGCTTCTACTTTTAGATCTCATAAATTTTATTTTATATTTTGTTTTGTTTTCCTTTTAGTAGTGCATAAAGCAATAATAATTCATATGCAAATCTGATAAAAACTCTAGATAATTTTATTCATTCAATAAAAGGCCCAAATGGGTACATTTTTGTTTCTCATGATATAATTCTTATTATCAACCAGTCTTTTTGAAATTTTAAGCTAAAATTTTCTCTCTTTATTGCCTTTATTTTTGCCTGACTAGCCTTTTCAGGTTTCTAATCAACAGGTTCTCTTTTTCTGTTTTTTTTTCTTATCCAGTATAGTATTTCTTGAGACAATCTAGGTTTATGGGTTCAGAAAATTCATTCCCTTCTAGGTTTGAAATCTTAGCAACACCTTTGGACAGAATCTTCTTCATAAGATACAGACCTTCCCAATTATGCTTGAACTTACCTCTAGGATTGAATGTTGTATGCCTCGTGTGCCTTAACACTATATCACCATCTCTAATCTTTTCCAGCTCCATCCTCTTATTGAATGCTCTGGATACCCTATTATGATACAACTTCATATGATATATTTCATTCTTTTCTCATCAATCAGAGCTAGTTGCTCATATTTCTATCCAATCCATTGACATTCTAGTATGTCGCCTTGTAGCATGCCTTTAGAGACTGCATCTCTAACTCAACCGACAGAACTGCTTCTGTCCCATAAACCATTGATTATAATGTTTGTCCTATTGATTTCCATTCAGTATTTTAATACCCCCAAAGTGCAAAGAATAAAATGACCAATCCTTATAGTTTTATACCATCTTCGAGAGTATTGATAGGCTGTTTATGTAGCTAAAATCTAAGGCAGTGAACCTATCGATGCAGTCTAGCACTAATGGCGAGTATCAAGGTCGTATCCCTTGGGAAAGTGAAAGCCCAGAGTTACTACTTTGTTCTCTGATACATTAGCCTGAAATAAATGATGAATAATTCCTAAATTTATTAATAACTACAAGCTGAATTCTAAGTGAGATGCAGGAATGAATGGATAAATTAAACAACCAAGACAAGATAGCAAACCCAAAGGGAACCTAGACTAGTTGGCAACAAAAGATAACAGATTGATGAGTCGAATTATACTACCCGTGGACGAATTCTTAATTGAATTCGGTTTCTCTCTCGAGATAACCGAATTCCTAAACTCAAGAACCTAAAGTTGGAATCTCTTCCTAACGATTGATTCTTAAATTAGCATTAAGCTTTAACCCACCTCTATTAAGCTTTGTTAATTCTTAATCCGGCTAGTCAGTTATACTTATCTCTAAATGATTATTAACCAGTTCTTGCTATTCAAAATTTCAATTGCCAAATGAACCTCTCAATCACATAAATCAATCTAAACACCACAATTCACAACGTCTCATGAATAATGCATTATCTTATTAATACTAAAAGCAAGAAGGATACAAAACTAAACTCAAGTAATCCAACAATTTAATACTATGCCAACATAGTAAAGAAATCTCAATGGATTTAACTGATCTAGCTACACATGTTCATGTTTAAAACAACTAGGAAATCAATTACAATGAAAGAATAATGAAAATGAAACATGTACACCCTTTTCTCTCGAATTGGATGAACAGCTCTAAATCGGAATCTGCACTATGATTGACCTCCCCAATTGCCTCTCGATTTGCTCCACTACTGTTTTACACTCAGAAACTTGCGATTCCGGGGTTCTCACTCTCCGCAACTCTCTCCCGAACTCAGTACTCTGCAAAGACTGAACCAACTGCCAAAACTCTCCTCCGCAGTGCTTGCCCTAGCTCAAGAAACCACAGCATGGCCGGAGTCTAGGCAGTGTTGAACCTTCAAATCTCGCAAGTTAGGTTTTCTTCCTGATCGTGCCCCCACCGGTGCTGAGCTACTACGGGCCATGCTGGAGGCCGTGATAGCCTCAAAAACCATGCCCAAAACACCATATTTGAGGATCAAAGGCTAATGGTTGGGCATGGCCAGAGTCCAAGCCGTGCTGATCAGCAGGGCCTTGACCTAGGCCGTGCTTAATGTTTGACATGCGAGCCCTTGTCCAATTTTGATGAATTCCCGTCCGTTTTCGCATGTATTGATCTATAATTGCTTAAGCACTGATGATGGTCCTATAAATTCTCCTGAAATGAAAAAGAACACAAAACACAGGTGATCTTGGAATAAAAGCACAATAATTGCTAAGAAAATACACAATGATATGCAAGCAAATATGTATAAAACTATGCACATCAAGTATCTTCTTCAAATTCTTTTTAGCCGCTTCTACTGCACCATTTGCTTGGGGCCTATACGGGGAAGACCTGTGATGTTCGATCATATAATCCTCAAGTAGATCTACTATCTCCCATGTGACAGTCTGGCCTAGAAAAGTGGTCCAATAAGGGCGGGAAGTGGAAGCCGGGGCAAGGATAGGATGCCACCATTTGCTTGGGGCCTATACGGGGAAGACCTGTGATGTTCGATCATATAATCCTCAAGTAGATCTACTATCTCCCATGTGACAGTCTGGCCTAGAAAAGTGGTCCAATAAGGGCGGGAAGTGGAAGCCGGGGCAAGGATAGGATGCCTGGACAAGGAGCGTTTCTAGTAGGCTTCTAGGATGGCGGCACTCTAAAGTACAGGAGTACATGAATGAATTGAATTAGACATTAAAATGAGGCAGGAATGGTTAATAGCATATATGTAAAGAGTTGGAACTAATCACATGAGGTATCTTTTGGTTGTTTGGCTATGAATTTATAGGAACTCTAAAGTTAAACATGCTTGGTTTAGAGAGATTTCAAGATGGGTGACCTCTTAGGAAGTTCTCGAATCTGCCAAGGGGATAAAACCGTAAGGCCATTGGGGGCCAAAATGGACAATATCTCATGTGATCTGGTTTTAGGTCGTTACAGATGGTATGAGAGGAGGACCCCTCTAGTAGATGTGTGGTTTAAGGACGAACTAGGTGGAATCTAGTGAGCATGTAACAGCCTGGTCTAGAGAAGCTGTCTGATGAGAGTGGGAAGTGGATGCCGAGGCAAGGATAGGATGCCTGGACAAGGAGCGGCTTCTAGTAGGTTTCTAGGATGGTAGCACTCTAAGGTACGGGGTTACATGAATGAATCAAATTGCATATCGAAATGGGCAGGGAGTGGTTGATAACATATATATAAAGAGCTGGAACTAATCACAAGAGACGCCTTTTGGTTGTCTGGCTATAGAGTTGTAGGAACTCTGAAGTTAAACATGCTTTGTTCGAAGAAATTTTAGGATGGTGACCTCTTGGAAAGTTCTCGAATCCGCCAAAGTGACAAAACCGTGAGGCCTGTGGGGGCCAAAGGAGACAGTTTCTCATGTGATCTAGTTTCATATCGTTACAAATGGTATCAAAGCAGGACCCCTCTAGTAGATGTGTGGTTTGAGGAAGAACCAGGTGGAATGTGTGGTTCGAGGACAAACTGGGCAGAAGCTGGTAGGCATATCTGATAGCCTAGTTTTGAGAAAGACCTGATTCTATTATTTTGATATTCAATTCAAGTGGTACATGTTTGTGCTGAATCTGTCCTTTGTGACAATTTATAGATAATTGAGTAAATTGATAGTTTTAATTGGTAAATACTTGAGTAAATTGTACTATTAATAATATATTAATGGTGAATATTTATTTGGTAAAAATCAAAGTATTTTTGAAATAAATCGTATGTGTTTATTGATAATGTGCTTACAAATATGTATGAATGGAATGTGATGAAGTTGGTATGTTGATGTGATGATATGTGATGTGTGTTTGTGATGTTTCTTGAGGGGCTAGGAATAGAAATAGGAATTTTAGTTCCCTTCTAATAGTTTTTTTTGATTAAAAGTTGAGAGTTAGCGATCTTCTAGGGAGTCGAGTTGATGGTGCACGCTTGAGCCAAGGCTCTTCGAGGGTTGAAAGGTAGAATTGGTTATTTATTCTGAATGTCAACCGAGGTGAGTTATATGACATATATGCTTGTGTGTTAGTCCCTTAGCCCCTTGCATTTCAAGCCTATTATATGTGTTAGAAAAGTGAGCATGTAATGGAGTTTTAAGTAGGCGAAATGCATGGTGTGACTATACGGTTAGAACGACCTAGTCAATAGGGAAATCATCAGACTATGTGTACATTGGTATGATTGAAGTGTTGGAAAAGATAATTGAGTTTGTCGTGGTTAGAAGGTTGGGCACCGAACCTTGAGGGGTGATAAGCGTCTCCATATGTTATGGGAGGTACAAAAGGGTTAGGCACCAAGCTTTGAGATGTGACGAGCACCTATTGGTGAACCACACGGGGTAATTAGAGGGTCAGACATCGAGCCTTAAGGGTGACGGGTGCCTTTGGCAGTAAATTCTTAATTTATTGTTTAAAAGGTGGTAAGAGCAATATTTGCATTCTTTCTATATTTTCTCATGTCTTATGCATTAAGTAGCATGAGATTTAGTATGAATGTGAGTGTATATAAATATAAAAAAAGATATTTTGTATGATTGTTTGATCCACTAATGCTAGCGTATACATGTTATATTAGTCACTCAATGAGGTCTGACTCCCCTAAATTATTTCTTTCCAAGTTAGCTTGTGACTTATGAAACATGGTACTGCATTTCTTCTTCGTGGCACTTTGCAATTGGTTTGAATATTCATTTGGTCGTTTTTGCGTAAAGAGAGTGTTTTGGCTCTTGAGAGAATGAGAGAGAAAAAGAGAGAAAGAAAAAAGAGGAAGCGTGTAAAGAAAATGAGAGGACAGAGAAAATAATTATGGATATAATTTGAGTGGTGTAAAGAAGAGATTCTAGAAGGGTTTATTACAACTAGGTCCTTCTCTATGCAAAAATCAAATATAAACCCTTAGACATTTATTTCTCCATAATAGCTCCTCAAATCTATTACTTTAATAATTTTAAAATTAACACCTCGATGACTTAGATATCAATCCTTTTGAATCCTAAATATTAAATTACAATAATAATTATCATCAAATTAATTCTAGCACCATAAAATTTTATGATCCAAAAATTCAAATTAATATAGATTCTTATAATAATTCACCTATAAATTCTCTAACTGATCACGTGCCATAAATTCCGAAAGACTTAAATTTTCAGGATGTTATAAATCATTAAAGAATAAAAATCTTTTGATTTATCAGACATTCAGTCTAATAAATATACAAAATAAAATCTTTTTAAATTTAAATAATTATTGATAATATCTTATAAGACTCTTTTGGCATTTTAGGTAACATGAAATGTTGTCAAAAGTTAATATAAAAACCAATTGGGACTATATAGAGCCAATCGGTTGTACGCAGAGCCGATTGGCTCAAGGGCCAAAATGTTTATAAAATTCTTGCAATTTAGTTCTTGAACTTTTAAAAACTGTCATTCCACCCCTCAAACTTAATTTTTCCTCTCAGTTGGGTTCAAAGTAATTTAAGAAAAATAATTTTGGTTCAATTACTTAGAACCCTAATTAGAATTCGTCTGTCCTCAATCTTCTAAGACTCGAGAAAGGCAGTAACTTTCATCATCAAATTTTCTGTAATTCCTTCAATATTTAAATCCTGAAAATGGGTGCTGACAGCCAGCTTTTGCGTATTTCATTCATTTTATAGTTTTCGCTTATTTCTATTTTTTGGGCATGTAATTTTTATTTTTCTTATTTTTTTAGTATTGATATTTATAATCTGTAAATAGTGGATAAATACATGCTTGTTTGATTGCTAATATAAAACAATCCAATAGACTTAGACTTTAAAATTTAGACTTTGACATGAAAACTATAGTCCATTAGGTTAAATAGATGGTAAATTGGGCTCTATCATAAATCCAATCAAATATAGATGGCCTTTGCCATATTTAATCAATAAACTGACTCATTTAGACTTAAGGAGTTAAAACAGACTTTTTAGCATGCAAGATGCAGTCTATTTAGGATTAAAAGGCCGATAATCTTGGACATAATAGATAAATTTGGTTAGACTGAATAGACCTCTTTATATTTAATTGAGTAGTTAACTAGACCAGTCGATCAAAAAGGGATCAAGTCATACTTAAGAAAATTGGCTAGAATTATATAGACATATAACATTTTGTATGCTTATGTATATGAAATATTTATGCTATATTTATAGTAAATAGACTATTAACTAATAAAATTAAGATAAGAATACATAATTAAGAAAGTTAGTTTTTCAGATTCATCTCTAGATATGACGAGACTTCCTTAAGGGGTCTAGTTATGCCACATAAGAAGTAAAAGTGTTCTGGTGATTCATCTGAGTAGCGACTAATTTTCTCTGTGTTAATCTGTGTGACTAATTAGCGTGTTTTCAATTAAGTTGAAAAGTTTTACAGTGCCGTAACCACTAAATATACTTTGGTGCACGCCTGAAACTGCCACCTGCAATATATTATTTTATTTTTTTAAATAATAAAAAATCAAATAATTAATATTCATATTTAAAATATATGAAAATATAACGAGAACGTCTATATATGTCTTTTTTGCATATGAGATTTTCTATCACCGAATAAAGTAGTCGATGCATGCTTTTAGGTTTGTGGAATAACAAAGGGGATATACTTCATTTGCTGCAACTAGCCAACTTCTCAGTTCTAGCATTTGAAGATGTGTATATATAGCAGAAAATGTGACAAGTTGAAAAGCACAAATGGGAATATATTCCCAAAACTTTAGGCAGCATTAGCGACATTTTAGAGAGGAAACCAGAACTCGTGTACTTCATTCACTGCCTAGCCGTCCTCCAAAAAGTAGAGAGGGGGACGGCACAGAAAGGAGCTTTTGGGACCATTTTGTTTCTGCCACAAAACCCCAAAAGCCATGGATATGATATGATATCCTACGATAACATTTGCATCAAGTTCCAACCGACATTTTGAAAATGAATTAACTTAAATCGTGCATGTAGAAGCTTCTTGTTTTTCTTTTTATTTATTATCTCATAATTAATAATTCTTATCGTATTCACTTTCCATTGCTAATAATTAAATTCATTTTTGTTTACATTAAATATATATACTTCAATTAATAAACCAACGAGATATATATATATAACAAATGATATATAATAATTCTGTAATAATATTATTATATATTATTTCTTTATTAATTTATTATATAAATATAACCTACATCTAAATTATAAAATCAGATCTAAAAGTTCATTATTCAAAATAAATTTATGCACTCATAATTTAAATAGTTTAATTGTCAAAAAATTTTATATCTTGCATTTGTTATTAAATCTAGTATATACTATTCAAATTTTCAATTTTAGCAATAAATTTTAACATTGATTCCGATTTTAATCCCCGGTAAAATTATCAACAAAACTTGTTAATATGGCGTGAACTCCGGTAACAATAATAAAAAGGAGAAATTGAATTAGCACCCTCACTATTAAAATATTGTTGCTTAGGCACATAAAATTAATAAAACTGCAAAGTTAAGAAAAAAAACTAATTTATGTATTTAAATGATAATATTTTAGTAATTGAACAAATCAACAACTTTAATATTGACTCAGTTCTTTTATGTTGTTGCCGGAGTTCACGCCAAGCTAGCAGATTTGACAGATAATTTTATTAAATGCTAAAATTGAAATTAATATAAAAATATGGTGTTGAAATTAAAAATTTAAAAATTACGCGTTAGATCTTATAACAAGTGCAAAGTTTAGAATTTTTTTGGTAATTAAGCCAATTTATATTGCTATTCTTTTCTATAAATTTATAATTTCTCGAGATTAGTTCCTTAAATATAATAAAATTTTAATAAATAATATATACTCGTTTTCTTTTTCTTTTTCTTTTTTTTTTTTTGTTTTGCCTTCTATTTGAGAAATTGATGGGTATGTCATTTAATTATTTAGATATCTAATAAATTTTATTTGAATAGAAAACTTTTTATGTATTCAAACGTTATGTTTCTACCTAAATATTGATCCAATTAATTATTAGTTTAATAGTTGAATGATGTACCGCTATATATATTATTTGTTACAGTGTAAATAGTTAATGTAGGTAAGAATTATTTGTTAATGAATTCAAAAAATAAAGTTAAAAATATTCACTTAAAAATCAACGTGCAAGTTAAGCATGCGTAGTATGCATATAATGAGTATGCACAGCACACATTTTGCATGCACCGAATAAGTGCATTGACCACTAAATTTTGTGTGATGTTCATGAATTATCCTTCAAAAAGAATCTGAATCCCATGACTTTGGTGGGTTGTTGGCATATATATCTTATATACTTTTTTCTTCTTTCTAGAAGCAAATATTTGTCACTGGCATTCTCCTTTTCCTTTATTCTCTCTCCACTATGAATATAAAACCTTTAGCTGCAATAGTCTTTTAAGTAGAACCACGGGAGCAAGAGTTTCTAAGATTATTACAGGAAGTGTAGAAAAAGCCAAAGCAATATGCAGGAAGATAATAAAAGGACGAAGGTAAAGAAAGGATGGCTTGCAGTTAGAGTAGGGTTAGAGGATGAAGATGGTGGGTTTCAAAAATTTGTAATTCCAATATCATACCTCTACCATCCTCGTTTCAAGTGGCTTTTGGAAAAAGCTCGTGAAGTTTATGGTTATCACACCACTGGTTCATTACGGTTGCCGTGTTCTGTCGACGATTTTCTTCATCTTCGGTGGCAAATTGAAAGAGAGTCCACACATGGCCACCGTTATCATCACCACCACCACCACCACCACCAACTACCTAGTGCTTTATCATTTCATTCTTGTTGATGCGTGTGTCTATATGTTTTCATAATTGAAAGATGATGGATATTTTCAACTACATCACTCATCAGATGTTTTGTTTACCTGATCTCCTCTTATTTTTAACTGAAAGATATTTCTAGTCTTTCTTCCCTTCCCTTTCTTTGTTTCCCAAAAAATTGAAATCTATCAGTACGACTCGTTATATATTTAAATCTACTTAAAATTGTCATTACTCATATTGGAAATACATAATTGCCCCCATAACTTCACGGGTTGTCTTTTAGACTATTCACAGATGGAAACAATAAAAAATTAATATTTCTATAAATATCATTCACTTAATAATTAAAATATTACAATTACGAATTATCAAATTGTAAAAAATGGAAAATCAAAATTCTATTTAGTTTAAAACTTTCAACTTTTCCTTCTCACTTTATTTAGTGTTTCTGTTATTATTGTAAAGCTTTCAATTTTAGCACTTCTTCTAACTTCATATTGACTATATTCGTTGAAATAACAGAAGTTGGGAAAAATGCAGCGTCTAGAATTGAAGAAGCGGACGAGTTACTCCATGAAGTTTAGAGTTGTGGAGCACCGGGAATATGGCTGTAATTGAACCGAGATGAGCCTAGTCGAACATCAATAAGTTTAGGTTTGATTCGTTTAATTTTAGTAGAGGTTAGAGTTCAGCTCCAGCACTATTCAAGCTTTTGTAATGGAGTTCGGCTAGTTTAACAATAATTAGACTCGCAACTAGCTTGAGTTCGATTCGCAACTAACTCAGTTCGATAAATAGCTTGAGCTCGAATTAAATTTAATTCATTAAGTGTTTGCATAATGAGAAAAGATCGAGTTCGAGTTCGTTAATTGTTAAGCACAGTTCGAGTTCAAGCTTGAGCTCAATAAACACAATTGAGCTCGGACTTGTTAAGTATTTTTCAATAATTAAATTAATCAACAATAATATCTAAGAATATAATAAGGAATGATGCAAGTACCGAATATAGTAAAATAAAATAAAAGAAATCTAAACTTGCAGTAAAAATAATCAACATTAGCGTCGAAAAATATAATAGAACATGTAACAATTTACTAAAACAACATGAATAGGAAAGTGAAGACCAACAATATTTAAAAAATTGCAAGAAGACCATACTAAATATATCATAAGTCTGTGTTAATTTAAAAGGAGCATATAAACTAGCTCCACGATTCTTTTCTAGTAGCACTCAAGTTTAACGAATAGTATTTATGATATTCAAAATAATTTTAAAATTTAAAATAATCGAAGTGCGATATAATAGAGTAGCTAAGAGTATAATAATATATTAACTTATATAAATTATATTCTTGATTAATTTTAGTTTAATTTTCAATTTGATCATCATTTATAATATATAAATGTAAATTCAATCTAAAATTTTAATTAAATAAAGATATTTTCAAAGAAATCATATGGTCCAAGACCCACACTCTACTCTATTGACTCCAAAATTCGGGTTGGACAAATATGAGATGTCTAAGAACTGAAGAGCATGAAATAAAAAAGAAAACACTTTGTGTTAAGATTAAGATATATATAAAGTTTCACAATAATGGCAACACCACTAACTATATTTATAATGTTTAATTTTTTTTCCATGCTAGTACCTACCTAATTAGTCATGACCTATTATATACTAATTAAGGTTTCAATAATAAATAAATTTTTTATTAAATTAATATATTTAGAGGATGCATTTAGAATATTTTTATCGTTGTAAAAGTTTAATTAAATTTTATAATATACAATAGTTAATAAGTAAAATAAAAGGTATAATAATTGATCAATTTTATTTTTTTAATTTAAAAAACTACTTATTTTATTAAATAATTATAGAACATATTTGTTTATTATTTATTTTTTTAGTACTTATTAATAGTAATAGCTTTATTTAAATGTTGTTATTATTATTATTATTATTTTGAACTTGAACTCAAGCCTATAAACGAGCTTGTTCACAAGCCTATTTGTCGAGCTTATAAACGAGCATGTTCAGGAACTTTATAAACAAGCCAGATTATGAGTCTGTTTGTGAACTTTGTAAATGAATCAAGCTCGAGCTCGAGCTCACGAGTTTGTTCGCAAGCCTATTCGCGAGCTAACAAACTATCAAGCTCGAGCTTGGTTCGATAAATTATCGAGCTCAAAATTGAACTCAAGCTCGGCTCGTTTAAGCTAACAAACGTGTTCAACCTTAAGGTTTCATATGTTAATATGATGATGTAAAATATTATTACTAATAATCTTGTTTAGCATTGTTATTATTAGTAAGTACTCTTTCATTGCCAATGGTACAATGAAGCAAATATATATCAAGGCAATAGGGATCAAAATCTTTTATCTTGTGAGAACATGACAGATTCACGACCATGAATAAATCTTCCCAATTGTGAAAGATGGTATTCACGGCCATGAACAAATATTCCCATATGTGAATTCTGTCTAGCTTGAAGAAGTGAGAAAATCCATAGAAGCATTCCTAGCCATAAAAGTAGTCCTTCACGGTCATGAAAAAATATTTCTAGCTATGAAAGAAAGCTTCCCAGCCATGAACAAAGATTCACACCCGTGAATAACTTTTTCCTCACAAGTCCAATAGCCTTCACAGCCAAAGTTTCTAACCGTGAAAGTCGTGAATAAAAGTTTTCAACCATGAAAGAAGACATTCCCAACCATGAATGAAAATTTCCAGTCATGAAAGATGTCTTCTCAGCCATGAACTTTTCTTCACAGCCATGTCGAGTTTTAAATTTTCAAATCTACTTTTCATGCTGATGCTTCATGGCCATGAAAGAGTGTTTCCACCCGTGAAGCTGCATTTAAAAAGATTGTTGAAATAATTATTTTTGCATTTAATGAGGGTATAATGTCTCTATTTCATGTAGAACTATTTAAACTTTATTTCTAATGGTTCTAGATAAGAAAGAGCAATTACTTGAGTCTCATATTTGTTATATCTCTCAACAACCTGCAATTTTTTCATGAAATTCATCTTATATTGGGTGATTGATTCAAGAGAGGGCTTGAATTTTTGGGTGGTTGAGTGATTGATTCTTGTATTCAAAGCTCAAAAAGGTTAGGTTGAATACTTGTGTAAGAGATTAATTACTTGATACACGCTATCCATACACTTCATAGTGCACTGATCGTATCAAGTAATAAAATAATGAATAAGAGTATCATTCCATTGGGGACTAACTGTGAATACTATTTTCACTCATATACTAATGTCTAGCAATTAAAATGTTGTTTGTATATAGTAATATTTGAAAGTAAATTAATATTAAAATAAGAATTAAAACAATTGATATATTAATCAAAGATAAAGCCTATACAGGTAATAAATCCCCTAATAAGTTGAATACTTCATGAAATAAAAAGAAAAGCTATTAAATCAAAATCAAGAGTTGAATTGGCATTTCACAAAATTAGAGGAAAAGGAATCTTTTCTTAAACCCACTCACTTAGGTGATGCATTAAGATTAAGGAACTATTAAACCAAAAAATCTTGTAGATCTATCATTAGTATCTCAATCAATCCTCAATCCCTAAGATGTGATCAATTCATAAATAGTTATCTCTAATCAATTTATAAAATTAAATCTCAATCAGTACGTCGACTTATCAATTGAAAAAAAATTATTAAGCAATCAAAGAAACAAAACAACTCATAGAAAAGATTTAGTTACATTAATTTTGAATTAGTCCATACAATATGAATAAGGATTCATCAAAACTCAAATAGCAAGAAATTAGTTTCTACACACTGTAATAAAGAAATAAAGATTAGGGAAAGAAGATCTCAAACTATTCATAAAATATCTTATATCAACCAAGAAGATGGGTGAATTGGTTATTTATAAAATCAATTTTAATTAAAAACTTTTGCTTTGAAAAGCTTGAGTATTAAAACAAATATTAGTGGAAGCAAGTAATCAAAGCAATTGAACAATTCTCAATATAAAATGTAAGAATAAATCACCACATATAGCACGCATAAATATAACAAATATAAGAATGTAAGGAAGAGAGATTCAAACACAAGATTTATAGTGGTTCGACCAACTTCTTGCCTACATTCATTACTCAAGCTTCACTTGAGATTTCCATTATCAATGATCCTTTTATGGGTACAAGATCAAACCCAAGTATTTTCAAGCTTACATTCAAACTTCATACAAGTTTTTTGATGGCTAACACTCAAACCCAAATGTATTTTTATAGCTAACACTAAAACCTTCAAAGTCAAGTGTTTTTCTAAGATTAACACTCAAACCTAAGTATTTTTCAATGGCTAACATTCAAGCCTTCAAAATCAAGTATTTTTCTATGGTTAACACTTAAACTTTCAAACCCAAGTATTTTATGGCTCATACTCAAACCTTGGCCAAACCCCTGTAGGGTCATCTCCATTTGTCTAGCCATATCGGTACCCTTTGGGAAGCTGCTCCTCCTAGACTGAACCAAGGAGAGAAACTCTGGACCAAGACTTGAAATATATTTTTTGTTCTTATGCTCCTTTGTCCCCATAATATAGGGTGCATACCTGCTCAATTGAACAAACTATCTGGTGTACTCTGCCATTGACAGATCTCCTTTAATCAATCTCTCAAATCTTTCCTATACTCCTGCCTCACAATAAAGGAATGAAGTACTCCTCTAATCTATCTCTGAATTGCCTCCAGGTCATACCATCTAAAAAGGGATGAATGTAATCCCTAAACCACTGAGATGCTATCCCCTTTAGAGAAAAACTTGCTATCTCGATGGTCCTCTTATCCGAACATCGCCAGTTAGATACTCTCTTCTCAACCTCATCTAGGAAGTCCAAATTTTCTCCTAAAATATCCCATCAAACTCCATCAGCCTCATCTTGGTCTACTCGAACATAGAAACCTCATTCAGATTTCTGATACCAGACTGCGACTCCCTGAACCTTGAGCCGCTTATTACTGCTGAAGAACCAATAACTGCTTGAAAGCTCTCTACACCCTAATCATGTCTGCTACAAATGCATCAACTAGAACTCCACCAACACCAGGTGCCTCTTGCGCCTCGCCTTAATCTTGCTGGACTATTGCTCGCGGCCTACCTACGCTTTTGGTATCATAGGCTAGTGTTAGTGGGGCCTATTGGGTAGAGACCTCATCCTAGGCCTCTTGGGCCGCCATTACTGCTGCAGCTGCTCAAGTCCTCAGTATAGCAGAAACTGAAAATAGAAAAGCAAAATATCAGAAAGACAACAGAAATATCAGAAAGACAACATACTCTCTAACATGCAACATGGATACTAGAATCAGTGAAATATGCAAGGACAGACTCAACCCTAACTCTGCAGTAGCTAAGGACGCTAATATAGGTCGATGGAAATCCAAACCTAGGCTTTAATATACTTTGTCATGACCCAATCTGTAGGCCCATGACTGGCGCTAGGGAATGGGTAGGCATAAGACCACCAAAATTCATAGTAAGCTTGGCTAATCAATAACTCAAATAAAATATAAATTTTATCCAATATACCAATATTTTATTTCTAATATTGAACCACACAAATACTACATAATACTTAGTTATAGTCAAATAAATTAGCATTAGTTTAAGACTTATTTAAATAATTTCGATGCAAAATAGACAATATCTAATTTAATTTAAGTCATTCCTTTATTTTAGAAATATATGCACATATTAAAGCTAATTTAAATAGAATCGTCTCATTTATTTAAAATCACAAAACTATACTTTAATTTCACCAAAAAACCAATATAATGAAATTAATTTATAACAATACTAAATTAAATGTTACTTATAGTAATCAGTTATTATTTTTAAAATATTTTATTAAATGCTCAGTTAAACATGAAAATATTTATTTATTAAAATACCCCTACAAATAAATGATATTAAAATTTCAATATTACGGGTATTACAATAACAACCAAAACAAATGGAAACACAATCAAATAACAAATAAAATTGAATTAGGAATAGCTAAATTTTATTAATATTGCAATAAACTCTTCTGGCCTTGGATTCCATGGATTCCTCTTCCAATAATATGGTACCCATCTTCTAGGGGATGATGAACGAGGTTTGGGAAAGTCTTGCTTCCTAAACTTAGTTGGATATGGTGTGGGTGGTCTTTTGCGATATGGGGATGATGATTTCAACCCATGCCTTGGTCTAGGTGTTAATGGTAATGGTGAGGAAGGAACATCATAAAAATGAGTATTCCTAGAACTCATGGATATGGCAAAAGTAGGAAGAATATAAAATCTAAAGGGAATGGAGAGGGTTCTATTTATAGAGCAAATCTTAAGAGTTATAATCCATATTGAAGTTGAAAGATCTATTGGAATATTGTTAGGATTCTAGTTATTTGAATAAAATTAAACTCATAGTCCTTAAGGAGAAAAGAAAAAAGAAAAGTAATTAAAATACAATTACTAGTTTATTTCTAATTAACTAAAACAATGAGATCCTTATTGGATCCAATTAAAACTGGGATGGGCTTAAACCTATGAAAGTTGGACTAAGGCCTAATTGAATGGTGATTATTAAGCCAATTATTCCTTAAACACAAAAATCGCATAAGAAATAGTCAACTAAAAATAAAAATAAACATAACATAAAAATAAAATAAATAAACATGAAAATAAAACTTCTTTTCCCAAATCAAACTCTTCTCCAAGTTATAATTTCAGTATATGGTTATTAACTTTAAATTCACCCTTTTCAGGATGCATTAACTCAACTACTCTATATGGAAAAACTTGTTTAACCACAAATGATCCTAACTAACATGATTTTAACTTATATAGAAACAGCCAAAGTCTCGAATTGAATAGAAGTACCTTATCCCTAGCTTGAAACTCCCTCCTTGGCTTAATCCTAGAATCATGCCATCTCTTTGTGTATTATTTGGTTAGACGGGCATTCTCATATGCATGTAGCCTCCATTCATCTAACTCATTAACCAATAATTTCCATTTTAAACATGCACTAGCTAGATGAAGGTTAACCTACATAATAGCCCAAAAAGCTTTATGCTCAATCTCATAAGATAGATGGCAAGATTTTTCATAGAGTAATTTATAAAGACTGTATTAAAAGCAGTGCATCATCAAGTTGCACAAACCAATGCTTTCTAGACCACTCTACAGTCCTCTCAAGAATTCTCTTAAGCTCTCTATTCGTGTTTCCACTTGGCCACTAGTTTGAGGGTGATGGCGATGGCAAATTTATGCATTACGCCAACTCTTCTTAACATTTTCTCTAGCTGAGCATTATAAAAATGTGTATCCCTATCACTAATAATGGCCTTAGGGATGCCAAACCAGCAGAAAATATTTTTCAAGAATTTTACTACTATTCTAGCATCATTTCAAGGAAAAGCTTGTGCCTCAATCCATTTAGAAACATAATCAATAGCCACCAAGATGATTTATTGCCAAAAGAATTAGGAAATGGTCTCATAAAGTAGATGCCCACATATCAAAAACTTTACATTCAAGAATACCTTATTAAGGCATCTCATCACGAGATGAAATGTTACATGTATATTGGCAATGATCATATTCTTACATAAATGATTATGTCAGCACCCATTTTCCAGATCTAAATACCGAGAAAACTATAAAAAATGATGAAAGTTACTGCCTTCTTGGGTCTCGAAAGACGAAGGACCGACGAATCTAAGGTTAGGGTTAAGGTTAATCTTGCTGAAATTACCTTTTTAAATCAATTTGGAGTTAATTGTCAAGAAAAATAAAGTTTGAGGGTCAAAATGATGGATTTCACAAGATCAAGAACCTAATTGCAATTTCTTAAACTTCCTATGTGTAGAGCCAATCGACTCTGCATAGTGCCGATTAGGGTTTTCTCCTTCGATGTCTTTTATATCCAGATACAGATTCTAGAAGGTAATTGATGATAATCATGGATTTTTAATGATATTTATTCAAATTTTAAAAGATTAATATTGGATATTTATCAAGTTATTTTTTAAAAAATTTGGGATGATCTCCTCTAGGATTTTCTTTGAAACCCTACCTCTATAAATAAAAAGAGGTGCCTAAGGTTTTAGAATGAGAAAGAAAAAGGAGAAAAAGCAAAAAGAGGAAAAACTAAAATGAACAATGAGAGAGAAAAATTTACAAAAATTGAGATCAATTTGGAAAAAAACTACATTCATCATTAGGTAGAAGGGTTCAAGTTACTAAGAAAGAAGGCCACTAAGTAAGAACTGTTTTTGGAAACCCTTTTTTGAAATTGAATAAGCTTTTTCAATACCACATGCAACACTAGATATCCAACCAATCTTCGATTCAACTGCTTCTTCATCACCTGAGACTCACAGAACCATCAACTATAGTGACAACCTTAGGGTTCCCCACTATGTATCCATCAACATCACTCTAAATTGGTTTCCTTGCTTTTTTATATTTTTCATGTCTTACCTTAGAAACATGATTAGGATTATTTTTATTATTTTATTTTTATGATTAACATAATTAGATTAGGATTTCTTATGAATCTACATGTTATTGATTTATTGGGTCTTGGAATCTGATAATAAGAACATCAGGATTTTGAGTCTAATAATATGTCAGCATTAGAGGTTTAAATTTGATTAATCAAATGCATAGGATTATATGATTAGATTTCTACTTTTTTGTAACCAAACTAGTTTATTAGGATTATATGATTAACTTGCCATCTTTGTTTATTGTGTTTTCAGTTTTTAGAGTTTTGTGTTAATTTTAGGGTTTCTGACTCAGTCGATTATTATTTGCTATTCTTATTTCATTTTTATTCTATTTTTTTCATATTCTAATCATTTTTTACCCTCTGTGCATATTAAAAATCAGCTTTGGGACGTGAGGAATACATAGAAAGTCAAAAAAACCAGCATGGATGCCCTAGAGCCGATCAACTCTATGTCTATAACCGATCGGCTCTACACTTCTTGGCCTCAATATTTTGTGTTGTGTGTGCTTTGATGTATTTGCATCAGTTTTGTGTACTGTATTAGATTCTAAGGCTTTTTTCTTTACAATTTTGGTTGTAGGTCGGGTTATAATAGTTAGGTTTATATTTTTACTCTTTATTCTGGTTTGTTTTATGGTTTAATGCATAATAAATAAATGTAACATGACTACCTAATTAAAAAATGGACATATAGACTTTAGGTTAAAATTGGACCCAACATGAAAATTATAGCCCATTAGGCTAATCAATATTAATTGGTTTAAAACTCTAAAAATAAAATAGACTTAGTGGGCCTTGTCATAATAAGTAGTCCATTAGTTGGAAATCAAAGCATAACTTGTAATTGGACTATACTAAGTGGGGTATGTACATAATTAATTAGTAAGTTAGTTTAACAACTCTAATATGGGCTAGGCTTGAATAAAATGGGCTAGGCTCAGGTAAGTTATATGTATTATTTGCTATGCCTGTGTATGAACTACTGTATTTATAGAGAATGATTTGTTAAACAATAAAATTAAAGACTAATATACATAAATAAAGATTACTACAAAAAATAAAAAGTAATTTAGAGAACACTTTTAATACCATATAGCGATCATTTTGCTTCCACTTGGAGACCAAATTTTTTTCTTTTTCTAAATTTGAGACCACATTGTGACCATATAGCAACCATCATATGTGGTCTCTAATTGGTCGCAACAATCCGCCAAAAAATGGCGGGGACAACAGCGACCACTTTAGAGACCACGTGCATGGTTTCTAAACTAGAGACCACAGAGTGTGTTCTCTAATCTAGGCGCCAGTTAATAGTGGAGAAAATAGCAACAATTTTAGAGACCATTATCATGATCTCTGAATTAGAGACAATGGACTGTGGTTGTTAAGCTGGCGCCAATTAATAGCATGAGTGTTTAACTACCACATAGAGACCAATTGTGTTTTCTCGATTTTAATTTTTAGAATTATATTCTAATAATAATAATGTAATAAGATTAACTAAATTGAGAATAATAATAATTTAGTAATTTAATAATTTAATATAATATAGTAAATAATATAATTTAATAAGAATAATTAAATTAAATTATGATCATATTATTTAGATTAATTATAATATTTTCTATATTGTATTTATTTTTATTATATTAATAAATTTTATTATTCATTAAGTAAGTTTTTTATTTAATTTTTGATTTATATTATTTGAGTTTTATAATTATTTATATAAAATATTATATATAATTATTAAATTAATAAATATAAGTAATAAAATTAAAAATAATATTTAAATAAATAAATATTTAAATTAAAATAGTAATACACATAAAGTAATAATATAAATTAAAATAATAATTAAATAATATTGTTAATCATGTGAGAGCCTAGCTTAGAGAAGCGGTCCGATGAGGGCGAAAAGTAGATGTCGAAGCAAGGATAGGATGTCTAAATAAGGAGCGTCTTCTGGCAGGCTTCTAGGATGACAACACTCTAAGGTACGGGGATACATGAATGAATTGAATTGTACATCAAAATGGGGCAAGGAATGGTTGACAACATATATGTAAAGAATTAGAACTGATCACATGAGGCGTCTTTTAGTTGTTTGATTGTGGAGTTATAGGAACTCTAAAGTTAAAGGTGCTTGGTTCGGGAAAATTTCAGAATGGGTGACCTCCTGCCAAGAGAACAAAACCGTTAGGCCAGTAGGGGCCAAAGCGGACAAAATACTCTTGCGATCTGGTTCCGGATCGTTAAAAATGGTATCAAAGCAGGACTCCTCTAGTAGATGTGTGGTTCGAGGACAAAACTAGGTGGAAGCTGGTGGGCATGTGACAGCCTGACCTAAAGAAGCAGTCTGATGATGGCAGAAAGTGGACGGTGGGGCAAAGATAGGACGCTTGGACAAGGAGCAGCTTCTGGCAGGCTTCCAGGATGGCAGGACTCTATGGTACGGGGTACATGAATGAATCCAATTGCACATCGAAACAAGGCGAGGAATGGTTGATAGTATATATATAAAGAGTTGAAACTAATCACATGAGTTGCCATTTGGTTGTTTGGTTATGGAGTTATATGAACTCCAATGTTAAACGTGCTTGGTTGAGGGAAATTTCAAGATGTGTGACCTCCTAGGAAGTTGTCAAATTTTAAGATGTGTGACCTCCTGGGAAGTTCTCGAATTCGACAATGGGACAAAACCATGAGGCCATTAAGGGCCAAAGCGGACAATTTCTCATGTGATCTGATTTCGAGTCATTACAAATTTAATAAGTTATCTTTAGATAGCGACTACTTCTGTGTGGTCTTTAAATAGCTACCACTTTAGCGACCACTTTGTATGGTCACTATTTTCAGAGACCACTCTACATGGTGACCACTTAGAGACCACAACTGGTGGTCTCTAAACTGCTGCTTTTTTATAGTGAAAATTGGCTTCCGGATCCATCTCTAGATTTATGGTGTAAGCTTCCTTATGAAATCTAAGAAATGCCACTGATTAGTAAAAATGTCCCGGTGATTACTTGGGTTGCGACTTTATCTCTACCCTACTCTTAATGACTAGTTAGTTGTTCCTGATTAGCTTCAAAAGCCTTACAGTGTCGTAGTCGCTAAAGACATTTAGGTGCGCACCCAAAATTGCCTCCCATAGTGGTGACTCCACTAGGGATAAGAGAAGCCGATTCTAATGTATGCCTGTCTTTAATTTTATTATTTGACAGGTGATTCTTGCATTACTGCACTTTCATATATTGTGCACATTGGTCCCTCTAGCCCCTATGGCATCGATTAGTGTTTTTTTTATTCCACTTGAACCCTAGAATTACGACACTAGCTAACCATCACTCATAAGTAATAAGCAAGTTTTCTTCGTTGCATGGACCCTTGAATGGGGAGACGAACAAAGGAATGATGTTTTTTGCTTATAGGAGCCTTTTATCTTTACCCAAGACTCAGCTCATGGTAATGACCATAGTAATCTCCCCTAGGAACCCTATTGCTTGCTATATGAGATATTTTCCTATATAAGTGTGTTAACCCCATATATTGAAAGGCTCTAGCCCAAAACACATGGAATCAGGCCTTAGGCCTGAAGATATGGAGGCTTTACCCTTATATTGTGATGCAACCAAGGATGCATCTAAGTCAACTAGCATGGATCCATTAGCCTATGGAGGACCAATGACACGAGCAAGGAGTAAAAAGTTCAAGCAAGCCTTAAATTCTTACTTGGAGCATGTTTTGAAGATGGCTAATGATGGTGCTTTTAATAAAGATAACAACGCCTTGAAGATAGTGACATTAATTGCTATTAATGAAGTTTAAACTTCTGATCATGGAACAAGGTCAAGGTCAAAGATTAGGGATCAAAGTCAACAGGCTTTCCTAGGGTTTCTAGAAGCATTGGGCCGCACATTAGGGTTTCTAGAAGCAATGGGCCGCACCCTAAGCATTGGGCTGCACATTAGGGTTTCTAGAAGCATTGGAGGTCTTACCTAACCTTAGGGCAGCCACCACTTATGCTTACAGAAGGAGGCAGCCGCACATTAGAAGTCTTTTAGGGTTTGATTCTTTATTGCTTATCTCTTAGTTCTTTTTAGGGTTAGAATCATTTCAAGACTCTATAAATAGAGCTATGTATTTTGGCTAAAGGACATAAGATCAATATACATTTCTGAATGAAGTTTTATTTGAGTTGTTAACTCTTATTCCTTAAGGTGTTCCTTATTGAATTTCTTGAGATTAAATTAACTTGTTTGATTTAGTTTCACATCTACACGTTTGATCAATCAATTAACTTTTTATTAGTTTCTTGAGTTGTTTGAACATTCTTCATCTATTTATAACTAAAGGGCTTAGTAGTTCTATTGCTAAGTTTGTTAGTTCCATAATCAATTGCAAACTTTCAAGTTAGATTTTGGGGCGACAAATTCGAACTTATTGGTAAGGGTGCTTCCTCTTAAATAGGGAGAGCTTTTATCAGTTTGATTTTCTCACCATTACTTATCTTGGTGTTTGAACGTATCCGGTTCGAGTTCGTATCATATTGGAAAATATCACTTTCTCTGTTTAAATTGCTTTGAGAGCTATTAGCATGCACGTTGGTACTTATTATCCCCTGTTGATAATAAGTCCAGGCCTAAAATCCTAAAGAAGAAGGCCTCACCGTGAATTGTATATGGGAGAAATAAGGTTGGAAGGATGCTTTGTATAATTACTTTGTGTATGCTAACCCTTTCTCTTTGTCCTTTACATCCCATGCATTGCATACATCATATTAACACTTTGTTTTTTTAGTCATATAGATTTATCATCCTTAGTTTGGATAAGACAAGAAGGGTTTCAAGAAGACCCATTTCACTAGCAATTGATGGTCTGTAAGCAAGACATTGATGCTATCAAGACTGTAATCATGGCTGACCTAAGGATTGTGATCCAAGAGGAACTCTAGAAAGCTTCGGCTGAGATTTTTGAGAAACAAACTATTTAAAAGGCTGTTAATGCCCTTGTAACAACTACTTATAATGTGGAATCATATGATGAGCACCTCTAGAATCTAGATGACTGCATGCTAGAACAAGCTAAGAAAGAGTCAGCTCTACTGCAAAAGCCGTTATGGAATTCGAGATTTTGCAAATTCTGACTGAAAAGCTTAATAAGATGCAAGATATGTTGAAAGATCAAGGTTTAGATTCAATCTTTGATTTCGATGAACTAATGTTGACTGGAGAGGACAAGTTACCTTCCAAATTTTGTATGCTTGAAATGTAGAAGTTCAATGGAACTGGAGATTCGAAGGTGCACTTAAAGCAATATACTACTATCATGAGTACTACTCATTTGGCAAGACCTAAATCATCAAACTGGTTATACTCTCATTAGAAGGGCTAGTTATGAACTGGTACTATGAGTTGGAAAGGCCTATCAAGTCTGATTGGAAAAAGCTATGAGTTAGAAAGGATCAATAATATAACTTTGATTTTTACTTGTTTTATAATGTTTATCTTAATGGTATTTTGCATGACAATGGTTACTATATGAGTATGTTTTACATTAATTCTATTCGAGTTGGTTTGTTTAATCTGGGTAGAAATAATAATCCTAGGTATATTTCTACTACATATAATGTAACTCTTGAAGAGAGAAAAAGTGAAAGAGAAAAAAGAAAAGGAAAAGAAGATAGTATTTATACAATAGGATTGAATTCAAAGTAGCAAAATTATTCAAAACATTAGGGGGAAAGCAATAAGGTCGAGTTCATCATTTATTACATTAATTACAACCTTGAGAACAACAAGGACCTCTAAAGATAGAAGATATTAAAGATCAGTGCTCTAACCCTAAAAAATGCAAGATCTATTGCATTTGATTCCAAAAAGAAAATTTAGATCGAGCTGGAAAACCTCTATATCATAGAAGAAAAAGGATTAATCTCAAAGATGCTAAAAGGAGTTCAAATCTCGGGGCAATAAGTTCACAAGTCAATTTATACTGTTTTAGATACTACCTTTGAGGAAAAAAAATTAAAGATACAGAACGACATATGTTGCTGACTAGAGGACTTGTATAATTAGGCAAAATCTTCAATCTTCAATCTTCAATCTAAAAAAATAATGATGGAAATAATGTTCTTCTTTGAAAATAACCAAAAAACACTCTAAGAAATGAAAGAAAAATAAATTTTCTAAGTGTTTCACTCTCTAGAAATGAAAATAATGATGGACTCTCTACACAAAACAACCATAAAAGTTCCTTAAATAGTTGATCTTTATGATTGACATGGAAATCATATGGGCACCACATGGCCGTCTCATGTCCTAATTATTTTCATAGCTAAAAATCCTCTTCTTTATCACATGGGCATGTGAGCTACCTGTGTGAACCTCATGCACAATATGCCAATTTGATCAATCAACACGGGCATGTGCTTCCTATGTTAGAATGAAAATTTTCTGCCACTTTAATCTTGCTACTCCAAATTGTGACACGGGCAAGTGTCTTCTCATGTCATGCCCGTGTGAGACTTAAAACCTTGATAAAGACGTATTCCCTCTACCAGATTTTCATGCTTTTCAATTCCAAACACCTCTTTGACATGTAATATCTTTAGGATGTCTTAAAGAACTGAAAACCAAGCTCTAATAAACAAATTAAACTCAATTGAAGGTAAGATCAATACAAAACATAGCTCAATAGTAAGTGCTTTTAGCACTTATCATTGCTCTTGTAACTAAGATTGAAAATCTTAGATTGGTTTAGAGTGTGAGTCATTAAAAAATACTTGGGTTAGAGTGTGAGCCTTGAGAAAATACTTGAGTTAGAGCGTTAGCTATAGAAAACACTTAGGTTTAAATGCTAGCCATTAAAAAACTTGTAAGAAGTTTGAGTGTAAGCTTGGAAACACTTGGATTTGATCTTGCACCCGTAAAAGGATCATTGATAGTGAGAATCTTAAGTGAAGCTTGAGGAGTGGATCTAGGCAAGAAGTTGGTCAAACCACTATAAACTCTTGAGTTTGATTTTTTCTTCCCTAAGCTCTTTTATTTTACTTATGTTTATCTTATTGCTTGCATTCTCATATTGGATTGATTAATTGCTTCCACTAATATTAGTCTTAATTCTCACTCAAAGCAAAAGTTTTTAGTTGATATTGATCTTTGTGAACAACCACCCTTCCTCTTGGTTGCTATAAGATATTTCAATTGGTATCAGAGCCGGTGCTCTTGACAAAAAACATAATCATCTAAAAGTTGATCTATGGCAACCTTAAATGGGTTTATTTCTAAAATGGATTTTTCAATAAACAAACCTCCATTCTTTGATGGAAATAATTTTCAGTTTGAAAACTAAGAATGGAATATTTTCTCATGAGTGATGATATTGATTTATTGGATATTGTTAAAAATGGTGTTTGGATTATTACACCCAAAAATCAATCTCATGCTTACGATGAACAATAATTTTTATTAAACATTAAAGCCATAAGAATTTTAAGAAATTCTTTAAATAAAAATTGTTTTGAAAAAATTGTATCATGTGTTAATGCTAAGGATATTTAGAATTACCTTAATTCTACTTACAACAATAACACTACTTGTGAAGAGAATGAACTTATGAAGAAAATCAAACAACAAGAAGCATAAAATGAAAAGAGCTCTCAAAATTGCTACATGGGTGGTCACACATGCTTAATTTCCCTTGAAGAGGATGAGGAGACACTATCAAGAAGAGAAAGAAGTTTAAAATGCTCAACTTCAATATCTTTAAGCTATGATGAAATAAGCAAGTACTCTATAGAATAAGATGACGAGGTAACATCAAGTTTCTCTAACTTTAATATTATGATGATCATGCACTCTCACATATTGAATTACTAATTGCATTAGAAACTATGCAAAATGCTCTTCAAAAGCTAAAGAAGAAAATTAAGAATTTCAAAACTCAAATTAGAGATTGAAAATTTAGAATGAGTTTTTGAAAAAAGGGAATCTTTCTTTAACTTTATCAAAAAATATTTTAGAAAAGAAAAATAAAGAGCTTTTGATGAAGAGTTTTGACAAGACTTTGAAAAAGAATGAAGTTCTTAAGGATGAGATTGTTAACTTAAAGTTTTCACTTTCAAATTTTATAAAAGAAAAAGAAAATCTTGATGCTTTGTGATGAAATCAAGGCTGATCCTTTACCACCAAGCAAGCCACGAATGGATCCATTAAAGTATGAGGGTCCAATCACACGAGCTAAAAGCAAGAGATTCAAGGCTGCCTTGTGTTCTTTCATGGTCCACGTGATAGATAAGATGCATTCAAGAAGCAAGGATAGCGAGTTGGACTTAGAAGATCAAGATTCAACTTTGATTAATTGTATTTCATTCATGGATTAAAGCCCAACGTAAAGACATGAAGATCAACTCTGATTTATGTTGAATTCAAGCCCAAATGTAAAGCCCAAGTCCAAGGTTGAATATTCAAAATCAAAATCCAAGTCAAACTAGGAGTTTTCTTTTAATAAGTCCAAGTTAAAATAGGAGTTTTCTTTTCTTTTAATTCAAAGTTTTATTTATTTAGGAATCTTGGCCACATATCCTAGTTATTCTAAGATTAGGATTAATATGTTTTAAACTCTATAAATAGAGCTATGTAATTCGGCAAACACATATCTTTGATTGAATAGAAAACATTGTTTTTGCTTAAAGAGTTTCTTTAAGTGTTCTTGAGATTAAAACTTATTGTTTAGGTTTTGATTTCACTTCTATCTTAATTTAATTCTATTAACTTGTTAGTTTCTAGGATTAATTAAGTTCATCCCATTATAGCTATTGATCTTATTTCTTTATAAATAAGGGTGATAGTTCTGCAAATATCTTTTGGCAAACCTTATAAGAATCGATCTTGGTGTGTATCCTTCTCTTCCTTAGAAGGTTTACATCATTTGGTATCAGAGCTAGCTTACAAGGTTTGGTTACGTATCCTATTTGTTATCTTTGTTGTTCTTCTACTCACATACTCTTTTATTTGGTTAAAGTCTTCGAAACGTTCTAGGTAAATTAGTTTGTGATATCTTTATCTTGTTATTTCGTTTCCTTTAATTTGCTTGATCAAAGTCTTCGAGACGTTTCAATCAAATTAAGCTCTATATGTTTTCTTCTTGTTTGGTTATAAAAAAAAAATTTGTGTGTGGATCTGGATTATTGATCCGAAGTGAGGCTTAAAAAAAGAAAAAAAAAGAAAAAAAAGAGTATAGAAAGCAAGATTTGGAGCTGATTCAAAAAAAAAGATTGACTTGGTCAAGGTCAAAATCCAAAGAAAATCAGGTTTGAAGATATCACATAACCTTCTCTTTTCAATTCCTTTTCCTATTCTACTTTTCCTTAATTGTTTCCTATTCGATTTCTTATATTCCTCTTTATCATTCTGTTATTCTATATTTCTTCTACTTCCATCCTTATTCTTAGTTCGTTATTTTATTCTCCTTTTCCTCTAATTCATCTTTAGCTTAATTAATTTCTGTTCTAGCTTGTTAATTGTATTTTATTAAGTTGGTTGTGATTTTTACTTTTACAATTTGAGTTAATTTTGAAGGGCACAAAGACAAACTCTTTCTTTGATTAAGTGCAAATACGTGAGGGAGAAACCAATCTTCTTGAAACCATGTCTAACCAATCTTCTTCCAAAGATTCCAACCACGAAATTCCAAATATGGGAGCATTCATAGAGGCTATAAACTCCAAACTTGAACGACAATGGCTTGATAATGAAAATAGGTATGCTGAAATGATGGATGAACTAATAAAAATCAAATCTAAATTGAGAGGTAGGAGCTTTCGAGATGAGGAAAGTATGTCTAGAGCGAGGAGAGAAACGTGGAGAGATGAAGAAGAATGGGGAGATAGAACCGAAACTCACCATGGGAGAAATAAGGTAGATTCAAACTTGGGTAGTATTAAGCTTACAATTCCTTCCTTCTAAGGTAAGAGTGATCCCGAGTTGTATCTAGAGTGGGAAAAGAAGATTGAGAGGGTATTTGAATGCCATAACTATAGTGAGGAGAAGAAAGTAAAATTGGCCGTAGTTGAATTCACCCATTATGCCGCAATTTGGTGGGATCAACTAGTGAGTAATAGGCGTAGGAATGGTGAGGGGGAGATCCAAACATGGGCTGAAGTGAAATGAATAATGAGAAAACGCTTTGTTAAACGCTTTGTTCCTTCTCATTACTATAGAGAGTTGTACAATAAGCTACAAAGTTTGGTACAAGGGGGAAAGAATGTAGAGGAATATTATCAAGAGATGGAGATTACGTTGATTAGGGCCAATATAGAAGAGGATAAGGAGGCTACTATGGCTCGATTTTTGCATGGTCTTAACAAAGATATTGCTAATCTTGTTGAATTGCAACATTATGTAGAGATGGAGGACATGCTACACATGGCAATCAAGATAGAGCGACAGTTGAAGGAAAATAGCAAGAACTCATCTTCAACAAATTCTAATTGGAAATCCAATTGGGAAGGTCCAAATTCTGCCTAAAACAAAGGAAAGGAAGTGTCTAAAGATAATAAAGCCGAAACAAAGGGGGATCAAAGTAATAAAGGCCAAACTCAAGAAGGCAAGCCCAAAAAGATCCAATGGTTCAAATGCTTAGGCTATGGACATATCTCTTCTCAATGTCCAAACAAGCGCACTTTAGCATTAAAAGGAGGCCAATTGGTGTATGCTAGTGAAGAAGATAGTGGAGCTGAAAGTGATGAAGATTCAATGCCCGAATTGGAAGATTGCTATTCCGATGATGGAGCTAAGCAAGAGAGGCATTCAGGTGAGCTAGGTGGAGTCACCATTAGATCCTTGAACGTGCAACAAGGGGCTGATGATGAAAGCCAAAGAGAGAACATCTTCCATACACGTTGTTTGGTAAGAAAAACTCCTTGTGTTTTAATTATTGATAGTGGTAGTTGCACTAACATTGCTAGCACAATGATGGTGGATCGATTGAAATTTCCAACAACTAAACATCCAAAACCATATACTCTTCAATGGTTGAATGATTCGGGAGGTATTAAGGTTACAAAGCAAGTTAGGGTGGCGTTTGGTGTACAAAAGTTTTAAGATGAAGTATTATGTGATGTGATCCCAATGTAAGCTTGTCATCTACTTTTGGTAAGGCCATGGCTGTTTGATAGAGATGTCATCTACAAGGGGCGTTCAAATTGCTATTGTCTTACACTTCACAACAAACTTTATACTCTTACACCTTTAAGTCCAAAGATTGTTAATGAAGACCAACGTACAATGAAACTTAAAGTTGCTGCCTATGAAGAAGAAAAAGAAAGAGAGAGAGAGAGTGCACGTGAAAAAGAAAATGTGCACAAGCAAAAGGAGAGCTGTGTGGAAAACCATGAAGGGTGTGAGAAAAGAGAGGAAAAAGGAGAGAAAGAGAGTTTGCGCAAAAACAAAACATTGAGTTATAAGGCACAAGAAAAAGGTGAGTTGAGTGCAAAAGAGAGAAAAGTGAGCTTTATGGCAAGAGAGAGAGATGTGAGAAAAGCTTTAATGTCACAAAAATAAATACTTGTGCTTGTTTACAAAGAAAGTTTTCTAACCACTAACAATCTTAATGTTTCTTTGCCTTCAAGTTTTAAGTCTCTTTTGCAGGAGTTTGAGGACGTGTTTCCCGACGAAATTCTAAGTGGGTTACCACCCATTCGTGGAATTGAGCACCAAATTGACTTTGTACCCGGTTCTACCATACCCAATAGGCCGGCATATAGAGCAAATCCTGAGGAAACCAAAGAATTACAACGCCAAGTGGAAGAACTTCTTATTAAAGGTTATGTTAGGGAAAGTTTAAGTCCATGTGTTGTTCCTGTTATACTTGTCCCTAAGAAAGATGGTTCTTGGCGTATGTGCGTGGATTGCCATGAAATTAATAAAATAACTATTAAGTATCGTCATCCTATACCTAGGTTAGATGATATGCTTGATGAGTTGCATGGGGCTGTTGTGTTCACTAAGATTGATATAAAAAGTGGTTATAATCAAATTAGAATGAAAGAGAGTGATGAATGGAAAACAACATTCAAAACTAAATTTGGTTTATATGAGTGGTTAGTCATGTCGTTTGGTTTAACTAATGCACCTAGTACATTCATGAGATTAATGAATCATGTTTTGTGTGCTTATATAGGCAGGTTTGTGGTTGTCTATTTTGATGATATACTTAATTATAGCAGGTCTTATGATGAACATGTAAAGCACGTGCGTTTAGTTCTTGAAACTTTACGCAAAGAAGTTTTGTTTGCTAACCTCAAGAAGTGTGATTTTTGCACAAACAAACTTGTTTTTCTTGGTTTTGTTGTTAGTGCAAAAGGAATTGAGGTTGATGAAGAAAAGGTGAAGGCAATCCCCGATTCCCATAAATGCAAGTGAAGTTCGAAGTTTTCATGGACTAGCAAGCTTCTATAGGCGTTTTATGAAAGATTTCAGTACCATTGCCGCACCACTGAATGAATTAGTGAAGAAAGATGTGAAGTTTAATTGGGGAGAAGCACAACAATCAGCGTTTAACTTGCTGAAACAAAAATTTACTTCTTCTCATATTCTATCTCTTCCTAATTTTGATAAAACTTTTGAGATTGATTGTGATGCTTTCGGTATAGGTATTGAAGCTGTTCTAATGCAAGATGGAAAGCCAATAGCCTATTTTAGTGAAAAATTGAATGGAGCAAGCCTGAAGTATCCAACTTATGACAAGGAACTCTATGCACTTGTTAGAGCTTTAGAAGTATGGCAACATTACTTGCTGCCCAAAGAGTTCGTGATCCACACCGATCATGAATCCTTGAAGTACTTAAAGGGTCAAAACAAGCTGAATAGAAGACATGCTAAATGGAGTGAGTTTATTGAAGCATTTCCTTATGTCATCAAGTACAAGCAAGGTAAAGATAACATAGTGGCCGATGCTTTATCTAGAAGGTATGCTTTACTTGTTGTTTTAGATGCCAAATTACTAGGCTTTGAACAAATAAAAGACTTATATTATGATGATAGTAATTTCGGCCAAGTGTATAAGGCATGTGAACAAGGTGCGTTTGATAAGTATTATAGGCATGATGGTTTTCTTTTCTTTGAAAAACGTTTATGCATTCCTTCTTGTTCTATGCGTGATTTACTTATGAAAGAAGCATATGAGGGTGGTTTGATGGGACACTTTGGTGTTCAAAAGACTTTAGATGTATTGCATGATCACTTTTATTGGCCTTGCATGAAAAAGGATGTTATGCGATTTTGTGCAAATTGTATTGTGTGCAAACATGCTAAGTCTAAGCTTTAACCACATGGTTTGTATATGCCTCTCCCTATACCTAGTTCACCTGGGGTTGATATTTCTATGGATTTTGTACTTGGATTACCTAGAACTAGGCATGGGCATGATAGCATATTTGTTGTTGTTGATAGGTTTTCAAAGATGGCACATTTTATAGCTTGTAAGAAAACTAATGATGCACAACATATTGCTAACCTATTCTTTAGAGAGGTAGTGCGTTTACATGGTATGCCACGCACCATAGTTAGTGATAGGGATACTAAGTTCTTGAGCTACTTTTGGAAGACTTTATGGGGTAAGTTAGGTACACGCTTGTTATTTTTAACAACTTGTCACCCACAAACCGATGGTCAAACTGAAGTAGTAAATAGAACACTATCACAACTGCTACGCACCATGGTAAAACGCAACATTAAGAGTTGGGAAGATTGCTTGCCGCATGTAGAATTTGCTTATAATAGAACCATGCATTCTTCAACTAAATTCTACCCTTTTGAGATTGTCTATGGGTTTGTACCTTTGAGTCCTTTAGATCTGATTGCTTTACCTTTAAAGGAACAAAATAACCTTGATGGCAAGAAAGAGGCCGAATATGTGCTTAAATTGTATGAACAGGTTTGAACTAATCTAGAGCGCAAGAATGAAGCAAATGCTAAACACGCCAACAAAGGAAGAAAAGAGGTGATCTTTGAACCCATAGATTGGGTACGGATATACATGCGCAAAGCAAGATTTCCAAACCAAAGAAAAAGCAAGTTGATGCCAAGGGGAGATGGACCTTTTCAAGTGTTGGAATGCATCAACAATAATGCTTACAAGATTGACTTGCCCGGTGAGAATGGAGTTAGTGCTACATTTAATGTTGCTGATTTATCTCCATATTCTTTTGATGAAGGTCTTGATTCGAGGACGAGTCCTTTCGAGGAGGGAGGGGATGATGAAATCAAGGCTGATCCTTTACCACCAAGCAAGCCACGAATGGATCCATTGAAGTATGAGGGTCCAATCACATGAGCTAGAAGCAAGAGATTCAAGGCTGCCTTGTGTTCTTTCATGGTCCGCGTGATAGATAAGATGCATTCAAGAAGCAAGGATAGCAAGTTGGACTTAGAAGATCAAGATTCAACTTTGATTAATTGTATTTCATTCATGGATTAAAGCCCAACGTAAAGACATGAAAATCAACTCTGATTTATGTTGAATTCAAGCCCAAACGTAAAGCCCAAGTCCAAGGTTGAATATTCAAAATCAAAATCCAAATCAAACTTGGAGTTTTCTTTTAACAAGTCCAAGTTAAAATAGGAGTTTTCTTTTCTTTTAATTTAAAGTTTTATTTATTTAGGAATCTTGGCCACATATCCTAGTCATTCTAGGATTAGGATTAATATGCTTTAAAATCTATAAATAGAGTTATGTAATTCGACAAACACATATCTTTGATTGAATAGAAAACCTTGTTTTTGCTTAAAGAGTTTCTTTAAGTGTTCTTGAGATTAAAACTTATTGTTTAGGTTTTGATTTTACTTCTACCTTAATTTAATTCTATTAACTTGTTAGTTTCTAGGATTAATTAAGTTCATCCCATTATAGCTATTGATCTTATTTCTTTATAAATAAGGGTGATAGTTCCGCAAATATCTTTTGGCAAACCTTATAAGTATCGATCTTGGCGTGTATCCTTCTCTTCCTTAGAAGGTTACATCATTTTGCTAGGTTCTCAAAGAACATCTTGCATAAGACAAGGATTAGGCTACAATGATACATCGCCTACGACACATAAGACTAATTTTATGAAAGCATCTCATTCTTCAAATGATCATGCATCAACTAGCATACAAGTGAATGTTGCTAAGGTGTCCTTGCTAAATATGATCATTCTAAGCATATATATAGTAATACTCATACATATAAGAATAGATTTCATGTCAGTAGTATGCAAAGCATTGCACAAAAATTTTATGGATATTGTTACTCTTGCAATGCATATGGACATAAAGTGTTTAATTATAAACCTAGGAGATACTTTCATTCATCTCATGCTAGATCATTTATTAGATATTGCACTTATTATAATAGAAATGGTCATTTTGCTTATAATTGTGCTTTCAAGAGGAAAAAATCCAAAACTAAGATGGTTTGGGTTGTCTAGGCAGTGGTTTCGAGCGCACACCCAAGTGTCTTTCGCGACTACGGCATTGCAAGGCTTTTCAACCTAATCGAAGCACGCTAACTAGTCATTGAGACTAGCAAGGAGATGAGAGTCGCCACTCAAGTAATCACCGGGACACTTTTACTAATGAGTAGCGTTTCTCAAATTCCATAAGGAAGCTTATGCTATAGAGTCCAGAGATGGATCTGAAGGCTAACTTTCTTATTTGTGTATATAATTTTTTAATTTTATTATTTAAAAAATTATTTCCTATAAATGCAAGTAATTTATATACAAGCATACCAAATAATAAACCTAAGTCTAGCCCATTTTTATTCAAGCCCAGCCCATATTATAATAGTTTTACATTTATACTTTTGATTTCTAGCCTTTAGACCTAATGGACTACTTATTATGATGAGGCCCATTCAGTATGATCATAATTCTAATTAAGTCTAAACCCTAACTAAGCATGCCAAAGCTTGATAAGTCTACTTAGATTTTAGGGTTTTAAACCTAGTTAAAGTTGATTAGCTTATTAGACTACCAAATTCATATTGGATCAGTTTTTAACCGTAAGTTTATTTAGCCTATTTTAATTAATCAATCATATAATCACATATTTAATTAATATACAATAAACAAAATAAAGCAAAAGTAAAACCTAATAATTACAACACGCCTATAACTATGATGGCGAAAAGGAAAAGACTATACAAAAGCCAAAATAAATAAAAATTGCCAAAAAGCAAAAAAAATTGGAGGCTAGCTTGAGCAACCGATTGGCTCAACGTAAAGCCAATTGGCTCTAGGTTTTTCAGGCTGATTTTCATTGTTTGTCAGTATAATTTCGCATCCCCAGAGCCAAATTTTGTATGTACATACTTAAAATCGATTAGAATAAAAGAAAAATAAGATACAAACATTAAAAATAAGAGCGACAGAAGTCAATTGAACAATCAAAACTCTAAATTGATAAAAACCCTAAGTGTAGTAAATTAACAAATGGCAAAATTAATCAAGAAAATCATATTTAATAGGCGCAATTACCTAATCATAATGGAAAAATACATCTAAATATTAATCCTATAACATGTTTCTAATTATATCTAAAACCCTAATTGGTAAAATATCATATTTTAAAACCGTAAGTTCTTATTATCAGAATCAAACCCAATAATCATGTATATTCATCATAAACCGTAATTTAATCATACTTATCATAAATAAAAATCCTAATTATGTTTTTAAAAACAAAAAATCAAAATAAAATAAAAGGAACAAAAGATCCGATTTTATGATGATGGTGAATGTAAGATTGAAGAAATCCTCAGGTTGTCACTGTTAATGTTGGATCTGCAGGTCTCAGGTGATGAGGATAAATTGAATTGAAGATCGAATAGGAATCTAGTGCTAAATATGGCTTAGAAAAACCTTCTATCGATTAGAAAAGTTTCCAAAAAGAGATTGTTTCTTTAGTGGCTTGTTTCCTACAATTGTTCTTTCTTAGTGGCTTGGATTCTCTAATGTCAAATAAGATGGACAATATTTTTCTTTCTTTTCTCTCTTGATTTTCTCTCTGTATTTTCTTTCTCAGTGTCTCTCAAGTGTTGATTTACTTACTGCCAATTTTCAATACTCGATCCTCCCCCAAAATCTTAAACACCTCTTTCTATTTATAGAGGTAGGTTATTCAAGGAAAACCATAAAGGAAGCAATAGATTTTAGAAATATATCGATAAACATCAGATTTTATTTTTAAAATTTAAATAATTATCGATAGAAATAATAATTATCATCAAGAAAACCTTCTAGAATCTGTATCTAGACGTGAAATCATAATAAAAAACAACATCGAACTACAAAAATCCCAACAAAGTATATGTAGAGTCAATTGGTTCTACTTAGAGCCAAATGTAGAGCCGATGGGCTCTTATAGAGAGAGCTTTAAAAATTATGATTAGGTCCCTGAATTTGTAAAACTGCCATTTTGACCTCAAACTTAATTTTTCTGACAATTAGGTCCAAACTGATTTCAAAAAGGTAATTCCAGCTGGATTAACCTCGACCCTAGCCTCAGACTCACCTGTCCTTCACCTCTTGAGACCCGACAAGGCAGTAACTTTCATCATAGGATTTTCTATTTTTCTCTCGATATCTAGATCTTGAAAAGTGGTGCTCACAGTTGCCCCTGATTTTTCAGGATTTATGAGCATGAAAATGTGTTAAATAAATAGAGACAAATTATAGACATCAAGGATATAGCAAAAGAATATGTGAGCTGTGGAAGCCACACTTCGTAATCTCAAACTTCTATTACTGATTCAATATGGGGCCACGCCTGCTTAAGTTGAGGACTTCACCTACTGAGGTTGAGGACTTTGCTCCATTTGGGATCTGAGAACTTCGTCTGCTTGGATTTCGTCTGGTTGGATTGAGGACTTCGCCTGCTCTTTAAGAACTATGTCCATTGGAATTGGGATCCATGCCCATGGAATTGGGACCTATGCCTATTGAATTAGTGATTGCAGAGACTTCCCTCTAGCTATTTTCCATTATAGGAAACTATTTACAGCTTCGGGTCAATTTGTTAATTTTTCACTTTCGGGTACTTAGGTTGAAATTTCCCACCTCAATGCGTAATTTGATTTTTTTGATGCTTTTCGAAAGCTATACTGGCATTTGGCCTATCCAGGGACTAAAACATAATTTTTCTCGATCAGGGAACTTGTAATTTTCTCGAAAATTTTCCCTTAAGGTGTCAATTAGACTTCTATATGTCTTTTATGGACTTGTACTTACTTTTTGGACTAAAACTTGATTTTGACAGATCAGGGATCTAAATGACATTTTTGTCCCTTCTTTAGGATATATATATGGGCTTATGTCCGTACTCTTTCTTCACCCTACCCATTTCCTTAGTTTTCTCTCTAAAGCTCTTTTTGTTCTTTTTTTGATTTCTCACTCAATTCTTCCATAAAATCAGTCCCAAAATGGCAAGTTCTTCTTTTAGATTTGTTGGATGCACCACAATCATACCAAATTGGGAGTCTTTCATCCTGATTGTTCGCCAAAATGACCTTAGGCTAATGAAAGGAGAGAAGATTCCTCTTTTAGCAAAATTGAGCACCTATCGTGCCTTTTAAGCCGTCAGAGAGTTAATCTTTTGGCTTAAAGTATATTTTTTGCGACTTAGAAACTTAGTATGCATGTTATTTACTCAAAATATATGAAGAATTGCAAGAAATTAAGAAAAATCTTGAAACCCTAGCCTGTAGAGCCGATTCGGCTCTACATAGTGCAAATCGGCTATGCATAGGCCAGACGAAGGTCTTTTAGGGTCTTTTGCAAAAAATAACACTAGATAGACATATACTTAGCTCTTTGAAGTCTTTTTATATGCATGTGTTGTTTAATTACCTATTCTTTACCTTCTAAGGTGATGTGGTGTCGATCCGATTCGTCTGGAATTTCTATGGCGCACACGAGTCGTTTGATGAGCATCCTAGCTTAATTCACACTAGGATTAGAGACATCAGCTTTCATCAGTTTGTAGCCACACTTCCCTCGGTTATTGAGAGGGCCGATCACCCTTTAGCCTATATGGTGGATGGATATGACTCACACCTTCCATAATCTAGTTGGTGAGCTGACTCTCTCTTCCGTTTCATTTTCTGCTATTACTGGCATCGACTTATCTGGCACACTTGTGCCCTTCAATTATTCGATCCACCATCAGTGTTCCGATGCTCGAGAGTGCTTCATCATCAATTTACTAGGGTTCTTACCGACATATAAGAACTCGCAATGCATTGCTTACCAGTGCATCCCTCTCCAATATCGAGGCTTCATTCCTTGGACTGCTCGGAAGGTTGAGCATATGGCTCGAGCTTTTCTGGTATACCTCTTTGGTATGATCTTGTTTAGTGACTCGGGGAACTCACTAAACCAGTCTGTGGGACTTGGACCAGGTCTTTTCTTACGGATGGGGGTTTGCAGCTCTCGCGTATCTATATCATTATATGGATGTCACTATCTGACGTAGTAAGAGGATTTGCGGCCTTTGGTACACGATCCACGTAAGTTATTCTCTGACTTCTTTTCTCCAGTTCCTTTTTTATATAGATATTGTGCATGCTGGCACTTTGTTCAACAAGTTTGGGCCTTGGAAAATGGCCTTCTAGTGGGCTCATAGCCCATCTGCACTTCACGGGCTTTTCCTCATCTGAGACGTTGGGGTGCAAGCAGGACTTTTATGCTAGAGTAGTCACAAGTCCACGTTCACCACATGTGGATCAACAGACTAACCTAGAACATGGTAAATATAATTCATTAGTCATATTCATGCGTTATTTATATTGTTACTTACCTCTTCTGTTCACAGATTCAGAGCGATTGGCTAGGAGAGTGCAACCAATGGGAGCTTTATATGTTGTCCGTAGTTGACCTAGAGCAGAGGAGGGTTCTACTGGCAGGGCCTGCCTGTCAAGCTTGGTATCTCAGTGAGACAATTTACGGCTGGGAGCAAGGTCCTAGCAGGCGCCGAGTCCTTTTATCCCCTTCTTTTTTTATGTTTTAGACTGTGGATCTTGCTGGGGAGGAACTAGCGGAGTGCTTGAATAAGTATGACGAGAGTGAAGACCTTACCATTTGATCGCGACTGACGAACTACACCTCATTCATCCCTCAGTTGCTTGGGATTTTACCTCTTAGCAATGATGCTATTGTCAAGGTATTTTCTCGAATTCACTTAGAGTTTTCTCTCTCTTTGTCGTGTATTGCTCTTTTATTCTTTTATTTACAGCTTGTTCGCCAGGCTCTTGCTACTCGTGAGGCGAATGAGGGAAGGTCCTCCCGACGCTTCAAGCCTTCTTATGCCACAGGCTCATCTGCGGATGTAACTTCCGAGGCACCTCCTACAACCATATCTGATGTGGTTCTAGGGAATGTTTCATTCCTGCCTAATCTAATGGTTTCATATTGGAGCCCACTCAGTGTGATAAAGCACCGACTCGTCATGGATCAATATTTTCCTTCGGAGTTCATTCCGAGCACTTGCTTTTCTCTCGTGTTTTCACCTCTTGATTTTTCTGCAAAGGTTATTGACATATATACAAATATAGGTTTAACGGGATTAGTTCGAGCATGTACATCTACTAGTCGGGGCTGCAAGGAGATAGTTCTTCGTCCTCAGCGAGGACTGGCATGTAAGGATCAAAATAAAGTATAAATTATGAGATGCAAAACCTATGCACGAAATGTGCTAACTAATTTTCCTTTTGCATTTTCATTAAAGGGACCACGAGGGACTGCAGGGGGAACTGGACGACCAGCAACGTAAGCTTGATGCTCAACAATGTCGAATCGACATGCTAACTCTTCAACTATTGGCCTTACAAGCCCAAGGGATGGATGCTGAATTGGTTAATGAGATGGATAGTTTAGGAGGGAACTCGACTTTTGATTTTCCTTTGCATGTACTTTTCTTCTAACTGTTTATAAAACTTGAGACCTTGTCTAGACTTTTATATTTTTAAGATATATAAAATGTGGCTTTTGATTTACCCCCCCCCCCCCCCACTTTGCTTATTTCTTTTCTTGCATTATATGAGCTTGCTCACACTGAAAATTAAGTAAAACACTCAAAAATTGCCAAGACGAGTTAAGAATCACATCCAGAGGCCATATAGCCAAATCTCTTTTATTTTATTTTTCTTTCTCCTTTGCCTTAACTTCTGCCTAAGTTGTCCTTTCTAGTTTTCAACTTTGCAGGCTCTTGTCTTATCTTTTATCTAAGCCGCCCTTTTAGGTTTTCAACTTAGCTTTTTTCTTTTCTTTTTTCTTCTTTTTGCAGATTGGGCTATGGGGGAAGCTTTAAATATTGACCTCCCCTGCCTCTACTCGATTTAAGAGTACTCAAGAACTAGCTGCCTTGTCTAAGGATACAAATGCATATGGGAAGAGAAAGAGAAAAAATATGCTTCTTTTCAAATCCCATTTATTCTGCTTAGGACTTTTAGTTTTCTTTTTTCTTTCAGTTAGTGCATAAAATAGTAAATAGATATACATATGTTTGATAAAAATTCTAAACAATTTTATTCATTCGATAAAAGCCTGGATGGATATATTTTGATTTCTCATGATATAACTCCTGTCATTAGTCAGTCTTTTCAGATTTTATAGCTACTTATTTTCTCTCTTTTGCCCTGCCTTTTGCTTGACCATCATTTTTAGGTTTTCTGATCAGCAAGCTTTTTCTTCCATTATTCTCTTTTTTTACTTTACTATACATGGCATTTCTTGAGATGATCTATATTGATTGGCTCTGTGAACTCATTTCCCTCCAAGTCTGAGACCTTAGCAGCACCTCTAGCAAGATCTTCTTTAGCAAAGTATGGGCCTTCCCAGTTCGGTCTAAACTTTCCTCTTCGATAGAATGCAGTAGGCCTTATATGCTTCAATACTAGATCACCAGCTCTGATCTTTCCAAACTTTACTTTCTTATTGAATGCTCTGGTTATCCTTTTCTGATACAACCACATGTAATATAGGGTTTCATCCTTCTCTCATCAACTAAAGCCAATTGCTAGTACCTTTGCTCAACCCACTGGTACTTTAGTATTTCAGCTTCCAATACAACTCTCAAAGACTTCAACTCTAACTCAACTAGCAAAACTGCTTCAATCCTATAAACCATAGAGTATGGTGTTTGCCCAGTCGATGTTCGCTTAATTGTCTGAGATTCCCAAAGTGCAAAGAGTAATCAAAATGACTAACCCTTGTGATTCCATACCATCTTCGAAAGTATTTTCTTCAGATTCTTATTGGCTGCTTCTACCGCTCCATTCACTTGAGGTCTATACGGAGAAGACATGTGATGCTCAATCTTGTATTCTACTAGTAGATCCGTTGTCTCACCCATGAACTATACCCCGTTATCCATCATGACATGATGTGGGGCCCCATATCTGTAAATTAGTTTCCTTTCTATAAATCTAGCCATCTGCCTTGCCCCCATGGTGGTGAATGACTCAGCTTTGACCCATTTTGAGAAGTAGTCAATTACTATGACTATGAACCTATGGCCATTCGAAGGAGGCTTTATCTCTCCGATGATGTTGATCTGCCAAGCTGCAAAAGGCCAAGGAGACGTTAAGTTGTGCAGCTCGATTGGAGGCACGTGACTCAAGTCACTATACAACTGGCATTCATGACATCTCCTTACTAACGCTATGCAATCCTTCTCCATTGTTAACTAGTAATAACCTTGCCGCATGATCTTCTTGGTTAGTACTATATCGCTCATATTAGGCCCGTATACTCCTTTGTGTACTTCCTCCATCACTACTTGAGGTTCTGCTTTAGTTACACATCGGAGCTATACACCCCACGCCATTCTTCTATACAAGACTCCCTTGTGACTGATGTAGTTCCTGGCTTGAACCCGCACCACGTACCTTTCCTTGGCTGTCGCTTCTTCCGAATACTCCCTACTTTCTATGAACTTCTTCAGATTGTAGAACCATGGCTTCTCTTTTGATATCTGAACTTGCATTATCTGATGCCCTTAATAATATGGTGCACCTGATTTCACAATCACCAAAGGCTTCATCAAAAGTTGCGAGGGATTGTCCCACATAGATGAAAAAGTAGCTAGCGCATCCGCCATCTGATTCTCGTCCCAAGGCAAGTGTACAAAAGAACACTTAGAGAAGTTTCACACTAAGGTCCTGAGATAGTTGATGTACGGCTTCAACTTCTCTTCTTTTACTTTCCATTCCTCGAGGGCTTGTCGAATTACCAGTATGGAGTCTCTGTAGACCATTAAATGCTTAGCTATTGCTACCATGACTACTTCTAATCCAAATAAACATGCTTCAGACTCTGCCATGTTATTGGTCACTTTAAAATCCAATCTCTTGGCCCTTTGCAGCATCTCCCTTTTTACTGTGATCAAAACTACTCCTAAAACTGCACCCATTACATTCACAGCTCCATCGAAGTACATCTTCCATTCTTGGATCTTGATTGCCCCTACATTCTCATCAGGAAATTCCAAATCCCAAGCGATTATTAACCAGTTCTTGCTATTCAAAATTCCAATTGCCAAACGGATTTCTCAATCTCATAAAGCAATCTAAACATCACAATTCACAACGTCTCATGAATAATGCATTATCTTATTAATACTGAAAACAAGAAGAATACAAAACCAACTCAAACAATCCAACAATATAATATCAAGACAACATAGTAAAGAATCCCAATGGATTAAATCAGTCTAGCTAAACATGTTCATATTTAAAACAATCTAGGAAATCAATTACAATGAAAGAATAATGAAAATAAAACATGTATACCCTTTTCTCTCGAATTGGATGAACAGCTCCAAATTTGGATCTACACTTTGATTAATCTCCCAAACTGCCTCTTGAATTGCTCCACTATCGCTTTGCACTCCTGAACCTTGCGATTTCGGATTCTTACTCAATCGCAACTCTCTCGCACTCAACATCGCGTAAACCGAACTAGCCGCCAGGGCTCTATGTCACTCTTTTCCCCTCTCTTCTCTAAGAAAAATTCATTTTTCTTATATATTTAACTCAGCACAACCGTGGTCAAGGCTGACTTGGTCAAGATGGTCAAGTCCGAAGACATCGGGTCAAGACGGCCAAGTCCGTGCCGTCAAACCGTGGATCTCACCAAGTAGGGTTTTACCACGGCCGTGTTGCTCCCCGTGTTGGCCACCACGGGCCGTGTTTCTCCCCATGTTGGCCACCACGGGCCGTGCTGAAGGCCGTGGTGGCTATGGAAACCCTGCCCAAAGTGCCAATTTCAAGAATCAAAGCCAATGGTTGAGCACGGCCTATGCATTGCGGGTTCTTGTCTGATCTTGATGAATTCTCGTCCGTTACCGCACGTATTGATCTATAATTGCTTAAACACCAATGACGGTCCTATAAATGTTCCTGAAATGCAAAAGAACACAAAACACAGGTGATCTGGGAATAAAAGCACAATAATTGCTAACATACGCAATAATATGCAAGCAAATATGTGTAAAACTATGCTCATCAAGGGACCTTTACTCCAGCAACTCACTCTACTCAGCCCAGAGAGTTAAACTCGACTAGGGCAAATCCTAAACCATTCATCTATTACCTGACTCAAAATTTCATACCGGTGCGCACGCGGTCCTGATGCAACCTATCAAGTGGCATGTTCTACTGCCGTCTCATCCCGAGTCAACATGCAATCACAATAGCCATAATGCAGAAATGAAACATATATAAACAATAAATAAATAAAATATTAATCATTTAATCAGAGATATTACATAAAATCTTAGCATGACACATGTAAGCAGATATATGACTTTAACTCACAGTTCTAACGACCTCCTAGCTCTGCTCCGATGCCTCGGGTGGGGTGAGCCGAACTGATGGATTTATCTCACGGGAACAATTTAATCAGAAAAAGTAAAACATTTGACAATTAAACCTAGGTTTAGACTCCTAGGACTGACTGTTTAGAAATTTTTGACTCGGGTAAATTCTACTGAAAATCCGGCAGAACCTCCCCTAAATACGGACGTCTACCCCTCGTAAAACGGGTCTAGAATCTGCCAAAAAACACTTAAATATTTCAAAAAACATTTAACGGGAGTCGGGCCACCACACTACATTATTTTTTCCGACTCCGCCACACAACATAAAATATGATAACTGGCAGATGGTCCGACAAACTATTTATTTTAGTTAACAAACCTCACATAACTTTTCTAATATTCAACACAACAATTAAACACATAATTTTATCAATGAATTCTAAAATCAACGGGCCAAAGAAAATTACCGAGATGTTTGATTGCTCGGTCGACTCGCCTCCAACCGCCGGAGTCCGATCGACGATCCGAACGCACCAACGGACTTGAAACAACACGTTGATGACGATCCCAGCTTTCGATCTTTTGATCCAACCCCCGATCATCCGGAGAGATTTACAGACGATCTCAACCGTCAATTTTCAAACGGAGTCCGATTGCCACGAAATTGGTGCCATTGGAAAGCTTAATCTAAGGAGAGTTCGGATATGTCCTCCGATCAGCCAAAGCTCGATGGAAAAGTCAGAAAACTCGGCTTCCAACACCTCATCGGAACTCTTTCCTCCAGCCACCAAAGCCGACGCCGCTACTCCCAAAAGGAAGCCCTCAACTCACCAGTCATTTTAAGACCAAAATGCCGCCATTGGACGCCGGAAACGCTCAGAACGGTGGCAAGAAAGCTGTTGCCGCTTCCTCGCGTTCTCCCGCCATCGCCACCTGCTGGAGCCGCTGCACTCGCAGGCCTCCGCTGTACCTTCGGCCGTCGCCACCACGCTCGGCCGAGCCTCCCCCACTCTTCCACCGTTGACACAGCGCCTTACTCTTCCTCTCCTCTTCTTCCCCGATCTCCTTCTTCTCCTTTTCTTTTCTTTCTTCTCTATATCGATACCTGGTCCCTGAACTTTTCATCTTTACCATTTAGTCCCTCAACTTCTTAAATTACAACAATTTCACCTTGTAAAATTTTTAATTAATCCTTAAACTTTTCTTTAGCTTTTCACTTAAGCCCCTAACTATTTAATTTGGGCCAAATTAGAATTACTTATTTACCCTTGCTTTTAAATGTAAAATTATCAAAATGCCCTTGCCGACATATTTAATTTCAAAAATACTAAACATACAAATTTTCATTAAAATCCCATATTAATAAAATTATATTTTAATCCTTATTCCAAAATAAATTTTCAATTTAATCCTAACACACAATTAGTTTAATTAATCAATTTGCTAAATATTTTCTAATTAAAATTAACACTATTAGCTAATTAAAATTCATTATTCTTAAATAAATTCTTTTATAAAATATAATTTATTAATTATTTTATAACTCTCAAATATAGAATTTTAATTCATATATTCATATTGGGGAGAAAATTAAATGACCAAAAATATAATTTATTGCCTAAAGAATTTACTTAATTTATTTCTTGAAAATCAAACTAATTTGATATAGAAAAATAACTCTGTTATTTTTATCTAGCACTGAAATTCTACTTTAAATCATCCCAATTAAACTAATAAAAAATAAAGTAATATTAATTTAAAATAAAAACTCGTTATTAATTATTACTAATATTATTATTATTGAAAAGGAAAAATTTCGGGTATTACATCATAAGCTCTCAAAGTAGATTAAAATAAACAAAGCGATGTTTCTTAGTATAAGCATAAGCCTGCATATTTTAGGCCTAGAGCCTGGTTCCACACTTCTGGGCCAAGGCCTTTCAATACATAGGCTTAGGATACTTATAAGGAAAAACATCTCATATAGTAAGCAACAGGGTACCTAAGGGAGATTACTACAGTCATTACCATGGGCTGAGTCTTGGGTAAGGATAAAAGGCTCCCACAAGCAAAAAAGTATTCTTTCTTGACTCGTCTCCCACTCAATGGTCCATGTGACGAAGGAGATACATGCATTACTTGTGAGTGATGGTAGCTAGTGTCGCAATTCTAGGATTCAAGTGGAACCAAAGAACCACTTGCTGACGCCATCGGGGCTATAGGGACCAATGTGTACAGTGTCTGAAAGTGTAATGGGGCAAGAATAATCTGTTAAATAATAAAATTAAAGAGAAACACACACTGGAATCAACTTCTTTTATCCCTAGTGGAGTTGCTACTATTGGTGGCAGTTTTGGGCATGCACCCAAGTGTCTTTCGTGACTACGGCATTGTAAGGCTTTTCAACCTAATCGAGAACACGTTAACTAGTTACTGGGACACTTTTACTAATGAGTGGCGTTTCTCAGATTCCATAAGGAAACTTATGCCACAAATTCTAGAGAAGGATCCGGAAGCTAACTTCCTTATTTGTATATATTAGTTTTTAATTTTATTGTTTAACAAATTATTCCCTATAAATACAAGCAATTTATACACAGGCATACTAAATAATACACATAATACACCTAAGTCTAGTCCATTTTTATTCAAGCCCAACCCATATTAGAATAGTTAACCTAATTTACTAGTCAATATAGCCCACTTAGTCTAGCCCAATTACATGTTGTATTTTTTATTTCCAGCCTTTAGACCTAATGGACTACTTATTATGATGAGGCCTATTTAGTGGGATCCTAATTCTAATTAAGTCCAAGCCCTAACTAACCATGTCAAAGCCCGCTAAGTCTACTTAGATTTTACGGTTTTAGGCCTAGTTAAAGTTGATTAGCCTATTAGACTACCAAATTCAAATTGGATCATTTTTTAACCCTAAGTCTATGTTGCCCATTTTAATTAGTCAATCATGTAATCATATATTTAATTAACATACAATAAACAAAATAAAGCAGAAAGTAAAACCTAATTATTACAACCCGCCTACAACTACAATTGCGAAAAGGAAAAGACTTAAAAATATACAGAAGCGAAAATACATCAAAAATTGCCAAAAAATAAAAAAAAAAAATTGGAGGTTAGCATGAACAACCAATCGGCACTAGAGTTTCTAGGGTGATTTTCATCGTTCGTCAGTATGATTGCATCCCTAGAGCTGAATTTTACATGCACAAACATTATAATTGATTAGAATAAAAAAATAAGATAAAAACATTAAAAATAAAAGTGATAGAAGTCAATTGAACAATCAAAACCCTAAATTGACAAAAACCCTAAGTGCAGTAAATTAACAGATGACATAATCAATCAAGAAAATCATATTTAACAGGCTAAATTACCTAATTATAATGGAAAATAAATCTAAATATTAATCCTATAATATGTTTCTAATTAAAACTCTAATTGGCAAAATATTAGATTTCAAAACCTTAAGTTCTTATTATGAGAATCAAACCTAATAATCATGCATATTCATTAAAAAACTCTAATTTAATCATACTTATCATAAATCAAAATTCTAATCGTATTTCTAAAAATAAATAATCAAAAAATAAATAAAAGGAACGAAAGAACCGATTTTATGATGATGGTGAATGTATGATTGAAGAAACCCTCAGGTTGTCACTGTGAATGTTAGGTCTACCAGTCTCAGATGATGAGGATGCAGTTGAATCAAAAATCAGATAGGAATCTAGTGTTGGATCTAGCTTAGAGAAACCTTCTATCGATTAGAAATAGTTTCTAAAAATAGGTTCTTTCTTCAATAGTTTTTTTCCTAAAAAATTTCTTTCTTAGTAGCTTGGATCCTCTAATGTCAAACAATAACGATAGTAGTTTTCTTTCTTTTCTCTCTAGATTTTCTTTCTATATTTTCTCTTTTAGTGTCTCTCAAGTGTCAATCTCACTTACTGCCAATTTTCAGATCTAAATCCTCCCTCAAAACTCCTAAACACCTCTTTCTATTTATAGAAGTAAGGTTTCTAAGGGAAATCCTAAAGGAAGTGATAGATTTTAGAAATATATCGATAAATATCAGATTTTATATTTAAAATGTAAATAATTATTGAAAAATGATGATTATCATTAAGGAAACCTTCTAGAATCTGTATCTAGACGTGAAATCGTTATAAAAAATGACGTCAGAGTATAAAAATTCCAATCGGCTCTATGTAGAGCCGATTGGCTATCTATAGAGGGAGCTTTGAAAATTACGATCAGGTCCCTGAATTTATAAAACTACCTTTTTTACCCTCAAAACTTAATTTTTCTAACAATTAGGTCCAAATTGCCTTCAAAAAGGTAATTCCAGTTGGATTAAGCTCGACCCTAGCCTTGGATTCACCTATCCTTCACCTTTTGAGACCCAAGAAGCAATAACTTTCATCATAGGATTTTCTGTTTTTCCCTTGATAACTAGATCCGGAAAAGGGGTGCTAACAGGTTGCTAAGACTAACAATCAAGGACCCAAAAAAATGGGTGCCTAGAAAGCCATTTTCTTCTTATTAGATGCAACGTACAAAAAGAAGAAGACTTAGAGAAAATATAAAAATTGGCATGTATTAAAGGCCAAACTACTTTAATTGACATCAAACTCTAAGGTATTGGAATGAAAACGGTGAGCAATGGAAACTCAAAGAAATAGGAAGACCATCTCCATTTGGAGATTGAAGATAGAAAAGCTCATAAGGAGATTACCATCAATAAAGAGCTAAAATGAGAGAGAGGATTGAGGAACAAATGAAGTCTCTCAAATAGATTTGGAAAGTATAACTCCTTATTCAATATGCCATCGACAACATAAAATTAAGAAAGTTATAACAAAAATGGTACTCCTAAACCTTAGTCTTAACGTTATATGTTTAATGTGTTTGTGAGAAATTGTTTATTGAATATAAAAGTGTTAAATATGTCTTATTGTGCATACATGTTATATATTGATGTATGAATCTTGAGGTTTTACATAATTTGATGTGTAATAACCTTTGTATTATGCACTTAATCTTTTAATTTAATTCATGCTATATTTATTCAACAATCGGTACCATCATGGAGAATTCTTTATTATTTTGTTAATGTTAACCCTCAAGGACCTAATAAGTTAAAGGGTATCAAACTTATAGATTCTTGTAGATATACTTCAAGAAGGATGTTCTTGCATCATGCTTAAGAAAAAAGGAGGACATGAGCCAAGTTTGAGAAAGCCTGAGTGCAAATTAAGATGCATGCTCTTAGGGGAGTCTAAATGTTGATTATGCTAGAGTTGGAAAGAAAAAGTGAAGTATATCCATCTCTTGACTTACTTTGATTAAAATAATTTGAATTTCTATTTTCATACCCCTAAAGATTTCAAAGTATTATTTATCCTTGAATTGTTGAAAAGTCAATTTTACTCTTGAGATGAATACATCTTATTCTTGATTAAGCTAACCCCTTGCTCCTTGAAAGGTAGCTGTTTGTGCTTCTATTTTTTATAGGCAATATAATGAAGTACAAAGTGATCTTAAAGAGAAAATACTCAAGTACTCTTGATGAATATAAAGAGAGAAGTATCCCAATAAATAAAAAAGAAGGCACTTAAAGCTACTTAGAATGACTCTAGTGAATCCGAAGATGATGATGGCTTAAGTGATAATGTAGTAGACAATCTTTGCTTCATGGCAATGGAGGAACCTACAAATGATGAGGTGCATTTGAAGAGTACCACAAATGAGAGCAATTGGTACCTTGATAATGGTTGCTCAAGACAGATGACGGGCAATCTATATCTCTTCTTACACCTTAAGATGAAAAGAGGAGGTAAGATAATCTTAGGGTTTTTTATCAGTTTAGGGTTTTGATCGTTCAATCGACCCCCTATTGCTTTTATTTTAATGTTTTGATTCTACTTTCTGTTATTCTAATTGATTTAACTGTCTGTGCATGTGAAATTCGGCTTTGGGGATGTAAAAATATACTGATGAATTGACGAAAGCTAGCCTAGAACCCTAGAGCCGTAGGTTGTTCAAGCCCAACCACCATTCTTTTGGATTTTGGACGATTTTTGATGTGTCTCAACTTCAGTATAGTTTTTAGGTCTTTTTCTATTCGCAATCATAGTTGTAGCCGAGTTATAATAATTAGGTTTTACTTTCTACCTTAATTTTATTTATTATTGCTTGTTGTATGATTAATTAAATATGTGTCATATGATTGATTAATTAAAATGGGCCATATAGACTTAGGGTTAAAACTGGATCCAACATGAATATTTTTTTCCAATAGGTTAATCTACATTAACTAAGCCTAAAACCCTAAAATCTAATTAGACTTAGCGGGCTTTGGCATGGTTTAGTTAGGACTTGGGCTTAATTAGAATTAGGATCACAATGAATTGGCCTCCTCATAATAAGTAGTCCATTAGGTTTAAATGCTGGAAATCAAAAGCATAACATGTAATTGGGCTAGACTAGGTGGATAATTAACTATTAAACCAGGTTAACAACTTATGCATGGGCTGGGGCTTGAAAAAAATTGGCTAGACTTAGGTGAATTATGTGTGTTATTTGGTATGCCTGTGTATAAATTTTTTACATTTATAGGGAATAATTTGTTAAAAAATAAAATTAAAGATTAATATACACAAATAAGGAAATTGGCATCGGGATCCATCTCAAAATTTTATGGCGTAAGCTTTCTTATGGAATCTGAGAAATGCCACTCATTAGTAAAAGTGTCTTGGTGATTACTCAGGTGGCGACTCACATCTCTACACTAGTCTCATTGACTACTTAGCGTTTTCCCGATTAGGTTGAAAAGCCTTACAGTACCGTAATCGCTAAAGATACTTGGGTGTGCTCCCAAAACCGTCACTCCTAGAGGCGACCCCACTAGGGATAAGAGAAGTTGATTCTAGTGTATGTCTGTCTTTAATTTTATTATTTAACAGGTGATTCTTGCATCACTACACTTTCACACATTGTGCACATTGGTCTCTATAGCCCCGATGGCATCGATTACTGTTTCTTTGGTTCCACTTGAAACCTAGAATTATGACACTGGCTAACCATTACTCATTAGTAATGAGCAAGTTTTCTTTATTGCATGAACCGTTGAATGGGGAGACGAGCTAAGGAAGAGCACTTTTTGCTTGTGGAAGCCTTTTATCCTTACCTAAGACTCAACCCATGGTAATGATCATAGTAATCTCCCCTAGAAACCCTGTTGCTTGCAATATGATATGTTTTTCCTTGTAAGTATCTTAAGCCCATGTATTAAAAGGCATTGGCCTAGAAATGTGGAACCAGACTCTAAGCCCAAAATATATAGGCTTTTATGCTTATACTGAGAAACATCACTTTATTTGTTTTAATATGTTTTAATAGTTATGGCATGTGCTTCGGGCCTACTATCCCCTATAGATAGAGAGCCTAAACTAAAAAAACTAGGAAAGAAAGACTCACCAAGAACCGTGCAGGAGTCATAAGGTTAGAAGGAAAAATTGTATACTACTGTGTATGCTAACTTCTTTTTCTTTGTCCTTGAGGATATTGTGCCAAGTGGTTGAGGATCAGATAACGATCAAGCCACTTGTGAGCCTTGTCTTCTAGAGGTCTGGAAAGAAGGGGAAAAGAACTTTGTCATGGCTATCGACATCTAGTATAGCTCTAGGGATGAGAGTAAAGTTTAAGACGCCGAGGCTAAGGACATATGGGCAGATAATGATTCTAAGACTGAGCCAACGGGTAAAGGTAAAGAAGTTGGGATATAAGGGCTGAAGCAAGAGAAGCAAGCACCTGAAGAGGAGGATGCCGTGTTGCTAGAACAGTGGAGGAAGGATAAAAAGACAGCTGATGTCTGAGAACTACTGATGCATTCATCGAACCATAGAAAGGCTCTGATCCAGGCCTTATTTGGTATAAGTGTTAGCACAGCAGCTACCCCCGAGTAGATGATCAAAACGGTAATTGACGAGACCACCAGAATGATCACCTTCCCGGATGAAGACCTACCACTTTAGGGAAGATACCACAATAAGGCCCTCTACATAGCAGCCGAAGTAAAAGGGAAGAGAACACCATATGTGATGGTTAATGATGGGTTAGCTATCAACATATGTTCTTCTTGTATACTCCTTAAACTAGGGTTGACTGCAAATGACCTAAAACCATTAGACATGGTAATAAGGGCCCATAATGAGATGAAAATAGATGTACAAGTGATCTTTTCAACACTAGTAAAGATGGATCCTACCGAATCCTAGGTGGAGTTCACCACCCTGGATATCCCAATAACTTTTGCACTATTATTGGGAAGGCCATGGTTCCATGCCCTAGAAGGAGTCCCTTCCACAGTACATCAGAAGGTTAAGTTCTCACATAAAGGTGAGATTATCACCATCAATGCTGAAGGTGGTAAGGTTGTCTTAGCAATCTAAGAAGTTGTCAAAGAAGTGGATGCTCCTACTAGATTCCAAATGGTTGTTCTTTAGGAGGACTACATGGATCCTAAAGTAGCCAGCATATTCAAAAAAATAAACTTCATGCCTAGAATGAGGCTGGGAAAGAATCAGCAAGTTGTTGTGGAGCTGCCAGACTTCAAAGATCAGAAGTCTGAGTAAGATTTGGGATATTTCGAAGAAGATGATGAGGGCAAACCGAAGGGTAAGACTCTACAAGATGTGTTCGTCCAGGAGTACAAGGGGGAGCCTGAACCTATTAGTGTAGCTAAGACTGAGGTACCAGGGTTAGAGTTTTTCAAGAACTTAATTATCGACAGCATGGTCGAGCTGAGTATCAAGGAAGTCCGAGAGAAGGTTACTACCAAGATAGAAGAGCCTACCACTCAACTGGAAAATATAAGTCAAGAGGAACTAGCTACTATGACAGAGAATAATATCATTAATGTACTTTGTGATGATGTAATAACATTCGACATTTATGAGGACGATGTTTCTTTTCTTTTTAAGATCAATGATATGAATGATTTTGCTTACTTGTATGATGTTTCTCCTGATGGTAGTCTGCATTTTGATAATCATGACATGCGCATGTTTGATATCAATTCTATATAATTGATCCATTTAATTTAGGCATAGATGCAAATCTACGGAACATTTTGATAACTCACGATATAACTCCTGAAGAGAGGAGAGAAATTGAGACAATCATTAAAAAAATAAAAACGGTATTTGCTTAGTCCTACGACGACATGCGAGGTCTAGACAAGAAAATAGCAGAGCACCATATTCTAACCCATCCACACATCAAGCCGATCAAGCAGAAGATAAAAAGACTGAGGCCTAAATGTGCAAAGAAGATACGAGAAGAAGTCACTAAGCAGGTTAAGGCTAATTTCCGCAATGTGGTTGACTACCCTGAATGGTTGGCGAACATTGTTCTAGTCCCAAAGAAGGATGGGTCTGAATGTGCATGGGTTACAAGGACTTGAACAAGGCATGCCAGAAGGACGACTTTCCTATTCCCCACATAGATGTAATAGTTGATAGTGCTGCTTTAAATGCAATATGCTCCTTTATAGACGGGCTCTCTTGGTACAACAGTTCATGATGGTGATAGTAGATAAGCTGAAGACATTATTCATCACCAAGTAGGAACATACTGCTACAAGGTTATGCCTTTTGGACTAAATAATGTCAGGGCAACTTATCAAAGAGCAGCCACTACCTTGTTTCACGAGATGATGCATAAGGAGATGGAGGTGTATGTTGATGATGATGGGTGCTACTTGTGTTAGCTACAATCTAAGGCAGTGTACCTATCGATGCAGTCTAGCACTAATGGCGAGTATCAAGGTCGTATTCCTCGGGAAAGCGAAAGCCCAGAGTTACTCCTTTGTTCTTTGTTATATTAACCTAAAATGGATGATGAATAAATTCTAAACTAACTATTAACTACGAGCTAAGTTCCGAGGGAGATGCAGGAGTAATTGATAAGTGAAATAATCAAGACAAGAAGATAAACCCAAAGAGAATCTAAACTAGTTGGCAATCAAACAAAAGATAAAGGATCGGTGAGTCTAATTATGCTACCCGTGGATGAATTCTTAACCGAATTCGGTTTCTCTCTCGAGATAACCGAATTCCTAAACCTAATAACCTAAAGTTGGAATCTCTTCCTAACGATTGATTCTTAAATTAGCATTAAGCTATAATCCGCCTCTATTAAGCTTTGTTAATTCTTAATCCGGCTAGTTAATTATCCTTATCTCTAAGCGATTATTAACCAGTTCTTGTTATTCAAAATTCCAATTGCCAAACGGATTTCTCAATCTCATAAAGCAATCTAAACATCACAATTCACAACGTCTCATGAATAATGCATAATCTTATTAATATTGAAAACAAGAAGAATACAAAACCAACTCAAACAATCCAACAATATAATATCAAGCCAACACAGTAAAGAAATCCCAATGGATTAAATCAGTCTAGCTAAACATGTTCATATTTAAAACAATCTAGGAAATCAATTACAATGAAAGAATAATGAAAATAAAACATGTACACCCTTTTCTCTCGAATTGGATGAACAGCTCCAAATCCGGATCTACACTTTGATTAATCTCCCAAATCGCCTCTTGAATTGCTTTGCACTACTGTTTTGCACTCGGAATGTTACGATTAGGGATTCTTACTTATCGCAACTCTCTCGCACTTTCGTGATTGTGCGAAGCAGAACCGACCACAGGGCTCAATGTCACTCTTTTCTTTCCCCCTCCTCTTAAGAAAAACTCATTTTTTCTTATATATTTAAATCGACGGTAGTGTTCAAGGCCGTCGTAAGCACTGTTAGTGTTCCTCCCCGTGTTGGCCACCATGGGCTGTGTTTCTCCCTGTGTTGTTCACCACGGCCGTCAAGGCCGTGGTGGCTACTAAACCGTGCCCAAAGTGCCAATTTCAAGAATCAAAGCCAATGGTTGAGCACGGCCGAGTCCGGGGCCGTGCTCGATGTACTGCGGGCTCTTGTCCGATCTTGATGAATTCTCGTCCGTTTCCGCACGTATTGATCTATAATTGCTTAAACAACGATGATGGTCCTATAAATGTTCCTGAAATGCAAAAGAACATAAAACACGGGTGATCTGGGAATAAAAGCATAATAATTGCTAAGAACATACGCAATAATATGCAAGCAAATATGTGTAAAACTATGCTCATCAAATTACCCCACACTTAAGCTATTGCTTGTCCTCAAGCAATTAACAACTCAACCCACAAAACTACAGTTAGCAATTCATTTCAGTTTATGCCCCTAGTCCACAACAGAGAGTATTCAACACATCTCAAAGGATACTCAATCATAAATCAAATTACAAATCATTAACAAAGAATGGAAATAATATTAATGCATGAGTAACTTAAATGACAACTCAACACCAATATCATGAACCAATGCCTCACAGGGATCACTCAAGTCGCTCAAAGTGTATATTAGGTAAATAACAAATCCCTCAAAGCAAATGCACAAGACCCGCTCACCATAAGCTTGCTTATAAATCATATCTTCGCTACTGTGAATAAGTAAATACCAAAATCAAAGGGTCTTTACCAAGGTTGTAATGGGGCTAGGGTAAAGGTACGGAGATTTGGACAGAAGTATGAAAATGCTGGAATTCGTGCGATAAACAATATTATATGCTCAAAGGATTAAATGCCTAAGATCACGAAAAGAATCATTCACTAAAATCCCTACTTCATAGAATAACGCTCGCAAATGCTCTAAATCCAATAAAAAGATAAATAATTAAAGAGATTTGTTTATTATATTTTCTTTTCTTCTTCTTCTTCTTCATTTTTTTTTTAAAGAAATGAACTAGCAGCTTATTAGCGACCGCCGCATACAACTCGAATAAACATAAAGAATAACAAATACAAATTGGATCAAGGGGAGCATTTAAAATATCAAAAAGATTTAGTGAATTTACCAACACAACAACTAGCATTTTAATCCCACATAAAGTCGAACATATCACAGAAAGAAATTCCAGCATAAGGGTAAAGGAAAGATAAATGTAAAAAATGGTATAATTGAAGTGTATAGGTGTAGATTATAAAGAAAAGGTTAAGGCTCAAAAATTGGCTAACTAATGGAAACATAAGGTGGTAGGCTTTTGGTCAAATGTGCGGAATCCTAAATCGCCCAAATCATCTCATGGTATTCACAATATTCATGTAACTTCAACACGCATTACAAAGCAAGTTCTAGAAGCAAAGTTAAGTACAATGCACACTCAAACAAGAAATATAAAGAGCATAAGCATAATGAATGCTCAACTGGCTCAAAATCTCACTTTCAGGTGTGGTATTAGGTGCAGTTGGTTCGCAACATCATTAATTGAATCATTATTTAAGAAACACATGCATATGATATTATCAACGTTCTAAGTTAAAATTCGACAATTCGAAAAATAATTAAATAACACCGGTTTAACCCGGCAGGGTTGATGTGTAAAACACCATAAATTATTTTCCAAGGACAATGAATAACAAAGAAAAGTAACTACAATTCTATAAATCAAGTCATCAATCAGCTCAAAATTAGCATACTCAAGTGCATAAAAACACAATGTCCTAACATCTCCTAAAAATACACAACACCTAGCCATAGCATTAAAAATCCATATGAGAGATTAGGGTTTACCCATAAGCACCCCACACTTAAAGAACACACTGTCCTCAGTGTAAAATGTTATGGATACCCTTACGGAATGCTCAACTAAGAGAACAAAAGCAATACAATCCAAGTGCATGACATGTATGAAAAATAAAGTAAATAAATACGGAAAAATCAAAAGATCTAGGGGATCACCGATCATCCATCGAGGGCCGATGTTGTGGAAATTCGAGTGCCTCCCTCGGTAGAATCTGAAAATAATAAAATAAAGAAATAAAATCAAAACTGAAAATATGAAAACTAAAACTAATAAAATGTTTCAAAACAAAAAGGTTAAAAAAAATTAGAAATTAAAGATAAAAATTGGGGTGCCTCCCAAAAGCGCTTCTTTTTGATGTGATGAGTCTTCTTAGTTGGACTCATGGTGAAAGGCAAATGGGCATGATCGACGACCATCCATCCTTCTTCCAAGCAAATGGCTTCAAATATCCGCTTAGAGGGATAATCGTCAACTTCCTCTTCCCGACAGTCAAACAAGCTGCCAGTATGATGGGCAAAACTCGCTCCTCGTATAATTGCACGTAGTCATGATGCTCTAGGGGCTCTTCCAATTTGAAAGCTAAAGTTTCAACAATTGGAAGGATCAACGGTTGGGCAATTTCTTCAGGAGTGTTGGTGGTTTTCTTCAGTCCCTAGCTTGGTTCACTTGCTATGAGAAACTCGAGCTCCTCCAAGACTTCTTCATTGGACAACTCGTGCTCATCTTCCATCATCGAGGGGACTTGTGGAAAATCTACCAACAATTCCTCTAACTGCAACTCAGCATCATCAACTGTACATTCCTGTTGATAGTCTTTCAGAGGGATCATGTTTGCCTCTTCCTTTTCTGGTTCTATCTCCATGTTCAAAGAGTCGTCCTGCACATAAGCATCATCGTCAAACATAATAGATAAATCAGAAAAATTCTCACCTGAACGCAAAGTGATGGCGCTCAAATGCTCCTCGGATTCGATGGCGTTTGATGGAGTTTCCAATTGCTCTCGCTAGCTAACCGAAAGATCAAGCCTACTTGATGCTCTATGTTCTTAATCGAGGCTTGTTGATCTTCAAGTATCCTCTCCGTTTGTTGGCATCCTCATCAAGACTTGTAATGAACCTCATCATCGGCTCTCCTCCGACACTAACTCTTCATCTTGAGTTGAAGGTGCAACATTAGGTTTCTTGATGTAGTTGCTTTGAATTCCTAGTGGTTCTTGGCCATCTAAGCTCCATCCAAAGGGTGAATGAGTGCTCCACTCTTGATTGTAGGTGCTTCCATACGAGTCATTTGGCCAACTTCCCGTATAATTCACCTGTTCACAGTTATAAGAACAATGAGCAACATCACTATACAATGGACAATCATTACACACATGTAAACCACAACAAAATTCACAAAAGACTTGAGATGAAAGGATAGGAGAAGAGAGTTGATCGGTAGCCCCCATAAACGATTCCACTCGAGCATCTAAAGATGCACGGGTATCCCAATTTTTAGCACTCTCTTGGTTCCTATTCTCATTTTCCAATGCGTCATACAAAGAGTTTGAATTTAGCATTGAACCTCCTTATCATTCACTATCTGAATCATAAACTTAAGCTAAATAAATATGTACAAATAAAATAAAATAAATAAACAAATAAAAATAAAAAAATCATAAAATAATAAGAAAGAAAAAAAAATGGCTAAATTAACAAATAGCAAATTTCACTCTAGTTTTCAAACAATTCCCCAGCAACGGCGCCAAAAACTTGATGGGTGCTACTCGTGTTAGCTACAATCTAAGGCAGTGTACCTATCGATGCAGTCTAGCACTAATGGCGAGTATCAAGGTCGTATTCCTCGGGAAAGCGAAAGCCCAAAGTTACTCCTTTGTTCTTTGTTATATTAACCTAAAATGGATGATGAATAAATTCTAAACTAACTATTAACTACGAGCTAAGTTCCGAGGGAGATGCAGGAGTAATTGATAAGTGAAATAATCAAGACAAGAAGATAAACCCAAAGAGAATCTAAACTAGTTGGCAATCAAACAAAAGATAAAGGATCGGTGAGTCTAATTATGCTACCCGTGGATGAATTCTTAACCGAATTCGGTTTCTCTCTCGAGATAACCGAATTCCTAAACCTAATAACCTAAAGTTGGAATCTCTTCCTAACGATTGATTCTTAAATTAGCATTAAGCTTTAATCCGCCTCTATTAAGCTTTGTTAATTCTTAATCCGGCTAGTTAATTATCCTTATCTCTAAGCGATTATTAACCAGTTCTTGTTATTCAAAATTCCAATTGCCAAACGGATTTCTCAATCTCATAAAGCAATCTAAACATCACAATTCACAACGTCTCATGAATAATGCATAATCTTATAAATCACCGAAAACAAGAAGAATACAAAACCAACTCAAACAATCCAACAATATAATATCAAGCCAACACAGTAAAGAAATCCCAATGGATTAAATCAGTCTAGCTAAACATGTTCATATTTAAAACAATCTAGGAAATCAATTACAATGAAAGAATAATGAAAATAAAACATGTACACCCTTTTCTCTCGAATTGGATGAACAGCTCCAAATCTGGATCTACACTTTGATTAATCTCCCAAACTGCCTCTTGAATTGCTCCACTGTTTTGCACTCGGAATCTTACGATTCCGGGATTCTTACTCACCGCAACTCTCTCGCGACTCAAGATTGTGCGAAACCGAACCAGCCACTAGGGCTCAATGTCACTCTTTTCTTTCCCCCTCCTCTTAAGAAAAACTCATTTTTTCTTATATATTTAAATCGCTGTTCAAGGTCGAAGTCCAAGCTGTGGATCTCACCAAGTAGGGTTTCACCACGGCCGTGTTCCTCCCCGTGTTGGCCACCACGGGCCGTGTTTCTCCCCGTGTTGTTCACCACGGGCCGTGCTGAAGGCCGTGGTGGCTATGGAAACCGTGCCCAAAGTGCCAATTTCAAGAATCAAAGCCAATGGTTGAGCACAGCCAGAGTCCAGGCCGTGCTCAATGTATGCATTGCGGGCTCTTGTCCGATCTTGATGAATTCTCGTCCGTTTCCGCACGTATTGATCTATAATTGCTTAAACAACAATGATGGTCCTATAAATGTTCCTGAAATGCAAAAGAACATAAAACACGGGTGATCTGGGAATAAAAGCATAATAATTGCTAAGAACATACGCAATAATATGCAAGCAAATATGTGTACAACTATGCTCATCAATGACATGATGATAAAATTTAAAACAAGGGAATGACACTTTTGAGCTCTTGATAAGTTCTTAGGATGAGTGGAAATGTATAACCTGAGACTCAACCCAAAGAAGAGCGTGTTCAGAGTTACATCAGGGAAGCTATTAGGGCATACAGTAAGTCAGTGGGATATAGACATCGACCCGGACAAGGTCAAAGCCATTCAAGAGATGCCTGTTGTGCAGGTTCATTTCTAAGCTTACAATGGTCTGTGATCCTATCTTTAAGTTCTTAAGAAAACATCAGCTCGTTGTACTAATTGAACATTATCAAAAGGCCTTCAACAGAATCAATGAGTATCTGATAAAGCCACTAGTACTCAAGCCGTCGAAAGATGGAAAGCCATTGATCCTACAATTGGCTTTGGAGGAGGAAGCCATGGTAGCACAGTGCGGACCTAACGATGTTGAGCATACGGTCCTATTAACTCAGTAAGAATCTACTGCCTTACGAGTCGAAGTATCACCTCATGGAAAAGATGTGCTTAGCTATGAAATGGGCTATAAGAAAGTTGAGGCTCTACTTTCAATGTTATAAGGTGTAGGCAATTTTAAAAAATTAGACCTCCTGAAGTATCTATTTGAAACTCAATCTCTTATAGGGAAGCTGGCTATATAGCTAGTGCTCCTAACAGAATTTGACATTGAATACATCACTAAGAAGGTAGTCAAGGATAGGGTTATAGCTGAATTTCTGGCTCAAAACGGGATCGAAGGAGACGACCCTTAGGATCTCAATTTTCCTTATGAGAGTCTGAGGGCAATTGAAATCCAGAAGTGGAAGATGTACTTCAATGGAGTAGTGAACACAAGAGGTGCAGGTTTAGGAGTAGTTTTGATCACACTATAAGGAGAGATATTGCCAATGGCCAAGAGATTGGACTTTAAAGTGACCAATAACATGGCGGAATATGAAGCATGTTTATTTGGATTAGAAGCAATAATGGTAGCAGGAGCTAAGCATTTGATGGTCTGTGGGGATTCTATAATGGTAATCCAATAAGCCCTTGAGGAATGGGAAGTAAAATAAGAGAGGTTGAAGCCGTACGTCAACTATCCTAAAACTTTAGTATGGAACTTCTCCAAGTGTTCCTTTGTACACTTGCCTCGTGATGAGAATCAGATGGCGGTTGCGCTAGTTACCTTGTCATTTTTATGTGTCAATCCCTCACAACTTCTAATGAAGCCTTTGGTGATAGTGAAATCAGGTACGCCTTGTTATCCAGGGTATGGGATAATGCAAGTTCATATGAGACCATAAGAGAAGCCATGGTTCTACAATCTAAAGAAGTTCATAGAAAGCAAGGAGTATCTAGAAGAAGCGACAGTCAAGGAAAGGTATGCGATGTGGATTTAAGCTAGGAACTAAATCAGCCACAAAGGAGTCCTCTATAGAAGAATGGTGTCGGGTGTACAACTCTGATGTGTGACTAAAGCAGAAGCTCAAGTAGAGATGGATGAAATGCACAAAGGCGTATGCGGGCCTTATATGAGCGGCATAGTTTTAATCAGGAAGATCATGCCACAAGGTTATTACTAGTTAACAATGGAGAAGGATTGCATAGCATTAGTGAAGAGATGTCGTGAATGCCAACTATACAGTGACTTGAGTCACGTGCCTCCAACCGAGTTGCTTAACTTGACATCTCCTTGGCCTTTTGCATACTTCTATAAGTAGATTGAAGCCGAGTCATTCACCACTGTGGGGGCAAGGCAGATGGCCAAATTTATAGAAAGGAACCTGATCTGCAGATACAAAGTCCCGCACCATGTCATAACAGATAATGGAGTACAGTTCATGGGTGAGACAATAGACTTGCTAGCAGAATACAAGATGGAACATCACAGGTCTTCTCTATACAGACCTCAAGCTAATGGAGCGGTAGAAGCAGCCAACAAGAATCTGAAGAAAATACTTTCGAAAATGGTGTGGAATCACAAGGACTGGTCATTTTGATTACCCTTTACACTTTGGGGATATCGGACAACTGAGCGAACATCGACTGGGCAAATGCCATACTCTATGGGTTACAGGACTGAAGTGGTTTTACGAGCTGAGTTAGAATTAAAGTCTTTGAGAGTTGTATTGAAGGCTGAAATACCAGAGTACTAGTGGGTTGAGCAAATGTACCAGTAATTGGCCTTGGTTAACGAGAAAATGATGAAAGCCTTATACCACATCCAGTTGTATCAAGAAAGGATAGCCAGGGCATTCAATAAGAAAGTAAAGCCAAAAAAATATTACAGCTGATGATCTAGTATTGAAGCATACAAGACCTACTACATTCGATTCGAGAGGAAAGTTCAGGCCGAACTGGGAAGGCCTGTATTTGGTATAGAAGATTCTATCTAGAGGTGCTGCTAAGATCTAGACCTAGAGGAGAATGAGTTCACCGAGCTAATCAACATAGACCGTCTCACAAAATACCATGTATAAAATAGAAAATAATCACAGAAAAAATAGCATGCTGATCAGAAAACCTGAAAAAGCTAGTCAGGCAAAAGTCAGGGCAAAAGAGAGAAAATAATCAGCTAGAAAATCTAATAAGACTGGCTGATGAAAGGAGTTATATCGTGAGAAATCAAAATGTACCCATTTGGGCTTTTATTAAATGAATAAATTATTTAGAATTGTTATCAAACATATGTATTTTGCTTACCATTTTATGCACTAACTGAAAGAAAAACAAAGCTAAAAAGTTCTAAGTAAAATGATTGAGAACCGAAAATAAGCATAATTTTTATTCTCTTCTCCCGTAGCCAAATCTGCAAAGAGAAACAAGAAGAAAAGAAGAAAAAGAAAAGAAAGAAAGTTTGCTAAGTTGAAAACCCGAAAGGGCGGCTTAGGTAAAAATAAAGAAAAAGCTATGATGAAAACCCAAAAGGAATCACCACTGTGGGTGGCGATTTCAGGCGCGCACCCAATTGTCTTTAGCGACTACAACACTGTAAGGCTTTTCAACCTAATCGGAAGCACGCTAACTAGTCACTAAGACTAGCACGGAGATAGGAGTCGCCAGCCGGGTAATCACCGAGACACTTTTATTAATGAGTAGGGTTTCTCGGATTCCATAAGGAAGCTTACGCCACAAAATCTAGAGTGGATTTGGAAGCCAACTTCCTTATTTATGTATATTTGTCTTTAATTAAAATTTTTTTTTTTTTTTATAAAACTTGATGGGTTGCTACTCATGTTAGCTATAATCTAAGGCAGTGTACCTATCGATGCAGTCTAGCACTAATGGCGAGTATCAAGGTCGTATTCCTCGGGAAAGCGAAAGCCCAGAGTTACTCCTTTGTTCTTTGTTATATTAACCTAAAATGGATGATGAATAAATTCTAAACTAACTATTAACTACAAGCTAAGTCCTAAGGGAGATGCAAGAGTGATTGATAAACGAAATAATCAAGACAAGAAGAAAAACCCAAAGGGAATCTAAACTAGTTGGCATCCGAACAAAAGATAAAGGATCGGTGAGTCTAATTATGCTACCCGTGGACGAATTCTTAACCGAATTCGGTTTCTCTCTCGAGATAACCGAATTCCTAAACCTAATAACCTAAAGTTGGAATCTCTTCCTAACGATTGATTCTTAAATTAGCATCAAGCTTTAATCCGCCTCTATTAAGCTTTGTTAATTCTTAATCCGGCTAGTTAATTATCCTTATCTCTAAGCGATTATTAACCAGTTCTTGCTATTCAAAATTCCAATTGCCAAACGGATTTCTCAATCTCATAAAGCAATCTAAACATCACAATTCGCCAACGTCTCATGAATAATGCATAATCTTATTAATACTGAAAACAAGAAGAATACAAAACCAACTCAAACAATCCAACAATATAATATCAAGCCAACATAGTAAAGAAATCCCAATGGATTTAATCAATCTAGCTAATCATGTTCATTCTCAAAATATACAAGAATTCAATTACAACAATAAGCAAAGGTAGAGAAAACCCAATTACACCCTTGGATGAGAGTAAACAGCCCCAAATCCTTTTGCTCCAATTGAATCGATTCTTGTTCCTCTTGCTCGATTTGAAAATCAATCAACGAACCTAGCCTAATCTTCGATCCTTCAAGGAAATCCGATTGAAACCTTGATCCAAGTCTCCTTTTCCTTTGGTCTCAGCTAAGAAAACCCTTAGGGAGAGAAAAATTAGGGTTTTGGGACGTTCTAACCCTAGCCTCCTCTTTTTCTCTTCTTTTCGTTCTTTAATTAATACCCCCTGTTGCCTCCAAAACGGCCGTGTTACTGGCCGTGTTCTCAACACGGGATGGTGTTCCTGGCCGTGTTACTCTCTGTGGCCGTGCTCCCAGAATCTACTTCTTCTTTGATGTCTAACACGGCCGTGTTTGTCCCCGTGTTGGTAACACGGCCCATGTTTGTGACCGTGTTGAGAACACGGCCAGTGTTGAGATCAACACGGCCCTGTTCAGCTTCCTCATGCTCGTACTTAGCTCGTTTTGACTTTGACGTCCAATTATGCTCCAATTCTTTCCTTTTTCATCCTTTGACCTCTTTTGGACCTAATGCACACAAACATATGTATAAGGTGAGTGTTGAGACCAATTTACATCCAAATGTCCATAAAATCAATCTTAAAAACCCCAATTAGATGTGTGTATTTTACGCACATCAGAGTCGCCAGCCGGGTAATCACCGAGACACTTTTATTAATGAGTAGGGTTTCTCGGATTCCATAAGGAAGCTTACGCCACAAAATCTAGAGTGGATTTGAAAGCCAACTTCCTTATTTATGTATATTTGTCTTTAATTTTATTGTTTAACAAATTAGTTCCCATAAATACAAGCAGTTCATACACAGGCATATCAAATAACACACATAATGTACTTAGGTCTACCCATTTTATTCAAGCCTAGCCCATATTAGAGTTATTAGTCTAAATTACTAACTAATTATGTATATAGCCCACTTACCCCAATTACACATTATGTTTTTTATTTCCAGCCATTAGGCCCTAATGGACTACTTATTATGACAAGGCCCATTATGTGTGAAATTAATTCTAATAAAGCCCAATCCTAACTAAGACATGCTAGGGCCCACTAAGTCTAATTCAACTTTAGAGTTTTAAGCCCAATTAATATTGATTAGCCTATTGGACTATAATTTTCATATTGGGTCCAATTTTAACCCTAAGTCTATGTGACATATTTTAATTAATCAGTCACACTAGACATACTTAATCATACAGTAAGCAAAAATAAAAAAAAATAAGATGCAGGAAATAAACCTAACTATTACAACCTGGCCTACAAGATATGTAAATAAAAAGTCCTAAGAATCTAATACAGTACACAAAAATACATCAAAACTTGAAAAAAAAGCTAAAATTTGGGATAAAATGTTGCATAGCAGATCGGCATTAAGCATAGAACCGATCGGCTCTAGGGTTTCTAGGCAGATTTTTTGATTCGTTAATGTATTCCTCGCATCTCTAGAACTGATTTTCACATGCACAAAGAGTAAAAATCTATTAGATATCAAAGAAATAAAATAGAAATCATAAAAAATAATCGATTGAATCATAAGCCCTAAAACTAATACAAAACCCTAAAAACTAAAAGAACAGTAAACAAAGATATCAGATTAATCGTACAATTCTAATAAACATATTTAATTACTGAATCATAATGAAAATACAAATCTAATCATTAATCCTACGCATGTGTCTAATTAGATTCAAAATCCTAATATTGGAAAAATTATCATATTCAAAACCCTGGTGTTCTTATTATCAAATTTCAAAATCCAATTAGCTAATAACATGCAGATCCACAAGAAACCCTAATCTAATCATATTAATCATAGAAATTAATATCAATAAAAATAACCCTAATCATGTTTCTAAAAAACATAAAGAAAATAAAGAAACCAATTTAGGATAATGATGGATGCATGTTTTGGGGGAACCTCAAGTTGTCACTGTAGTTGATAATTCTACGAGTCTCATGTGATGAAGATGCAGTTGAATCGAAAACAAGTTTGGAATCCAGTGTTTGAGTGATATTGAGAAAACTTGTCGATTAAAAAAAGGTTTCCAAAAAGGGGGGGTTCTTTCTTGAGTAGCCTTCTTTCTTAATGACCTAGATCTTCTGCTAAATGATGAATGATAGATTTTTCTCTCAAATTAGCCTTTGTTCTTTTCTCTGTTTTTTCTCTCTATTGATTCTTGTTATCTCTTAGTATCCTCCCTAAATCCTAGATATCTCTTTTTATTTATAGAGGTAGGGCCCTAAAGAAAACAATGGAGGTAGGGTTTCAAGTAAACGATAATCTTTATTTTCTAAAAGAATAAGTTGATAAATATTCAAATTTAATTCTTTAAATTTAAATAATTATCATTAAAAATCCATGATTATCGTTAAAACACTTATAGAATTTCTGTCTTGATGTAAAATCGTCAAGAAAAATTAGTCAAAGTGAAAAAGCCTTAATTGGCACTATGTAAAGTCAATTGGCTCTACACAAGGGAAGTTATAAGAAAAATTTGCAATTAGGTCCATGAATTTGTAAAATCCCTAGTTTTGACCCTTAAACTTTATTTTTCTTAATAATTGGGTCCAAATTAATTTTTAGAAAGATAGTTTTAGCTGGGTTAACCTCAACCCTAATCTCATATTCACCCGCCTTTCGTCTCCCGAGACTCGAGAAGGCAGTAACTTATTACAGAATTTTCTGTAATTCCCTTGATATCTAAATCTGAGAAAGGGGTGTTGACACTTTGATTGGCTTTTCTGCAATTTTTCCTCGATTCGATTGCTCCAAATCTAATTCCACATACACAAGACACAAAAGATCAATTAAAAATGTTTGAGACTAAATAAAAAAATGCAAAAGACATAAAATTAAATAGAAACCCTAAGCACATCATGCACCCTACAAATAAGACTAATAGTAAATAAAAATAAGAAATTTTAGGTTTTAATCATGGAATCCTAAAAATTAATTTAATTAGAAAAATATAAAAAAATTACAAATCTAACATGCAACCTTAATCATTTGACTAATTAGGTTCAAAATTCAAGAATAAATATATCATCAGGTTCAAAACCCCACATGTTCTTATTATTAGATTCAATTTCCAACATATATTCATATTATCATATTCAATGCCCTGCAATTTATAAGTATATTAATTCATAAGAAATTCTAATTATTTAAAACACATAAAAGCAATAAACAAAAGAAAAATCTAATCATGTTTCTAGAATCATAAATGAATATAAGAACTAGTTTAATGGGAAAGGTGATGTTGATGATGCTGGATGTAGGAGAACCCTCAAGTTGTTACCGTAGATAGTTGTTCTGTAAGTCTTAAGAGGCAGTGAAGCGGTTGAATCGAAGATAGGCTGAGGATCCAGTGCTGCTTGAGATTTGGGAAAGCTATTGTCGTTCTTTAAGGGTTTCCTAATGTGTAGTTCTTTCTTAGTGACTGCTAAAGCTCTATGCTTTTTTTGAATGTAGGGTTTTGATATGGACATGGCCAAGCTTAAAGATGGACTTGATGGAAAGGACAACAAGAAAACCAAAGATAAAGCTAAGGATCCATTGAGCATGCTATAAGGCCCAATTACAAGGTCAAGGTCCAAGAAGCTACAAGAAGCCTTAATTGGCTATATGCAAGATCGGGCTAGTCAAGGAAGCCCAATTGGTCATGCTAGGATAGGCCCAAGTAAAGACACATCTGAATGGGCTTTATTTAATGTTTTGCAAGTCCAAATACATGAAGACTAATGTGGGCTAATATTTCAATGAAATATTTTCTTTAAGTTCGAACAATGTTATTGCCTATTTTTCTTATGTGGCGTGCCTAGGGTTAATAGTTTTACTAGGGTTTCTTATGTTAGGTGGCTATAAAAACGCCCCTTAAGTTGTGTTTTAAAAAATTCGGAATTTTGATAAAATTATAGTAGTTGTTTCCTTTGCATATTTGCTTGAATTCTTGAATTCTTGTTGAATGCATAAACCACTTATCAAGGAATTGATCTATCCTTGTGGCGTGTTAAGGGTTAGGGTTTAAAGAACTTAGTTTTCTTTAGGTTCTGATCTTGATCAACCATACCTTGCAATCTGATTTAAGCGGTTCTTGGGTTCTGAAACTCAATTTGTTCTTGGGTTTCTAAGATAGTAATTCACGGGTTCATAATCATTAGGGTTCGTGGTTCTAATCCTTGGAGGTTCTTAACAGGTTTTCTAAGGTGCAGATAATAAAATGAATGCCACTCTTGCTAACTGTTGTTAATTGGTGGTAATTCTCCCCCCCCCCCCCCCCCCCCCCAAACCCAAGACTCAAGAATTAATGATATATTTATAGAGCTAAGGTTAGGAAAAACCCTAGAGTAACATATAAGTCTTTTTTAAAATTTTAAATAGATATTTATCTTTCATTAGTATCTAATAAAATAAAATAAAAATATCCTTTAAAACTCCAATAGTTATCGTTAAAAAACCTTCTAGAATCTTATTTTTATCATTTCTGATATTTTAAATCGAAATACGTATAAAAACGACGTCAAAATAGAAAAATAAGCCAATCGGCACTGTGTACAGGCGATTCAGCTCTATGCTCAACCAATTACTCTATGTTACGAAAATAAAGTACAAAGACTCAATGTCACTGAATGAAAGTGCAAGAATATAATCCGAAAAAAAAAAATATAAGTACAAGAGGCCAAATATGAGTTATTCCTTAATTCTAAGTTTGTAAGAGTTTATTTTACTATTAAAAAAAAAAAACCTGCAATCTCCAAAAGATTTGATATCTCTACAGTCACCATGAGTCCATGAGCGAGATAATACTAACTTTAATTTTTGGTTAAGATCTATAAAATTTTATGAAATTTATTTACAAATTTAAAATTTATATGGTTTAAATGAAGTGAAAGTTAATTTATAATTCTATACAATTAAATTTGTAAAAATTAGTTACAGTTAAACTAAATTCTAATAAAATAGATAAAATTTTCAAATAAATTCTATATTAGTAAGTTGATATGTTTTATAACATCAAAATATCTCATTCAACTTTATTATTTTTAATTTACTTTCTCTCCCAAATACAAATTGCTCACAAAAATCAAGTCTAGGTTCGACTAATCAAAGACCTAGATAAACACAATCTAATGCCCACTAAAATCTAAAAAATAAAAATAGGTCTAATTACAAATTAAATCCTGAATTTTACACTTTTTAATAATTTTATCCAATTGTTTCAAAATTCTAAAACAAATATTCATTCTTTAAATTTATTGTAAAAATACTTTTTGATGACAATTTTTAAAGTTTCACAATAAAAAAATGATGTAGGAAGTTGATTGTACTTACTAAAAAAATAATAATTATGAATCAATAAAAATAGTTTGTTCTAGACTTAATAATACGACCATTAAAAATCTCATGTATGTGCATTTTTCATATATTTTACATCTAAATGTACCAAGTTTTTTTATTAACTCATTAAATTTTATGTTAGTGGGCAGAATTGACTTGCCACGTCATTTTTCTCATTGTAATATTTTAAAAATTATTACCAAAAAGTGTTTTTAAAAATAAATTGAAAGCATAAGTATTTTTTTTTAAATTTTAAAACAGTTAAATAAAATTGTTAAAAAGTGTAAAATTCAAGATTTAATTAGTAATTAAACTAAAAAAAATAAGAAATTTCACAAGACTACCTTTTCTAAAAAATTTATTTTTACAATCAAATTTATTTTATTTTACAATTCTTTTTGTCAAATTTTTTTATTTATACGATTTTTTTAAATTTCATCAGAAAAAAGTTACTAACAGTATATGTAAAAGATACGGAGCAGATATTATTTTTAATTTGTATTATTTTGAAGTCAAATTATATTTTATATCTTTTTATTTTTTTCAAAATTTCGTCAAAAATAAGATACTAAAAATATATCTGAAACATACTGATTTATTTATTTTAATTTATATTATTATGAATTTTCTCTTTAAAATTTCATTCCAAAGAAGATACTAAAAGTATACTTAAGAGATATCGAAAGGATATTATTTTTAATTTGTATTATTGTAAATTTTATTTTTATTTTATATCTTTTTATTTTACTTTTTTATAATATCCTCATATAAAAGATACTAAAAATTACCTAAAATTTATTATTTTAACTTTTATTTTTATGAATTTTCTTTTTAGAATTTCGTCTAAAAAATATCAAAAGTATATCTATAAGAAAAAAAAATATTATTTTAACTTTTATTACTATGCAATCAGCCAAATGAAATAAACTTTTCGTTTCTATTTTACATCTTTATGTTTGGTATTTATGAATTGAATGATTTTACATGTTTTTTTATAACAGTTAGTATATTTTGATGATATACTATATCAAACCAAATGCAATTTAAAGTATACAAAGATATAATTAAAATAAGGTCTAATTACTAATTAAATTTTGGACACATGCTTTCAATTTATTTTCAATAATAATTTTTGAAACTTTACAATGAGAAAAATGATATTGCAAGTCAATTATGCTTATTAATATAAAAATTAGCGAGTCAGTAAAAAATTTATTATATTTAAATATAAAATATGTGAAAGAATATATATATGTAAAGATTTCTAATGGTCATAATATTAAATCTATAATAAATTATTTTTACTTATTTATAATTATTATTCTTTTAGTAAGCATAATTGACTTCCTATATTATCTTTTTTTATTTTAAAATCTCAAACATTGTCATGGAAAAATATTTTTAAAAATAATTAAAAGAGTAAATATTTATTTTAAAATTTTGAAACTATTGGATAAAATTGTTAAAAAATATAAAAGTCAGTTTAATTTGCATTTAGTCCTTAAAATAACACTAAAAAGATCATTTAACGATAACAAAAATATAATAAAATAATACCAATAAAATATCAAAAGATGTCATAATGCAATTTCAAAAGAACCATATAAATAATAAATAAATTAAAGAAATCGTAAAATTCCTTTTTCTTAAATATGTAAGAAAATTGACCGTAAAAATAAAATTTAGCCAACTTTCCTGTACTTAATGTAAGAAACTGAAAAACAAGAAAGATAATAGGAACATAAATTCTTTAAAGAAAAAGAGAGAATGGTGATGAGAGAATTGATTCGTAGGAATTATCTATTGTCGAGACTGGAGAGAAATTATCCACTTCCCTTGATAAGAAAAGTGCAAATTAGAGTTGCAGAAATAAAATAAACTCTTTATCAATCAAAGAGATGGAACTGTCAAAACGATCTTCACAAAGACTGGGTAACTAGACAGGTGTGGAATGGCCTCTCGAACATAATTTAGGATTCCAAGGAACTGTTGAATTTGTTTCACTGATAAAAGAAATGTAAACAAGAAAAATAGAAATAAAGTATAAACATAAAAACAAAAAAGCACTGTATAAATAAATGATACTATTTAAAAAACTATATACATATATGTAATTTCCTCTTTTTATAACAAAGCATTATTAAAATTTCTAATGATCCATAACAAATGGATTCTCTTGCTAGAATTCTTTCCTTTATCAAGCCATAATATATTACATGTAAACAAGGCATACTACTTAAAATGGTACATTATTTTCTCCATTTCATTTACAGCAATCTATAGATGCTAGTGGTCTGTTTGTTAGGTTGATTGATGATGGTAGCTTAAAAAATGAAAAACATATTGCAACAACTCTATCTTGCCTTGGATAAATGAATAGCTTCTTGGTCAACAGTGGAATCTTCAGCCCACAGATATTGGCAAGACATAAGTGAAAAGTCTTGGTTCCTTGCATCCTCCAGCCGCTCCCACTCTATCCATCTTTCAGTCAGGCCAACTCCATGTAGCAGCTTAACCACTTCACTCATTCTAGGACGGCATTCAGGTGAGCTTTGGGTGCAGAGCAATGCAACCTTGACCAATGTCTCAACTTCTTTACGGTCATAAGTCTTCAAGTTTCCATCCACAATGTCATCCAATCTATTTTCTCTCAGCAACTTTTTAGCCTGTGGATGTCATATTTGTATCATTTTAGAGAGAACAAAATCAAGCTTAATTTCTTAGACAACACATGCTTGTAATGGCTACAAGATTATAGTGTGGTTGAAATCTTACATGATCAAGCAGAAGAACATCCTCTTCCTCTGCAAGCCGGGAAAGATCTATTGCACGCTTGCCATTTACCAATTCAAGAAGTGTTACACCATATCCAAAAACATCCGTCTTCTCCGAAGATTTTCCAGTGGACAAATATTCTGGGGCAATGTGACCCATGGTACCACGTATCTGAGTGGTAACATGAGTCAGCTTTGTGTCAACCAGCCTTGCTAGCCCGAAATCTCCCAGAACGGCTTCAAAATTGTCATCTAATAGGATATTAGCAGCCTTTAAGTCACGATGTATGATTTTAGGATTGCAATGCTCGTGCAAATACTCCAAGCCATGAGCTGCACCAAAGGCCACACGTCTCCTTGTTTGCCAATCCAAGCCCGTTTCTCCAGGTTTTAATTCTATATAATAAGAAAACAAGAAGATGTAACTAGGGAGCTATGAGCATCACTCGTCAGAATGGTATTAGTAATTCAGGAGAAGAAGAGTGCTATTGGAGTAATTGACTACAGGTATTTGACTACAGTAATTAGCTGGACTTAGCATTAGATATCCACGTATAATTTAATAAGATATCAGAATAACTACACTTCCCCTTAAAAAGTTCAAGTCATCAGAATCCAGATCTGAAGCATGAGGTGAAATTGAGAAACAGTGCAAGAATAGAAAACAGAAGAGAAACACCTAGTATGCGAGTAGTTTATTTTTATAATTAAAGATCACAGGAAAAATGCAAAGATGGAATGAAGCATGGTGCTCGTGCAAGGAATAAATTACCTCTCAGGTGAAATGCAACACTGAGATTTTGCATATATGGATAAACAAGGATTCTCTCAGAGGAAGTTGTACAAAAGCCAATCAACCGTAGAAGATTCCTGTGAACTGCAACACTAATAATTTGAACTTCTCTATGGAATGCAGCCTCTCCTCCAGGAATGTAACAATCTGAAAGACGTTTTACAGCAACCTTTGTGTTGTCTGAAAGGACACCTTTGTAAACTTTTCCAAAGCCTCCCTGTCCAATTATGTTGCTGTCACTGAAATTGTCAGTTGCAAGTTGGATTTCACGCCAAGAAAATCTTTTAATCTGCCCAAGGGAAATTTTGCGGTCGTCCTCCCCTGAAATTAGATATATAATATTAAAGTAAGATGTTAGAGCTATAAAAGAGTCTAGCAAACAAATCAACCTCCTGATCATGATGCAGCGCCCAGATATTAAGACATCAAATTTATTCTAGTTGTATGTCAACAAAATGCTAATTGTTGCTATAACAAGATGATGAACAATTGTCAAATTCAAAATTTAAATATTATGAGTTAAGAAATAGAATCCAAATGAATTAAAATATCCTACAATCAAAATCATAAGAAAACACACATACACCAAAAATAGAACGAAAAGTGAAATGTTTAACAAAAAATAAGCAATTGGTAGGCGGAAAGGCTGTGGCTAATAAAGCAGGAGAAGCAAAGCACACTCCCAATATGACTAATACTTGCTCCAAATTTAAATATGGTTACAGAGATATGGATTATCCTGTTAAATCTAGAATAAGAATATATGTATATATATATACTTTTTTTGTTTGGGGGGGTGGGTGGGGGTGTGGCAAAAGAAACTTTTATTTCTATAAATCAAAATATATTTAAATTAAATTATGAGAAAAAGGAATAGCACAACATTATTAAAGAACCAGTCATCCTATACTTTAAAATTAAAAGTCAAACTCTTATGCTAATAAGTGATTGATTAAGAAAAGATGTGAAAACAATGTTAATTTAGGTCTGATCCTAACTTTTACTTAAACTAAAAGAAAAAGAAAAAACAGCTATTCTAATGTTTTGTTATGAAAAATAGATTCCCAAGAAATGGTTAGTAAAGTCGAAGTACAAAACCAACAAATCCAGGGATAGCTTTTGGAAGTGCCCAAAATTAATACTAAATTAAAGGAAATTGGTAAAATTTACACGCTATCCCTAAACATAGATGTATATCCCATCAATGTCTTTAATGCTATATTTGGTTGAAATCCATAAAAGAATTCATTTGTTTGAAAAAGAAACCATGAGAAAGTAAATAAAATAGAAATGATAAAGTTGAAAGAAATATTTTGGTGTTATGGAATATATTGACACACTAATGTGGAATTGGAAATTCTATATAAATTAACTTTCACTCCATTTAAAACATATAATAGATTCACAAATGAATTCCATAAATTTTATAGATTTCAACCAAAGACTATGTAAACCTCAATTCATCACTTAAAAAATCTTTAAAATTTTAACTTTTGTGCCTTAAAAGTGCTTTTTGTCTAATTTGTCAAAATTTATTGAAAATTTTAGCATGAACGCAATATTGTCATATCAAACTTTTAATGAGATTTTGACAGAAATTAAGTGACAAGGACTTTTAAGTTACAAAAGTCGAACTTTAGGAAATTTTAAAGAACAAGTTGAAGGATAATGGTAAACATTCCAAATTCATGATCTATGAATGAAATGTAATTAAACCAAATAAATTTTGATGAGAATGTTGAGGATGCCTTTGTGGGCAAGGTCTACTCACAGAAGAATACAAGAGGACTCTAATTTTTAATTCTGTTAGGATTATTTTAATAATTTTATTTCAGTAGTTTAGGCTCCTAGTTGCATTCAGTTAGGTTTCCTAGTATCATTCAGTTTAGGTTTTCTACTTTCATTATAATTCTGTTATAGACATTATACCTAATTAGCAGTCCTAATTAAGGATGTTAATCTTTTAAGTCTATTTACAGAGAAATTATTATTAATAAAGAGCAAGCAAAACTTTATCAAAATTGCAGACATGGCTTAGACTTTGTCAAGGACAGGTTTCTTGGCTGCTAGAATAAGTTGTTCAAAGAAAGGTGGGAACACGGCCAAGGGAAAGAGAGGATTCCTCCCCGTGTCTCGACCCGCGACTAGATCCTATGCTAGGGCCCATAACAACTTGGTATCAGAGCCTGACTTGGCGAGTTTAGCAAGCAAGCTTGATGCCTTGATGCAGACGATGGCAGGAAGACAAGAAGCGCTAAAAGAGCAAATGGAGGAACTCATTCGCCATATCCGCAGATCAGGGAAGGAGTCAGGAGGGAATGGTACTAGTGGTGCAAGCAATGGCAACCAAGGGAGCTGTGACTGTTCAGAGGAGAGGACAGACAGGCGGATGGGTGATCAGCCACTGCCTCAGTACTCCAAACTAGAATTCCCATCCTCGATGGAACGGAGGACCCACTTGGATGGCTGAGAAGGTGTAAACGGTTCTTTAGAAATCAGAAAATTCAGGAAGAAGAGAAAGTTGGATTGGCAGCTTTTCACTTGTGGGAGAAGCACAGTTGTGGTTCTATCAATTGGAGCAAGAAGAGCTAGAGTTGACTTGGGAAGGATTAAGGAGCATTGCAATGTGATGTTTGGGCTACCCATGAGCAACAATCCTTTAGGAGAGTTGGTGAACTTGAAGCAGACAGGAAAAGTAGAGGATTAGCAGCGGCCAATTCCAGTCCCTGTTAGCAAGAACTATAGACCTAAAGCCCCGCCAACAAGTGAATTTATTCACGGCAGGATTCTGGAAAGCCTTCAGATTGATGTGGAGCTGCAACAACCCAGAAGCTTGGGAATTGCAATGAACATACAAGCTCTAGAAAGGAAACAACTGGGTACACCATCAGGAAGTATTCGAGTAATGGTTGGATGGGCAGGCCCTAAGTCCATTACCGATGCTGTCTCTTGGCTACTAGCATAAGTTGAAGAAAGGTGGCTAATGGAAAGAGAGAATTCCTCCTGGTGTCTTGACCCGTGACTGGATCCTACATTGAGGGCCCATAATAGAGAAAAGGCCAAAATGAAGATTGAATTGGAAACTTGAATGCACCTAAGGTTTATTGGGGTTATGCAGAATCTTTCAGTCAAAAAACGACGTCGATGAAGACATGTCGGTGCACTATTTAGCGGTGGGAATTGTAACTTTCCATGAATTTCCCATTTATCACTCAATGAGGGAACTTTGCTTATTTCTTCTTTTTCAGGATTGATAAATCAAATGATATTTTTGTTACACAATCAAACCTATTTTTGATTTAATAGAAGCCCAAACAGGTGAATAGAATAGGGTCCAAGATAAAGAGAGATATATGTAAAAGAGGTCGATTACGCCTAAATTGCATTAATTTATCCTATAGATTTCATTTCAATTGGAATTTGGTTTTTCACCATGTAAGAGGATCCCTGCTAGGCAATCGAATATAAATGAAAGGCTATCTTATCAGTTGTATGCCTTCAAGGACCGTGGATTTCACATGTCCAATAGAATTTATTCAAAGTAGTAAATCTTACATTATCCCTCCCTCCAAAAAATTTTGGGTGTGTTTGTTTTGTGCATAAACACATTGGGGCAAACTTGATCCTAGAGCCTTGAAACGTATTTTTGTTGGGGAATTCTACTACTAAAAAGGGATATAAATACTATCATCCTCCTTATATGAGTATGGATGTTACTTTTCAAGAGGCAAAAGCCTATTTCCCTTCACTCTCTTCACCTCGTCAGGGGGAGAGTGATCATGTGGAAGAGGTAACTCCTGTTCAACCCAGTCTTGAGTTGCCTGCATATAGTGGTCAAGGGGAGCATAAAATTTATGATAAAGTTCTAGATGGAGATTAAGTTCAACCTAATCAAGGAATACAAACTAATGAGGCAACAAGGAGGCTACACAGGCTTGATATATTGTGGAAAAAAAGTTACCATGCTCGTACGGGAAAGAAAGAAAAGTATGCTACCATGAATAACACTCTACATCCAAACATCAAACTCGGACTCCAACTCTTGTGGAACCAGGTAATCCACTTCTTTCTACTCCTTATTTATATATTGAAATGCCTCCCCGTAATTCTTATAATAATGATCCTAATCTTCTAGTAGCTTTTAGGAAATTAGATCATGTACTCAACATCCCATCTCTAACTTTGTTTCTTATGACTCATTGTCTCCTTCCTATAGAGTTTTCTTGTCTTCCTTGCTTTCTATCTCTATACTACAAGGGTGGAAGGAAGCTATTAATGATCGTAGATGGATCTAACTTTGTTTCTTATGACTCATTGTCTCCTTCCTATAGAGCTTTCTTGTCTTCCTTGCTTTCTATCTCTACACCACAAGGGTGGAAGGAAACTATTAATGATCCTAGATGGAAAGATACAATGATGGAGGAGGTGAGAGTTTTGGTAAAGAACAAACTTTGAAGTTTGTTGATCTTCCTTTGGGCAAAAAGCCAATAGGATGTAAATTGGTATACAAAGTGAAGCATAAGGTGGATGATTTTATTGAAAGATTAAAGGCTCGGTTGGTGGCAAAGGGCTATACCCAAACCTGTGGGATTGATTATCAAGAAACATTTGCACCTATTGCCAAGATGAATTCCATAAGAGTTCTTTTATATTGTGCCACTTGGATGCGACCTTCGGTAGTTTCATGTTACCTATGTGATGAGTTAGAACAGGAAGTTTATAAGGAAATTCCACCTGGTTTTTCTTGTCCAACAACTGAAGGGAAAGTTTGTCACTAACAAAAAACTCTATGGTTTGAAATAGTCACCTTGAGCTTGGTTTGACAAATTTAGCAAAGCAATGGTCTCTTTTAGCAACAAGTAGAGTAATGCAGATCACACTATATTCATCAAGTACCTCAATGGTAAAATTACTATTCTTGTTGTATATGTTGATGATATCTAATGACAAGTGATGATACAAAAGATATGACTAGACTAAAGAAACATTTGGCTAATGAGTTTAAAATCGAAATTTGGGCAAACTAAGATATTTTCTTAGGATAAAAATTGCTCAATCAGAAAAGGGCATATTTATCTCGCAAAGAAAATATGTTCTAGACTTACTGGCGAAGATAGGAATGTTAGGTTGCAGACCTGCAAATGCTCCCATTAAGGCCAATCATAAACTAAGTAAAAATGGTGGAAAATTGGTTGATATTGACTGGTACCAAAGATCTTTGGGAGATTGATTTATTTCTCTCATATACAACCTAAAATCACCTATGCAGTAAGTACAGTAAGTCAAATTTTGCTTAGATACGTATTGATGTTGTTTTTCAGATTCTACGGTATCTGAAATCTAGTCCTAGAAAAGGATTACTCTTCTAAAACAATGGTTATTTGGGAATAGTACACTGATGCTGATTGATCCCCTAATGTATAGACAATCTACTTCCGGGTATTGTGCCTTTGTTGGTGAGAATTTGGTCACTTGGAAAAGAAAAAGGTGTGGTTGCTAGGTCAAGTGTAAAACAGAATACCAAACTATGGCCCAAGGAATTTGTGAACTTTTATGGCTTAAGAAGCTAATGCAAGATATTCATCTTCTCCGAGAGGAGTCCTTGTTGCATTGTAGCAATAAGGCAGGTATTAACATTGCTCATAACCCAGTCTAACATGATCACAACAAACATATTGAGATTGTTGATTCTTTGTCAATGAAAAATTGAATGATCAAAGTTTACGAATCAGCTCATTCCTTTGCATGCAAAATGGGAATAGAAGGCACACATACACCATTTTGAGGGAGAGGGTTGACACGTGTATCTACAATTTAAGGCGTGTTTTTTGAAGTTGATTATGTAAATTTTTGTAATTAGTTTAGCTTTGAGGGGAGTGTTGACAAGTGCATCCATGATTTTAGGGCGTGATTTCTGAAGTTAATTATGTACATTTCTGTAGTTAGTAATTAGCTATTATTGCCTATTTAGTATGGATATTTCTATAATTACATGTAACTTTACTATAAATAAGAATTCTTTGCAGTATAGTAAAATACAGCCCTATTTCACTCAAGGCTCTCTGTGTCCTAAAACTACATTTGCTCGTACAATCAAACATGGTAAAGCAGGGGTCATTCCATTGTATTACATTTTATTTTTCATCCTATTATTACATAGTTTATTGCATTCATTTAAGTACATCAAACCAGATCTCGACTGAGTTCTCAATTATGCTTCCTAACTAATTAGCTTCATTAATTAGTTATCTCCCTTTTGTTGTGTTTCTTATTATGTCTTAAAAACATTTTATTTATCCCAAACATAAATTATACATTTTTAAGAATGTAATACTTGATATTCCTTAATTCTTTGAAAAACTTACGGATAGACTTGTTTTCAAAAATTTGTGCCTTACCATGTGAGCATTAATTGCTATAACGTCCTACAAAAAGTAATAACATTTTGTATGACATTAGAGGATCTAAATCTACAAATTGATAACTAAGCGATAATGAAGGATCCAATCTACTATTTGTTAGCGTCCTAGATCTAGAATTTAATAGTAAAAAAATCAACATTTATGACTACAGTGAATGCATTTTCAACTAAAGAAGGAAAAGTAAATTACCAGCAACATCAACAAAGACATCATTTTTGAGTCTGCGCAATCGATGGTGTCTATACGCAAAGCCTAGGAGAAAAAGTATGAAAGCACCACAGCTTGCAGCAATTACAATGATACTAAGCCTTGACTTATTGGGTGAAACTGCAAAATACAACAGCTTAAGTGCCATCTCAGGCATGCATAATGAGATAAATAAATAAAAAATAAAAAAGAAAAGAAAAAAACATTTCAACAATTTAACAAGTAAACCTGGAGAAGGAGACTTTGAGACACAAGGTTCTTCCAACCTGGACCCACAAGTAAGACTTGTTTCTGTAAAACTGAAAGAGTCAAACATTAATTGACAAGCAAGCCAACAAGCTTTAGTTATATGATATATATGCAATAATTGATTTATATAAGGTAAACATAGTACTCAAATAACCTATTACACACATAAATGCAAGCACTTGTGTGAGTGAGCAAGCATGCAATTAGCAGATGTTTTACATTAAGCAACATGCTTAAGCCATCTAAACTACTAGGATACAGTCAAAGTTGAGGGGGACAAAATTCATGTGCAAAAGCCTGAACTTCAGTACTTATTGAGAATTTCCTTGCCCAATTCTTGTGGAACACTCAAATCTTTATATTAAAAAATATACAGTTATACAAGTATAATAGGACTAGAAAACCTAAACAAAATGGAATCAGGAGTTACAACAGTACTAGGAAAACTAGAGGGATAACCTAAAAACAATAGAACTATGAGTTCCAACATTACCAGAAAAATTAATAGTATAATATAGGACAAACACATTCAGTTGTGCATATGTTATTACCCCCCTGCAAACTGAACACGAGGAAGCACAATGGTCAATTTGGATCGCAAATGACTCAAGTTTGCAGCTAGTAGACTTTTGGTAAACATATTGTACATCCATATCAAAGTTTAAAAACAAAATGAACTCGAGCTTGAGCTTGTTATAAACAAATAAACTCATGAGCCTATTCGTGAACTTTGTAAATGAACAGAACTTGAGCTCAAGCTCATGAACCTGCTTGTTAAGCCCATAAGCAACCAGAACAAGTAGGTCTGTGAGCCGATTTCATGAACTTTAAAACGAGTCCAACTAAAGCTCAAGCTTCTGAGCCGATAAAGGCTAGCAAAGCCTAACAAACCAAACTGTTTTATGCTCAAGCTTGACTCAATAATATTAATGACTTTGAGCTCAGCTCTTTTAATTAAACAAACAAGTTTCGATGGACTTATATTGAACTAAGCTTCAAGTAGCTCCCAAGAGGCTTGGTTCTTTTACAACCCTAGTGTGTAGCCCTGCATCGATGCACTTAGTTACATAAATGTTTAGAAAAATTAACAATCCTTGAAAGTAGAAGAAATGAGTCGGAATAAGTACACATACTGAACCAATTTGAAGAAGCTGGAAAATTGGAAGAAGGGAGAGTGAAAACCGCATGGATTTGGTAAATCAACCAAAAGGGAATTTATTACTTATAGAACTACCAAATACTACTAATAAAAATAGACTAGCATACAACAAAAAATAGAACAATGAGCTCTATGCTGGCTAACCATCCCAAACAAATTTTCATAGAACCTATCAGCGGCAATCTCCTTTTGATCTGTCATAACCCTCTCATCTTGTGGAGTAAGACTACAAATTTTTTATTGCAGGCTGTTCTTTGTTTAACAGATTATGGAAGAATATTGAGTTGGAATCTTTTAAGCCACCCACTTGAGTCTAGCTTTTTGCTTGTAGAAAGATTCCTCCAACCTTAACCAGTTCCTAAGATTCTTAGCTGCTCCTCTTGCAAAGAATCAAGCTGCAATGGACTCCATCGATCAAAGCTCTAGGTTGCTGAACTCTCATAGACACATCAGTAAACTCCTTTGTGTTACTCTTCAGCTCTGTTTTCAATAACTAACATGCTAGTTCCTCTCACATCAGTTCTCCACACTCTCTTAACAATCGCTTTGAAATCAGCATGTTGAGTCCACAGATTTTAAAATCTAATAGGCTTCATGCAATGACTATCCACCATATAGCACATGAACAATTAAAGCAGAGTGATCAAATATACCTGAAGAGCATCTCAACTTCCGAAGCTCCAAAATCTACCCAGCCAGTTGATGTTAACTGATGATCTGGCAGTCCTCGAGATATGCTGATTGCCCAATTGATTGTTTGACTATGTGAAGAAACAGCCTCTGGTTTTATGTTCCATTAACGCTGCCATGCTAGTACACTGCTGAAATCCTCAACCATGGTTTTATCAAACACTTTCCACCCATCTTTTCAGAAGCATTGAGTATTGCCTTGAGATCTCGCTGCACTAACCAAAGTTCAGAAATATATTGGGACAGTTCTACAAGTAACTCCAGAATGCTTTCCTTTCTTCACTGTTAGCAGCACCATATACAAAACTAACAAGAGCTTGAATCCGGTCAATAGTAACCTTCACATGAATAAACTGACTCTCAACGACCAATGAGTGATCTTTAACATCTTCTGAATGCAAAAGACAATTCTACCAATATCAGAGCACTGATAGCTGGTAATAACTTTCCACCAATATAAATTATTTTTTTCCGGATTTTCTCAAAATTTCTCTCTCTAACTCTAGTGTCTAGAACTCCAAAAACCAGCAATTGAAAAAAAGTGGAGGATTTGACTCTTATGATCTCTTGGCCCGTGCCTCTGTAGTGTAGTGTAGGTTGTTTGCCTTAAACTTCCATGAACAGGATAAGACCTGAGATTCCTTTCATATCGAGTTTGACTCATAGTGATCATTTATCAAAGCATGACTTTGGTTAGACAAATAGAAGCCAGACAATGGGCAATGACACGAATTGCACGCTGTGGTGGAAAAATATGGGTACGCATATTTCCCGACAAACCAGCCCATTCCTCAAAAGAAGTTTTGATGGGATCCCTATCTACCAAAACTTTTACTTCGCAAATAAAGTGTCCCTTTTTGCATTCAGATTCTTCACCTTTGACTCCTTATCGGAATATAATATTCCAAGTTCCAATCATTCACCCCTACCATGAGGTCCCAACAAGTATCTGGGCTCAACCCATCTCCCCTATCACCAGGGGCATTCTTCATAGCAGAAGTTGATCTAGTTGCACAATGCTTTTCCATCAAGCTATAAATTTCACCCCTTGAACCTGCTTTCTCGGATATGTTAAGTTTTCTTTGCTTTTTCTTTTTCTTTTTACTTTCTACAGCATAACAGTTTCTTCCTTGCCACCATATCCATTGACCTCAATCACATGAATATCGATTCAGGCCAATTACTATCCCTATTAGCAAGAGGTATCTTAGGACTTTCGCTGCACTTAGTATTCAGGCCAATTACACCCTGAGGGGCAACCTCCTTGCACAAAGGCTTTGAAGGACCATTAGGTTGTTTAGCTACAACTATTTAGGTTTCTAGATTTGTTGTTCTGTTTTAGTTCTTATTTGCTTTACCATGTAAGTAGTTCCTCTTGTCATGACCTAGTGTCTTACAAATATCACAGAGCAGCAGAACCCATTCTTACTCGATAGACTGCATCAGTTATACTCCATCGTCATCCTCAAGCATGATTCTCAGTGGGAAATTCCCCATTCAAGTCCATATCAACCAAACCCCTTGCAAGAGGTAACATAGTCTTGCTCAAAGTGCATTTATCCATATATAAAGGTCTATCAAGATATTGGCTAACTTACTGATAAGCTGCTAGACTAAGACTAACAAGACAGTAATGGGACTTGTAACCAAACAGGGACTACACCCTAAATGGCTATTACCATCCAAAAGGGAGATATACTTGTGCACCAAAGCCTTTAGTGGATAGTGAACCTCATAATTAGTAAGGAAAGAAGTTTCAAACAATAAATTAGGCACACATCAAGTGAACGTTTAGTATTCTAATCCAAGAGGACTCTATTTGAGAGATTAAGAAAAACTGTTCATGTTGTCCTATCAGAAAACCATTATTAGAACAAGACTTAGAGCATGATTTCTTTAATATGTGGAACAATAAAAACATGATGTTAAGAGAAAGGAATCCAACCACAGAACTCATTATTTATTCATGCAATAATTTGTTAGTGCAAATGCTTCTTCTATTTCCTTTAATTTATAATCCTAATATTAGCAGTAGCAACTTTAATAGCATCAATCTCTGATCTACTTTAGAATTTTCTCTCCTGTTCTTGGTGAGTGGGAAATATAACTGAAGGGAGAAATTTTTGTGTATGCATGAAAGATGTAACCTGAACCTTTCTACAAGGTTTTTCTCGCTTAATCAAAATTTCTCTTGGAAAATTTTGGCAAAATTCTGCTGCTGCCATTGCTTTGTGACCTCTTATATAAGGAACCCTAGTCATATATTCTAAGGGTGACTCTGCTACTTTCCACTTCATGTTTTCAATAACTGGCGAATATTGATAACAAAACAATATACCAATCAAAGAATTGATATAGAAAAAGAAATACCAGAGCTGACATTACAAGAAAGTAAAGGACATAGCTAAATGAAGAAACTAAGAAAGAAACGAAAGGACAAAAATATTTATGAAACATACTTGAACTCTGGAACTGAAAAGAATTGCTTCGGTACTCGCCCAGTTAAATTGTTTGATGAAATATCCCTGTCAAATAAAGAGAATGAGAAGTAATATGAACAGTCAACTAGGGCATGGGCTCAAAGGTGAAGAAACAGAAATAATAAAATAAAGCTACCAATATCAGATACTTCAGAAAGATGTTCCCATGAAATCTTTCTTTTTCCCTTTCTAACAGCATAACACTTGAGTAGATCCTATTTGAGTTTTAACTGAACTGAATTGATATGTGATTGTACTTGACAATGAACTAAAACTACATTTAAGAACATTTTCTTACATCAATCGAAGTAAAAGGAATAGGACACACCAACAGTCTTCTCTACAGCAACCAAACTTCAACTATGATGTTACCTCCAACTACAACTGCTCAAGCAGCAGCCTAAGCTATCTATATGAAGGTTCATGCAGTAAGTTTATCCATACTACCAAATCTCCCACACAACATTCTGGGATACAGAAGAGAAATCCAACTGAAAAGCTATATGAGACCTCATAATAAAAAGTACCTTAGCAGAAGGAATGAAAAAAGATTGACCTACTTGAAAAAGAAACAAAGACAAGAACTTATGGTCTAAAGAACTTTTAATCAAATATGTCTATGTTCCTCATCCATTAAATATATAAAAAAAAAAAATTAAAAAGAAAAAATTAAATAGGACTGTTCAAGAATCATAGATTGCATACTTACAAATGCTTTAAGTTAAACAGCTTGCCCCAAGCGATTGGTATAGAACCATGGAATTTATTACTAGCAAGATTCAGATTTTCTAGGTGCGTCAGGCTGCCAAGATAATCTGGCAATGGCCCTGATAAATTATTGTTCTGCAGTTCCCTGAAATAAGTGAAATAATTTATTAAGAATGTCAACACAGTTCAGCACTATGTATGCCTCATAAAAAGAAAAATGAGAAGAAATGGTATCAATAGCATCCTTGAACCATATTCAAAGACCAGAGGTTAAATAGAAAAGAAAGCTATTAAATGACATTGATTAAAGAACTAATAACCAAACAGAGACATAACATGAATGTTCGTCCAAGTTTACCATCACTTAAATTTTTATCCACTAACATGCAATTGCTCCTCTAGATTGTATTGTGCTAAGTGATCGATTAATTTTCCAATGTTTGCAGAATCGACAAAAGGGCTAATAGCATTTCCAAACCATATATTACGTGCTTGCTCTTCAACCACTTCTTTTCCAACACTTGCATTATCAAGTTCAATCTTCTTATGATCTCCTCAATTCAAACTGGAACCATAACAAGCTACTTTTACACTATTTCTAAATCATTTTCATGATCCATGTTCTAAAAATCTAATTCAACATGCATACAAGTACTGTCAAAAATGCCAACTTACAAGTTAACCAAGAACCTCAGTTTGGTGATTGCAGGTGAAAGAGTTCCTGAAAACCCATTTGCAGCCAAGCTCCTGCAAGTAGTACATTCACAAAGCAAATGTACTGTAAAAGGATAGACAAAAAATGAAAAACTGTTGTTTAAGGGTGTGTTTGTTATTGTTGTGGTTTCTTTCTTTTGTTTATTTTTCCTTAGAAAAAACTGAAACGTGTTTTCCTAAACTGTTCTAATTTTCTTTTGCACAATTGGCACAAGACATTTAAAAACCAAAAAAATAGAATTGTGAAAACATGAAATTGTGGTTTCATAAAACTCTTTCCTTTTGTTTATTTTTTCATTTTCTCACTCCACTTTTTTTCTTTATTGACATATTTTTTATCCCGTATAAAATTTGTGTCCTTTTGTTTTTATTTTGAATTATTGAGAATTATTATTATCTTTGTAATACTAAGTTAATACTTTTTCCTTTAAAAGTACCATACATAAAGTTAAAAGAGCTTCAATCTTGCAGATCTCTCAAATTTGTAACTTTTTCATTTGAGATTTTAATGAGAATTGATTGAGTTATATTTCAAATAATATTGTCGTAATATTAAGTTGATTTTTATTTTTTTATTTTTAATTTGAATAAAAAGTAATTAATATTTTAAATTACTGTTGTACTTTCAGAGGAACAAAAAAAAATACAGAGGCCTTTCATCTTCACAAAGAAGAAAAAACTGTTTTCAAGAAGTAATAAAAAAAAATAGGTGATAAATAGTTTTCAGTTTTCCAAAATAGAAAATTAAAAACCAGAAACATTACCAAACACACTCTAACTAAAATCTTCTAAAAGAAATCCAGAATGCCATACATTCATTGCAATCCCTATAAAATAACAGAAAAATCATTGAAGCACTTACAGGGATATGACATTTCCATTTCTACAAGTGATATGAGACCAACTAAAGCAAGGGCTAACCAGATAATAATTCCAATCTTCCACTCGGTGATTGGAATCATTGAGCGCACTCAGAAGTTGAATCAAAGCTTCACCTACACATTAGTAAATGTTACAAGTTGAGTATAAATGTCGTCCAAACTGGCCAGCCATAATCAAAATAAATGGAAAAGAAATCATATTATAGGTCTTATTTCAACCACCTTGCCAACATAGGAAATGGCATTCGATTGATAGTTCTCTACATTTTTCTTTCCTAGCCCTTAACGATAAATGTGGAGTGAGATATCCAGGAAAAAATTTAAATACTAATCATGATAATGGCACAAAAAATATATAAATATAAGAACCTAAAAGATGTCAGAAAATATATATAAAAATGAATAAATATCTTTAGTAAGAGTACAAACATAGTTGAGTTGTTGCCATGTGATGGCCATAAGAAAACATAATAAGAACCATCTATATCACTGCACTAAGGCTGTGTGTTCATATCCTTTGTTTCCAAGATTATGAATCAGCCAAGCAGATATTGAAAAGCAACTTAAAAATGCTTGGTTTGCCATTCAGGTGACATATTATCACAGAGGTTGTTTCGGAGAATTGTATCCTACTCTTAGTGTATAGATCCCACCAGCATACCAAGAGAGGAAAGGTGCATGAATACCATTGTGCTAGACTGCTAGTTAGTAATGCCCAATTGTATTTTAAAAACCATCTTGTGCCTCTCTTGTACAGATGGGGCATATACATCAAGAATAGGATAGAATCATAGAGTTTATCACACAATTATCTTCGCTTGTCTGGACAAGTTTGCAAGTCCTTATGACTAAAGCATATGAAATGGTTTTTTTTTTTTGGTAATTCAGTGAAAATATTTATACAAGAAATTAACTCATTAAGTAAGAGTTTCTATTGGAATAACTTTTGAGATAAACAATTTTTCCCAGTACAACAATATGGTATATACTTGGACATTTTAAAAGGCTAATTCAAAATTCATTCATGACAAACACTGGGACTTGCTTTTTTTTATAATACTAAGAATTTCTTAACTCGGACATAACTTAATGCTCCAAGAAATAATGGAAAACTTTATTTCTTAGCATTTTCGTAATTTTCTTACCTTTTAAAATCTTGATAATGAACTAAAAATAAGTCTGTTTCGAAAGAGTACCTGTTATTAGAAAGCAAAACAAGAGTAATACCTTTTGTTCAAGGAACTGAACTATTACTGATTTCCTTATGGTTGGAATTAGTTCATATTTATTCATATTAATCACCTTTGATTTAATAGGTTGTGAAACTATCATTTGTCCTATTGTTCCTTTCAGCACAAATTTAAAATTATTAGCGACCACAAATTTTGCAACTTTCTAAATTTTAAATAAGACAATTGAGGCACTAAAGAAATTAAAATATTTAGAAACATAAAATATGCCCTGAATAACTATATTATATGAATCTTAAATTGCTGTACCATCCAAATCACAAGCATAGAAAACTAAGATCATACAGATGATTCAAATTTTGACTAATCAGAGCAATTGGTAACAGCAAACCTTCTAGGTCAGGATCTTTGGAGGGATAACCAACACATAGAAAGTTGAGGAGTATGAGACAGCTGATGACTAGTTTGAGAGGATGCCAAATGGAAGCAGCTCCAAACATAAAACTCTCTTCCATTTCCAAGAAATGTTCATGCTCACCAACAAACTTCTCACCGCCAATTGGATTCTCTGAGGAAAAGGAATCTTGTGTTTAAACAAAGGTGCAAAAAGCATTAAAAAAGATTCAGTTGTTTCTAGCTTAACTGCACATGCTGGTCAAAAATGAAAACTAAAAGAGTCAAAACAACCAAAAGTTATGACATAGTTGCAACAAAATACAGTCATCCACAGAAAATGTATACAGTCATCTTTTATTAAGGATTTAAGAGCCAGAAAGGCCACACTTGCCATGTAAAAATATGAACCATCCAAAAACAAGAAAATAGACTACCACACCACAATAGTAAATAAGCATGTTGAGTTCCACTCTAAAATCTAGAACAAGGAAAAGAGACAACGTCAATGGGATGCTTGGTTTCAAAGAATAAACAGGCTTGTTAGCACCGCAGACCAAATCAGACAGTAAATAGATTACTTTCAACATGGTACTTCTGCCGACTAGGCTACATCTCCAGCATACAGAATTTATATAAAAGCACTGATGCTAGAGGAAAGTGACATGACCCCAAGTGTTTCCATCCGAGACAAATTCATTGAGAAATTTGGTCTCTAATTTTTTATCTGATAAAAGAAATTTTATTGAGAAAGAAAGAAAGGAAAGTACATCACAGGGTCAAGAATCCTAACTCAACAAACAACTGCAAAACCATGCTTAAATAGAAAACCTAAGGATAGACTATCATTCTTAAAAATACATCTACTTTCTCAATCCAAAGACCATCACAAATTCCTGAGAAACTTGGCTGTCCTTTGTGGCACCAAAACCCACTTCGTTTTCTACCAGCAAAAGTCCTTAAAGATACTAGACACACGCTCCTCAATGCCGGTAAAGATGATTCAATGCCAATGCTTTACTAGTTAATACTAATCTTCAGTTTAAATGCATGATTGCTCTAACCATTTTACCTAGCAGGCTAAGACAATCTTTTGTTCTTCAAACTTAGGCCACATATTTCAACTTCTTCGCAAAAGAAGAGAGAAAGGAAAAAAAAAAGTACTTTCAAAACATCCATTCATGTTTTAATGTGTAAATGTTCTCTTCTAACTAGATTGTGCTCTGAGCCTTCAGTAACAACACCTATGAAACAATTCTACCAAGAAATTCAGAAAAGAAAAAAGTAAAATGTCACCACCAAAAAACACTACCATGTACAGAAAAGGACTATAATGATGCTTCAACATAAGTCCATTCATAACCTTTCCGAAGACTTTTTAATCTTCTTAATGGAGGAATTTTAAGTATACATATACATACAGACACACATATATATCTATGTGTCTTAGGCTGGTAAGGTGAGGCTAACGGGTTCACATACAATATTCTCTATATGTACCAATTGATCACCCAACTGTAATTACCAGCAAGTATCAATTTATTCTCCTGTTTAAAAAGAATTAAGATAACGGTTTTGCCTTTTTCTTTCATTATTTTCAGTTATGCAGAATAGCAAGACTCACTGGGATCATTATTTCTGTCTACGTAATCCAATAATTTGAATTCTCTCCTTTCCTCTAGATGATTAGCTACAGACCACGAAGCATAGCAATATGCAACTTTCATTTTGTATATTCTCTCAAAGTCCCAAACACAAACATATATATACAATACTAAAATTAGAAGCACAAGATAGCATAGATTAGTATTCCAACTCAAATTAAGCTGCTAATTCAAATAGAACGTGAAAAAAGGGCCAAAAAATAAATATATACGCAAGTTAAAGGAAAAAGAACAAGAAAACAAAGAAAGAGAAAGGGATCAAGACTACCTGCTTCAGTTCCAGCCATTGCCAATGCAAATGCAACCCACCATTTGGAAAGAAGAGGGAGTTGAAAATTGTGATAATGATAAGCATATCAAATAGATTAATAAACATTAGTGCAAGGGACCCACAAAGCAATTAAAAAAGGAATCGAAAGTAAAGCAAAAGAAATTCTTCAAAGGCCAATAGAGGAGAATATGAGAGACTGTGGAAGTGTAAGTGTAAGTGTATTGGGATAAGAATAAGAATCCCACTAATTAATGAGTCTAATCTTCTTCTTTATTGGGTCATTCAATTAAAATAATAACGATATTTTATCAAAGAAGGAGCAGCAGATGCCATTGTCATGAGATAGGTGACAGTTGAAGCAAAAGTCCATCTCTCTCTCTATCTCTATCTCTCTTTTGGGTTTTGATTTGATTGTATATTTGTATTCTCTTTTTGATGCCACCACCCGTTCTACAAAAGAATAAAAGACACTTGTAATTTACACTTGTAACATGGTGACATGCAGCATTTATCGAGCTGAGCATATTGCTGCGCTAGTGGGTTACACTTGATGTTGATTCTGTTTGGATTCCACGGACATGTGGGGGCAGTTTACGACCGTTCATCTCATCAGCCGCCTCAACATTTTACATCTCCATTCCTCTTTTACTCTGCAATTGCTTCTTTCTCTTCTTTGTCATGTTATCAAGAAAAGCCAATTTTGTTTCCAAACTACAGGATGCAAGAGCCTTTTGTTAAAGAAAGAAAAAGAAAAAAGAACTACGGAAAAGGAAACTTTTACCTAAAAAAGACGTTCTTAAGGCGACGATACAAATTGTGCGGACGCGCTAACGGCCGTTGAATCGTGAATGCCACAAAATGAAAGCCCAAATTAATTGCAATAAAACTGCACAATTAATTTTAATTATTCAGCGGATTATGTGGCCAAAATCCAAATGGCAAAGAATGAACATTATTACCATTTTTTTCGAAAAAATTACCCAAATCCTTTCGTTTAGCGGTGGCAATGGGTGGATTTTGAACCGGAATCGAACTAAAATCGGTCTATATCAAAATTAGTCTGGAGTTGGTTAAATTTAAAATTGGACTGAAACCGGATCAAAACCGTAATTCCCTTTGGATAGAATTAGGATTGCGAATCCAGTTCTGAACCAATAAATTAAAAAAAAATTAAAATTAATAATTACATATTTAATATTTAATTTTTAATTTTTAATTTTTAAATTTTTGTTAAATATATTTTACCGGTCAAATTAAAACTATGATCCAACTAGCCGATTTTAATTGCCATAGAACCGCGAAAGCATGGCTACCCCAACTTTTGTTTCTCATGCTCGTGTAAGTGAGAAATAATCCAAATATGCAATCAAAGATTTTATACTTTTTGTTAGGAGTAATTAAGAGTTTGTTATTTTCTCATTTTGTATATGACACTTGTACTCTTTGTATAGGTTGTACTATCAGCTCATGTATTTAATGTGTGAATTATTTTGTTGATTGTTAATCAAGTCAATACAGTTACATTCACAAAACCTTTCTTTTTTCTATGCTACTATTTTTTTCCATTATGGTATTAGAGCATACATTTCTATTTCAATGGAGAATATAGAAAAAGATTTCATAGTTTCAACTAAAGTAGAAAATCAATCTTGTAACCATTTTGTTCCAATCAATTTCACTCATTTCTTATCAGTGAAACTTGATAGTAAGAATTTTCTTATCTAGAAGCAATAAGTAGTGTCTGCCATTGAAGGTTATGGATTACAGAATTTTGTTTTTCAAACATCTACAGAGGCATATGTTTTTTAACTGAAGAAGGTATCATAGATCATACAACAACTTCACCTGGAGAATGGGAACAGCATGATCAATTACTAATGTCATGGCTTTTTTCATCGATCTCTGAATCAGTTCTACCACGTATGGTTGGTTGTGAAACGTCTGCACGGGTTTGGAATAGGTTATTGCAGTACTTTGCATCTCAAACTAGGGCTAAAACTAGTTAGTTCAAGATGGAGTTACAAAATATGAAGAGATGAGTATCTTTCTAATATTAAAGTTACAATTGATTCTTTAGCCTCGATTAGATGCAATTCTTGATGGACTTCCTCGGAGTATGATGCTTTTTCCATTTCTTTAATTACTAGATCTGAAAGTTTTACTATTGATGGAGTTGAAGAATTTCTTATAGCTCAAGAATATAAGATTGAGAAACTGATATGCTTTTTATGCAGCTACAATCTAAGGCAATGAACTTATCAATGCAGTCTAGCACTAATGGCGAGTATCAAGGTCGTATCCCTTGGGAAAGTGAAAGCCCAGAGTTACTACTTTGTTCTCTGTTATCTTAGCCTAAAATGAATGATGAATAATTTCTAAATTTGATAATAACTACAAGCTGAGTTCTAAGTGAGATGCAGAAATGAATGGATAAATGAAACAACCAAGACAAGAAAGCAAACCAAAGGAAACCTAAACTACTTGGCAATCAAACAAAAGATAACAGATTGATAAGTCCAATTACGCTACCCGTGGATGAATTCTTAACTGAATTCGGTTTCTCTCTCTCGATAACCGAATTTCTAAACCTAATAACCTAAAGTTGGAATCTCTTCCTAACGATCGATTATTCGAATAGCATTAAGCTTTAATCCGCCTCTATTAAGCTTTGTTAATTCTTAATCCGACTAGTTAAATATCCTTATCTCTAAGTGATTATTAACCAGTTCTTGCTATTCAAATTTTCAACTACCAAATGAACTTCTCAATCACACAAAGCAATCTAAACACCACAATTCATAACGTCTCATGAATAATGCATTATCTTATTAATACTGAAAGCAAGAAGGATACAAAATTAAACTCAAACAATCCAACAATTTAATACTAAGCCAACGTAGTAAAGAAACCCAATGGATTTAATCGATCTAGCTACTCATGTTCATGTTTAAAACAACTAGGAAATCAATTATAATGAAAGAATAAAAAAATGGAACATATCCACCCTTTTCTCTCGAATTGGATGAACAACTTCAAATCTGAATTAGTATTACGATTGATCTCCCTAATTGCCTCTCGATTTGTTCCACTACTATTTTGCACTCGGAACCTTGCGATTCCAGGATTCTCCCTCTCTATAACTCTCTCTCAAACTCAGTACTCTGCAAAAATCGAACCAGCTGCCAAATCTCTCCCTCTGCTCCTTGCTGATCCTACCTCAAGAAATCGTTTTCCTTATATAATTGTCCCAGCATGGCCGGAGTCCGGGCCGTGCTGAACCTTCGGATCTTACAAATTAGGTCTTCTTCCTAGCCGTGCCATCGCCGGTGCTGAGCTACCACGAGCCGTGCTGTAGGCCGTGATAGCCTCGGAAACCGTGCCAAAACACCACATTTGAGGATCAAAGGCTAATGGGTTGAGCACGACCAGAGTCCAGGCCGTGCTAATCAGTAAGGCCTTGACCTAGGCCGTGCTTAATGTTTGAAATGCGAGTCCTCATCCAATTTTGATGAATTCCCGTCCGTTTTCTCATGTATTGATCTAAAATTGTTCAAACACTGATGATGGACCTATAAATTCTCCTGAAATGCAAAAGAACACAAAACACGGGTGATCTTGGAATAAAAGCACAATAATTGCTAAGAAAATACACAATAATATGCAAGGAAATATGTGTAAAACTATGCACATCAGAAACATAGTAAAAGTCATTAGTGTTTGCAATAACTATTTCTGGAAACCTTAATTTTGTTGGAAGTTCTAATTTTGTTGTTTATAATCCTAATTTTTCCTCTTGTCAAGGGAGTTCCTTTAATACTTACAGCTCTTACTATCCTAGAGGTCGGGGCAACTTTCATTATTCTCGTGGATCTTATAATGGTGGAAGAATGTCTTTTCCTCATGGTTAGGATGCTAGTCGTGGTAGAGGCAGATGGACTTCGGGTAATTCAAGAAAACCCTAGTGCCAACTTTGTGGAAAGTTTAGACACTTTGTGGACAAATGTTATTATCATTTTGACAAGAGTTTTGCTGGTCCCAGTTAGTTTGGTGCCTTTTTAGCAACTCACTCAACTTCTCACACAAATCATTCGTAGTCTTCAAATCCCATAGTTTACCTTACTAACTCAACACCATTTTCTAATGTGTTTTCCACACCTGAATTGTATGGTAGTAATTGGCATCCAAAATATAGAGCTTTGAATCATATGAATTCAGAAGTAATAAATCTAGTGCAGAGTGTTCCTTATCCTAGTTATGAGAAAGTTCAAGTTAGCAACGAATCAGGTTTGCCTATTCATAATGTTGGAATTTTTACTTTTGTCTCTCATTTTTACTCTAAAGAACTTTTTTAAAATATCTGTTATATGTCCTTCAAATCACTAAAAATCTAATCAGTGTCTCCAAATTTGCTAAAGATAACTCTGTGTTCTTCGACTTTCATCCTGACTTTGTCAAGGATCTGATCTCCAAGGCTGCGCTCATGCAAGGGAAGTTTAAAGGTAGTTTATATGTTTTTGAAGCCTCTCAAATACAGTTTCGGCTAGCTTCTAAGGTCTTGTTATCTCAGTCTTCTGTTGGTCCTACTAAAAAATTTATTGTTATTATTAACACAAAATCTTTCAATTCCTTCATTCAATGTAATGTTGTAAATGTTATTCAGTACAATATAAATACTCAATCTTGCAATGTTAATCAATGCTATTTCTGTAATAAGTCTAGTGTCACTAATTCTGTCTTTGATTTGTGGCATAATGGACTTGGCCAACCTTTTATTTCTTCTGTGAAATTTGTATTAGCACAATGTGTTATTCCTTCTACTAATAAAATGGTTCCCTCATTTTGCTCAGCATGTTGTCTTGGTAAAATTTATAAGTTTCCTTTCTTCCTGTCTAATACATGATATATTGAACCTTTTACTCTTACACATTCAGACTTATAGGGTCCCTCTCCTATCAAGTCTAGTGGTGGTTATTCATGCTACATATCCTCTATTGATGCATATTCAAAGTTTACATAGGTGTATATGCTTAGGCAAAAGTATGAGGCTTTCTAAACCTTTTTAATTTTTCAAAAACAAGTTCAATGACAACTTGGTACTAAAATCAAAGCTATTCAAACGGATGGAGGAGGTGAATATAAAGCTTTCAGTAAGCACCTTCTTAAATCTGGCATAGCTCATAAGATTTCCTATACACTCAAGAATATAATGGTTTGGCTAAGAGGAAGCATAGAGCTATTGTGGAGCATGGTTTAGCTATCTTGTCTCATTCTTATGTTCCTCTAAAATATTGGGATGAGGCATTCAGAACTATGGTTTTCATGTTCAACAAGTTACCTACTGCAATTCTTTAAGGACAGTCGCTCCTAAAGGTTCTTTTTCACAATAAGCCTGATTATCACTTCCTTAAAGTTTTTGGTTGGACTTGCTACCCTAATATTATACCCTATAATAAACACAAGCTTGAATTTCATAGCACCCCTTGCACCTTTCTTAGTTATAGCTTAAATCATAAAGGATACAAATGTATGGATCCTACTAGTAGATTCTATGTTTATGGGGATGTCATTTTTTATAAATATTCTTTTCCCTTCTCTCTAAGTTTGTTAATGCTTCTTTTGTTTTTGGTTGTGTCCATATTCTTCCAAGTGCTTCTCTACCTCTTGTTCCTTCTATCTCTTCCTTACTTTCTAAAGTAGTTGTTCCAACTTATAGTTCAAGCTTTTCTATTTCCTTACCTTCTAGTTCTCCTTCTCTTAATCTTGATACTAACACCTATACTAGAAATGTTTCTCCTGCTGTTTCATGTTCTAATGTTTTAGGTAATGAGGTTGTTATTGTTATGTCTCCAAAAGTTGAGCCAGCTCAGAGTCCTATGATTGAATCAACTTCTCTTCCAATTGTCCTAGCTCCTCCACTTAATACACATTCTATGGTTACACGTGCTAAGCCTGGTATATATAGACCTAAGCTACTTTAAAATGCTATTAAAGAGCCCATATCTGTTGCAGGTGCTTTGTCTCAGTATGAATGGAAAGTAGCTATGCACGCTAAGTACTCAGCTCTTATGGATAACAAGACTTGGTCATTGGTACCTTTTCCTACTGATAGAGTGCCTATAGGATGTAAATGGGTTTTTAAAGTAAAGGAAAATTCAAATGGGACGTTTCTAGATACAAAGCATGTTTAGTTGCTAAAGGTTTCAATTAAAAGCCTAGCTTTAATTTTAAAGAAACCTTTAGTCTAGTTGTGAAGCCACGACTATTTGAATTGTATTGACAGTTGCATTGAAGCATCAACGGTTTATTCAACAACTAGATGTGAATAATGAATTTCTCAATAGAGAACTGCAGGAAGAAGTGTATATGCATTAATCATGGTTTCAGCACCCATTTTATGGATCTAAATATCGAGGGAATTATGAAAAATCCTATGATGAAAGTTACTGTATTTTTTCGAGTCTTAGGAGATTGAGGATGGGAGAATCCAATTTAGGGTTGAAAATAATTGAATCAAAATCACTTTCCTAGAATCAATTTGGATTTAATTTTTAGAAAAAATAACTTATTTTTACAAGTTTAGGGACCAAATTGTCAAAAATCTCAAACTTTTGGCCCACAAAACCAATCGACTCTATGTACAGTCGATCGACTAAGCACATAGATGAATCAGCTCTGTGATTCGTCTATACACAATGTCAATTGTTTATTTTTTGAGATTCAACACCGTTTTATGCATATTTTGACTTTAAAATGCCCAAAAATATAAAAATAAGTTTATAGAAGGATTTTTATGATAATTATTAAGATTTGTAAAAGATTTTTATTGGATATTATCGACCGATAAAAGAAAATATTGTTTCTTTTAAAAATGAAAAAAAATGATTGAAGCTTATCATTCTATTCCTTTAGAGTTTCCAAACCCTAGCTCTATATAAGCATCAATATGTCCTAGGTTTAGGGGGGATTGATTCAGCAGATAGACGATCATTCTTTTCGGAGAGATTTTTGAGTTAGAGAAAAGAAAAACCTACGTTCAAAAAATACATAGAGTTTTCCTTTAGTAAGTCACTAAGAAAGAATCCTAGATTAGGAAATTTTTTTAGAATGACAGTAATTTTTTTAAGATTTCAAGCAGAACTGGAACCTCAACCAACCTTCAATTCAACTGCTTCATTGTCTCCTGAGACTCGCAGAACAAAAATCTACAGTGAAAACCTGAGTGTTCCCTCCACATCCACATCCACATCATCAAACATCACTTTTCCCTCTTAACTATTTCTTTTGTTTTATAATTCTAGAAACATGATTAGGATGTATTGATTATTATTTCATATGTTTTATATGATTAGAACATGTTTTTCTTATGAATTAACATGTTATGATTTGTTGGTTTGAATATGATAATATAAACATGTAGAATTTTGAATCTGATAGTATGTCTTTTATTAGGTTTTGAATATGATTAGTTAAATGAGTAGGTAAATATAATTAATTTATATTTCTATGCAATTGAATTAGACTCTTAGGGTATGCTTTGCACATCTTGGCCATAATTTTCATATTTTTAATGTATTTTAGCAATGTTTATGCACCGTTGTTAGTTTTTTAGGTGTTTTTCATTCATTTTTTAGTTATAGGAAAGGTTATAATAACTCTATTTAATTTTCTGCACATTTATTTTTATTTTATGCTTGATGTATGCTAAATAGTTGTAATGTGATTACCTAATTAATTGGACATATAGACCTTAGATTAAAAATTGGACCTAACATGAAATTATAGTCCATTAGGTTAATCATATAATAATTGGGCTAAATCTAAAAATCAATATAGACCTAGTGGGCTTTTGTCATGCTTTAAATGAATTAATTGCGCTACATCAGATTTAAGATCACTTAATTGGGCCTCAACATAAAAAATAATCTATTTAAGCTTAAAGGATGAGATCAAAGTATAATTTATAATTGTGCTAGACTAGGTAACCTTGTACATAATTAATTAGTAAAATAATCTAACAAATTAAACCTAGGTTGGACTTAATAAAATGAGATAGACTTAAGAAGACCCCACATGCTATAGTGAATGCTTGTAAATATAAACTGTCGCATTTATAAGGAATAACTCGTTAAATAATAAAATTCAAGACCGAGATATACAAATAAAGAAATTATCTTCCGGATCCATCTTTGGATCTGGTCAAGCTTCCTTATGAAATCTGTCAGCACCTATTTTCCGGATCTAGATATTACAGAAAACCCTATGATGAAAATTACTACCTTCTCGAATCTCGGGATAGAAAGGACAGGTGAACCCAAGATTAAGGTTGAGGTTAATCCAACCGAAATTACCTTTTTAAAATCAATTTGGAGTTAATTGTCAAGAAAAATAAAGTTTGAGGGTCAAAATGATGAATTTTACAAGTTTGAGGACTAAATTGTAAATTTTTATCAAACTTCCCATGTATAGAGCCAATCAGCTCTATATAGAGCCCATCAGCTCTACACAGAGCCGATCGGCTTATCATAGAGCCAGTCGGATCTGTGCAAAGCTGATTGGCTCTACACAGTGCCAATTAGGGTTTTCTTTTTGGACGTTGTTTTTTCTTGAAGCTTTTACGTCCAAATACATTTATAGAAGGTAATTGACGATAATTATGGATTTTAATTCAAATTTTAAAGGATTAATATTGGATACTTGTCAATTTATTTTTTGAAAAATCTAAGATTATCTATTCCTTTAAGAAACCCTACCTCTATAAATAGAAAAAGATACCTAGGGTTAGGGCTAACAATAAGCTAAAGAACAACTGAAGAGAAAAGTTATAGAAGCTAATATAGATTTGAGAAGAATGAAAAACTTACATTCATCACTGAGGGTTTAGGTTACTAAGAAAGAAGACCACATAAAAGAATTGCTTTTTGAAACTTTTTTTTGAAGTTGATAAAAGCTTTTCCAATACCATATCTAACACTAGATTCCCAATCAATCTTCAACTCAGCGCTTCTTCATCTCTTGAGACTCACAAAACCATTAACTACGGTGACAGCTGAGGGTTCTTAAACATGCATCCATCATTATTAACATCGTTTTAAACTGGTTTTCTTGTTCTTATGTTTTCTTTTTTCCTAGAAACATGATTAGGGTTACTTTTCTACACTATTTTTATGATTAATATGATTAGATTAGGGTTTTCTATTAATCTACATGTTATTGATTTATTAGGTTATGGAATCTGATAATAAGAACATTAGGGTTGAAATCTGATAATATACTAGCATTAGGGTTTTAGAATCTGATTAGTCACATGCATAGGATTATATGATTAAATTTATGTTTTCATTATAACTTTGTAATCAAATTAGTTTATTAGGATTATATGATTAATCTGCCATCTTTGTTTATTATGTGTTTAGTTTTTAGGGTTTGTAAAAGCTTTTGGGATTTTTGGCTCAATCGATTGTTATTTGTTATTTTTATCTTATTTTTACTTTTCCATATTCTAATTGTTTTTTACCCTCTATGCATGTTAAAATCGACTTTGGGGACGTAAGGATTACACCGAAAATTGAAGAAACCAGTCTGGATGCCCTAGACCCGATCGACTCAATACAGAGCTAATTTGCTTTGCATTAAGCCGATCGGCTTTATGTCTATAGTTGATCAACGCTACACCTCCTTGCCCTATCTTTTTGTGTTTTGCGAGTTGTTGATGTACTTTCATCGGTTTTATGTACTATAGTTAGGTTTTATGGCTCTTCTTTGCAACTTTAGTTGTAGGCTGGGTTATAATAGCTTGATTTATGTTTATGTTCTTTATTTTTGTTTGTTTGATGGTTTAATGTATAATAAATAATTGTAACATGACTGCCTAATTAAAAAATGGACACATAAACTTTAGGTTAAGAATTGGATCCAACATAAAAACTGTAGTCCAATAGGCTAATCAATATTAATCAGGCTTAAGTTCTAAAATTGAAGTAGATTTAGCAGCCTTACCATGTTTTAGTTTGGATTGGATTATATTAGAATTCGGTTTATATAAAATGAGCCTTATCATAATATGTAGTCCATCTAGGATAAAAGGCTTGGAAAGGCATAACTTGTAATTGGGCTAGACTAAGTAAGCTATGTACATAATTAATTAGTAAGGTAGATATACAACTTTAATATGGGTTGGGCTTAATAAAATGGGCTAAACTTACGTAATTATATGTGTTATTTGGTATGGCTATATATGAATTATCGTGTTTATAAGGAATGACTTGTTAAATAATAAAATTAAGAACTAATATACACTAATAAGGAAGTTGACTTCCGAATCCATCTTTGGATTTATGGCGTAAGCTTTCTTATAGAATCTGAGAAATGCCACTCAATAGTAAAATTATCCCAGTGATTACCCGAGTGGCGACTCCTATCTCCGCACTAGTCTCAGTGACTAGTTAGAGTGTGCCCGATTAGGTTGAAAAGCCTTAAAATGTCGTGGTCGCTAAAAATACTAGGGTGCACGCCCGAAACCGCCACCTATAGTGGCGACTCCGCTAGGGATAAGAGAAGCTGATTCTAGTTAATTTTATTATTTAACAGATTATTCTTACATCACTATACCATTATCACACATTGTGCAATTTGGTCCCTACAGCCTTGATAGCATCGGTTACTAGTTCTTTGGTTATACTCAAATCTTAGAATTACGACACTAGCAAACCATCACTCACAAGTAATGAGTGAATTTCCTTCGTCGCATAGACCATTGAGTACGGAGAAAAACCAAGGAAAAGCACTTTTTGCTTGTGGGAGTCTTTTATCTTTATCCAAAACTCAACTCATGGTAATGACCGTAGTAATCTCCCGTAGGAACCCTGTTATTGACTATCTGAAATTTTTTCCTTATAAGTGTCTAAAGCCCAAATATTAAAGACCTTGGCCCAAAAATGTGGAATCAGGCCCTAGGCCCCAAATATGTAGGCTTTGATACTTATACTGAGAAACATTATCTTGTTTGTTTTAAAATCTTGAGAGTGTATAGCATGCGCAACAGGCTTAATATCCCCTGTTGATAGAAAGCCCAGACCCAATATTCTAGGGAAGAAGACTCACTATGAACCTTGTGCGGGAGTAATAAGTTGGAAGAGTGAATTGTAGATTATCATGCATCTTATGCATCACATGCATCATACTAACCCTTATCTTTTAGCCATATAGATTCTCTTGTAGGTTGGAAGAGGCAAGATAGTGGGAGACTAGAAAGAGTGCCTATTTCTCCGAGAATCAGAGCTGTGTTAGAACATCTTAAAAGACTAAGACGCCAAGCTACCAAAGCTACATCTAAAATGGCCAACGAGAGAGCTAACGAGCAAGATGTTGAGATCCTCAAGAATGCCGTCATAGGGGTGTGATTCTAGAAGAGCTCCAATAACTCTTGGCTGGGATGGCTACAAACCAAGCTCCACCTGCTGTTCTCATGGTGCTGGCTAATCCTCCTATTGCTGTTGACCCGCTGCAATTGCCGCTAAGACTACTGCCACCACTGCAGCTGCTCTACTGCTGCAACCAATGCTAATACTGAAGACCTAATTAGAAGGGGACTACCTAGAATTTTTAGAACTTTGATGAGTTTATGCTAGACTAGGCTAAGAAGGAGACTGCCCTTGCCATTAATGAAGCTGGGAGTAGCTTGAGCGCTTGATAAAATGTAGAGTATGTTAGAAATCAAAGGTTTGGACCCTACCTATGGTTTCGAAGAATTGGTTCTAACATGAGAAGATAAGCTTCCTACGAAGTTTAGAACGCCCAAGATTAACAAGTTTAATAAGACTGGTAATCTGAAAGTTCATCTGAAACAGTATGTAACGATCATGGGAACTACTCAGTTGAGTAGGACCTAAATTGTTAAACTATTCGTGTTGTCTCTTGAAGGACCCACTGTCAACTGGTACCACGGTCTGGAAAATTCATCCAAAGTTGAATAGCGCGATTTATGCAATTCTTTTGTCAAACAATATGATTATAACACTCATTTGGAAGTATCGATCATGGATCTCGAGTCTACCAAGCAAAAGCCAAGTGAGTCCTTCTCTGATTTCTTAACAAAGTGGAGGAATAAGGCTGGGGAAATGAAGAATAAGCCCTCTTAAAAGGGCTACAGGTCAAGGAAATTGAAAATGGCAAAAGAAAGACTGTGAGAATTGGTGGAATGGTGAATTACCAAGCTAGAGGGAATAGGACTTAGATGTGAATGTTGTGCAACTGATGTGCATAGTTTTACACATGTTTGCTTGCATACTATTGTGCATTTTCTTAGCATTTATTGTGTTTTTATTCCAAGATCACCTGTGTTTTGTGTCTTTTCATATTCTAGGAGATTTTATAGGTCCATCATCAGTGTTCGAGCAATTTTAGATCAATCCCGGGCGAAAACGGACGTAATCAAAAGTGTTTGACCTTGGGTTGACTTTTAGGAAGTCAACACGGCCCGTTTTGGAGCCCGTGTAGAAATTCCAAGGCCGTGTAGCTTAAGCACCTTGAAACAAGATGGTTCCCGAGGGTAACACGCCCTAGAGCACGACCCATGTTAGTTAATACGGGCTAGAACACGCCCATGCTAGGATCAAGAGCACGACCGTGTTGGTGACACGGGCCAGAACACGCCCTTGCTCAATTCAGTTTATTTTGCCATTTGGATACCAACACGGCCCGTGTTGAGGGACACGGGCTGAGAACACGCTCGTATTTGTGCATAGTATAAATTGAACGAGCTAAAAGGAGTTCCGAATCGGCAATTTTAACTTTCCATCTTCCTTTGTAATTTTGTTACACATGTTTCAGGCATTTTAGGGCTGATTCCACCTTGAAACGTCAGATTCATGATTCTGGGATTTGGATTGAAGATTGAAGAGGAGTTTGAAGTACTTGTTTGAAGCTCCACCTCTTACAAGAAAGCTGGCTAGATAGTTAGTACTACTAACAAAGTTTGACATTGAGTACATCATCAAGAAGGTGGTCAAGGGTATGGCCGTAGCTGAGTTTCTAGCTCATAATGCAATTGAAGGAGATGACTCTTGGGATCTAGAATTTACTGATGAAAATCTAGAGGTAATCGAGATCTAGGAGTGGAAGATGTACTTTGATGGAGCTATAAATGCAAGAGGTGCAGGTTTAGGAGTAGTTATGATCACACCACAAGGAGAAATGTTACAATGGCCAAGAAATTAGACTTTAAAGTGACCAATAACATGATAGAGTACGAAGCATGTTTATTTGGATTAGAAGCGGTCGTGGTAGCAGGAGCTAAGCACTTGTTGGTCTATGGGGACTACATACTAGTGATCCAACAAGCCCTCAAGGAATGGGAAGTGAAAAAAGAGAGGTTGAAGCCATATGTCAACTATCTCAAGACTTTAGTGTGCAAGTTCTCCAAGTGTTCTTTTGTACACTTGCCTCGAGACGAGAATCAAATGGTGGATGCATTAGCTACTCTATCATCTATATGGATCAATCCCTCGCAACTTTCAATGAGATCTTTGGTGATTGTAAAATTAGGTGCACCTTGTTATCAAGGGGGTTGGATAATGCAAGTTCAGATGGGATCAGAAGAGAAGCCATGGTTCTATGATATGAAGAGGTTTATAGAAAAGAAGAAATATATAAAGGAAGTGATTACCAGGGAAAGATACGCACTACAAAATCAAGCTAGGAATTAGATTAGCCATGAGGGAGTCTGATATAAAAGAATGTTGTCATGTGTACAACTCCAATGTGTAACTAACATAGAAGCTCAAGTAATGATGGAGGAAATGCACAAAGGAGTATGCAGGGCACATATGAATGACATAGTGTTAACTAGGAAGATCATGCAGCAAGGATATTATTGGTTAACGATGTAAAAACATTGTATAGCACTGGTGAAAAATGTCGTGAATGCTAGCTGTATAATAACCTGAGTCACATACCTCCGACTAAGCTGCACAACCTAACGTCTCCTTGGCCTTATACAGCTTGGGGGATCGACATCATTGGTAAAATAAAGCCTTCTTCAAACAGTCACAGGTTCATAATCGTAGCAATTGATTACTTCACGAAATGGGTCGAATCCGAGTCATTCACTACCGTGGGGGCAAGGTAGATGGCTAGATTTATAGAAAGGAACTTTATCTACAGCTACGGGGTCCTACATCATGTTGTGACAAATAATAAGGTACAGTTCATGGGTGAGATAGTGGACCTGTTAGTGGAATACAAGATCGAGCATCATAAGCTTCTCCGTATAGACCTCAAGCAATGGAGTAGTAGAAATAACCAATAAGAACTTGAAAAAAATACTCTTAAAGATGGTGTGGAATCACAAAGACTGGTCATTTCGGTTACCCTTTGCACTTTCGGGATATCAGACAACCGAGCGAACATCGACTGGGAAACACCATACTCTATGGTTTACGGGACTGAAGCAATTTTGCCGGTTGAGTTAGAGTTGAAATCATTAAGAGTTGTATTAGAGGCTGAGATATTGGAGTATCACTCAGTCGAGCAAAGATACCAGCAATTAGCTCTAGTTGAGAAGAAAAGGATGAAAGCCCTATACCACATGCAGTTGTATCAGAAAAGGATAGCAAGGGCATTCAATAAGAAAGTAATGTTAGGAAAGATCAGAGCAGATGATCTAGTATTGAAGCATAGAACACCTATTGCATTTGACCCAAGAGGGAAGTTCAGGCCAAATTAGGAAGGCTCATACTTGGTAAAGAAGATCCTGCCCAAATGTGCTACTAAGATCTCAGACCTAGAGGGGAATGAGTTCACTGAACTAATAAACTTGGATCATCTCAAAAAATACTATGTATAAAAGATAAAAATGATAGAAAAACTAGCCTGCTGATCAAAAAACCTGAAAAGGCTGGTCAGGCAAAAGTCTGGGTAATAAGAGAGAAAATAATCAGCTAGAAAATTTGAAAAGACTGGCTGATAACAGGAGTTATATCATGAGAAATTAAAATATACCCATATGAGCTTTTACTAAATGAATAAATTATTTATAATTGATATCAAATATATATATGTCTGTTTATCACTCCACACTAACTGAAAGAGAAATAAAGCTAAAAGTTCTAAGCAAAATAAATGATATCTAAAAGAAGCATATTTTCTATTTTCTTGTTCTTCTCTTCACATCTGCATCCCTAAATAGAGTAGCTAATTCTCGAGTTCTCTTGAACCACTCAAAACTAAAAGAAGTGGAAATCTGAAGCTGAACCCAAGCCTTGAAGTTATCATCAGTAGTCAAATCGCCCTTAGAATCAAGGTTTCACTTTATGTCTTGGAGGGGGCTAATGTCTCTCGATCTTATCCAGGAAGTCCTGTCTGAGTGTCAAGCCTTCGAATTCAGGCGGAAATTTCAAGATTTGTTGCTTTTGCCCATACTGACGACAAAGTCTCTAAGGTGTTAAAATGTGGATGCCCATAGTCTAGGTAAGGGTACGCAGTCACTATACACTATGAGTTGGACATACTTGATTCTCCATCAAGGGCAAGTCTAGCGAATGAGTGTGTCCGAAATGCCTTTCATCCAGAAAATCCAACCATCATGACCCCGTGGGATAACAATATATCAAGTCTGCACATGCTCCAGCTTGTACTTGTCGACATTCCTCTAGATGGTTGCACATGCTCTAGCTTGTACTTGTCGACATTCCTCTAGATGGTTAGTATCTCACGTAGGCAAAAATAAAGTCTGCTAGTTCAAAAACCCGAAAGGAGAAGAAGAAAAATGAAGAAAAATAAGCTAAGTTAAAAACCCGAAAGGACAGTTTAGGCAAAAATAAAGTTTGCTAGTTCAAAAACTCGAAAGGGCAGCTTAGGTAAAAATAAAGTCTGCTAATTCAAAAACCCGAAAGGACAGATTTAGCAGTGTACTTGTAAGAGAATAAGGCTATCACCAAACTATTGATGGATTTGTACATGTCTAACCTAATGATGGTTTGAACCAAGATGACTGGAATTGGATATGCTTTATGCTCCACCTAGTCAATAATGCGAGCAAGTCTGATATCTCCCTCTCCCTGAGGAGAAATCAATAGAAATTAGGCATAAAGGCAAAAGCCCAGCATCTGAATCCAAGAAGGCGAACCCTTTTCCTTCTTCTTACAGTAAGAAATCAGTGAAGTACGGGTAATGTACTCACTAACAGAATGGAAAAGTACCTCAATTGGGGGCATGTCGAACAATTCCACCAGTTTGCCAAGAAAAGGCTCATTGAGGTTTGGCAAGGCAATGGGATGTGTAAAATCCATGGCAAGGCAATGTGATGTGTATAATCCATGGGGATGCAAAAAATAGCAAAGTTTTCTTCAATCATGGGGCACAACTCTTATCCATTGAATCTAAAGACATGGTCCCTTAGGCATCAAAATTTGACAGTAGAATGGAGGAACCCATAATCAAGTTTGGTGTGTTGCATCGCCTTGAAAGATGAAAGACGGAATCTCCTAACTTTAATCCAATCATCACCTATTATAGTTTTCAAAAGACCTCCAATCATCACCTATTAGGGTTTTGAGGAGACCTTGTAGGCTTTTGGCACTCTTTTGAGACATATTTTTGGCTTTTTATAGTGTGAAATTGTATGTGAGGAAGTAAGGGGGCTCATGGATATATATAGGCTTTAAATTAGTGTATGGTTTAGACTCTACAACTGCAGAGCCGATCGACACTGTGCATAGCTAATCCGCTGTGCAATGAGCTGAATCGGCTCATCATACACCCGATTGGCTGTGTGGCCTCCCAGTGCATTTTTTTAATAAATTTTAGCATTTTCTTGGGCCATTTTTTTTCTTTTATTTTCATCGTATATAAGCTCATATAAATGCAATAGTAAAGGGAAATGAGGAAAATGGATGTAATTCAAAAGGCCAAAATCACGATTTTATATATGCTCGGAAAGTCAAAAGTCTACAAGAGTTCTAAAAGTTAATAAGTTCTACAAGCAAAGAGGAACAGTGGAAGCAAGATTAGAAGTCGGGGTTTTTTCTCAAATCCCCCATCCCATCGTCCGAGTCGGTGTCCATCCCTTGGGTCCACAAGGCCGATAGCTGAAGTGTCAGAGTATCGAACTAATGTTGTTGAGCGTCTATCTAACGCTGTTAGTTGTCCACTTGCCCTTGCAAGTCCTCGTGGTCCTTCTAATGAAAACTCGAAGGAAATTATTTAGTGCATTTGATACCTGCATACATGTTATATTACATAAGTCATTTCTTACCCGACAGTCCTCATCGAGGACAAAGAATTGCATCCTTGCAGCACTGACTAGCTAATGTACATACTCGAACTGACCCCTTTAAACCTATATTTGCATAATATCTTACTATCTTTATAGGCAAAGAAAGATGTGAAAACACAAAAGAGAAGAGTAACTTACATGTCTGCAAGTGTTCGGAGTGAATTCCGAAAGGAAGTAATGATCCATGGCGAGTCGGTGCTCCAACACACCATAAAAGCTCCAATATGAGACCATCTGATATAGAGAGAATGAAATGCTCCCTAGAACCACATTAGACGTGGCTGTGGGAGGTGCTTTAGAGGCAGTACCAGCGGAGGAGCCTATGTTGTGGGAAGGCTTGGAACGTCTTGGGGATCGCCCCTCAGTCGGCTCACTAACAACAGGAGCCTGGTTAAGGGTCTATAAATGAAATAATTAGGAAAGCGGGATGCAAAAGAAGAGGAATTCTAAGTAAATCCAGAAAAATACCTGAGCTACGACATTATCACCTAAGGGCATGGCCCCCAACAGTTGAGGGGTGAAAGAAGTATAATCTATCGTACCCCGTCAAACACTCCACTAGCTCCTCCTGAGCAAGGTTTGCTGTCCAAAACATAGAAAGAGAAGATAAGGGAACTCGGCACCTGTTAAGGCCTTGCTCCCACCCATAGATCCTCTCTTCTAAGTACCATGCCCAATAGGCGGGTCCGATCAGCAGGATCCTCCTCTGCTCAAGATCAGCCGCAGATAGCATGTAGGGGTCTCACTAGCAATGCTCCCCTAGCCAATCAACTCGAATCTGCAAACTAGAAGGGTAAGTAACTATGTAAATGAAGCGTGAATATGACTAATAAATTATCTTGTCCTAAGTCAAGCTGTTGATCCACATGCGGTGCACATGAACCTAAGCCCACTCCTATACGGTCCTGCTCGAGCCTAGTAACTCAAGAGAGGGAAAGCTCGTGAGGTCCATATGGGCTATGAGCCTACTAAAAGACCGATCTCCAAGGCCCATACCTTTAAAACAAGAATTAGCATTCGCTATTTTTATAAAAAAAAAGCTAAGGAAAAGAAATCGGAGCATAACTTACATGGATCATGTGCCAAAAACCGCAGATCCTCTTACTACCCTGGATTGTAATGTCCATTTGGTGATTTAAGTATGCGAGAGCTGAAGACCCCAGTTGAAGGAGGAGATCTAATCCAAATCCTGCAATGGGGCTAAGTAGTGAAAGTTCAATGAATTCTCCGAGTCACTGAACAAAATCGTACTAAAGAGGTACACCAAAAAGGCTCGGGCCATCTAATAAACTTCCCGAGCGTTTCAAGGTAAAAAGCCCCAGTAGTGGAGGGGATGCTCTGATAAGCGATACAATGCGAGTTCTTAAATATTGGCAAGAACCTGACCAAATCAGTGATGAAATGGTCTTGGACATCGAAGCATTGATCGTGGATCGAATCATCAAATCTCACGGGCATGCTAGAGAAATTAATGCATGTGATAGCGGAAAAGGAAAGAGGGGAGACTGTCAGCTCACCGACTAGGGTGTGGAAGGTGTGAGTAGTGTCCACCCACCTCTCGAGCAAGGTATAAGTAGAAGTATGGTCGACCCTCTTGGTAATTGATGGGAGTGTAGCTACAAACAGATGAAAGTTAGTATCTTTGATCAGAGCCTAGACAGAGCTAGAGAGCTCGTCAAGCCACTCACAGGCACCATAGAAGTTTTCGGGGAACTGAATCGATATAACGTCATTTTAGAAAGCCAAATTCATAGGTTTTAAACATATTTTATGCGTTAAAGGATCATAAATAGCTAAGTATATGTCTATTAGTTGATATTTTTCATAAAAAGCCCTAGAAACCTTTATTCCGCCTATGCACGGTCGTTTTGGACTATGGAGAGTAGATCGACGGTGCGCATAGCCGATTGGCACAACACACAACTGATCGGCTCTACAAGCTAGGGCACATGGATTTTTTATATTTTTTCATAATTTTCGCATATTTTGGATAAATAACATGTAATATAGTACATAAGTCATAGGAAACAAAGTCTAAGCCAAGAAATTACCTCTCAAATGGCAAAAAATGTCATTTAGGTTTTCGACCTATCGAAATCATGTTTTAGTCTAAAAAGTTTATGCAAGTCCGCATAAGACTCATAGAAGGCCAGTTAGCATCTCGAAGTGAAGGTTTCCTGAAAATTATAAGTTTGGTCCCTGATCCATCAAAATTATGCTTTAGTCCTTGAGCAGGCCAAAAACCAGCATAGCTTCCAGAAGACATCAAAATGAATTAGATTGTACCCCAAGGTGGGAAATTATAAATAAAAGTACCTGAAAGTGAAAAATTATTGAATTAACCCGATGTGGTAAATTATTTCCTGAAATAGCCATAATGAAGTCTCTATAACCATAAAATCAACGGACGTGGTTCCCAAATTGCAGGCGTCCTCAACCTAAGCAAGTAAAGCCCTCAACTTAAGTAGGCGAAGTCCTTAAAAATTCAAGCGGGCATGGTCCCCATATTAAATCAGCAATCAAAGTTCAAGCCTATAAGGCGTAGCTTCTATAACTCATAAGGATATCCTTTTAACATATCATTGATATTTTATGATTTATATCAATTTATTTAAATACATTGCATTTTTATAAATCTCGACAAACTCAGGGTAGCTATCAGCACCCATTTTCTAGATTTAGATGTCGAGAGAATTATGGAAAATCCTATGATAAAAGTTATTGCCTTCTCGACTCTCGGGAGATGAAGGATGGGCCAATCAAAGGTCAGGATTGAGGTTAATCCAGTAGAAATTATCTTTCTAAAATTAATTTGGAGTGAATCATCAAGAAAATAAAGTTTGAGAGTCAAAATGATGGATTTTGCAAGTTGAGAGACCTAATTGTAAATTTTTGTCAACCTTGCCATGTATAGAGCCAATTGGCTCATCATAGAGCCAATCAGCTCTATGCAGAGCCGATCGGCTCTACACAGTGCCGATAGGCTTTGCACAGTGCCGATTAGAGTTTTCTCTTTCAACGTCATTTTTTCTTGACGCTTTTACATCCAAATACAGATTCTAGAAGGTAATTGACGATAATCATAGATTTTTAATTCAAATTCTAAAGGATTAATATTGGATATTTATCAATTTACTATGTGAAAAATCTAAGATCATATGTTCTTTTAGGGCTTCCTTTGAAACCCTTCTATTAATAAAAAGAGATACCTAGGGTTAGGGCTAATAAGAAGCTAGAGAACAACCGAAAATATCAATTTGAGAAGAAAGAAAAGCTTACCTTCATTATTGAGGGTTTAGGTCACTAAGAAAGAATTAATTTTTGGAAACTTTTTTTTGAAGTCGACAGAAGCTTTCCCATTACCATATCTAGCACTAGATTTCCAACCAATCTTCGACTCAACCACTTCTTGATCTCTTGAGACTCGCAGAGCTATCAACTACAGTGACAACTTAAGAATTTTCCAACATGCATCAATCATCATCAGCATCGCTTTAAACTAGTTTTCTTATTCTTATGTTTTCCTTTTTCCTAGAAACATTATTAGGATTACTTTTTTGCTTTATTTTTATGATTAATATGATTAGATTAGGGTTTCCAATTAATCTGCATGTTAATAATTTAGTGGGTTTTAGAATATGATAATAAGAACATTAGGGTATTGAAATATGATAATATGCTAGCATTAGGGTTTTTGAATCTGATTAGTCACATGCATATGATTATATGATTATATTTCTATTTTCCTTATGATTTTGTAATCAAATTAATTTATTAGGATTATATTATTAATCTGTCATCTTTGTTTATTATGTTTTTAGTTTTTAAGGTTTGTAAAAGCTATTAAGGTTTCTAGCTCAATGGATTGTTATTTGCTATTTTTATTTTATTTTTATTTTTTTCATATTCTAATCATTTTTCACCCTCTATGCATGTTAAAATCGACTATAGGATGTGAGAATTACATAGAAAATTAAAGGAACCAGTCTGGATGCTCTAGAGCCTATTGGCTCAAGTCAGAGCCAATTGGCTCCACTTTGAGTCGATCGGCTCTATGTGACCCTATAAATCTTTGCCCTACTTTTTTTTTGTTTTGTAAGTTTTGATGTACTTTCATCTTTATGGCTTTTTTTGCAACTTTAGTTTTAAGTTGGGTTGTAATAGCTTGATTTATGTTTCAGTTCTTTATTTTTGTTTGTTTGATAGTTTAATGTAGAATAAATAATTGTAACATGATTGCCTAATTAAAAAAAACGGACACATAGACTTTAGGTTAAAAATTGGAGGCAACATGGAAATTATAGTTCAATAGGCTAATCAATATTATGGGGTTTAAGTTCTAAAATCAAAGTAGATTTAGTGGGCCTTACCATGTTTTAGTTAAAATTGGATTATATTAGAATTAGGTTACACAAAATGAGCCTTATCATAATATGTAGTCCATCTAGGATTAAAGGCTTAGAAAGGCATAACCTGTAATTGGGCTAGACTAAGTAGGCTATGTACATAATTAATTACTAAGGTGGATATACAAATTTAATATGGTTTGGGCTTAATAAAATGGGCTAGACCTAGGTACATTATATGTGTTATTTGGTATGCATGTGCATGAATTGATGTGTTTATAGGGAATGACATGTTAAACAATAAGATTAAAGACTAATATACACAAATAAGAAAGTTGGATCCATCTCTGGATTTGTGGCATAAGCTTCCTTATAGAATATGAGAAAAGCTACTCATTAGTAAAAGTGTCCCGATGATTACCCGGGTGGCGATTGCCATCTCTGTGCTAAACTTAATGACTAGTTAGCGTGTTCCCAATTAGGTTGAAAAACCTTACAGTGCTATGGCCGCTAAAGGAACTTGGGTGCATGCCCAAAACCGGCACCCACACACACCACCTCTAAACCAAGTGTCATGATCAACTTTGACTTCAGTGAAGAGGAGGTCATGAAATCTTTCGAAGACATACCCTAACCCGAGCCAGAACCAGAACCAAGCCACATACAAAGAGCCTTCACTGAGCTGGGAGCGCCACTATCTGTGGTGTTCTAACTACTAAAGGACAGTCCTAAGCCTTATAATGGTCAGTATTGTGAGTATCACCAGGCTTTTGGGCATCTGACAAACCAGTGAAACCATTTCAAGCACGAGATTCAAGATGGTTGAGTTGAGTATCAAGGAAGTCCGAGAGAAAGTCACCATCAAGATAAAGGAGCTGAAGTTGGAGAAAATGAGTTCACTGCCCTGCCGGAGAAAATGAGCTAAGAGTAACTAGCTGCTCTTGTTGAGAATTATATCATTTATGTATTTTATGATGATTTAATAATGTCCGAAATTTATGAGGATGATGTTTCTTTTCTTTCCAAGATCAATGATATGAATAATTTTGCTTACTTGTATGATATTTTTTTTATGGTAATGTGCATTTTGATAATAAGGTCATATGCATGTTTGACATCAATTTCCTATAAGTTGATTCATTTAGTTTAGTCATAGATGCAAATCCATTGAACATTCTGATAGCTGATATAACTCCTGAAGAGAGGAGAGAATTCGAGAGAATAAGAGAAAAAAGAATATGGTATTTGCTTGGCATATGACAATATGCTAGGTCTAGACAAGAAAATAGCAGAGCACCATATTCCAACTCATCCACACATCAAACCGGTCAAATAAAAGATGAGAAGATTAAGGCCGAAATGGGTAGAGAAAATACGAGAAGAGGTTGCTAAGCAGGTTAAGGTGAATTTCCTTGACGTGGTTGATTACCTTGAATGGTTGGCTAACATTGTCCTAGTCCCGAAGAAAGATGGTAAGGTTTGGATGTGCGTGGATTTCTAGGACTTGAATAAGGCATGCCTTAAGGATGACTTTCCTCTTCCTCACATAGACGTAATAGTCGACAGTGCCAGTTCGGATGCAATGTACTTCTTTACGGATGGGCTTTCTAGGTACAATCAGATCATGATGGCAGTGGCAGATAAGCTGAAGACATCATTTATCACCGAATTGGGAACGTACTGCTACAAGGTTATGCCTTTTAGACTAAAGAACGTAGGAGCAACTTATCAAAGAGTAGCCACCACCTTATTTCATGACATGATGCACAAAAAGGTGGAGGTATATGTGGATGACATGATGGTAAAGTCTGAAACAAGGAAACGACACTTCTAAGCGCTTGATAAATTTTTAGGATGAGTAGAAAGGTATAACTTGAGGTTTAATCTGAAGAAGAGTGTATTCGAGGTAACATCAGGAAAGCTGCTGGGGCATATAGTGAGTCAGCGAGGCATAGATATTGATCCGAAAAAGGTCAAAGCTATTCAAGAGATGCTAACGCCGAGGATGGAGAAATAGGTCAGAGGTTTTCTAGGATGCTTGCAATGCATTAGTAGATTTATTTCCAAGTTCACAATGTTTTGTGATCCTATCTTAAAGCTTTTAAAGAAACACCAACCCGTTGTAGGGATGAATGATATAGATGATTCTATGCATGTTTATTAACTGTTTATCAGTCGTTTATTTGTGTATTTGAGTCATATTTATTCCTGTTTGATCGCACTTTGGTACGTTTATGAGTTTTTCAGGTTTTCGGACTCCTAGATGGGAAATTAATTGATTTTCGGGCAGAAACCAAGCTATTTTGATGATTTACGCATATTAGATGTTTGTCGGATTCGATTCCTTGTTGGCACACATTTCGAGGCTTTTGCACGGGTCGTGGCACGGCCTCCCTTGGACATTTTTGAAGATTTGCATTTTTGGATGTTTGTGCCCATTGCACAGGCCGTGGTACGGGCTATGGCACTTCTACCTATAAATAGGCGCATGCAAAACGAGACAGGGTCCCGCTTCTGACTTCTAGACTTCTCTACCCGCGCGACCCTCCACTTCTACACCTCTGTTCCTGAAACTTTGAGAGACCAAACATCATTTCAGAGGATTGATTTGGGAGATTCAAGCAAAGATTGAAGGTTCAAGACGATCGATCGAGACATCCGAGATCCATACTTGAGGCTGGTTTCAGAGTTGGTGCTTGCAACATTTCCACTCTGATTCGAGAGAAGAGGGGTTACATGTTCCATTTCCTTTTCTGTTATTTATTTCCTTTTGTATTTGTTTCTTTCATTATGAGTAGCTAGGGCTGCCAAAGCCATTGGGGTTTACCTTTGTTGATAGATTGTGCTTAGTTGTTAGATTTGTATTTGCCATTCTTGTAATCTTCTTGCTATTCATTAATAAAGTTTGATTCAGTTAATTTGAGACGTTGAATTAATTATCTTTTAGGTTGTTTCTTGACATTGAGAAATGCTTGTTATAACTGGAATTTGAATAGTAAGAACTGGTAGTTAGCACTTAGAGATAAGATTAATTTACTCGACGGATTAAGAATTAACTCTAAATAGTTCTAAATCATGCTTAATGCTAATCTGTAATAATCTAATAAGAAGAGATTTCATTAGGTTAGTGCAGGTTTAGGAACTCGGTGAGCTCGAAAGAGGAACCGAGTTCGATTTAGAATTTAGGCACGGGTAAGCAAGATTGGTAATTTATAAAATCAACCTTTAGAATTCCAGCACTTAGGTCCCATTTGGGTTTATTTCTCTTGTTGCGGTTGTCTTTCGATTGTTAGTTGTTGTTCATTTATTTATTTGCATTCATAGTCATTAGTTAGTTAGTTTAGACTTCTCACACCCTATTTTAGACTAGATAACATAGCGAATAGTAGTAACTCTAGGTGATGGTTGCTATCTATGCAGCTATAATCTAAGGCAGTGAACCTATCGATGCAGTCTAGCACTCATGGAGAGTATCAAGGTCGTATTCCTCGGGAAAGCGAAAGCCTAGAGTTACTTCTTTGTTCTTTGTTATATTAACCTAAAATGAATCTACAATCTAAGTTCTAAGGGAGATGCAGGAATGAATGGATAAATGAAATAACCAAGACAAGAAAGCAAACCCAAAGGGAACCTAAACTAGTTGGCAATCAAACAAAAGATAAAGGATTGATGAGTCTAATTATGCTACCCGTGGAAGAATTCTTAACTGAATTCGATTTCTCTCTCGAGATAACCGAATTCCTAAACCTAATAACCTAAAGTTGTGATGTGTGCTAAGTCAAGCAAGACTATGACCTAAGGCAGTGTACCTATCAGTGGAGTATAGCTAAGGAGAGTACCAAGTGTCGTATTCCCCAAAGAACGTGTGAACCTAAATTTACTCAATCTTCTCTGTTATCTAATCACAGAAAATAAATGGTGTTAATGAATAATTCCTAAATTAACTAATAGCTACTCTAATTGTTATCGAACTACGTATACTAGGGAATAATTAATTTAAGTAAAGAATAACCCTTTGGGAATTCTTGTCTCTAAGGAATGGAAACTAAGGGTGGAATTGATTGATTGAATCCAATTTCCGTGGGAAAATCTCTACACAATTAATGCCTTTCTCAAGGACACTAACATCTTAACTTAGATTAATTAGGTTGAAATCTCTTCATAACTCTAATTACCCAAATTAGCATTATGTACCATTTAACACTATTGAGAGTTGTTAATTCTCAATCCGGTAGAACGAACACCCTATCTCTAGGCGAATTCAATTCTAGGTTGCAAAGGACAATCAAAACCTAAACCTCTTTCTCAAGATCATTCAAATTTCAAAAATCATTCAACAAGATATGAAGAAAAAATCAATAAATACTTCCATTGCAAACCAATATTGACAATCAATACATTCAATTCAAAATTGAAGTACAAAAATCCCTAGATAAAGAACCCCAATGGGTTAATAAGTTTAGCTAATCATGTTCATAATCACAACCAACAAGAATTCAATTACAAAAAATGAGTAAAGGTAGAGGAACTCGAATACACCCTTGGATGAGAGTAAATAGCTCCAATTCCTCGTGCCTAAGTTTGGATCGATTCTTGTTCCTTTTACTCGGATTGAAACCAATCGACAATCCTCGCCAATCTTTGATCTTCGAAGAGAATCCAAATGAAACCTTGATCCAAGTCTTCTTTTCTCTTAGTTTCAACTCAAAAAACCCTTAGACAGAGAAAAAGATGAGTTTTGGACGTTCTAACCCTAGCTGCCTCCCTTTTTCTCTTTTCTTTCTTTTTAAATGAATTTGACCAGCTGCCATGAACATGGCCGTGTTGATGCCTATGTTCCCAACACGTTCTGGTGTTGATGCACGTGTTACTCTCTATGGCCGTGCTCCCTAAAAACCTCTTTTTTCTTTGATGTTTGATGCATCCAACACGGCCGTGTTGGATGCCGTGTTTGGGACACGGCTAGTGTTGAATCCAACATGGTCGTGTTAACCTTCCTCAGGGGCATACTTAGCTTGTTTCGACAGCTTTGACGTCCAATTATGCTCCAATTCTTCTCTTTATCATACTTTGACTTCTTTTGGACCTAATGCACACAAACAGACATATAGGGTGAGTGTTGGGACCAATTCACATCCAAATGTACATAAAATCAATCTTAAAAACCCCATTTAGATGTATGTATTTTACGCACATCAAGTTGGAATCTCTTCCTAACGATTGATTCTTAAATTAGCATTAAGCCTTAATCCGCCCTATTAAGCTTTGTTAATTCTTAATCCGGCTAGTTAATTATCCTTATCTCTAAGTGATTATTAACCAGTTCTAGCTATTCAAAATTCCAATTGCCAAATGGACTTCTCAATCACATAAAGCAATCTAAACACCACAATTCACAACGTCTCATGAATAATGCATTATCTTATTAATACTGAAAGCAAGAAGAATACAAAAATAACTCAAACATTCCAACAATATAATATTAAGCCAACATAGTAAAGAAATCCCAATGGATTTAATCAATCTAGCTAAACATGTTCATGTTTAAAACAACTACGAAATCAATTACAATGGAAGAATAATGAAAATGAAACATGTACACCCTTTTCTCTCGAATTGGATGAACAACTCCAAATCTAGATCTGTACTACGATTAATCTCCCAATTTGCCTCTTGAATTGCTCCACTATCGTTTTGCACTCGGAACCTTGCAATTTCGGGGTTCTTCCTCTTTGTATCTCTCCCGCACTCAGCACTATGCAAAAACTGAACCAGCCGCCAAGGCTCTCTTTCACTCCTTGCTTTTTCTAACCCTAAAAAATTCATTTTCCTTATATATTTGTTTCAGCACGGCCGGAGTGCAGGCCGTGCTGGTTAGCACGATCGGAGTCCAGGCGTGCTGAACATTCGGATCTTATAGATTCGGGTTTCCTCATGGCCGTGCCCCTACCGGTGCTGAGCCACCACAGGCCGTGCTGGAGGCCGTGGTGGCTACGGAAACTATGCCTAAAGTGCCAATTTCAAGGATCAAAAGCCAATGGTTGGTCACGGCCAGAGTCCAGGTCATGGTGATAAGCACAGCCTTGACCTAGGCCGTGCTCAATGTATGCACTGCGAGCTCTTGTCCGATCTTGACGAATTCACGTCCATTTTCGCATATATTGATCTATAATTGCTCAAATATTGATGATGGTCCTATAAATTCTCCTAAAATGCAAAAGAACACAAAACACGGCTGATCTTGGAATAAAAGCACAATAATTGCTAAGAAAATACGCAATAATATGCAGGCAAATATGTGTAAAACTATGCATATCACTAGGTTCACCCGATCTCTAGGGATACGACCTTGATACTCACTAGTGCTAGGCCGCATCGATAGGTTCACTGCCTTAAGTGTAGGTTGCATCAGTATCCCATCAAGTTTTTGGCGCTGTTGCCGGGGAACCGTAACGGTGAACTAGAGTGAATTGTTTTCGTGTTACTTTAGCCATTTTTTTATTTTATTTTATTATTTTATGGTTTTTATTTTTATTTATTTTATTATTTTATTTTATTTGTACATATTTATTTAGTTTTAGTTTATGATTCAGGTAGTGAATGATAAGGAGGTTCAATGCTAAATTCAAACTCTTTGTATAATGCGTTGGAGAATGGGATTAGGAACCAAGAGAGTGCTAAAAATTGAGACACCCGTGCAGCCTTAGCAGCTCAAGTGGAATCGTTTTGCAGGGCTACCGATTAACTCACCACTCCTATCCTTTCATCTCAAGATTTTTGTGAAATATGTTGTGGTTTACATTTGAGTAATGATTGTCCATTGTGCAATGATTTTGCTCATTGTTCTTATAACTTTGAACAGGTGAATTATACGGAAAGTTGGCTAAATAACTCGTATGAAAGCACCTACAATCAAGAATGGAGCACTTATTCACCCTTTGGATGGAGCTTAGATGGCCAAGAACCACCAAGATTTCAGCAACTACATCAGCAGCCTAGTCTTGCACCTTCAACTCAAGATGAAGAGCTAGTTTCAGAGGAGTTGATGATGAGGTTCTTTACAAGTCTTGAGGATAGATTCCAACAAGCTGGGAGCGTACTTGAAATTCAACAAGCCTCGATTGAGAACATAGAGCATCAAGTAGGCTTGATCTTCAAGTTACTAGCTGCAGAACAATTGGGAACTCCATCAAACACTACTGAATTCAAGAAACATATGAGCACCGTCACTTTGTGTTCAAGTGAGAAATTTTCTGGTTTATCTACTATGTTTGACGATGATGCTTATGTGCAGGATGACTTCTTGAACATAGAGATAGGACCAGAAAAGGAAGAGGCAAACATGATTCCTCTGAAAGACTACCAACAGGAATGATGTGTGCTACTTGTGTTAGCTACAATCTAAGGCAGTGTACCTATCGATGCAGTCTAGCACTAATGGCGAGTATCAAGGTCGTATTCCTCGGGAAAGTGAAAGCCCATAGTTACTCCTTTGTTCTTTGCTATATTAACCTAAAATGAATGATGAATAATTTCTAAACTAACTAATAGCTACAAGCTAAGTTCTAAGGGAGATGCACGAGTAATTCATAACTAAAATAACCAAGGCAAGAGAGCAAACCCAAAGGGAACCTAAACTAGTTGGCAATCAAATAAAAGATAAAGGATTGGTGAGTCTAATTATGCTACCCGTGGATGAATTCTTAACCGAATTCGGTTTCTCTCTCGAGATAACCGAATTCCTAAATCTAATAACTTAAAGTTGGAATCTCTTCCTAACGATTGATTCTTAAATTAGCATTAAGCTTTAATCCGCCTCTATTAAGCTTTGTTAATTCTTAATCTGGCTAGTTAATTATCCTTATCTCTAAGCGATTATTAACCAGTTCTTGCTATTCAAAATTTCAATTGCCAAATGGACTTCTCAATCACACAAAGCAATCTAAACACATAATTCACAACGTCTCATGAATAATGCATTATCTTATTAATACTGAAGGCAAGAAGAATACAAAACTAATCCAAACAATCCAACAATATAATACTAAGCCAACATAGTAAAGAAATCCCAATGGATTTAATCAATCTAGCTAATCATGTTCATTATCAAAATCCATAAGAATAAAATTACAACAAAGAGTAAAGGTAGAAAAAACCCGATTACACCCTTGGATGAGAGTAAACAACCCCAATTCCTCTTGCTCGAATTGACTCGATTCTTATTCTTCTTGCTCGGTTTGAAAACTAATCAATGAACCTCGCCCAATCTTCAATCTTTGAAGGGAATCCGATTGAAACCTTGATCCAAGTCTCCTTTTCCCTTGGTTCTAGCTCAGAAAACCCTTAGAGAGAGAAAAATTAGGGTTTAGGACGTTCTCCCCTGCTCTCTTTTCTTTCTTTCCTCTCTTCTTTCTTTTAATTAATTCCCCCTGTCGCCGCCAACAATGCTGTGTTAGTGGCCGTGTTCCCAACACGGTGTGGTGTTCTTGGCCGTGTTACTCTTTGTGGTCGTGCTCCCAACACGGTGTGGTGTTTATGCCCGTGTTACTCTCTATAGCCGTGCTCCCTAAAAAATTCTTTTTCTTTGATGTTTGATGCATCCAACACGGCCGTGTTGGTGCCCGTGTTGGGAACACGACCAGTGTTGAAGCCAACACGGCCATGTTCAGCTTCCTCATGCGCATACTTAGCTTGTTTTGGCAGCTTTGACGTCCAATTATGCTCCAATTCTTCCCTTTATCATTCTTTGACTTCTTTTGGACCTAATGCACACAAACAGACACATAGGGTGAGTGTTGGGACCAATTCACATCCAAATGTCCATAAAATCAATCTTAAAAACCTCATTTAGATGTGTGTACTTTACGCACATCAAATAACCCCACACTTAGCTCATTGCTTGTCCTCAAGCAATCAAAAGTAAAATAAGGAAAATAAACCACTAAGGAACAACACTTAAACTGACAGACAAGCTAGAGAGCTCCTGCACATATCTTTAACAAGCGTAAGTCAAACAAAAAGAAACGAAGCAATCAATTCAAGTATCACAACTAAGATGCCAATAATTCGCAAAACACTGTCTCAACAAAATTATTCAGAACTAACTTCTCACCAGATTCACTCTAAATCACTCAAAGTGTTTAAAGGGCAGTGTTTAATCTCTCAATGCATCAACTACTGCCTTACTTACTATATGCTTGCTCTTAAATCCTACTCCTACCACTTATGGAGAGTCAACAACCATGTCAAGAGGTCTTTATAAGGGTTGTAATCGGGATTAGGTAGGGTAGGTAAATTTGGTAAGAGTTGAACCTATGGTGTTCTGCAATAAAATACATGACCTGCACACAAGCCACAATGATCACAAGGGATAAACAATGGACAATAGTCGAAAGTCAAAATGTTTAGCTCACTTACTTTCTTTCTTTTCATCACCTTTCCCTCTTATTATTCTATTTATTTTTTTCTTTTTTTTCTTTTTTTTTCAAAAAGGAAAAACATTCACATAATAAAGTGAATTTCTTTTGGATTGAAGAAAGCTGCTATAAGATTCCACACTATTCCCAAGACAAAAATTCCCAATAAAAACAACTCATATGCAAAATCATAACCCAAAGCAGAATAAAACTAAGTGGTAATGGAATATGATAAAAAAAATGGTGAAAGAAGGGGTTATCTACAGAATCAATAAACGAATGAAGGCTATTTGGCTAGAATGAAAAATCTAAGTGCCTCTATCGTACCAAAGTGTTAAACTCTCCTTGTGGCCCTCATAAGCATTACCGAGCAAGTTCTAAAAGTAAAGATAGTAATTGGCACTTTCAACAAGAAATAAATACAAGCATATAAAGTGTATGCTTACAAATTAGGCTCAATTTCTCACAAGTGTGCTTTTGAGTAGGTTCCAAACAAAAATCATCAAAACAGAATTAAATAGACCAAAGCAACTTAATGCAAAACTCAAACTAATTATCTTACATTCTTCCGCAAAACTCAACACTATCGGTTTTACCCGATCATATGGACATAAACAAGATTTTAAAAGCAAGTCAACAGTAAAAGCATCGAAACAAAGTGAAAAATTTTCAAAATTTTACAAAAAATTGCACAAAGAATAAACAAATAACTGAGATGGGATAAAGGAAATGCGATATATACACTAGAAAAGGATCTGAATTTCATATACAAAACAATAAAAACACGAAGACAAGTGTATCTAAATATCACCACCCCACACTTGAAAGACACACTGCCCTCAGTGTACAAAATATAAGAAATGAAAAAGGAAAAAGAACTAATCGCCCGACTATAGCTCCGGGAGTGAAAAGAGGTGCATCGGCCAGGTATATCGTGGCCGGGCCGGTATGTGGTGGAGGAGTGGGCCGCTCTCCGAGGATCGAAAGTAGTGTCACATGCAGTGAGCTGTGGATCGCAGGAGCAGGCCACATAGGAGGCCTGCCAGCCGTGTTGAAGGGTGCTCGGTCGGAGAGGGAGGGCTAAATTTGGATCATCCGCTAGAGGGATGTCAAAATGGCTCGCCCTGGAACCCGCCTGTGGACAGCAGTGCGAATCAGTAGCAAAATATCATCAAACATGTCATTGGCCATAGAGGCCTCTAACCTACCTCCCTGCTCAATCAGGGCCTGAAGCATAGCCCTCTACCTCTCAAACTGAGCCATCATCTGGCTCTGAAACTCAGTCTGACGCTATAAAAGGTCCTGCTGAAAAGTCTCTTGTCGAATAAATTGCTGCTGCTGCTCCTCTACCAACCTCTGCACTGTAAGTTGCAGCTCTCTAAACTCAATTGGAGAGACTCCTAAAATAGCTTATGAAGAGCCAGAAGGAGCTGAAGTAGATGGTCTGGAGGAAGACTTCGGAATATCAGAAGAAGGTGGGATGGGCTCGTGGGGCAGGTCGCTCCTCTCTGAGTGCTACCAAGAGAGCATTCCTCAGTCTATACTCTGGTCCTAGCGGACCCTGCCTACGAGTCACCATCCTCATACTAACCAATTAGGGAAGTCCCAACGTCTTCATCACCCTAGCTTTGTCAGATGTGGTATCGCCTCCTCCAAAACTCCTAAGCTCCTAGCCAGTCGAGTAATGTAAGTCCCAAAACAGAAAAATACCTTCTTTGAGTTATTGTAGAAGGCACTAATCTGTCTGGCCAATAAGTATCCCATGTCGATGGACTGGTGCTGGTGCATGCTGTAAAGTATAAATAGGTCCGGCTGGGTAACTACACTACCGCTATCTCCCCTGCCAGTGATGGTCCTAGCCAGCAATGCATGCAAGTACCGTAGTCCCTCAGGCAAGTTAGACGCCTTGGATAGAGTTTGAGTTTAACATTGAACCTCCTTATCATTCACTATCTGAATCATAAACTTAAAGTAAATAAATATGTACAAATAAAATAAAATAAATAAATAAAAAATAAAAATAAAAATCATAAAATAATAAGAAAGAAAAAAAATGGCTAAATTAACAAATAGCAAATTTCACTCTAGTTTTCAAACAATTCCCCAGCAACGGCGCCAAAAACTTGATGCGCTAAATCATGTCAGCTACAATCTAAAGGCAGTGTACCTATCGATGCAGTCTAGCACTAATGGCGAGTATCAAGGTCGTATTCCTCGGGAAAGCGAAAGCCCAGAGTTACTTCTTTGTTCTTTGTTATATTAACCTAAAATGGATGATGAATAATTTCTAAACTAATTATTAACTACAAGCTAAGTTCTGAGGGAGATGCAGGAGTAATTGATAAATGAAATAATCAAGACAAGAAGACAAACCTTAAAGGAATCTAAACTAGTTGGCAACCAAACAAAAGATAAAAGAATCGGTGAGTCTAATATGCTACCCGTGAACAAATTCTTAACCGAATTTGGTTTCTCTCTCGAGATAACCGAATTTCTAAACCTAATAGCCTAAAGTTGGAATCTCTTCCTAACGATTGATTCTTAAATTAGCATTAAGCTTTAATCCGCCTCTATTAAGCTTTGTTAATTCTTAATCTGGCTAGTTAATTATCCTTATCTCTAAGCGATTATTAACCAGTTCTTGCTATTCAAAATTTCAATTGCCAAACGAATTTCTCAATCTCATAAAGCAATCTAAACATCACAATTCACAACGTCTCATGAATAATGCATTATCTTATTAATACTGAAAACAAGAAGAATACAAAACCAACTTAAACAATCCAATAATATAATATCAAGCCAACATAGTAAAGAAATCCCAATGGATTAAATCAGTCTAGCTAAACATGTTCATGTTTAAAACAATCTAGGAAATCAATTACAATGAAAGAATAATGAAAATAAAACATGTGCACCCTTTTCTCTCGAATTGGATGAATAGCTCCAAATCTGGATCTACACTTTGATTAATCTCCCAAACTACCTCTTGAATTGCTCCACTACTGTTTTGCACTCGGAACCTTGCGATTCCGGGATTCTTACTCACTGCAACTCTCTCTCGCACTCAATACTGTGGAGAAACCGAACCAGCCGCCAAGGCCCTATGTTACTCTTTTCCCCTCCTTTTCTTTCTAAGAAAAATTCATTTTTCTTATATATTTAACTCAACAGGGCCGTGTTCAAGGCCGTGCTGAAACTGTGGATCGCACCAAGTAGGGTTTCACCACGGGCGTGTTCTCCCCGTGTTGGCCACCACAGGCCGTGTTGCTCCCCGTGTTAGCCAACGCGGGCAGTGCTGAAGGCCGTGGTGGCTACGGAAACCGTGACCAAAGTGCAAATTTCAAGAATCAAAGCCAATGGTTGAGCACGGCTAGAGTTCAGGCCGTGCTCAATGTATGCATTGCGGGCTCTTGTCCGATATTGATGAATTCTCGTCCGAACTGCACGTATTGATCTATAATTGCTTAAACACCGATGACGGTCCTATAAATGTTCCTGAAATGCAAAAGAACACAAAACACGGGTGATTTGGGAATAAAAGCACAATAATTGCTAAGAACATATGCAATAATATGCAAGCAAATATGTGTAAAACTATGCTCATCAAATTACCCCCCACTTAAGCTATTGCTTCTCCTCAAGCAATTAACAACTCACCCCATAAAACTATAGTTAGCAATTCCTTGCAGTTTATGCCCCTAGTCCATAACAGATAGTACTCAACACATCTCAAAGGATACTCAATCATAAATTAAATTGCAAATCATTAACAAAGAATTGAAATAATATTAATGCATGAGTAACTTAAATGACAACTCAACACAAACATCATGAACCAATGCCTCACAGGGATCACTAAAGTCGCTCAAAGTGTATATTAGGTGAATAACAATTCCCTCAAAGCAAATGCACAAGACCCGCTCACCATAAGCTTGCTCATAAATCATATCTTTGCTATTGTGAATAAGTAAATACCAAAATCAAAGGGTCTTTACCAAGGTTGTAATGGGGCTAGGGTAAAGGTACAGAGATTTGGACAGAAGTATGAAAATGCTGGAATTCGTGCGATAAACAATATTATATGCTCAAAGGATTAAATGCCTAAGATCACAAAAAGAATCATTCACTAAAATCCCTACTTCATAGAATAACGCTCGCAAATGCTCTAAATCCAATAAAAAGATAAATAATTAAAGAGATTTGTTTATTATATTTTTTTTTTCTTCTTCTTCTTTTTTCTTTTTTTTTTCTTTTTTTTAAAAGAAATGAACTAGCAGCTTATTAGCGACCGCTGCATACAACTCGAATAAACATAAAGAATAACAAATACAAATTGGATCAAAGGGAGAATTTAAAATATCAAAAAGATTTAGTGAATTTACCAACATAGCAACTAGCATTTTAATCCCACATAAAGTTGAACAAATCATAAAAGGAAATTCCAGCATAAGGGTAAAGGAAAGATAAATGTAAAGAATGGTATAATTGAAGTGTATAGGTGTAGATTATGAAGAAAAGGTTAAGGCTCAAAAACTGGCTAACTAATGGAAACATAAGGTGATAGGCTTTTGGTCAAATGTGGTGAATCCTAAATCGCCCAAATCATCTCATGGTATTCACAATATTCATGTAACTTCAACACGCATTACAAAGCAAGTTCTAGAAGCAAAGTTAAGTACAATGCACACTCAAACAAGAAATATAAAGAGCATAAGCATAATGAATGCTCAACTGGCTCAAAATCTCACTTTCAGGTGTGGTATTAGGTGCAGTTGGTTCGCAACATCATTAATTGAATCATTATTTAAGAAACACATGCATATGATATTATCAACGTTCTAAGTTAAAATTCGACAATTCGAAAATAATTAAATAACACCTACGGTTTAACCCGGTAGGTTGATGTGTAAAACACCATAAATTATTTTCCAAGGACAATGAATAACAAAGAAAAGTAACTACAATTCTATAAATCAAGTCATCAATCAGCTCAAAAATAGCATACTCAAGTGCATAAAAACACAGTGTCCTAACATCCCCTAAAAATACACAACACCTAGCCATAGCAATTTCAGATATATTAAAAACCATATGAGAGATTAAGGTTTACCCATAAGCACCCCACACTTGAAGAACACACTGTCCTCAGTGTAAAATATTATGGATACCCCGCATGGAATGCTCAACTAAGAGAACAAAGGCAATACAATCCAAGTGCATGACATGCATGAAAAATAAAGTTAATTGATCATCCATCGAGGCTGATGTTGTGGAAATTCAGTGCCTCCTCAGTAGAATCTGAAAATAATAAAATAAAGAAATAAAATCGAAACTGAAAATATGAAAACTAAAACTAATAAAATGTTTCAAAACAAAAGGTTAAAAATTAGAAATTAAAGATAAAAATTGGGGTGCCTCCCAAAAGTGCTTCTTTTTGATGTGATGAGTCTTCTTAGCTGGACTCATGGTGAAAGGCAAATGGGCGTGATCGACAACCATCCATCCTTCTTCCAAGCAAATGTCTTCAAGTATCCGCTTAGAGGGATAATCGTCAATTTCCTATTCTCGACTATCAAGCAAGCTGCCAGTATGATGGGCAAAACTCGCTCCTCATATAATTGCATGTAGTCATGATGCTCTAGGGGCTCTTCCAATTTGAAAGCTGAAGTTTCACCAATTGGAAGGATCGACGGTTGGGCAATTTCTTCAGGAACGTCGATGGTTTTCTCTGGTCCTTGGCTTGGTTCACTTGCTAGAAGAAACTCGAGCTCCTCCAAAACTTCTTCATTGGATAACTCGTGCTCATCTTCCATCATTAAGGGACTTTTGGAAAATCCACCAAAAATTCCTCTAACTGCAACTCAGCATCATCGACTGTACGTTCTTGTTGATAGTCTTTTAAAGGAATCATGTTCGCCTCTTCCTTTTCTGGTTCCATCTCCATGTTCAAGAAATCGTCCTGCACAGAAGCATCATCGTCAAACATAGTAGATAAACCAGAAAAATTCTCACCCCGAACGCGAAAGTGACTACCAAGTGTTCCTCGGATTCAGTAGCGTTTGATGGAGTTCCCAATTGCTCTTCAGCTAGTAACTTGAAGATTAAGCCTACTTGATGCTCTATATTTTTAATCGAGGCTTGTTGATCTTCAAGTATCCTCTCTGTTTGTTGGAATCTATCCTTAAGACTTACAATAAACCTCGTCATCAGCTCCTCTGATACTAACTCTTCACCTTGAGTTGATGGTGCAAGATTAAATTTCTTTGAAATTCAGTGGTTCTTGGCCATCTAAGTTCCATCCAAAGGGTGAATGAGTGCTCAACTCTTGATTGTAGGTGCTTCCATACGAGTCATTTGGCCAACTTCCCGTATAATTCACCCGTTCATAGTTATAAGAACAATGAGCAACATCACTATAAAACAGACAATCATTACTCAAATGTAAACCACAGCAAAATTCACAAAAAACTTGAGATGAAAGGATAGGAGTGGAGAGTTGATCGATAGCCCTGCAAAACGATTCCACTCGAGCTTCTAAAGATGCATGGGTATCCCAATTTTTAGCACTCTCTTGGTTCCTAATCCCATTTTCCAATGCGTCATACAAAGAGTTTGAGTTTAACATTGAACCTCCTTATCATTCACTATCTGAATCATAAACTTAAACTAAATAAATATGTACAAATAAAATAAAATAAATCAATAAAAAATAAAAATAAAAATCATAAAATAATAAGAAAGAAAAAAATGGCTAAATTAACAAATAGCAAATTTCACTCTAGTTTTCAAACAATTCCCCAAAGAACGGCCAAAACTTGATGCGCTAAATCGTGTCAGCTACAATCTAAAGGCAGTGTACCTATCGATGCAGTCTAGCACTAATGGCGAGTATCAAGGTCATATTCCTCGGGAAAGCGAAAGCCCAGAGTTACTTCCTTATTCTTTGTTATATTAACCTAAAATGGATGATGAATAATTTCTAAACTAACTATTAACTACAAGCTAAGTTCTGAGGGAGATGCAAGAGTAATTGATAAATGAAATAATCAAGACAAGAAGACAAACCCAAAGGGAATCTAAACTAGTTGGCAACCAAACAAAAGATAAAGGATCGGTGAGTCTAATATGCTACCCGTGAACGAATTCTTAACCGAATTCGGTTTCTCTCTCGAGATAACCGAATTTCTAAACCTAATAAACTAAAGTTGGAATCTCTTCCTAACGATTGATTCTTAAATTAGCATTAAGCTTTAATCCGCCTATATTAAGCTTTGTTAATTCTTAATCCGGCTAGTTAATTATCCTTATCTCTAAGCGATTATTAACCAGTTCTTGCTATTCAAAATTCTAATTGCCAAACGAATTTCTCAATCTCATAAAGCAATCTAAACATCACAATTCACAACGTCTCATGAATAATGCATTATCTTATTAATACTGAAAACAAGAAGAATACAAAACCAACTCAAACAATCCAACAATATAATATCAAGCCAACATAGTAAAGAAATCCCAATGGATTAAATCAGTCTAGCTAAACATGTTCATGTTTAAAACAATCTAGGAAATCAATTACAATGAAAGAATAATGAAAATAAAACATGTACACCCTTTTCTCTTGAATTGGTTGAACAGCTCCAAATCTGGATCTACACTTTGATTAATCTCCCAAACTGCCTCTTGAATTGCTCCACTACTGTTTTGCACTCGGAACCTTGCGATTCCGGGATTCTTACTCACCGCAACTCTCTCTCGCACTCAATACTGTGCAGAAACCGAACCAGCTGCCAAGGCCCTATGTTACTCTTTTCCCCTCCTTTTCTTTCTAAGAAAAATTCATTTTTCTTATATATTTAACTCAGCAGGGCCGTGTTCTAGCACGGCCAAAGTCCAGGCCGTGCTGAAACTGTGGATCTCACCAAGTAGGGTTTCACCACGACCGTGTTCTCCCCGTGTTGGCCACCACAGGCCGTGTTGCTCCCCGTGTTGGCCAACGCAGTCCGTGCTGAAGGCCGTGGTGGCTACGGAAACCGTGACCAAAGTGCAAATTTCAAGAATCAAAGCCAATGGTTGAGCACGGCCAGAGTCCAGGCCGTGCTCAATGTATGCATTGCGGGCTCTTGTCTGATATTGATGAATTCTCGTTCGAACCACACGTATTGATCTATAATTGCTTAAACACCGATGACGGTCCTATAAATGTTCCTGAAATGCAAAAGAACACAAAACACGGGTGATTTGGGAATAAAAGCACAATAATTGCTAAGAACATACGCAATAATATGCAAGCAAATATGTGTAAAACTATGCTCATCAAATTAACCCCCACTTAAGCTATTGCTTGTCCTCAAGCAATTAACAACTCACCCCATAAAACTACAGTTAGCAATTCCTTGCAGTTTATGCCCCTAGTCCACAACAGATAGTACTCAACACATCTCAAAGGCCGTGGTGGCTACGGAAACCGTGACCAAAGTGCAAATTTTAAGAATCAAAGCCAATGGTTGAGCACGGCCGGAGTCCAGGCCGTGCTCAATGTATGCATTGCGGGCTCTTGTCATATATTGATGAATTCTCGTCCGTTTCCGCATGTATTGATCTATAATTGCTTAAACACCGATGACGGTCCTATAAATGTTCCTGAAATGCAAAAGAACATAAAACACGAGTGATCTGGGAATAAAAGCACAATAATTACTAAGAACATATGCAATAATATGCAAGCAAATATGTATAAAACTATGCTCATCAGAAGTCTATCTACTTCTCTAGGGTTTCCTAAACCTACCTTTATAAATAGAAAATGATGACCTAGGGTTAGGGGACTAACAACATCAATTGGAGGCTACTGCTATTGTAAACCTACATTCATTTAAATAGAAGATTTTTTGGTAACTAGAGAGCAAGGTCACTAAGAAAGAACCCTAAATTTAGAAACTTTTTATGAACGATAGAAGCTTTTCCACATCTCAACCAGTCTTGGATCCTAAATCGGTCTTCGATTCAACTGCATCATCATCTCCTGAGACTTGTAGAACGATCAACTATGATGACAACTTAACGGTTTCCCTACATTCATCATCATTAACATCACTCTCCCATTAAACTGGTTTTTCTATTCTTTTATGTCTATTTAGAAACATGAATAGGATTTCCTTTATTTCTTGTTTGCTATGCTTGATGTGATTATATTAGGATCTCTTATGGATTAATATGTTGTTGATTTTGTTGGGTTTTGAATCTGATAATAAGAAATACATTGGGATTTGAATATGATAATATATATGCCTTGGATTTTGAATTTGATTAGCCAAACGATTAGGATTACATGTTGGATTTGTATTTTCTTTATAGTTAGTTATTAGATTAGTTTTTTAGGGTTCTATAATTAAAATATGTAATATGCCATATTCATCTACTGTATGTCCAAATTTTTAAGATTGCATGATCTTTTTTAGGGTTTCTAGTTTAATATGATGTTATTTATATCTTTCACCTTCCTTTTTCGTGTTCTAATTAACTTTTTACCTTCTACACATGTGAAATTAGTTCTAGGATATGAGAATCACAAAGGAACTATAAGAACCAGCCTGGAAAAGCCTTAAAGCCGATCAGCTTCGCTCCCCTCAGCCCTAATTTTTAGATTTTTTTATGGATTTTTGATGTATTTCTTGAGTTATCCATGTAGTGTACTTAGTTTTGTTGCCTTTTACTTCTCTTTTTCATTACAGGTCAGGTTGTAATAGCTAGATTTACTTTATGCACTTTATTTTTATTTATTTTTAATTTAATGTATGTCAAATAATTATAACATGACTGCTTAATTAAAAATGAGACATGTAGACTTTAGGTTAAAATTGGACCTAACATAAAAACTATAGTCCATTAAGCTAATCAATGGTAATTGGGCTTAAATTCTAAAATCAATGTAAACCTAATGAGCTTCACCATGATTTATTTAGGCTCATTGGGCAGTATTGGATTTAGGTTCACACAATTGGGCTTTATTATAATAAGTAGTCCATCTAGTATTAAAGGCTTGGTAAAATAACTCATAATTGGACTAGACTAGGAGGGCTTTATACATAATTAAATTAGTAAGTTAGTTTGATGACTTTAACATGGGCTGGACATAATAAAAATGGGTTAGACTTTAGAGGACCTTATGTGCAATATTGTATGCTTGTATATAGACTATTGTGTTTATAGAGAATACTTTGTTAAATAATAAAATTAAAGACTAAAGATACACAAATAAGGAAGTTGGCTTCCGGATCCATCTATGAATGTATGGCATATGCTTCCTTATGGAATATGAAAAATGTCACTCATTAGTAAAAGTGTCTCGGTGAATTATCAGGGTGGTGAATCCGATCTCCATGCTAATCTCAGTAATTAGTTAGTGTTTTTCCAGTTAGGTTGAAAAGCCTTGCAGTGTCGTAGTTGCTAAAGACACTTGGGTGCGCACTTGAAACTCCCGCCCATAAAATCTAATACGCCACTCAAATTAGTAAGAGTCTCTCAGAGAATTACTAGGGTGATGACTCCATCTCCGCGCTAGTCTTTGTGACTATTTAGCGCGTTCTTGATTAGGTTAAAAAGCCTTGTAGTACTGTAGTCGCTATAGACACTTGGATGTGCGCCCAAAACTGCCACCTATAGTGGCGACTCCTTTGGAGATAAGAGAAGATAATTCCAATGTATGCTTGTCTTTAATTTTATTATTTAACGAGTGATTCTTGCATTATTTGCATGGTTACATTTTGGTCCTAATAACCCTGATGGTGTTGATTAGTGGTTGTCTAGTTCCACTCGAACCTTGAAATTGTGACACTAGCTAACCATCACTCACATGTAATGAGTAAATTTTCTTCATTGCATGGATCCTTGAGTGGGGAAACGAGCCAAGGAAGAACACTTTTTACTTGTTGGAGCCTATTATACTTACCCCAGATTCAGCTCACGGTAATGACAGTAATAATTTTCCTTAGGTACCCTATTGCTTGCTATCTGAGATGTTTTTTCTTTATAAGTACTTAAGGCCACATATTGAAAAGCCCGGGCCTAGAAACAATGTGGAATCAAGGCCCATACCTAAAATATGCATGCTTTATGCTTATATTGAAAAACATTGCATTATTTGTTTTTAATCTGCCTTGAAAGCTTATAGCATGCGCGTCAAGCCTACTATCCCCTGTTGATAAAAGCTTAGACTTAAAATCCTAGGGAAGAAAGACTCACCATGAACCGTGTATGGGAGAAACAAGGTTGGAAGGATGTTTTGTATAATAACTGTGTGTATGCTAACCCTTCTCTTTGGCTTTGTGCATATCACGTGCATCATGCATCTCATGTATCACGTGCATCATACTAACCCTTTGTTTTTTCGCCATATAGATTCTCCTTCGAGTTGGAAGAGACAAGATAGTGGAAGATTGGAGAGAATACCTATCCTACAAAGAATCCGAACTATGTTAGAGCTTCTCGAAAAGCTAAGACATCAAGCTTCCATTATCGAGATGGAAGCTACATCTGAGATGGCTAATGAAAGAGCTAATGAGTAAGGTGTTGAGATCTTAAAGAATGTTGTCATTGGTGATATAAGGGGTATAATCTAGAAGGAGCTCTAATAATCTTTTGGCTGGGATAGTTGCAAATCAAGCCCAACATGTTGCCCCGATTGCTCCAATTGCTCAGGTAGCTAACCCTTTTGTAGTTATTGATCCGACTGTAATTGTCGTTGAAACTGCTGTCACGACTACTACCGCTGCCAATGCCAATGCTGAAGATCCTGCTAGAAGAAGAGTTCCCTAAAATCTTTGGGATTTTGATGAGTTCGTGTTGGACCGAGTTAAAAAGGAGATCACCCTTGCCACCAATGAAGTTGTGAATGACTTAAGTGTTAGGCTTGATAAGATACAAGGCATGCTAGAAATCAAAGGGTTAGACTCGACCTATGATTTTGAAGAGCTAGTTTTCACGGCCGAAGACAAGTTGCCTGCGAAGTTCAAGATGCTCGAGATGAACAAGTTCAATAGGACTGGTCATCCAAAGGTTCATTTAAAGCAATATGTCACCGTCATGGGAACTACTTAGCTCAGTAGGACCCAAATAGTCAAGTTGTTTGTGTGGTCTTTAGAAGGGCCTACTGTGAACTGGTATCATGGCCTAGAGAAATCTGCCAAAGCTGAATGTCGCGATTTATATAGTTCTTTTGTTAAGTAAACGACTATAATACTCAGTTGGAGGTATAAATTAGAGACCTTGAGTCCACCAAGAAAAGACCAAATGAGTCCTTCTCAGATTTCTTAACCAAGTGGAGGAATAAGGCTGGATTAGTGAAAAATAAGCTCTCTAAAAAGGACCAAGTTCATATGGTGGTCTGAAATATTCTTCAATGATAGGTTCAAAGGCTTCTGATGATAACCCAAAGACTTTCATGGATTTATATAATGACGGGCTTTAGGTCGAAGAAATCGAAAAGGACAAAAGGAAGATTGTGTAAATCGGCGGAAGGTCGAATTACTAGGCTAAAGGGAGCAGAACCCTAGATGTGAAGGTTGTTCAACAACCGAGAAAGTTCTCCAACTTCAAGCAGCCTCTAAGATCTTTGAGAGTTTAGTGCAAAATGGCAATGCTGCAACCAATCGCCCTAAAAAACCCACCTAACCTTAATGCACCCAATTATAAACCCAACACCTATTGCAAATTCCACCAAGCACTCGGCCATAACAAAGATAACTTTATCCAGGTTAAACATGAAACCAAGACCTCATCGATGTTAGAAAATTGACCGACCTAGACAAGCCTGGTACTAGAAGAAACCCCTACCAAATTACAACAACACTATCAGCACCCTTTTTTCAGATCTAGATATTGAGAGAAAAATGAAAAACCGTATATGATGAAAGTTACTAGCTTCTCGGTTCTAAGAGGGTGAAGGAAAGACGAATATCAGGCTAGCATAGAGGTTAATCAAGCAAGAATTACCTTTTTAAAATCAATTTAGACTCAATCGTCAAGAAAAATAAAATTTGTGGGTCAAAACAGCAGTTTTCACAAGTTTAGAGACCTAATTGCAACTTTTCAAAACTTCCTCTACATAGAGCTAATCGGCTCTATATATAATTGATTGGGTTTTTTTTGCATTCGGAAGTCATTTTTTTGAAGATTTTACGTCCAAATACAGATTCTATAAGGTTTTCTTGAAGATAATCATCATTTTTATCGATAATTATTTAATTTTTTAAAAAGTAAACTCTAATATTTATCGATATAATCCTAAAATCTATCGCCTCCCTTAGGGTTTTCCTTGAAACCCTACCTCTATAAATAGAAAGAGGTAGTCAAGGTTTAGGGTTAACAATTAAGAGTTGAGTTTTGGCAGTAAGTGATATTGATACTTGAAGAAACACCGAGAAAGAAAATATATAGAGAATAACTAGAGAGAAAATAAAAAAGGACTGTCGTTCTTGTTTGACAACAGATGACTCAAACCACTAAGAAAGAACAGTTTTGGAAACAAGCCACTGAAGAAAGAACTTGTTTTTTGGAAACCTGTTTTCTAATCGAGAAGATTTTTCTACACTAGATCCAACACTGAATTCCTACCCGGTCTTTGACTCAACTGCATCTTCATCACTTGAGACTCATAGATATACCAACTATGGTGACAACTTGAGGATTTCTTCAATCATGTATTCACCATCATCGTAAAATTGGTTCCTTCATTCCTTTTATTTTCTTTTTGTTATTTATTTTTAGAAACATGATTAGGATTTTGATTTATGATCAGTATGATTATATTAGGGTTTTTTTTATGAATATACATGATTATTGGGTTTTGAATCTGATAATAAGAACTCTAGGGTTTTGAAATCTAATATTTTGCCAATTAGGGTTTGGAGCTAATTAGAAATATGTCATAGAATTAATGATAATATCTATGTTTCCATTATGATTAGAAAATTAAACATGTTTAATATGATTACTTGAATGATTTATTATCTGTTAGTTTACTGTACTTAAGGTTTTTTATCACTTTAGAGTTTTGATCATTCAATCGACTTCTGTTGTTTTTATTTTAATATTTTTTATTCTATTCTCTTTTATTCTAATTGATTTCTTTATCTGTGCATGTGGAATTCATCTTTAGGGATGTTAAATATACTGAAGAATTGTTAAAAGTCTAGCCTAGAACCCTAGAACTAATCGGCTCAGTGCAGAGCCAATTGACTCTACACATATAGCCTATCGGTTGTTCAAGCCTAACCTCCATTTTTTTGGATGATTTTTGATGTATTCCAATGTTTTGTATAGTTTTTAGGTCCGTTTCTTTTGCAATCGTCATTGTAGGCCGGGTTGTAATAATTAGGTTTTACTTTCTGCCTTTATTTTATTTTTTATTGCTCATTATATGTAAGATTTGCTTAATGTGGAATTACCTAAGAAAATTTTTATATCAGTTTTGGAGTCAAATTTTCTTAGACTTTTCTTGGTGTTTAGAATATAGCATTTACATCCAAATACTTTAAAGTATGAGACCTTAGGCTTTCTTCTATTATATAGCTAATAAAATATTTTGTTCAAAATTTGTCTTTTAAAAACTTAATTTGCAATATAACTAGTATTAATGGCTTTCGCTAAAAAGTAAGATATGAAATTTATACTCATTGAGCATTGTTCTAGCTATTTCCACTAAAACTCTATTTCCTCCCTATAACTCCATTTTGTTGTGGTGTATTGGAGATGAAAAATTACGTTAAATATCAGTTTCATCACAAAGTGATTCAAAAAGATTATTTTTGAATTCATTTCCATGATCCCTTCTAATTGAGGAAGTCAAATACCACTTTTTTGAACACGTTTTTTAAAACTTTTAAAGACGTCAAAAACTTCATTAAAATGAATTAGAAAATTAATCCAAGTAAATCTAGAGTAGTCATCAACAATAATAAATGCATAAGCCTTTCTACCCAAACTAGCTATTCTAGTTAGTATCTATATGTAGAAATTGGATTGGTCTAGAAGTACTTCCAATATTCTTGAATAATGTGGTTTACAAGGCTTATATTTAATGAACCTCATTGCATATCATAGCTCAAATTAATCACTAATAAAGATTGATTAGTAACTGATTGATTATCCAAATTTTCTATATCACAGCTCAAATTAATCACTAATAAAGATTGATTAGTAACTGATTGATTAACAACTTTTTGTATAGGTATTGCCACTTTTTTCTAGACCTGCTCATGGGTCGGGCTTGGGCGAGCTCGGGCGGGCTCGGGCGGGGCCTGATTTGATTTTGGACAAATCCGAGCCCGCTCAGGCCCGAAAATTTTTTGATATCTCTCAGTCTAAGCCTGAGCTCAAAATTTTTTAAAAAGCCTGGCCCGGCCAACCAATTATTAAATATGTTCCAAATTATAGTTACATTTAGATTTGGGGTTTTGTTTTAATTAATATATTATTAATAACAATAAAACTATAAACATAAATAATAGGTAGCTAAATGATATTGATATTTAATTATAAGTTGAAGATGTATGACATCTCTTTTTTTTATTAACTAAAATAAACATCGAACAAAGCCGGGCTTAAATTTTTATATAAATTCCAAGCCCGGCCCGAGAGTTACGGGCTTTCTATGGATTTTGGTCGGACCGGACTTGTACTAAAAAATTATTGTCCAAACCCGGTCCGAATAGTACGGGCCTGGACGGGCCGAGCGAATACCCAGGCCCATAAACAGGTCTACTTTTTTCCCATAACATAGCATAGCATCTATTAGACTCGTAACGATTTTCATTACATTTTTCTTACACAATTGGTTTTATACTCGAACAAATTATGGTTTAATACACAATAAATGTACAATCATTGTTGCCAATAAAATCAATATTATTATTATTATCAATAATACTTTTACTAATAAAATCAATACCAATATTATTATTACTAATATAATCAATATCAATTACTTTACTAATATAATCAATGTCCATTACTTTACAGTTTTTTTCTAACTTATTTATTAATATTTATTTTCACTAATTATTTTAAATAAATAAAATATTATTTTATCATTATTATACAAGAAAATAATTACCATATACCTCTTACATTACTTGTTTATCTAATATTTAATTATGCTAATAATTAAAATAATATTAATTTAGTATTTTATTATATTATCAATTAAAATAATATTAGTTTTATAGATTTATACTGAATGAGTTCAATCAAATATGTAAACTTTAGATTTTTTTTTTTAAAAAAAATTACATTAAAGGCATAAACAAAATTTGCAAAAACACTCATTATATAATGCTTCGTTTAATTTTTTTGTTCTGAAGCCTGTTTTAGATGCTTATTTAAGGTAAGGCTAGATTAATTCGCATTGGAACAGGGCACCCTAGTACGAGCCAAGAAATGACTCGGAACGAGTAAGAAACAAAAGGCATACACACTCAAAAGCAAGATTAATGTAAAAACGCTTTATTTAAGAACTGCATATATCATATTCCATGTCCTGAAGAAGCCTGCAACGTTGTCTAATGGGAAGCAGCGTTTTAACAGCCCCTGGTACAAAAGCATTTGCGACGAAATCCGCGACACCTGCCACCGGAAAAACCTTCAGTCCTGCAGACCGTTGCACAATTGTGATCTCCCCAGCACGCACCATGGAATTTATGGCTCTGCGATTGGCAAACTCTTGCCTCTGTAGGCAGCACCATGTGTTCTACCACATAACATTCGTATCAATTAGAAGCATCATGGTTAAATTATATCAATACTAAGAAATAAAACAATGTGTTTCACCACCAAAATAAGGAAGTCTCCTTTATTTTAATCCGTTTTTAATAATTTTTCTTTTTCATAGGAAGAGAGAAGCATTATGGAAAGAAGAGATAAATAGTATTAAAAGTAAAAGACAACCACCGGAATCTAAGCACTAACCCTCGTAACACTCACTGTAAAAATAAACTAACAAACGACACCATAAGAAAAAAGTGAAAAACATGTAGCTAAAAATTTTCATCATTATTTTACTATTATTATTTTAGAATCATACTTAAGAAACAGAGAGAGAAAAATGGAACTAACAAGGGTTAATTTAGAGTTGTTAACAAAATAAAAATTGTTTAGACAAAAAGAAAAAGAATAATGGGCGCTATTTAGACCTAGAGAGACTTACGAGAAGCCAAAACCAACACAATAAGCATCAATATGAAAAGCCCAGCAGATCTTTTCTCCATCACTTTTTCTCACTGCCACAAATCTTTTGCTAGGTTGCTCTTTCTCAAATATCAGGCATGATTCAACTGATGGCGCCGGTGATGCATCTTTATATAGCGCCCAGACCAGAGACAGAGTGCATTAGTAGGTGGAAACGACAAGTGAGATTCTGGTGTTCACATGCTGTGACACCAGCATGCCTAATTCCTATGCACGTGTCTCTCTCCCTGGGCAACTGTCACTCCCTAACGCCTTGCAGTCTGCCTCCTAACACACCCAATGTGCACAATGACTAAGCAAATGAAGAAGATAGATGCGATAATATACAGGCGGACGAATTAATTTCTTAGTGGGAAGTTTCATATAACTATATTTCTCTTACTGGCCAAATAATATAACGAGGGGTAATTAATTCATTGCCATTTTCATGGTGGAGAACTTGGAAGTGTTAAAAGATTCGAAATATATAATAGCATTAAAAGTATAATAGAACAGTGTAAAATTTAAAATTATAAAAAGACTTCATTACATATAATTAAATATTTTATATCTATTTTAAAATTAATTAAAACTACATATTATAATGCAGAAATTCAGTGAAATAAATATTTTGATTTTATTAATTTTTTTTAATAAATTTTTCTAACTTTTTAGCTTTCCAACTATAGAGCTTCTAGTTTATTCACATAGAAAAAATATGAGCAGGATAGAAATAGGATTTTCTTATGTGCCAAATCATTATATCAAAGCCAAAAAAATAAAATTTTATATTTGTTTTTTTCTACAGCCACAAAAATTCTATAGTGTCCTTTTCTTAAAAGACTATTGTAGATGGCGGATTTGGACGCGGCTCAAATATACTAGCAACCATGATATTGTAAGAATTTGCTTTAATCGAAAATACGTTAACTAGTTAGAGAGGCTAGTGCGGAAAAGGAAGTTATCACCTGAATAATCACATCACATTGTTTCTACTTGTGGCATAATTAGATTCCTTACGAAAATATCGCCACGGATCTAGAAACTAACTTTCCTAATTATATATTCTTATCTTTAATTTTATTAGTTAATAATCTATTCCTTATAAATGCAACATATTATTTATATACATAAGAATACAATATGGTAAAGATCACCTAAGTCTAACTCATTTTTCTTCAGTCCAACTTTACCAGCCTTTAACCTAATTAGGCTAATTATACAAGAGCTTGTTTAATCCCTTAGTCTAAATAGGCCAGCTTATTATTTAAGCATGACAAAATTCATATAAATCTAATCAATTTTATTGATTTAGCCCAACTTACCTTCTTTTAACCTAATGGACTATTATTTACGTGCAAAGGTCAAATTTTAAGTCTATATCTATATGGGTTGATCTTAATTAACAATCACAACAATAATCAAGTATTATCCACTCTTTTATAGAGTATAAAAATAGAGAAATAAAACCAACAAAAGCAAGAAAAAAATAAAAATTACATCCCTCTTACAACTACTGACTTAAAATAAAAAAAAAAAGCTAAAACGGGTGAAAATTGGCGATAATAGGCAAAATTATTAAAAAATGGTCAATTTAGGAAGTGAACAGCAGATCAGTTGTATGCTGAGCCAATCGGCTCTATGGCTGGTGAACTAGTCATGGCTGAGATCAGTTGATTCTAGCGATTTTGCTTGATTTCAAATGATTTTGAACTCCAGATACCCCAAGAAATGATCAATGCATATAAAAATAAGGCAAAATCAATTAGTAAAGAATTAAAATCGGAGCCAAGAAACAATAGAATAGAAAAGTCAGGTCTAAACATGTGAAAAGAAAAGACATTTCAAATAAACTTACTATGATTTTTGCTAAATAAGAACATATGTGAAATTTAATCAATCATCATACCATATTGATTATTATTCATGAAAATAACACTGTAATAAAGGTACTAATAGATTCTAAACATCCTGGTAATCTTGAGTGAATAGATTAATAAAAAATAGGCAAATCCTTCATATGACAAATGCAAATAAGGAAACTTTCTAAAAAGGCCTAATAGAACGATAATTCATTAAAATAGATAACTAAAATATTAATTGACTTTATCATGGCAAAACTCAATTGGAAACCCTAATCATGTGAATAAACTAGCTGATATAAATCATTTGTATAACAAATCTAAACATATAATCAAATCTAGATCAAGCAAGTAGAAACTATCATATCACATTTAAATAATAAGAAAATAATAATTATAACAAAGAAAGTAAACATGATGAGATAATTGATAGAGAAACCCTCAAGTTGTCACTATATTGTGTAGTCTCTTGAATCTCAAGAGGATGAGGAGAGGTCGGTTTAAAGACAAGGTAGGAATTCATAGTGTTTAAGTTTTGAGAGTCTCAGTACATTTCAGTATTTTCTACCTACACTTACTAAAACAATTGCCAAAAATTCCCCCTTTTTCGTTAGGAATTGATTTGAAAACATCAAAGAGGCAATTGAAGCAATTTAATAATTTTTCATCAATTCCTAAGATAGATCTCATTGATTAAGATAATCATAACACAGAAAAAAAGTAAATAGATAAAGATTCTTACAATGGATGTGTCAGCCATGATGTGATATCTTTTGATTTCTTGTTTGTTGATCTTGGCAAGGTTGATATGGCACAAAAGCTACTTAAATGACTAGCCTTTAATAGTATTCACACAAGCTTTAAAGTTGGAATTTCTTATGTATAATTCTTCACAAGAGAGAGATAGAATGGAGATGATAAGGAGCGAATACTAGTTCCAAGTAGATTAAATCTTAATTAATCTAATTCATTAAGTGTTGATGCCATCCTTCGTCAACCCTAGCCATCCATCATACACCATTATATAAACATGGCATTTAACCTAGTCTCTTAACAAGCAAGACCTTACTCTTAAATCAGGCCTTAATTGGGCTTGTTTAGACTAAGTTAACTTAATTAATACATGAGTATAGTTATAGGGCCTGCATAACCGATCCACATCTAATTCAATCCTTTTATTATCCTTATATCCCAATTAGATCAGAGAGTGTGGATTCAAGTGTCAACTCTATATTTGATCCAATCATATTTGTTCTTGATACAATGCCATTAACTTGTGAACTTGATCTATAAATCCCGATTCATAATCAATATGTTCAATTACCTTGCATAAGGATTTGTACAAGTTAATGCACTATCAAGAAACTATAGGATATGGTCTCATGTAATAATTACTTTGGGTAATGAATTCTTGGTTGATAATCTCATTATCTCCATGTGAATCTCATTATACCCAATTATTATCCCTTGAGCACCTCATAGTTAGATGGACATAAGACAGTATCAAAGTATAATAGTCCTCACATGAGATTAATGGATTATCTCTAGTCTAAGAATCACAGCTTACATAATCATTTACTAGAGTACTTACCTATAGATGCATGGGTAATAAATTCCATATGGATTATTCTAGAGGGATCTTATTCAATGTACTTATTTTTGTAACAAGCATCCATATGTTTTATCTCAATATCCCTATACATCAATCATATGAGTTCAATTTCTTACTTCCAAAGTAAGATGATAAACCCGTTGTGTTAGTCTCAAATATTTGATCAATATCCACATGATCATGATTAATATCTTGATCAAACTTTGACTATGAACTAGTTTAGGAATATTACTTTGTTGTGATGAGAATCTCACAATTATAACTACTTTTTGATTTCTCTCACATTGTATTATGCATTCCATGAAATTCATATCTATTAGTTTAAGTATACAAGTATAAGAAAACATATAGATTTAAACAAATGCCTTTTAATAAATAGATGGTGTGGGCGGTGGTTTGGGGCGCGCACCCAAGTGTCTTTAGCGACTACGGCACTGTAAGCCTTTTCAACCTAATCGGGAACAAGCTAATTAATCACTAAGACTAGCGCGGCAATGGGAGTCGCTACCCGGATAATCATCGAGACACTTTTGCTAATGAGTGGCGTTTCTCAAATTCCATAAGGAAGCTTATGCCATACATTTAGAGATGGATCCAGAAGCCAACTTTCTTATTTGTGTATATTAGTCTTTAATTTTATTGTTTAACAAATTATTCCCTATAAATGCAAGCAATCTATATATAGGCATGCCAAAATAACATACACGATTCACCTAAGTCTAGCCCATTTTTATTTAACTCAGCCCATATTGGAGTTGTTAGCCTAATTTACTAGTTCATTATATGTAAGGTCCACCTAGTCTAGCCCAATTATATGTTATGCTTCTGATTTCCAGCCTGTAGACCTAATAGACTATTTATTATGATAAAGTCCATTCATTGTGATCCTAATTCTAATTAAGCCCAAGTCCTAACTAAAACATGCAAAAGCCTACTATGTCTACTCAGATTTTAGGATTTTAGGCCTAATTAAAGTTGATAAGCCTATTGGACGACAAGATAATGTTGGATCCAGTTTTAACCCTAAGTCTATATAGCCTATTTTAATTGATTAATCACATAACACATATTTAATTAATCATGCAATAAGTAATGATAAACAAAATAAAAACAGAGAGTAAAACCTAATTATTACAATCCGGCTTATAACTACGATTGCAAAAAGGAAAAGACCTAAAAACTATACATAAGGCAAAATACATCAAAAATCGTCCAAAGAATAAAAAATGGAGGTTGGGCTTGCACAATCGATCGATTGTATGTGTAGAGCCGATTGGCTCAATGCAGAGCCAATTGGATCTGTATTGAGTCAATTGGCTCTAGGGTTCTAGGCTGGTTTTCATCGATTCTTCAATATATTTGCATCTCTAGAGTCGAATGTCACTTGCACAGACAGTAAAATTAACTAGAATATGAAATAAAACAAGTAAAAACATTAAAATGAAAGCAACAGAAGTTCAATTGAACGATTAAAACCCTAAACTAATAAAAAAACCCTAAGAATTAAAAGTGCAGTAAACTAACAGATGATAGATCAATCATGCCTTCATATTAAACATATTAGTCACCTAATCATAATAAGAAAAAGATCTTAACATTAATCCTATGACACGTTTCTAATTAGATCTAAAACCCTAATTGGCAAAATATCATATTTCAAAATCCTAGAGTTCTTATTATCAGATTCGAAACCCAATTAACATGCATATTCACCAAAGAACTCTAATCTAGTCATACTGATCATAAATCAAAATCCTAATCATGTTTCTAAAAGGAAATAATCAAAAGAAAACAAAAAAGGAACGAAAGAATTGATTTTATGATAATGGTAATGTATGATTGTAGGGAACCCTCAGGTTGTCACCATAGTTGATAGATCTACGAGTCTCATATGATAAATAAGCAGTTGAGTCGAAGTCCGGATAGGAATCCAGTGCAGGATCTGATGTTGAGAAATATTCTGTCGATTTAGAAATAGGTTTCCAAAACTGATTCTTTCTTCAGTGGCTTATTTCCTAAAATCATTCTTTCTTAGTGGCTTGAATTCTTTATTGTCAACTAAGAATGGCAATCCTTTTCTTTCTTTTCTCTATGGATTTTCTCTCTGTGTTTTCTTTCTTAGTGTTTTCAAGTATCAATCTCCCTTACTGCCAAAACTTAGCTCTTGATTGTTAACCATAACCCTTGACTACCTCTTTCTATTTATAGAAGTAGGGTTTCAAGATATACTCTAAGAGAGGCGACAAAATTTAGGATTATATCGATAAATATTAGAGTTTATATTTAAAATTTAAATAATTATCGATAAAGATGATGATTATCGTCAAGAAAATATTCTACAATCTGTATTTGTACGTAAAATCATCGAAAATAATAATGTTAGAGTGCAAAAAATCCAATCGGCTCTATGTAGAGGAAGTTTTGAAAATTTACAATTAGGTCCCTGGTCTTATGAAAACTATTATTTTGCCCCTCAAACTTTATTTTTCCTGACAATTGGGTCCAAATTGATTTTAGAAAAGGTAATTCCAACTGGATTAACCTCAACCTTAGCCTCAGATTTGCCTGTCCTTCACCTCCCGAGACCCGAGAAGGCAGTAACTTTCATCATAGGGTTTTTTATTTTTCCCTCGATATCTAAATCCAGAAAAGGGGTGTTGACAGATGGTATATGCCAACACAGTTTGCATAGACTATCATAGATTAACCAAAATAATACATTTTCTTTAGGGCATACACTAACAATCTTTCCATTGCACTAAAGCACATTATAGCCAATTTTCATGATGCTTCATACCTAATCCTTTTATATGTTAATCATGTTTCTATGGAGATAATGGCTTAGTAAGAGGATCTGCAAGATTGCCCTCTATAATACCCTATAATAAATAAATAGTATTATTATTATATAAACATAACTAATCTTTTTCTTTCCCTTCCCCCCTTTTTCTTCTTCTCCTTCTTCTTCCTTTCTTTTTCCTCTCCTTGTCGCCAACTATTTTCGCACCTGCCGCCTCTCCCTGTCGCTGTCACTTCTCCTCCTTTCCCTTCTCTCGCCGACGACGCCATCTTTCCCTCCTTCCTTACTGTCGTCGACGTTTAGGAGGAAGGGAAGTCTCCTCTCTTACTGCGGGTGCTAGTTCATCCGCCTGCGTCCACCAATCGCCTGTCCAACGCCGGAATCAAGCTCCTCATCGCTGAAAACCCCCAAGCCAAGCTTTTCCCATCGTTTGCCATCGCCGGCAGCCTTGGTGAAGCCTCACTGGGGCAGCGCCTTTCCGGCCTCGATCCAGTGGCTTCCGGCAAGTTTCTGACCAAAACTCTTGCATTTTTGGACACCCCGCAACTCAAGCTTCGCGTAGGCGCTTTCGGATTAGAAATTCTGATACCGACTTTCGGACCTCAGTGTTTTCCGGACACACAAAATTTTAGATTTTCAGCTCAGTATAATTACATTTAAACCTTAAAAAGTTATTTTATTATTTTAGAAAATATTATTGCTATTAATTATCAATTTTAGATAATTTAATTTAATTTAATTTGATTAATTATGAATTAAATATAAATACTACAATTAATGGGTATGATTAATTATTGTGTTATTTTGTGGTAGATGTGATTGTGTTGAATTAGTTTAAATACCAGAAATTTTTTTTGTGGTTTGGTTGTCGAAATAAATATTATGTCGAACCGTTTGTAAGACAATTATGTTACGTGTTGTGTTGCGGAGCCGGAAAAAATAATGTAGTTTTGGTGGCCCGACTCCCGTTAATTAATTGCAGAATAATTGAAGTGTTTCTAGCAGGTTCTGGACCTGTTAAACGGAGGTAAATGTTCATATTTTAGAGGAGGTTCTGCCGAATTTTTGGTAATATTTTCGAGTCTAAATTTTCTTAGGCAGTCTAATGTAGGAGTCTAGGCCTAGGGAAAATTTAAGAATATCTTATTAACTGAGTATTTTCGTGAATAGATAATCCGCCAATCCAACCAGCTCCACCCGAGGCATAGGAGCAGATTGCAGAGTGCAGCAGAACTATGAGTTAAAGTCATAATTAATTGTGCCCTTATCATGTCTAAATTAAATGCGATGTTAATTGATTAATAATAATAATTATTATTATTATTATCGTAATTATGGATAATTCCATTTGATTGAAAATTCTCACGAATATTATTAGCATTATTATTAGTAAATTTATTCTCGCTATTTTCAATATCATATTTAACGTTATTTTAATATGATTATTATTATCACAGATAATTTGCATGTTTGTTTCACTCGAGACTATTAAATTTCAATTCTTAATGTGTTGTTGAATAACTTTTGTTTACCTATAATTACACTATTTATAATTATTAGATATGTTATAATTGTGACATTGGGATGAGGTGATAGTAGAACATGCCGCCTGATGGATTGCATCGGGACCGCGTGCGTATCGATATTAATCAGAGACAGGTAGTAAAGGTTATTTTTGGGTTTTGCTGTGGTCGAGTATAACTCTCTAGGCTGTGGAAGTTTGACTGCCGGAGGAAGGTTCCTGGTCGAGCGTTGCTCCCTAGGCGCTGGCTTATTTGGGAATCAAGTGTCCATGCTGGATTTATGGACCCTGGTTGAGCTTCGCTCTCTAGGCCCCAGACCTATTGGAATAAGAGAGCCAGAAGGCTACTAATATTGGTTTAGGATTCTGCTGAGGCACTCGTCCTATAAGTATTTCAATTGTATTTTCTTTCTGAATTATGGCATGACACGTATTTTGGTATAATATGACATGACATCCTGATTTCAAAAATGTTATATTGAGGAGACTGTAATTGTTTAGGATTATATGATTTTAACTCACTCTCGAGGCTGACAATCTTAATTTAAATTCTTCAGGTGACAATTAGGTTCTCTGATGTCCTGCGTTGACAGCTCAACTTCCTTCTCCATCGGGCCTATTGTAATTAATTTATACTTTCATATTTTTAATTATTTGAAATTCTAGACTCTTTGCAGCAGAATATCTTATATATTATATTTGATCTCATTTGTAGTAAATTGTGGAATGTTATTAATGTCTAGTTAGAGATTTTTGAATGGCATGTCGGTCTGGTTTAATATTATATTCTTATATACATATTTGAAATGTCGATTAGTAAGACTTACTACGGATCTTGGTGGCCTTAAGCCTATCCATTTTCTAGTGCCGATCATGGGCCCACAGATCGGGTTATGACACCCTCTGTGGGTACTCATTTTATCTTTATTTCTTTCATCTGGATGAATTCTCTTATTAAGTGGTAGCGCCTCAATATATGTTTGGATCATTGATGAGACCTTGGTTTCTTTGCTTGTGCAATGGCTCTATTATTATCATAATACAAAGTAATGGGATCAACAATTCTAGGAACCCACCTAGTTCAGTTAAGAATTTCCTGATCCAAACTGCCTCTTTCGCCGCCTCAAACGTAGAGATGTGTTCAGCTTCAATTGTAGAGTCGGCAGTAATGCTTCCTTTGAAACTTTTCCAACTAACTGCCCTACCATTAAGAGTAAAAGTAAATCCTGCTTGCGATTTGCAGACATCCTAATTTGATTAGAAACCAGCATTAGATTAACCTTGAACAATAAGTTCTTTTCCTCCATAAACTAGAAAAATATCTTTAGTCCTTCTTAAGTACTTAATGATATTTTTAATAGCCTTCCAATGACCATCACCTAGATTGGCTTGGTATCTGCTCGTAACACTTAGAGCATAAGATACATCTTATCTAGTACATAATACGGCATACATGATAGAACCTATTGCAGATGCATAAGGAATTCTAGCCATATTCTTTTTTCTCAATTTATGTTTTAAGACACTTTTTTTGGATAGAGTTACACTATGAGACATTGGTAGGAATCCCTTCTTAGAATCTTCCATGCTAAACCTCTTTAGCACTTTGTCTATGTAACTAGATTGGGATAGTCCAAGCAGTCTTTTAGATCTATCTCTATATATCCTTATTCTTAGAATATAGGCTGCTTCTCCCAAATCTTTCATAGAGAAATTCTTAGATAATTAAGCCTTTACAAACTCTAATAAAGGTATGTCATTTACTATTAACAAAATATCATTGACATAAAGTACTAGGAAAGCAATTGCACTCCCACTAAACTTCTTGTACATATAAGATTCATATGGATTTTTTATGAAATTAAACTCTTTAATTGTCTCATCCAAATGAATGTTCCAACTTTGAGAGGCTTGCTTTAATCCATAAATGGTCTTTGTAGTTTCCATACTTAATTAGGATTTGTGGATTCAAAACCTTCAAGTTGGATCATATACACATCCTCAGCCATATTTCTATTAAGGATAGCCGTTTTGACATCCATCTGCTAAATCTTATAATCATAGTAAGTAGCTACGACAAGCAGAATCCTAATGGACTTAATCATAGTAAGTAGGTTCTCATCATCATCACTGCTATCATCATTATTTGATCATGAGTCCGACTCTTCTCAACTCCATCATCATCAATATCATTAATATTTTAATCATCAATATTTCTTTTATCACCACCATCACTGTCTTCCCTAATATCTTTACTATCCCCACCATTGGAAGAATCACCTACATTATTCACATCCTCATCAAGATTATCATCACCATTGGAAGAATCACCTACACTAATTTTAGTTGCTTCCTCATACTAAGAATAGAGCCATCAACATCAGATTCAATACTGCTAGGTTGCTTTGAGGTAGAAGCTGCAAAAGCTTTAGGATGAAGTGGAGGAGATTCAAAATCATCATCGTCATCATTATCATCATCAACGGATATATCTTTTTCTCTCTTAAAAAACACATCCAAATTCAGCTTTTGTCTTTCCTCAACAGTAGGAAAAATGTTTTCAATTTTAACTACAAAAAAATAAAAAAATCTAATCAATAAAAAATAATAATATAAAATATATAAAAAATACCTTTCTAGCATATTCACCAAATATACTCTTTTTAAGAAACTTGAAAGAAAGAGTTGAAGATGAACTCCAATTCAGAATACAAGGGACATCACCACCTCTAAGAACAACAAGCTTTCCAACAACATACGAGTAACACTCATAAAACTAAAGTTGAAATGTAAGAAAAAAGTCAATCAAGCGATAGAAATTACTGCCTTTTATATTAACTTTAGCAAGAACCTTATTTTTCAAAGAATCAATAGTGACATCAAACATTTCTTTAGCCCATGGATAATCATTCACCTTTCCATTATCAATTATATCAAAATGAGACTTATGTACCAACTTATCCTTAGGAGACGTCAACAAAAAAACATATTAACAAAGTATAAAACAACAATTTTCATCGCATCTTTATCACAATCCCACCTTTTTTATAGAAAACACTTTTCAACTGATTATTTATTAATTTTCTTAACACTAGCAAAACATTTCTCAATAATAGTATTATAATCTCTAGAATAACTGAGCTTATTGCACTCACCAAATACAATTGAAATCAGTAATGATTGCAAACTCTTCAATACCAAACTTCAATTTAACACCTTTGATGCAAATCCATAACTCATTATAAACTTCTTGATACACCTTTATCAACAATAAATAGTAAACAAGTTGTGATTGAAACTTAAACTCCATTTGAAGAAAATGACAAAAACAAGTATTACCAAACAACTCTAATTGCTTATCCAAAAGCTTAGATTTCAATTGACCAATAACTTTTCACCAATACGACGCTTAATTTTACAGAAAAATGATCTTCAGGTTTAATCAAAAACTGCAAAATAAATACACAGAAAAAATAAATAAATAAAGATCATTCTAATAGTAAATTAAACATATAAAAATATATACTAAAAATATAACAAACATATAAAAAGAGTATACTAAACAAACACTAAAAGAATAATAGAGATACATCAACCAGGGCTTGTATACAACTTTATTTTTCATCAACTATAAAAATAAAATCATAAATAAAGAAAAAAAATATAATAAACAACCACAACAATCATATAATAAAAATATAAAAAAATAATGTAATAATTAAAGTTAGGTACGGACAGGGAAAAGGTTTATAATAGAACCCCTCTCCACTTAAGCAGTAAAGCCTAGCCTCCACTTGCACAGACAAGCCCTTGCCTATTCTAATAACTTGCCGTAGCCTATTTTTACTCTATATTCTTTTTGCACATCAACCTTTTCTTATCTTTCTTTTAGCATGTGAAGTGAGTATTCGAAAGACTAATCTAGGCAGAGGTGTTTTGGTACCTTAACTAGTACTAGATGGAAGGTACATTAGTACCTTTGCTAGTCCTAATCGGGAGGCACTTTGGTGCCTTAAGTTTTATCTTAGCATGCCATAGGATTCACATCATTCACATTTTTTATTAATCCTAATCTAGGTGTTGGATTTATTTTAACATTAGCATTTGAGGTGAACACATGTGAGATGTGGGAGCTTACTTTGGTAAGCTGTGATTTTATAATCTTTACATGTGAGGTGATCAAGACAATTGTTAAGTCTAATTTTATCCATTATTTACATATGAGGTGATATCCTAAATATAATTTAAACATACTAGAAAAAGGCGGGGAGGAGAATAGAAACCAGAAAGGGATTAAGGAAATCAAGGGGGACCTCCACATGCAAATGGCCTTAATACAAATTAACAAAGAAATAAAATATAATCGATCTTCCTCAGGGGATGGATTTCCAGAAACCGACTACTTTCCATCTCAGGTTAGTGATTAAACATGAAAGAAATAATAAGAGGCATATGATGAACTAAATTATGCAAAAGGATAAATAATATTGACAATATAATAAAATTAAAAATGGGACAAAATTAAAATAAGGAAAGGAATTAAAGAACATTTAAAACTAGATAAAATATTTTCTATTTCTCTTCATCACAAGTGTTGACCTCCCACATGTATATGGTGAACTCGTGCGAGGTTAGTCCCCTCAGGACATAGGAGGCTCACATTGTCATTTGACACGCTAACTGATGAGCATAGTTTTACACATATTTGCTTGCATATTATTGTGTATGTTCTTAGCAATTATTGTGCTTTTATTCCCAGATCACCCGTGTTTTATGTTCTTTTGCATTTCAGGAACATTTATAGGACCATCATCGGTGTTTAAGCAATTATAGATCAATACGTGCGGAAACGGACGAGAATTCATCAAGATCGGACAAGAGCCCGCGTTGCACACATTGAGCACGGCACGAGTCAAGGCCGTCGACCATCACGGCCTAGACTCGGCCGTGACCAACCATCAAAACTTGGTCTTCAAAACAATAGTTTGGGCACGGTTTCGTAGCCACCACGGCCCGTGGTGGATAACACGGAGCAACACGGCCCGTGGTAGCCAACACGGGGAGAAACACTACCGTGGTGAAACCCGACGGCCTTGACCACGGCCGTCTTGAGTTAAATATATAAGAAAAATTCATTTTTCTTAGAGAAGAGAGAGGGAAAAAGAGTGACATCGAGCCCTAGTGGGCTGGTTCGGTTCTCGCACAACACGAGAGAGAGTTGCGGAGAGTAAGAATCCCGGAATCGTAAGATTCCGAGTGCAAAACAGTAGTGGAGCAATTCAAGAGGCAGTTTGGGAGATTAATCAAAGTGTAGATCTAGATTTGGAGCTGTTCATCCAATTCGAGAGAAAAGGGTGTACATGTTTTATTTTCATTATTCTTTCATTGTAATTGATTTCCTAGATTGTTTTAAACATGAACATGTTTAGCTAAATTGATTAAATCCATTGGGATTTCTTTGCTATGTTGGTTTGATATTATATTGTTGGATTGTTTGAGTTGGTTTTGTATTCTTCTTGTTTTCAGTGTTAATAAGATTATGCATTATTCATGAGACGTTGTGAATTATGATGTTTAGATTGCTTTATGAGATTGAGAAATCCGTTTGGCAATTGGAACTTTGAATAACAAGAACTGGTTAATAATCGCTTAGAGATAAGGATAATTAACTAGCCGGATTAAGAATTAACAAAGCTTAATAGAGGCGGATTAAAGCTTAATGCTAATTTAAGAATCAATCATTAGGAAGAGATTCCAACTTTAGGTTATTAGGTTTAGGAATTCGGTTATCTCGAGAGAGAACCGATTAAATTAAATCACGGGTAGCATAATTAGACTCACCGATCCTTTATCTTTTGTTTGATTGCCAACTAGTTTAGATTCCCTTTGGGTTTGTCTTCTTGTCTTGATTATTTCACTTATCAATTACTCCTGCATCTCCTTTAGAACTTAGCTTGTAGTTAATAGTTAGTTTAGAATTTATTCATCATCCATTTTAGGTTAATATAACAAAGAACAAAGGAGTAACTCTAGGCTTTCGCTTTCCCGAGGAATACGACCTTGATACTCGCCATTAGTGCTAGACTGCATCGATAGGTACACTGCCTTAGATTGTAGCTAACACGAGTAGCACACATCAAGTTTTTGGCGCCGTTGCCGGGGAATTGTTTGAAAACTAGAGTGAAATTTGCTATTTGTTAATTTAGCCATTTTTTTTTCTTTCTTATTATTTTATGATTTTTTTTTATTTGTTTATTTATTTTATTTTATTTGTACATATTTATTTAGCTTAAGTTTATGATTCAGATAGTGAATGATAAGGAGGTTCAATGCTAAACCCAAAATCTTTGTATGACGCATTGGAAAATGAGAATAAGAACCAAGAGAGTGCTAAAAATTGGGATGCCCGTGCATCTTTAGATGCTCGGGTGGAATCGTTTTGCAGGGCTACCGATCAACTCTCTTCTCCTATCCTTTCATCTCAAGTCTTTAGTGAATTTTGTTGTGGTTTACATATGTGTAATGATTGTCCATTGTATAGTGATGTTGCTCATTGTTCTTATAACTGTGAATAGGTGAATTATACGGGAAGTTGGCCAAGTGACTCGTATGGAAGCACCTATAATTAAGAGTGGAGTACTCATTCACCCTTTGGATGGAGCTTAGATGGCCAAGAACCACTAGGAATTCAGCAACTACATCAGCAGCCTAATGTTGCACCTTCAACTCAAGATGAAGAGTTAGTGTCAGAGGAGCTGATGATGAGGTTCATAACAAGTCTTGAGGAAAGATTCCAACAAACAGAGAGGATACTTGAAGATCGACAAGCCTCGATTAACAACATAGAGCATCAAGTAGGCTTAATCTTCAAGTTACTAGCGGAAGAGCAATTGAGAACTCCATCAAACGCTGCTGAATCCGAGGAACATTTGAGCGCCATCACTTTGCGTTCAGGTGAGAATTTTTCTGGTTTATCTATTATGTTTGACGATGATGCTTATGTGCAGGACGACTCTTTGAACATGGAGATAGAACCAGAAAAGGAAGAGGCAAACATGATCCCTCTGAAAGACTATCAACAGGAATGTACAGTTGATGATGTTGAGTTGCAGTTAGAGGAATTGTTGGTAGATTTTCCACAAGTCCCTTCGATGATGGAAGATGAGCATGAGTTGTCCAATGAAGAAGTCTTGGAGGAGCTCGAGTTTCTCCTAGCAAGTGAACCAAGCCAGGGACTGAAGAAAACCATCGACACTCCTGAAGAGATTGCCCAACCATCGATCCTTCCAATTGTTGAAACTCCAGCTTTCAAATTGGAAGAGCCCCTAGAGCATCATGACTACGTCCAATTATACGAGGAGCGAGTCTTGCCCATCATATTGGCAGCTTGCTTAATAGTCGGGAAGAGGAAATTGACGATTATCCCTCTAAGCGGATACTTGAAGACATTTGCTTGGAAGAAGGATGGATGGTCGTCGATCACGCCCATTTGCCTTTCACCATGAGTCCGGTAAGAAGACTCATCACATAAAAAGAAGCGCTTTTGGGAGGCACCCCAAACTTTATCTTTAATCTTTAATATTTTAACCTTTTGTTTTGAAACATTTTATTAGTTTTAGTTTTCATATTTTCAGTTTTAATTTTATTTCTTTATTTTATTATTTTCGGATTCTACCAGGAGGCACTCGAATTTCCACAACATCGGCCTCGATGGATGATCGTGGAGTCCCCTAGATCTTTTTATTTTCCGCATTTATTTACTTTATTTTTCATACATGTCATGCACTTGGATTGTATTGCCTTTGTTCTCTTAGTTGAGCATTCCATGCGGGGTATCCATAACATTTTACACTGAGGACAGTGTGTTCTTCAAGTGTGGGTGCTTATGGATAAACCTTAATCTCTCATATGGATTTTTAATATATCTGAAATTGCTATGGCTAGGTGTTGTGTATTTTTAGGGGATGTTAGGACACTGTGTTTTTATGCACTTGAGTATGCTATTTTTGAGCTGATTGATGACTTGATTTATAGAATTGTAGTTACTTTTCTTTGCTGTTCATTGTCCTTAGAAAACAATTTATGGTGTTTTACACATCAACAATGCCGGGTTAAACCGGTGTTATTTATTTGTTTTTTCGAATTGTCGAATTTTAACTTAGAACGTTGATAATATCATATGCATGTGTTTCTTAAGTAATGATTCAATTAATGATGTTGCGAACCAACTGCACCTAATACCACACCTGAAAGTGAGATTTTGAGCCAGTTAAGCATTCATTATACTTATGCTCTTTATATTTCTTGTTTGAGTGTGCATTGTACTTAACTTTGCTTCTAGAACTTGCTTTGTAATGCGTGTTGAAGTTACATGAATATTGTGAATACCATGAGATGATTTGGGCGATTTAGGATTCCCCACATTTGACCAAAAGCCTACCACCTTATGTTTCCATTAGTTAGCCAATTTTTGAGCCTTAACCTTTTCTTCATAATCTACACCTATACACTTCAATTATACCATTCTTTACATTTATCTTTCCTTTACCCTTATGCTGGAATTTCTTTCTGTGATATGTTCGACTTTATGTGGGATTAAAATGCTAGTTGCTATGTTGGTAAATTCACTAAATCTTTTTGATATTTTAAATGCTCCCCTTGATCCAATTTGTATTTGTTATTCTTTATGTTTATTCGAGTTGTATGCGACGGTCGCTAATAAGCTGCTAGTTCATTTCTTTTAAAAAAAAAAAAAGAGAAAAAAAAAGAAGAAGAAGAAAAAAATATATATATATATATATAATAAACAAATCTCTTTAATTATTTATCTTTTTATTGGATTTAGAGCATTTGCGAGCGTTATTCTATGAAGTAGGGATTTTAGTGAATGATTCTTTTCGTGATCTTAGGCATTTAATCCTTTGAGCATATAATATTGTTTATCGCACGAATTCCAGCATTTTCATACTTCTGTCCAAATCTCCATACCTTTACCCTAGCCCCATTACAACCTTGGTAAAAACCCTTTGATTTTGGTATTTACTTATTCACAATAGCAAAGATATGATTTATAAGCAAGCTTATGATGAGCGGGTCTTGTGCATTTGCTTTGAGGGATTTGTTATTTACCTAATATACACTTTGAGCGACTTGAGTGATCCCTGTGAGGCATTGGTTCATGATGTTGGTGTTGAGTTGTCATTTAAGTTACTCATGCATTAATATTATTTCCATTCTTTATTAATGATTTGTAATTTGATTTATGATTGAGTATCCTTTGAGATGTGTTGAATACTCTCTGTTGTGGACTAGGGGCATAAACTGAAATGAATTGCTAACTGTAGTTTTATGGGTTGAGTTGTTAATTGCTTGAGGACAAATAATAGCTTAAGTGTGGGGTAATTTGATGAGCATAGTTTTACACATATTTGCTTGCATATTATTGCATATGTTCTTAACAATTATTGTGCTTTTATTCCCAGATCACCCGTGTTTTATGTTCTTTTGCATTTCAGGAACATTTATAGGACCATCATCGGTGTTTAAGCAATTATAGATCAATACGTGCGGAAACGGACGAGAATTCATCAAGATCGAACAAGAGCCCGCGTTGCACACATTGAGCACGGCCTAGACTCTGGCCGTGACCAACCATCAAAACTTGGTCTTCAAAACAATAGTTTGGGCACGGTTTCTGTAGCCACCACGGCCTTCAGCGCGGCCCGTGGTGGATAACACGGGGAGCAACACGGCCCGTGGTAGCCAACACGGGGAGAAACACGGCCGTGGTGAAACCCTACTTGGTAAGATCCACAGTTTGACGGCATGGACTCGCCCGCTCGACCAAGACTACTGAGCCGTCTTGAGTTAAATATATAAGAAAAATTCATTTTTTCTTAGAGAAGAGAGAGGGAAAAAAGAGTGACATTGAGCCCTAGTGGCTCGTTCGGTTTCTGCACAATACTAAGTGCGAGAGAGAGTTGCAGTGAGTAAGAATCCCGGAATCGTAAGATTCCGAGTGCAAAACAGTAGTGGAGCAATTCAAGAGACAGTTTGGGAGATTAATCAAAGTGTAGATCTAGATTTGGAGTACGTTCATCCAATTCGAGAGAAAAGGGTGTACATGTTTTATTTTCATTATTCTTTCATTGTAATTGATTTCCTAGATTGTTTTAAACATGAACATGTTTAGCTAAATTGATTAAATCCATTGGGATTTCTTTGCTATGTTGGTTTGATATTATATTGTTGGATTGTTTGAGTTGGTTTTGTATTCTTCTTGTTTTCAGTGTTAATAAGATTATGCATTATTCATGAGACGTTGTGAATTATGATGTTTAGATTGCTTTATGAGATTGAGAAATCCGTCTGGCAATTGGAACTTTGAATAACAAGAACTGGTTAATAATCGCTTAGAGATAAGGATAATTAACTAGCCGGATTAAGAATTAACAAAGCTTAATAGAGGCGGATTAAAGCTTAATGCTAATTTAAGAATCAATCGTTAGGAAGAGATTCCAACTTTAGGTTATTAGGTTTAGGAATTCGGTTATCTCGAGAGAGAAACCGAATTCGGTTATCTCGAGAGAGAAACCGAATTCGGTTAAGAATTCGTCCACGGGTAGCATAATTAGACTCACCGATCCTTTATCTTTTGTTTGATTGCCAACTAGTTTAGATTCCCTTTGGGTTTGTCTTCTTGTCTTGATTATTTCACTTATCAATTACTCCTGCATCTCCCTTAGAACTTAGCTTGTAGTTAATAGTTAGTTTAGAATTTATTCATCATCCATTTTAGGTTAATATAACAAAGAACAAAGGAGTAACTCTGGGCTTTCGCTTTCCCGAGGAATACGACCTTGATACTCGCCATTAGTGGTAGACTGCATCGATAGGTACACTGCCTTAGATTGTAGCTAACACGAGTAGCACACATCACTAGAAGAGACGATGTTGTTTCACTTTAAAAATTATCATTTGGGTTCATGTGGCATATGGACTCGTGCAAATAGAGGGTACCCTCGTGCGAGCTTAGGGTGATAGGGCTTAGAACGCACTAGATGCAGTGTTTTAATCTAGACAACGTGATGTTTAGACCTTGGGCTCCTTGACCTCGCACGTGCAAAGGCTAATCTCAATCAAAATATGAAATGCAAAAACTCAAAACAAATCATAGGAGTTGATCTCGCGCTGTACAAGGCCCTTACGCACTTGGTCAAATAGCCTATAAAATATTTTAAAACAGTGATAAGAAATGGATGGAAAATAAGTGTGAGTTAAAAGAAAAAATAATGAGTAGAAAACAAATTAAAACGAGTGCAATTAATATGAGAGATATGATAAAAAATAAAATCTAGAATAAATCTTGGCCCTCGAGTGGCTAACTTTTTGATTTGTTAAAGAAATAAATTGGTTGTTTTTGAGAAAAAAGAAAAGAAAAGGATTGTGGCACCTTTTAATATTACAAAACTAGAAAGAAGAAATCCCTCAAGAAGCTCTTTTTTTTTATATTTTCTTAGTAAATGACCCATTTTTAGCAATTCTCTCTCAATGATCAATTTTTCCCACCAATCAACCAACCAAAGAACCCCTTACACCATGTACAAGGTCAAAAATTTATAATAGGGGTTAACAAGTGCCAAAAGGTGATTGGAGGGAAAAGATCCCGCTCAAAATCCATCCAATAGATGATCAACACGTCACATAGAGTTGACTTGTACCCAGATTGAGTGCGCACGAGGTCAGAGTGGGTCTGCGTGTGAGCTTAGTATGGACTCGCGTAGGCTTACCATGATTAGGTGCAAGGTTAGGACCAGGGGTCCATGCCCCTAAGTCAATGCTCTCCTCGCACGAGGGCCAGGAGGAGTTCTACGAGCTTACCTTGGACACACCCAAGCTCTTCTTAAACGCGTGTGAGGCTATAATTTGAGAAGGGTTTAAGTGGACTTATGCAGGGTGAACCCGTGTGAGCTCACTTTGGACTCGCACAAGATCAGGCTTAGCAGAGAGGGTCCTTGGTATTTTCTTTCTCCCTTTTTCTCTCTCTTCCCGCGGGAAATCTCTCTAGGGTTTTGGGGCCACAATCCCTTTTCTTATTTCGACTCATAGCCGCTTAAACCTTCTCATCATCAGGCTTTATGTAATTCTAGTTTTTGAATTTCTTATAATAATTGGTAGTCCACTGGGGTTTTAAGTTGTAGGTGAGGTTTTCAGGTTCTGATTTAAGGTTTTGATAGTTTTAAAGATTCTTTTATCTCGTCGGTCCATTCCAGAGGTCCTTAGTGTCCATAGGTAAGTTCACTTTACCAGACATATCCCGGTCTCATCATCGGGCTTATATAATAGAGGAGTAAAATTTAAGTAGTAACAGTTTGACCCCTACTTTGAAAAATGAGTTCTTTAAAAATTGGTTTTATGTGTAAAATCAATTTTGAGAGAATGACTTTGAATCGAAGCAATAATGAGTTAGATGTAGCCTGATAGTTAGCTTTGAATTTTAAGTCTTGTTTGCTGAGATAGGAAGCACCACTTCGCTACTGCAATGAATGTTGTTTTATTGAGAAGACATCATCTTGCCCTCGGGATATGAGGCACCATCTCATAAATGATTAAATGAGTAAAATAGAAAAGAAATTGGAAGAAATGCAAAAAATGTGTGAAATGAGAAAAAAACAAAATGAAGAGTAGATTTCGGCCTTGAAGTGGCTACCTTGTAGATTTTCAAGTAAAATGCAAGTGGATTTTAAAAGAAATGAGATAGTTTGGTTACTAAAAACATAGAAAGATTGCTCAAAAGAAAAGAAAAAATGGATATTTGTTCTCTCCTCTCTTTGGATTTTTCTTAATAAATGGAAATAGTTATTCTCTCACAATAGACAATCAACCAACCCTTGTAGATTTCTGAGTAAAATGTAAGTGAGTTTTTTTAAAAAAAAAAGAAGATAATTTGGTTATTAGAAACCTAGAAAGATTGCTCAAAAGAAAAGAAAAAGTGGATCTTTGTTTTCTCCTCTCTTTAGATTCTCTCAATAAATGGCAATAGTTAATTCTCTCACAATAGACAACCAACCAACCCTTGCAGATTTTTTAGTAAAATGCAAGTGAGTTTTCTTTTTTAAAAAAGAAGAGGTAATTTGGTTACTAAAAACCTAGAAAGATTGCTCAAAAGAAAAGAAAAAATGGATCTTTGTTTTCTCCTCTCTTTCGATTCTCTCAATAAATGGCAATAGTTAATTTTATCACAATAGACAACCCACCAACCCTTCACTTTTAGAAAAGGGTTTTATTTATATGAAGACTTTTACATCTCGAAAGTTGAGCATGAGGGAGTTTTCCCGCTCATTTATGCTCTAATAGTTGGACGACGCGTGATGCAACCAAGGATGCATCTAAGTCAACTAGCATGGACCCACTAGCCTATGGAGGACCAATGACACGAGCAAGGAGTAAGAAGTTCAAGCAGGCCTTAAATTCTTACTTGGAGCATGTTTTAAAGATGGCTAATGATGGTGCTTTTAATGATGATAACAACACCTTGAAGATAGTGACATTAATTGCTATTAATGAAGCTTAGCTTCTAGTCCTGGAACAAGGTCAAGGTCAAAGATCAAGGATCAAAGTCAACAAGTCTTCCTAGGGTTTCTAGAAGCATTGGACGTCTCACTTAACCCTAGGGCAACCGCCACTTATGTTTGGAAAAGGAGGCAGCCACATATCTCTTTCCAAGATGGATTTATTTGTTTCCATGTTGTTTTATCTTAATTAGGAAGTTTTATTCTAGGTTGATTTGTTTCCTAAAGGAGGCAGCCGCACATTAGGAGTCTCTTAGGGTTTGATTTTTATTCCTTATATTTAGGAAGTCTTGGCCGCCACTTTTAAACCTTTTAGGGTTAGAAGTAGTTTCAAAACTCTATAAATAGAGCTATGTATTTCGGCCAAAGGACATCAATATATTATTCTGAATGAAAGTTTATTTTCTTTTGAGTTGTTAACTCTCTTGTTCATTAAGGTGCTCCTTATTGAATTTCTTGAGATTAAATTGACTTGTTTGGTTTAGTTTCATATCTACATGTTTGATCAATCAATTAACTTTTTATTAGTTCTTGGGTTGTTTGAATATTCTTCATTTGTTTATAACTAAAGGGCTTAGTAGTTCTATTACTAAGTTTGTTAGTTCCATAATCAATTACAAACTTTCAAGTTAAGTTTTTGGGTGACAATTCGAACTTATTGGTAAGGGTGCTTCCTCTTAATAGGGAGAGCGTTTATCAGTTTAATATTCCCACCATTGTTTATCTTTATGTTTGAACGTATTTGGTTTGAGTTCGTATCATTTGGTATCAGAGCCAAACTTGTAAGTTTGGTTTACTTTCTTTTCAATTAAGGGTATGTCTTCTATTTCATCTCAATTTTTGTTCGCATCATTAAAAAAAAATTATACTATTTTCATTACTACCCGCATACTAAGGCAGATTTAAAAAAAAAAGAAGGAGAGGAACGGAAAACTAACCCTAACCTTTGTAGTAATCCGATAGGAAGAGATTCCATTAGGTTAGTGCAGGTTTAGGAATTCGGTAAGCTCGAGAGAGGAACCGGGATTCAATTCAGGATTTAGGCACGTGTAAGCAAGATCGGCAATCCATAAAATCCATATTTAGAATTCCATCACTTAGGCTCCCTTTTGGGTTTGTTTCTCTCTTTGCAATTGTCTTTTGATTGTTCGTTGTCCTTCATTTACTTAATTGCACTCATAACCATTAGCTGGTATGTTAGAACTTTCACACCCTATTTCAGACTAGACAACATAGCAAGCAGTAGTAACTCTAGGTTCACCCGATCTCTAGGGATACGACCTTGATACTCACTAGTGCTAGGCTGCATCGGTAGGTTCACTGCCTTAGGTGTAGGTTGCATAAAGAGCCTATCATGTGGAAAATAATGAGGGGCGAGAGCAAAGAGTTGTAAAAGGAGAGTTTAGTGAGGGTTTGTGCAAGAATGTGAGCAAAAGAATGAGTAAGGTGCAAGAAAAGGGGAGGCAAGTGAGAAAAAAATGAGTTTCTTAGTTAGAAAGCGAGACATAAGAAAGGCTTTGAGTGAAAATAGGCAAGTACTTGTACTTATGTACAAGGAAACTTTATTTAACACTAATGATCTTAACTCTTCTCTTCCCAGTATGTTTGTAAATGTTTTATGCTCCAATAATTGGACGACGCGTGATGCAACCAAGTATGCATCTAAGTCAACTAGCATGGACCCACTAGCATATGGAGGACTAATGACATGAGCAAGGAGTAAGAAGTTCAAGCAAGCCTTAAATTCTTACTTGGAGCATGTTTTGAAGATGGCTAATGATGGTGCTTTTAATAATGATAACAACACCTTGAACATAGTGACATTAATTGCTATTAATAAAGCTTAGCTTCTAGTCATGGAACAAGGTCAAGGTCAAAGATCAAGGATCAAAGTCAATAAGTCTTCCTAGGGTTTCTAGAAGCATTGGACGTCTCACCTAACCCTAGGGCATCCGCCACTTATGTTTGGAAAAGGAGGCAGCCGCATATCTCTTTCCAAGATGGATTTATTTGTTTCCTTGTTGTTTTATCTTAATTAGGAAGTTTTATTCTAGGTTGATTTGTTTCTTAAAGGAGGCAGCCGCACATTAGGAGTCTCTTAGGGTTTATTTTTATTCCTTATATTTAGGAAGTCTTGGCCGCCACTTTTAAACCTTTTAGGGTTAGAATTAGTTTCAAAACTCTCTAAATAGAGCTATGTATTTCGGCCAAAGGACATCAATATATTATTCTGAATGAAAGTTTATTTTCTTTGAGTTGTTAACTCTTGTTCATTAAGGTGCTCCTTATTGAATTTCTTGAGATTAAATTGACTTGTTTGGTTTAGTTTCACATCTATATGTTTGATCAATCAATTAACTTTTTATTAGTTCTTGGGTTGTTTGAACATTCTTCATTTGCTTATAATTAAAGGGCTTAGTAGTTCTATTGCTAAGTTTGTTAGTTCCATAATCAATTGTAAACTTTCAAGTTAGGTTTTAGGGTGAAAATTTGAACTTATTGGTAACGGTGCTTCCTCTTAATAGGGAGAGTGTTTATCAGTTTGATATTCCCACCATTGTTTTTCTTTGTGTTTGAACATATCTGGTTTGAGTTTGTATCAACGCATTATCAAGAAAAGAGTTTTGCCAGACCAAAAACATGCGGGGTCAAAGCGTGCCTCGCCTTAGCATGCGAGGCTAGGTTGGACTCGTGTCAGATCTGGCCTAGAATCCCATGCCCCAGGATTGAGCTCCAACTACGGGAGATCAAGGTGGAATCGCACGGTGCCAGTGTGAACTTGCATATGGTCATCCTAGACTTAGGGATTTTTAACTCTTTTCTCTTAAGTTTTGAGCAATTCTTTTTAGGCTTTAGGGACCATGTTAGACTAGATGATTTACCATAAGGCTAAATTCTCTAATTTTGATCTTGACACTCAAATTAAGTCTTGATCTAATGAACTTTTAAGTGTTGTTTATGATAGATCATGGTTCAAAATACAAGTGTATATGAAAATAGCAATTGCACCTCTAAAAGCACAACCATGAAAAGCTCAAGTTTGTAAACATAAGCTATAAGAGATTTCAAGATGAAAATCGTGACCGCACCTATAGAAGTGTGACCGCAAAGATGAAGACTTCTAAGGCAGAGGCTATTGGCTTCCTAAAATTGAGAATCATGACCACTATCATAAAAGCGAGATTGTGGAATTCATGAAGGGTTGTGACTATTGCAAACCATCAACGATTACATTTGAAGCGGCTAATGTCTCTATGCCATGTCAAATAGCCGTTGGAGACTTCTTATGATTCACGACCATGGGCCAAAAAGTGTGACTACAGTTTGCACTCTAACGCATTTAATGCACTATCTTAAAGCAAAAGATTATGTAAATTTTAGGACTTATGAGTAACGGCTCCTTCAGGTTGGTATGCTATAAAAACCATCTCTAAAGGCCTTAAATGGTTGATCAATAGCCTCCCAAAGTCTATACTTATTGTGCATTAATTTTTTTCTTTCTTGCAATCAATTTTACAATCTTTGGTTGTTATAAGAGCTTGAATGCTCTTGTGAGTTTTGAGTGTTAGCCTAAACACTTGGAATTAGGTTTAAGAGTTAGCCTAGGTAAAACTCTTGTAAGGGTTGTGTGTGAGGCATAAAACACAAGTGTAAAAGTTTAGTGTGAGCTCAAAATACTAAGTTTGGAGTGAGGTTATGAAAAATCCTTTGTAATTAATTAAAGAGTATAGTGAATACCCAATTGGAGATTGGGGAGTAGACGTAGGGTTGCTTAGTACCTGAATCGATATAATCCTTGTTGTTCTTTCTTCTCTATCATTCTCTCTTACAGCATCAAAATTTTTAATTTCCAACCTTTCTATCATTCACCAATTCAACCTTCCCTTTTTGATTCATAAGGGTAAACAAGTGGTATCAAAGTAAGAAAGCTCAATTGTAAGAGTTAAAATATTAAGATGGCTAATGAAGGAATACACCACCTTAGACCATATTTCGATAGGTTTGGTTATGCCCATTGGAAATACAAGTTGGAGATCTATTTGGATAGTGATACAGTGAATGTATGGGATTGTGTGAGACAGGAATGGAGAATGCCAACCAAGCAAGAAGAAGGTGTGACATTCCTCTGGATAGAGATGAATGGACAGGTGCTCATAGAAGAGCAAATGGCAAATATAAAAGGGCTATGACAATCCTCCTTATTTCACTCTCTAGAGAGGAATATGAAAGAGTTCAATTCCTTCCTACCACCTATAGGATCTTAAAGACCTTATAAAATTACCATGCGAGTATCAAGCAAGTCAAATCTAAATTTATCCAACTCTTAGTGACGAAGTATGAGCTATTTAGGATGAAACCAAATGAGAGCATCACCGACATGACCAACCGGCTTCTCACTATCATCAACAATCTAAGGAAGTTGGGTAAGCACTATGAACTTATTGACATCAACAACAAGATCATTAAAGCTCTACCACTCAGGTCTACAGTTCAAGGGTGCTAAGTATTGAAGAAGCAAATGAGGACTTGGGAAAGGTGTCAGCGGATGAGCTTATTGGTAAGTTCTTTACCCATGAGATGACACTTAGGAAAGAGGAAGAGCAAGAAAAGGGAAGGGAAGCAAGGAGAAAGCCCTTGGCTCTCGATAGCTCCACAAGGCAACAAGAAAGTAAAAGCTCTAGTGCATCCGAGTCTAATGAAGATGAGCATGAAGAGTTAGCCATGCTTTCAAAGAGAGTCAAGGAGATAACTAAGAATAGAAAGAGGGAGAAGAGGCCCTTCAAGAAGTCATCTTCCAACTTTAATTCCAACTCAAGCTTCAAGGACAACAAGGAGAAGAAAAATGATCTCACTTGCTGTAGTTGTAGGAAGCAAGGGTAGATCAAGACTGATTACTTCAAGAACAAAAATAAGAAGAAATTTGAAAAGGAGAAAGAGAAAAGGAAAGCCTTTAAAGCTTCATGGGATGACTCCTCATCAAGTGAAGATGAAGATGAAGAAGTGGCCAAGTTATGTTTTATGGCATATGAGAATGACTCTATGCTTCCAACTCTTATTGTATTGTGGCACAAGCTTATCCTCTGTGTCTTCGAAGTGGTGTTGTTATGAATGAGATTTTTCTACATCATGCCCTCTTGCTTTGAGAGGCAATGACAGAGTGCGGCCGAAGTAAAGCAATAAGTAGTCAGATGAATAGTCGACAAGTGGTACCTAAAAAGGAAGACGAGTAAGCCTTAGGGGTGGTTCCCTCGATGAGGATTAGTGTGAAAATTAACATTGTATCTGGGTTAATAAGGTGAGTTGCATTATGAGGTCAAAGGAATTGATTTTGGTGGGCTGAATGAAGCCTAAAAGCTGAGCTAGGGTTGACCACACGCGAGGTTAATGTTGTCCTTGTGAGCTTAAAGCTTAACCTCGCGAGAGGTCAGTGCCAAACCAGTCCGAGGTGAGCCTGGCCCTAGATTTCTATATGAAGCCTTTTTGTCATTTTGTGCATCATCACATACATTAGCAATTTTGGCTTTTCTGTCAAACACTTAGCTTTTCTTTCAAACACCTAGCTTAAGAATTTGAGATGGCAAGTGGGAGGAATTCAGAGGGCAATCAGCTTTCAAAGGGGCGTGAGCCGAGCAGGTAAAGCGTGCGGGCATGGGGTGACCATTCCGGAAGTGCTGATGGTAGTGGCTCAGAAGTTGGAGCTACAGTACCTGGCGAATTGAGTGGAAACTCCAATATTGTCCATGTCGTCGACGCACTTTCGTTTAAGGGTGTGCGGTCGAGTAAATGGCTTTATCACTGTGCTTTTTTATTTTGAAAGAAAATATACTAGCCGCAATATGCATTAAATTAGGACATACTTTAGGAAGTGATATGTAAACTTTAGGATTCCTAGAAATATATGAAGACTACACATTCAAACTATAGGAAATATTTAGAAAATTTAGAAAAATATTTAGAAATGTTTAGAAAATTTTAAAAATTCTTGGAAAATTTAGAAAATGTTTAAATAATTATGGAAAAATGTTTAGAAAATTATGGAAAAATATTTAGAAATTTATGATGAATGAATGTGAAAAGGTATAACGTGAGCATAGTTAGAAATGTACTTGTATCTTACCTATAGGAGGACATGGTGTTTCACTATTTAACCGGCAACATTGCCAAGGTATCGAAGTGGTGGGTGATGATCCCGACTTGGGTGAAGACTAGTGTGGTAGCGATGGGCTTCCATCACTTTATAGGAAACTTCATGGCTTGTATAGGGTATGTAGTTGCGCTAACAATGACCCCTTAGACTTCACAGCACTAGCAGGCATCTAGTTCGGCAGTGAGCCCGTGCCCTTGGATGATAGACCTGTGTGCGTATTGGAGCTTGTCCCTCTATTGGTCAACTGTATTCGTTTCATCAATGAGCATAAGAAGGCAAGGTATGATGAACTGAAGGTTTACTAGTGGATACAGCGAGAGACATTAGTAGCCCGATTTATTGATGAGGAGATGGATCAGTATGCTAGGAGTTTTTAATGTATCTTTTTGGTGCTACCATCTTTGCGGATGCGAAGTCCACAGTCCACATAAACGTCCTAACGAGTCTAGCAGACTTGGACATAATAAGCTCCTTTGCTTAGGGTTGTGCGGCTTTGGGCCACCTTTGTAGATTTCTAGACATGGGTTGGCAAGGGACCGCTAGGATCGGCGAGTTTGCTTATCTGTCGCCAATAAGTTCCTCTTGATTTTTCTCCCCTTGCTGTCAACACCTATTTTTCGGATTTAGATATCGAGGAAATTACGAAAAATTTGATGATGAAAGTTACTGCCTTTCTCGAGTCTCGAAGATTGAGAATGGGCAAATCTGAGAGAAGGATGGGATTAATTGGACTTAAAAATTACTTTTCTAGAATCAATTTGGACCCAATTGATAGAAAAAAAATTTGAAGGGTAAAGCAGCAGTTTTCACAAATTCAGGGACCACATTATCAAAATTTTCAGAAATTTTGATCCTTAAAGCCAATCGGCTCCGTGCACAGCCGAAATATTTGTATACCGAACTGATCGGCTTAGTATAGAGCCGAATTATCTCTGTGAAGAGCCGATTGGCTCTACACATGCTAATTGGCTATTTTTCGAATTTCACGTTGTTTTATGTATATTTCGATCTAGAACGATAAGAATTGGTAAAAATAATTTTCTAAAAGGTATTTATAATAATTATTAGGATTTTTTAATTATTTGTTAATGATAATTGTTTGAAATTAAAAATAAATTCCTTTTTATTTGATATTAATCTAATAAAGGGGAGGGATAATCACAGCCTATTTTTTAGTAATTTAATAATTATCAGCATCCTTTAGGGTTCTAAGCTGGTCTTTTATCAATTCTTCAATATATTTAGCATCCCCTAAATTTCACATGCACAGATAGAGAGATTAATTAGATATGAAAGAAAATAGAGTAAAAATATTAAAATAAAAAACAACAGGAGTCGATTGAACAATCAGAACCCTAAATTGATAAAAACCCTAAGTACAGTAAACTAACAGATAACAAATCATTCAAGCAATCATATTAAACATGTTTAATTACCTAATCATAATGGAAATATAGATCTAATCATTAATCCTATGACATGTTTCTAATTAGATCCAAAATCCTGATTGGCAAAATATCAAAGTTTAAAATCCTAGAGTTCTTATTATCATATTCAAAATCCAATAATCATGCATATTCACAAAAATACTAATCTAATCATACTAATCATAACCAAAATCTTAATCATGTTTCTAAAAATAAATAATCAAAAGAAAATAAAAAGAAACGAATGAACCGATTTTATGATGACGTTGAATGAATGATTGAAAGAACCCTTAGGTTGTCACCGTAGTTGATGGATCTACGAGTCTCAGGTGATGAGGATGCAGTTGAGAAATCTTCTGTCTATTTCTAAATAGGTTTCCAAAATTTGTTCTTTCTACAGTGGCTTGTTTCCAGAAACCATTCTTTCTTAAGTGGCTTAAGCATTCTGATGTCAACTAAGAACGACAGACTTTTTCTTTTTTTTCTCTCTCGTTTTTCTTTGTATATTTTCTTTCTCAGTATCTTCCAAGTATCAATCTCACTTACTACCAAAACTTAGCTCTTAATTATTCCCTCTCAACTCTAATAACCACTTTCTATTTATAGAGGTAGGGTTTCAAGAGAAACCCTAAGGGTGAAGATAGATTTCAAAATAATATGAAAAATATCCAATTTATATTCTTTAAATTTAAATAATTATCAATAAAAATCATGAATATCGTCAAGAAAACCTTCTAGAATCTGTATTTAGATGTAAAATCATCGGGAAAAATCACATTGGATTGCAAAAACCACGTAGAGCCGATTGGCTCTATATAGAGGAAGTTTGAAAATATTGCAATTAGGTCCCTAAATTTGTGATAACTATCATTTTGACCCTTAAACTTTATTTTTCTTGATAATTAAGTACAAATTGATTTTAAAAAGGCAATTCCAACTGGATTAACGTCAATCCTAGCCTCGGATTCACCTGTCCTTCATCTCCCGAGACCCAAGAAGGTAGTAACTTTCATTATAGAGTTTTTCATATTTCTCTCGATATTTAGATCTGAAAAAGGTGTAATGATAACTGCTCCCGGTTTATCAAAATTTATGAGCATGCAATGCATTGAATAAATCAAGATAAATCATAGACGTCAAGGATATAGCAAAAAGGATATGTGAGTTGTAGAAGCCACGCCTTGTAAGTTCAAACTTCGATCATTGATTCGATGTGGGGGCCACAACCGCTTGGGTTGAGTACTTAGCCTGCTTAGATTGAGGACTTCGCCTACTTGGATTGAGGACTTTACATGCTTAGGTTAAGGACTTCGCCTGCTTAGATTGAGGACTTCAATTGCTTGTGTGTTTGAGGACCTCGCCTGCTTTAATTGAGGACTTCACCATTTTTGATTGAAGGACTGCGCATGTCAGATTTGAGAACCACGCCCGATGAATTTGGGAACCATGCCCGTCTAATTTGGGAACTAAGCCCATCTGATTTGGGAGCCATGCCCAATAATTTGGGAACTAGGCCCATTTGATTTTTGGAACCAAGCTTGATGAACCCCACGTCCGTTGAAATAGGCGCTGATAAGTGCTAGAAGCACTTACTTTTGAATCTTGTTTTACCTCGGTTTCACCTTAAATTGAGTTTAATTTGTTTGTTAGAGTTTGTTTTCAGCTGTTTTTAGGTACTTGGCAAGCATGCATGATGAGAGGAAGTTTTAGCTTCAAAATACAAGAAAGATCAGCTAATGAGCACTTGATCATCAAGGATAAGAGTATCATATGGGCATGATATGGGAAGAACCTTCCCATGTGAAGTGCAAAAATTGGCAAAATAAAGGAGTGCAAGACACGGGAGGCACACGCCTGTGTGGCCCCTGATGTGCGTAAAATACACACATCTAAATGGGGTTTTTAAGATTGATTTTATGGACATTCGAATGTGAATTGGTCCCAACACTCACCCTATGCATATGTCTGTGTGCATTAGGTCCAAAAGAAGTCAAAGGATGATAAAGGGAGGAATTTGAGCATAATTGGACGCCGAAGCTGCCGAAACAAGCTAAGTACGAGCATGAGGAAGCTGAACATGGCCGTGTTGGTTTCAACACTGGTCGTGTTCCCAACACGGGCACCAACACGGCCGTGTTGGGTGCATCAAACATCAAAGAAAAAGTAGTTCTTAGGGAGCACGGCCACAGAGAGTAACACGGCCAGGAACACCGAACCATGTCCCTAACACGGCCGTATTGGCGGCGACAGGGGGAATTAATTAAAAGAAAGAAGAGAGGAAAGAAAAGAAGAGAGCGGGGGAGAACGTCCCAAACCCTAATATTTCTCTCTCTAAAGGTTTTCTGAGCTGGAACTAAGGGAAAAGGAGACTTGGATCAAGGTTTCAATCGGATTCCCTTCAAACACTAAAGATTGGGCAAGGTTAAATTGATTGGTTTTCAAATCGAGCAAGAGGAACAAGAATCAATTCAATTCGAGTAAGAGGAATTAGGGCTGTTTACTCTTATCCAAGGGTGTAATCGGGTTTTCTCTACCTTTACTCATTGTTATAATTGAATTCTTGTGTATTTTGATAATGAACATGATTAGCTAGATTGATTAAATCCATTGAGATTTCTTTACTATGTTGGCTTGATATTATATTGTTGGATTGTTTGGGCTAGTTTTGTATTCTTCTTGCTTTTAGTATTAATAAGATAATGCATTATTCATGAGACGTTGTGAATTGTGTGTTTAGATTGCTTTGTGTGATTCAGAAGTCCATTTGGCAATTGGAATTTTGAATAGCAAGAACAGGTTAATAATCGCTTAGAGATAAGGATAATTAACTAGCCGGATTAAGAATTAACAAAGCTTAATAGAGGCGGATTAAAGCTTAATGCTAATTTAAGAATCAGTGGTTAGGAAGAGATTCCAACTTTAGGTTATTAGGTTTAGGAATTCGGTTATCGAGAGAGAGAAACCGAATTCGGTTAAGAATTCGTCCACGGGTAGCATAATTAGACTCACGAATCCTTTATCTTTTGTTTGATTGCCAACTAGTTTAGGTTCCTTTTGGGTTTGCTTTCTTATCTTAGTTATTTTAGTTATCAATTACTCCTGCATCTCCCTTAGAACTTAGCTTGTAGCTATTAGTTAGTTTAGAAATTATTCATCACTCATTTTAGGTTAATATAACAAAGAAAAAAGGAGTATCTCTAGGCTTTCACTTTCCCGAGGAATACGACCTTGATACTCGCCATTAGTGCTAGACTGCATCAATAGGTACATTGCCTTAGATTGTAGCTAACACAAGTAGCACACATCAAGTTTTTGGCGTCGTTGCCGGGGAATTATTTGAAAACTAGAGTGAAATTTGTTATTTGTTAATTTAGCCATCTTTTTTATTTATTTATGTTTTGTTTGTATATATTTATTTAGTTAAGTTTATGATTCAGATAGTGGATGATAAGGAGGTTCAATGCTAAACTCAAACTCTTTGTATGACGCATTGGAAAATGGGATTAGGAACCAAGAGAGTGCTAAAAATTAGGATACCCGTGCATCTTTAGAAGCTCGAGTGCGATCGTTTTGCAGGGCTACCGATCAACTCTCCACTCCTATCCTTTCATCTCAAGTTTTTTATGAATTTTGTTGTGGTTTACATTTGAGTAATTATTGTCCATTATATAGTGATGTTGCTCATTGTTCTTATAACTCTGAACAGGTGAATTATATGGGAAGTTGGCCAAATGACTCATATGGAAGCACCTACAATCAAGAGTTGAGCATTCATTCACCCTTTGGATGGAGCTTAGATGGCCAAGAACCACTAGAATTTCAGCAGCCTAATCTTGCACTATCAACTCAAGGTGAAGAGTTAGTGTCAGAGGAGCTGATGATGAGGTTTATTGCAAGTCTTGAGGATAGATTCCAACAAACAGAGAGGATACTTGAAGATCAACAAGCCTTGATTAAGAACATAGAGCATCAAGTGGCTTAATCTTCAAGTTGCTAGCTGAAGAGCAATTGGGAACTCCATCAAACGCTACTGAATCCGAGGAACACTTGAGCGCCGTCACTTTGTGTTCAGGTGAGAATTTTTCTGGTTTGTCTATTATGTTTGACGATGATGCTTCTGTGCAGGATGACTCTTTGAACATGGAGATAGAACCAGAAAAGGAAGAGGCAAACATGATCCCTCTGAAAGACTACCAACAGGAATGTACAGTTGATGATGCTGAGTTGCACTTAGAGGAATTTTTGGTGGATTTTCCACAAGTCCCTTCGATGATGGAAGATGAGCACGAGTTATCCAATGAAGAAGTCTTGGAGGAGCTCGAGTTTCTTCTAGCAAGTGAACCAAGCTAGGGACTAGAGAAAACCATCGACGTTCCTTAAGAAATTGCCCAACCGTTGATCCTTCCAATTGGTGAAACTTCAGCTTTCAAATTGGAAGAGCCCCTAGAGCATCATGACTACGTGCAATTATACGAGGAGCGAGTTTTGCCCATCATACTGGCAGCTTGCTTGATAGTCGGGAAGAGGAAATTGACGATTATCCCTCTAAGTAGATACTTGAAGACATTTGCTTGGAAGAAGGATGGATAGTCATCAATCCCCACCGTTTGCTTTTCACCATGAGTCTAGCTAAGAAGACTCATCACATAAAAAAGAAGCGCTTTTGGGAGGCACCCCAAATTCTATTTTTCAATTTTAATAATTTACCCTTTATTGTGAACTTAGTTTGATTAGATTTTATAGTTTGTTTTTTGTAAGTTTTATTTATGTTGAGTGTATGAGTTGAGGACTTATTAGTTGTGCAGGTGAGAAAGAGTGAGAAAGTGCTGAGAATCGCAAGTTTTGCATTTTCTGGAGATCAACATGGGCGTGTTCAAGACCGTGTTCATTAACACGGCCCGTGTTCTAATTGAATAAAATCAAATTAAGATGAACACATTCACAGTAGGCCACACGGGAATTTATGCCCGATCGTGTCCCTAACACATCCCCTTGTTCCATAAACACGGGCGTGTTCTAAGAAGTTGGTAAGTCAGCACATTTTAATTCACTTAACACGGCCCGATATCCAGACCGTGTTCATGAACACGGCCCCTGTTGGTGAACATGGGCGTGTTCCGTACACTGCCTATATATACCACTTCATTTCGAAGACTTCCAACAACCGGATGCGATCAGTTTCAGACTAGCAAAGCAGTCTTTCACGATGAGTGTGCAACAGTTTAGGGTACACTTGGGCTTGTGGACTAACGAGGATGCAGTTGGGGAGGTTTACAGTCGCTGTATACACACGCCTGGTGTGTCATATCCGCAGATGTGGGCCGAGATTTCTGATGACACTGAGGGATACAATGCCAGCCAGTCCAACGTGTCTAACTTGCCTGAGGGACTACGGTACTTGCATGCATTGCTGGCTAGGACCATCACTGGCAGGGGAGATAGCGGTGGTGTAGTTACCCAACCGGACCTATTTATACTTTATAGCATGCATCAGCACCAGTCCGTCGACATGGGATATTTGTTGGCCAGATAGATCAGTGCCTTCTGCAACAACTCAAAGAAGGTATTTTTCTGTTTTGGGACTTACATTACTCGACTGGCTAGGAGCTTAGGAGTTTTAGAGGAGGCGATACCACATTTGACAGAGCTGGGGGTGATGGAGACGTTGGGACTTCCCCAATTGGTTAGTATAGGGATGGTGACTCGTAGGCAGGGTCCACTAGGACCAGAGTATAGACTGAGGAATGCTCTCTTGGCAGCACTCAGAGAGAAGCGACCTGCCCCATGAGCCCATAGTACACAGGATGTCCCACATTCTTCTGATATTCCAGAGTCTTCCTCCAGACCATCTACTTCAGCTCCTTCTGGTTCTTCATCAGCTATTTTAAGAGTCTCTCCAATTGAGTTTAGAGAGCTGCAGCTTACAGTGCAGAGGTTGGCAGAGGAGCAGCAGCAGTATTTCATTCGACAAGAGGCTTTTCAGCAGGACCTTTTACAGCGTCAGGCTGAGTTTCAGAGCTAAATGATGGCTCAGTTTGAGAGGCAGAGGGCTATGCTTCAGGCCTTGATTGAGTAGGGAGGTAGGTTAGAGGCCTCTATGGCCAATGACATGTTTGATGATATTTTTGCTACAGACTTTGCACCTGCCTATCCACAGAGCCATTTTGACATCCCTCTAGCGGATGATCCAGCTGGCCCTCCCTCTCCGACTGAGCACCCTTCAACACAGCAGCCTGACGAGCCTCCTATTGACGCTGCTCCTGCTAATCCACCAGCTCCTGCATGTGACACTACTTCCGATCCTCAGAGAGCAGCCACTCCTCCACCAGCGCCACGATATACCTACTGATGCACCTCTTTTCACTCTAGAGCTATAGTCAGGGCAGTATTAGTTCTTTTTCCTTTTTCTTTTCTTATATTTTGTATACTGAGGACAGTGTGTCCTTCAAGTGTGGGGTGGTGATACTTATATACACTTGTTTTCGTGTTTTTATTGTTTTGTATATGAAATTCAGATCCTTTTCTAGTGTATATATCGCATTTCATTTATCCCATCTCAGTTATTTGTTTATTCTTTGCGCAATTTTTTGTAAAATTTTGAAAATTTTTCACTTTGTTTCAATGCTCTTACTGTTGACTTGCTTTTGAAATCCTGTTTATATCCATGTGATCGAGTAAAACCGATAGTGTTGAGTTTTGCGGAAGAATGTAAGATAATTAGTTTGATTTTTGCACTAAGTTGCTTTGGTTTATTTAATTCTGTTTTGATGATTTTTGTTTGGAACCTACTTAAAAGCACACTTGTGAGAAATTGAGCCTAAATTGTAAGCATACACTTTATATGCTTGTATTTATTTCTTGTTGAGAGTGCCAATTACTGTCTTTACTTTTAGAACTTGCTCGGTAATGCTTATGAGGGCCACAAGGAGAGTTTAACACTTTGGTACGATAGAGGCACTTAGGTTTTTCATTCTAGCCAAATAGCCTTCATTCGTTTATTGATTTTGTAGATAACCCCTTCTTTCACCATTTTTTTATCATGTTCCATTACCACTTAGTTTTATTCTGCTTTGGGTTATGATTTTGCATATGAGTTGTTTTTATTGGGAATTTTTATCTTGGGAATAGTTTGGAATCTTGTAGCAGCTTTCTTCAATCCAAAAGAAATTCACTCTATTATGTGAATGTTCTTCCCTTATGAAAAAAAAAAAGAGAAAATAAAAAAGAAGAAAAAAAATAATAAGAAGAATAAGAGGGAAGGGTGATGAAAAGAAAGGAAGTAAATGAGCTAATTGTTTAATTGCTTTTCGGAGTTTACATTTTGACTTGATTCCTATTTCCTACCTTAGACTACTATCCATTGTTTATCCCTTGTGATTATTGTGACTTGTGTGCAGGTCATGTATTTCATTGCAGAACACCATAGGTTCAACTCTGACCAAATTTACCTATCCTTACCTAATCCCCATTACAACCCTTATAAAGACCTCTTGACATGGTTGTTGACTCTCCATAAGTGGTAGGAGTAGGATTTAAGAGCAAGCATATAGTAAGTAAGGCAGTAGTTGATGCATTGAGCGATTAAACACTACCCTTTAAACACCGATGCAACCAAGGATGCATCTAAGTCAACTAGCATGGATCCACTAGCCTATGGAGGACCAATGACATGAGCAAGGAGTAAAAAGTTCAAGCAAGCCTTAAATTCTTACTTGGAGCATGTTTTGAAGATGGCTAATGATGGTGCTTTTAATGAAGATAACAACGCCTTGAAGATAGTGACATTAATTGCTATTAATGAAGCTTAAACTTCAAGTCATGGAACAAGGTCAAGGTCAAAGATCAGGGATCAAAGTCAACAGGTTTTCCTAGGGTTTCTAGAAGCATTAGGCCGCACATTAGGTTTCTAGAAGCATTGGGCCACACATTAGGGTTTCCAGAAGCATTGGGCCACACATTAGGGTTTCTAGAAGCATTGGGCCGCACATTAGGGTTTCTAGAAGCATTGGAGGTCTCACCTTAACCCTAGGGCGTACCACCACTTATGCTTAGAGAAGGAGGCAGCGCATTAGAAGTCTTTTAGGGTTTGATTCTTTATTGCTTATCTCTTAGTCCTTTTTAGGGTTAGAATCATTTCAAGGCTCTATAAATAGAGCTATGTATTTCGGCTAAAGCACATAAGATCAATATACATTTCTGAATGAAGTTTTATTTGAGTTGTTAACTCTTATTCCTTAAGGTGTTCCTTATTGAATTTCTTGAGATTAAATTAACTTGTTTGATTTAGTTTCACATCTACATGTTTGATCAATCAATTAACTTTTTATTAGTTTCTTGAGTTGTTTGAACATTCTTCATCTATTTATAACTAAAGAGCTTAGTAGTTCTATTTCTAAGTTTGTTAGTTCCATAATCAATTGCAAACTTTCAAGTTGGATTTTGGGGCGACAAATTCGAACTTATTGGTAAGGGTGCTTCCTCTTAAATAGGGAGAGCGTTTATCAGTTTGATTTTCTCACCATTACTTATCTTGGTGTTTGAACGTATCCGGTTCGAGTGAATATAGATGATGAGTGGAAAACAGCATTCAAAACTAAATTTGGTTTGTATAAGTGGTTGGTCATGCCTTTTGGCTTAACTAATGCACCAAGTACTTTTATGAGACTAATGAACCATGTTTTGCGTGCGTATATTGGTAAAATTGTGGTAGTATACTTTGAAGATATTCTGATTTATAGTAAGAGCTTTAATAAGCATGTTGAACATGTTCGGATGGTGTTGATGGTTTTGCATGAGAATTCTTTATATGCTAACCTTGCTAAGTGTGATTTTTGCATAAACAAACTTGTGTTTCTTAGTTTTGTTGTTAGTGAAAATGGAATTCAAGTCGATGAAGATAAGGTAAAAGCAATTAAGGAGTGGCCAACACCAAAGAATGTTAATGATATGAGGAGCTTTTATGGGCTTGCAAGCTTCTTAGGAGGTTTGTCAAGGACTTCAGTACCCTTGCCGCACCACTTAATGAGCTTGTAAAGAAGAACGTGAAGTTTCATTGGGGAGAACCACAAGAAAATGCATTTAATATGCTAAAGGACAAACTTACTTCATCTCCCATTCTTTCACTTCCGGATTTTTCCAAAACTTTTGAAATTGATTGTGATGCTTCTGGTGTAGGTATTAGAGCTATTTTAATGCAAGATGGGAAGCCAATAGCCTATTGTAGTGAAAAGTTGAATGGAGCTAGCTTGAAGTATCCAACTTATGACAAGGAATTGTATGCTCTTGTGCGTGCACTCAATGTTTGGCAGCATTATTTGCTACCTAAGGAGTTTGTGATTCACACGGATCATGAAGCATTAAAGCACTTGAAGGGACAGAACAAGTTGAATAAGCGCCATGCTAAATGGAGTGAATTCATTGAAGCATTTCCCTATGTCATTAAGTACAAGCAAGGTAAAGAAAATGTAGTTGCCGATGCACTATCTAGAAGGTATGCTTTACTTGCTTCTCTAGAAACAAAATTGCTTGGTTTTGAGTATATCAAAGACTTGTATGTTGATGACCACGATTTTGGTTCTATTTTTTATGCTTGTGAACATGGTGCTATTGATAAATTTTATAGACATGATGGATTTTTGTTCAAAGACAAACGTCTATGCATTCCTATGTGTTCTATGCGTGAATTGCTTGTGAGAGAATCACAGGAAGGTGGTTTGATAGGACACTTTGGTATTTAAAAGACTTTAGATGTTTTGCATGATCATTTCTATTGGCCTAAAATGAAATCTGATGTGAATAGATTATGTGCTAACTGTATTGTATGCAAGCAAGCTAAGTCTAAATCACAACCTAATGGGTTATACATGCCTTTGCCCATACCTAATTCTCCTTGGATTGACATATCTATGGATTTTGTGCTTGGATTACCTAGGTCTAAGCATGGGCATGATAGTATTTTTGTTGTGGTGGATAGGTTTTCAAAGATGTCACACTTTATTGCATGTAGGAAAACCGATGATGCACAACATGTTGCTGAATTGTTCTTTAGAGAAATTGTACGTTTACATGGTATGCCTAGAACTATTGTCAGTGATAGGGACACCAAGTTTTTGAGCTATTTTTGGAAGACCTTATGGGGTAAATTGGGAACTAAATTACTTTTTTCTACTACATGTCATCCCCAAACCGATGGTCAAACTGAGGTAGTAAATAGAACTTTGTTACAATTACTTAGGACCATGGTTAAACGAAACTTGAGAACATGGGAAGATTGTTTGCCGCATGTTGAATTTGCATATAATCGTAGTATGCATTCTTCTACTCAATTTGCCCATTTGAGATTGTTTATGGCTTTATTCCTTTGAGTCCTTTAGATTTGATTACTTTACCTTTGAGTGAACAAGTGAATTTAGATGGTGCAAAGAAGGCTGAATTTGTGTTGAAGTTGCATGAGCAAGTGCGTGCAAATTTGGAAAGACGCAATGAACAAATCACCAAACAACGCAATAAGGGCCGCAAAAGGATGGTATTTGAAGTTGGTGATTAGGTTTGGGTGCACTTCAGGAAGGATAGGTTTCCCAATCTTCTTGCTTTCAGTATTAATAAGATAATGCATTATTCATGAGACGTTGTGAATTGTGTGTTTAGATTGCTTTGTGTGATTGAGAAGTCCATTTGGCAATTGGAATTTTAAATAGCAAGAACTGGTTAATAATCGCTTAGAGATAAGGATAATTAACTAACCGGATTAAGAATTAACAAAGCTTAATAGAGGCGGATTAAAGCTTAATGCTAATTTAAGAATCAATTGTTAGGAAGAGATTCCAACTTTAGGCTATTAGGTTTAGGAATTCGATTATCGAGAGAGAGAAACCGAATTCGGTTAATAATTCGTCCACGGGTAGCATAATTAGACTCACAATCCTTTATCTTTTGTTTGATTGCCAACTAGTTTAGGTTCCTTTTGGGTTTGCTTTCTTGTCTTGGTTATTTTAGTTATCAATTACTCTTGCATCTCCCTTAGAACTTAGCTTGTAGCTATTAGTTAGTTTAGAAATTATTCATCACTCATTTTAGGTTAATATAACAAAGAACAAAGGTGTAACACCCCCATCACATACTAACCAATAAACATTAGCCAGGAAGCATACAAGCGTCGTAGAATATATACTACAGGTAGATAGGTCAATATGTAGGTTGTTAAGAATCCAGACACAAGGTTATTAATATATAAACATATGATTATACTTAAACATCATTTAACAAGTATTACAAACATCTTCTTATGCCTTATAAGGCATACTTCCATATATATCACATAACTGCATACAAAAATGCATCAGGAGGAGATTTCACAAAACTGGCCCAACTTGACAGAACTGCTAAAAGCTAGACTTCGCATACAACCAACGGATGCACTACTATTTACAAACCTGAAAAGAAAAATTTTGGAGAGGGGTGAGCCTCCGATGAAATAAATAATCAACATAATCTATATCACATACACTTAATACAATTTCCACCCAATCACATAACTTTCCATGATATTCATAGTTTAGGTATAAAGTCATACCATTCTACTCAATTCATTACAACCATCATAGAAGAAATACAATTCAACAATTATGGTTAGTTCTCACGGCTTGTGGATCCCCTTTAATGTGCTGCTCCGCCTCATCCTCACATATCACACACGTAAGGCCGCTCCGCCTCATCTCACATTATACACTTTTATAGCCTCTCTAGGCTTTAGCCTCCCAAGGCTTTATATATATATCTTTTTTTTTCATAGGGGAATCCACCATTCACATGCACATATGCACTTAACATCACAATTCAATCATTTCACTTATATCATATTTCAGCAATAACAATTGTTCCACTCAACACCAATCATTTCCATCTCAGTCATTCAAACATAAGCAATATTAAGCAAACGCAACCATTTGCGGAACATTTGATTAAATATATGAACATAGCAAATATTAACTATTTACTTACTCAAAATATACTTATTCCTTTAGCATATAAGAACCTCCTTTCTCCACAACTTCCTTTCCGGTGCCTTTGAGTACCTGTCAACACATTCATCAATTCACATTTCATGCATATTACAAATATTCATGTAAATGCGAGTTCTAATACATTACAAGATCATCCCCTCTCTAATTCATAGGTCTAACTCTTCCTCTAAGACTCTCAATTACTGTTCTAATATCCTATAAACATTTCCCATCTAGTTAAATACCAATCTAACTCAAATTAACATCAATAAATTGCATAAAACTAATCTCCAACATTTCTGTTTTCTAGACAGAATTTAGTACCAAGGTATATTTATTGCTGGGAAAAATTGGCTTAATACAAAAATCTCATATTAAATTGACATATCCATTTATGCGTCTAGTTTCATCTCCAAGAAGAATTACTCAATTCCGACTTCTATAGATTTAATTATTTTCAAATTACTGAGCAAGGGTCATACAGCTAGTTGTACCCGAGCAGCAATCTGTTTGCTCAATTTAAGCAACCAAAACGGCAAAAATAGCAAAATCACAAAACTACAAAGTTATAGAGGACTCTTTAAACTTTCCATAGACACCAATTAAGCTTAATTTGGACTTATATAACTCATGTTATGCCTAAAATACAGAATATCAAGGTTGCTGGAATTTTGACAGTTTTCTATCTTAACATACTTAAACTTAAATCAAGCTTAATCTTTATGCAATCATTCAATACTCTACTAATTCATGATAATCAGACCTTTAATTAATCAATGAGACCATCAAATGAAGTTTTTCCAATTTGCAATCAAGAACCCTAATGACAAATTAATAACACTCAAGTAACAACTTACCAATTTCAGCTTTTGGGTTGCTAATATGCTTAAATCCTTTAGCTTTAGCTTGGCTCCTTCAATAGTTGGCAAAATCCTATCTTAATCTTAAGTTTTCTAGGTATTCCACTCCTCTCTCTTATTCCAAATTTTGTGTTTTTGGCCATGAACGAATTTTAGAGAAATGAAGAGGTAAAATGAGCTTACTCATGGTTCCAATTTCCAATATTCCTCTCTTAATGCCACCACCTACTAAACTATTTTTATCACCCTAAATTAATTCTTACTAACCATATATAGGTACTAACTTTTAATTGTATCTTTTAAGTCCAATCTATTTACCCAACCTTCAACTATTGGTTCAATTAAGTCTTAAGGCTTAATACACATAACCCAAGTACTTAATCAACTTATCTAAATTAATAATCTAATATCATGCTTCTTATTCTCTACTTATAATTAATATATATATGTTCTCATAAAATAAAAATATCATTGATATACCATCATATGCCCAATGATTAAATGTAAATGCACATAACATGGATGATGAGAAAATGCAAGCATAACTCTCCCTTCCTTAAGAAATTTCGTCCCGAAATTTTAACAACTCACCAACATTACAATGGAATAGATGCGGATACTTGTCTCATATGCTCTTCTACTTCCCAAGTTGCTTCTCTTGGTGAATGATGACTCCACTTAATTTTGACCATAGGAATGTCTTTATTTCTCAATTTCTTAACCCTTCGATCAAGAATTTCTATCGGTTCTTCCACATATGTCAACTTTTCCGTGATTTCTATCTCCGGCTCTGGAATGATATGACTAGGATCCGATCTATATCGCCTCAACATAGAAACGTGAAAAACATCATGAATAGAAGACAACTCATAGGTAATGCTAACCTATAAGCCAATGGTCCAACTCTTTCAGTGAATTTCATAAGGTCCTACATACCTCTGGACTCAATTTCCCTTGTTTACCAAACCTTAATATTCCTTTCCATGGTGATACCCGCAAGAAAACTTTATCACCCACAATATATTCCATTTCCCTTCGATGCAAATCAAGCATAACTCTTTTATGCATCTGTGCTACTTTCAAATTCTTTTTAACTATCTCTATTTTATCCACTGTTTCTTGTACCAATTCGGACCTTCAAGTCGTCTTAAACCTTCAACATCCCAAAGAAATCGGACTTCTACATTTCCTCCCATACAAAGCTTCATAAGGAGCCATACCGATACTAGAATGAAAACTGTTGTTATACGCAAATTCCATCTGTGGTATGTAATCATCCCAGTTACCCTTGAACTCAAGTGTGCAAGCCCTCATCATATCTTCTAATGTCTGAATAGTTCTTTCTGATTGCCCATCTGTTTGAGGATGAAAAGTCGCATCGAAATGAAGCTTAGTACCATATGCTTTCTGCAAACTCTCCCAGAAACGAGAAGTAAATCTAGGATCCCTATCTGATACAATAGATATAGGCACACCATGCAATCTAACAATCTCAGAAATATACAATTCAGCAAGTTTATCAAGTGAATCTGTTTGTTTCACGGGTAAGAAATGAGCACATTTAGTAAGTCGATCAACAATTACCCAAATAGCATCATGCTTGTTAAATGTACGCGGCAATCCCATAACAAAATCCATAGTAATCTTATCCCACTTCCACACAGGGTATAGATAAAGAATGAAGTTTACCTGCAGTGCCTCGGTGCTCTCCTTTCACTTCACGACATGTCAAACACTTACTCATAAATTCGCCACATCCTTCTTCATTGTCGGCCACCAATAATAAGGCTTCAAATTTTTGTACATTTTGGTACTTCCAGGATGCATTGCATAAGGTGCATAATGCGCTTCATGCATGATTTCCTTTCTCAAATTTCCTACATCGGGTACACATACACGATTTCTATTCAATAACACACCATCATCTTTCAACACAAATTGTGTATTCTTTCCTTCTTGTACTCTACCCTTCATCCTTTGCAAATAAGAATCTTCACACTGTGCATCTTTAATTTTATCTCCAATCAAAGGCTTTACTTGTAATGTGGCTAACAGGATCATTGTCATAAACATAAAACTTCACATCCATAGCTCTAAGTGCAACTAAATATTCTACATTATAGCAAATCATACTTGAAAAATTTTCCAACGACTTCCTACTTAAAGCATCGGCCAACAACATTTGCTTTTCCGGGGATGATAATCAATAGTGCAATCATAATCCTTCGGAAGCTCAATCCATCTTCGTTGTCTCGGATTCAACTCTTTCCTGCGTAGGGATATATTTCAAACTCTTATGATCAGAATATCCGAAATGTCTCCCCGTATAAATAATGTCGCCATATCTTCAATGCATGTACAATAGCTCGCTAATTCAAGATCATGTGTAGGATAATTCAGCTCATGAGGTCGCGAATTGTCTTGAAGCATAAGCTATAACCTTCCCATGCCGCATTAAGACACATCCAAGTCCTTGCCTAGAAGCATCGATATACAACATAACCTCCATTTCGGATGGCAATGCGAGTATCGGTGTAGTAGTAAGCCTTTTCTTCAACTCTTGAAAATTTTGATCACATAACTCCGTCCACTGGAATGGCACATTCTTCTTTAACAAAGCTGTTAGAGGCTTAGCAATAACTGAAAAATCTTTTACAAATCTTCTATAATAGCCAGCTAACCCAAGAAAACTTCGAACTTCAGAAACATTTCTAGGCGGTTCCCATTCAATAATTGCTTTAATCTTTGATGAATCTGGTTGCACTCCATGTTTAGAAATAATATGCCCTAAGAATGCAATTTCCTCCATCCAAAACTCGCATTTGTTGAATTTTGCGTACAACTGTTTTTCCCTCAAAATCATGAAACAATTCTCAAGTGTTGTTCATGCTCTTCCCGGGCTTCTAGAGTAAATCGGAATATCATCAATGAACACAATAATAAAGTGATCTAAATATGGCTGGAAAGTCTTGTTCATCAGTGACATAAAAGCAGCAGGAGCATTTGTTAAACCAAATGGCATCACAATAAATTCATAGTGCCCATACCTTGTTCTGAATACTGTCTTGGCAATAGATTTCTCTTCAACCCGGAGTTGCCAATAACTGATCTTAAATCAATTTTAGAGAACACAGTTGCACCTTTTAACTGATCAAGCAAATCATCAATTCTCGGCAATGGATATTTATTCTTCAACGTAATCCTATTCAATTGCCTATAATCAATACATAATCGCATACTACCATCCTTTTCTTCACAAATGAATCGGTGCTCCCCAAGGTGAAGTACTTGGCCTGATGAAACCTTTATCAAGTAACTCTTCTAATTGCTTCTTTAATTCTTTCAATTCTAATGGAGCCATTCTGTATGGTGCAATGGAAATAGGTGCGACGGGGATGATGTCAATCTCAAAATCAACCTCTCGATTTGGTGGCAAACCAGTGCAAATCATCTAAGAATATGTTAGGAAATTCTCCGACCTTTGGAATGTCTAATACCCCTGGACTGACCTTAGTAGTATCTATAAAACTAATTAGATATGCTTCACATCCATTTTTAATTAATCGACATGGATACTGAAATCAAACAATTAGGAATTGTCTTCCTTTCACCCACCATTACTATTTTCATTTCTCCTTGTATTTCCATAGCCACTTCCTTCGTTTTACAATCAACAATAGCATGATTTCTTGACAACCAATCCATCCCCAAAATAACATCAAACTCTCTAAGATTAATAACAACCAAATCGCATGTAGTTTGACACTATCTACTACTACAGGACATGATCTCACTATCGTATTTCACTGTGATAATACCCCCGGCAGGCATAGATACATATATATCATAACCTAATGCCTCTATATTAGCATGAACATGCGATGCAAAATCATGTGATATGAATGAACATGTGGATCCAGGATCAATAAGAACATGTGCATCGGAATCATGAATAGAAAGTATACCAAGAACAATTTCAGGTGCTACAAATGCTTCATTTCTAGTAGTAGCAAATACTCTAGCTTGTGCTTGTGGTTGACCAATTTGTTCCGATGGTGTTGCTGAAATAGTTAAACCTCTGCCACCTCTTCCCTCTGCCTCACTGAACCAACTGGAATATTTTCACCAACACTACTCCGACCCACCGTATAAGATTCTCCAAACATTATTTCTTCTCATAGGACAATCTCTAGAATAATGTCCCCGGCCTACTACAAGTAAAACATACCACCGGTCTAGGTCCCCAACATTCTCCAAGATGTCTCCCTGTTGCACGTAGGACAAACAGGGAGCAAACCCTCTGGCCGAAACTTGTCCTCCCTCAAGTCCCGGATGAATTGTATCCACCTCTACTATAAGGTACTATGGAGGATCTACTAGACTGACCACCAAACCCTCGTCCACGATAACTACTCCACGTGAATTAGAGCCTCTAAACGAAGAAATACTAATATGTCTTGGAGGATTACTATAAGCACCAATGATCTTCTTCTTTTTAGCTTCCATAGTATTCCTTTCAAATGATGTTTCTTGACTCTCAAAGCGGCCTTCAATTGAGGCATTGTAATTATGAGGTTTCAACGCCATTTTCTCACGAATGTCAAGCCTCAAACCCATCTCAAATTTCTTCCTTTCAGTTCTTCGATTGGCTATTTCTTCCGGTGCATACTTACATAATCTCACAAATTGAACTTCGACTCGCGAATCGACATATCATTCGTTTCAAATCAAGAAATTCAAGCTTCTTTCCTGTCTCTATAAATTTCGGAGTATACTTCTCAAAGTAAATTCTCTCAAGAAATCATTCCAAGTCAAAGTCATTGGTCGATCTTTGCTTCTTAAAACTGTTTCCCACCAATCAAGTGCATCTTTTCTATTAAAGATATCACATATAGAAGCCTTTGTTCGGATGTGCAATTAAATCTATCCAACACCCTTCTGTGATTTCAGAACCATTCCTCGGCCTCAGGATCAGTAGTACCTTGAAAACATTAGCACCTTGTTTCCTAACTCTTTCATAATTCTTATCTATCACGGCCTTTTGTTGTTGAGTCCGAGCGCCGATGCTTGTTGTTGAGCTCGTTGCATCGGAAAATCCATAAACTGTTCCATAACATTTTGTACATTCGATTGTGCAAGCATTTTCGAATGTAGCTCATGCTCGTCATGTTGATCATGTTCGGATGCATTTTCATGACCATGCACAGACTCTAATGACTTATCCGGGCCGATTCGCGTGTTCTCCTTGTCTCTCCATCTATATATATGAAATGCAAATATTCAGTCAAGTTCAAAGAACATATATCATATGCTTAATGATGTGCAACATGAATCTACTCCCAATGAACCTAATCCCTGCTCGATACCACTAAAATGTAACACCCCCATCACATACTAACCAATAAACATTAGCCGGGGAAGCATACAAGCGTCGTAGAATATATACTACAGGGTAGATAGGTCAATATGTAGGTTGTTAAGAATCCGGACACAAGGTTATTAATATATAAACATATGATTATACTTAAACATCATTTAACAAGTATTACAAACATCTTCTTATGCCTTATAAGGCATACTTCCATATATATCACATAACCGCATACAAAAATGCATCGGGAGGAGATTTCACAAAACTGGCCCAACTTGACAGAATCGCTAAAAGCTAGACTTCGCATACAACCAACGGATGCACTACTATTTACAAACCTGAAAAGAAAAATTTTGGAGAGGGGTGAGCCTCCAAATTTCAGTAAATAAATAATCAACATAATCTATATCACATACACTTAATACAATTTCCACCCAATCACATAACTTTCCATGATATTCATAGTTTAGGTATAAAGTCATACCATTCTACTCAATTCATTACAACCATCATAGAAGAAATACAATTCAACAATTATGGTTAGTTCTCACGGCTTGTGGATCCCCTTTAATGTGCTGCTCCGCCTCATCCTCACATATCACACACGTAGAGCCGCTCCGCCTCATCTCACATTATACACTTTTATAGCCTCTCTAGGCTTTAGCCTCCCAAGGCTTTATATATATATCTTTTTTTTTCATAGGGGAATCCACCATTCACATGCACATATGCACTTAACATCACAATTCAATCATTTCACTTATATCATATTTCAGCAATAACAATTGTTCCACTCAACACCAATCATTTCCATCTCAGTCATTCAAACATAAGCAATATTAAGCAAACGCAACCATTTGCGGAACATTTGATTAAATATATGAACATAGCAAATATTAACTATTTACTTACTCAAAATATACTTATTCCTTTAGCATATAAGAACCTCCTTTCTCCACAACTTCCTTTCCAGGCCTTTGAGTACCTGTCAACACATTCATCAATTCACATTTCATGCATATTACAAATATTCATGTAAATGCGAGTTCTAATACATTACAAGATCATCCCCTCTCTAATTCATAGGTCTAACTCTTCCTCTAAGACTCTCAATTACTGTTCTAATATCCTATAAACATTTCCCATCTAGTTAAATACCAATCTAACTCAAATTAACATCAATAAATTGCATAAAACTAATCTCCAACATTTCTGTTTTCTAGACAGAATTTAGTACCAAGGTATATTTATTGCTGGGAAAAATTGGCTTAATACAAAAATCTCATATTAAATTGACATATCCATTTATGCGTCTAGTTTCATCTCCAAGAAGAATTACTCAATTCCGACTTCTATAGATTTAATTATTTTCAAATTACTGAGCAAGGGTCATACAGCTAGTTGTACCCGAGCAGCAATCTGTTTGCTCAATTTAAGCAACCAAAACGGCAAAAATAGCAAAATCACAAAACTACAAAGTTATAGAGGACTCTTTAAACTTTCCATAGACACCAATTAAGCTTAATTTGGACTTATATAACTCATGTTATGCCTAAAATACAGAATATCAAGGTTGCTGGAATTTTGACAGTTTTCTATCTTAACATACTTAAACTTAAATCAAGCTTAATCTTTATGCAATCATTCAATACTCTACTAATTCATGATAATCAGACCTTTAATTAATCAATGAGACCATCAAATGAAGTTTTTCCAATTTGCAATCAAGAACCCTAATGACAAATTAATAACACTCAAGTAACAACTTACCAATTTCAGCTTTTGGGTTGCTAATATGCTTAAATCCTTTAGCTTTAGCTTGGCTCCTTCAATAGTTGGCAAAATCCTATCTTAATCTTAAGTTTTTCTAGGTATTCCACTCCTCTCTCTTATTCCAAATTTTGTGTTTTTGGCCATGAACGAATTTTAGAGAAATGAAGAGGTAAAATGAGCTTACTCATGGTTCCAATTTCCAATATTCCTCTCTTAATGCCACCACCTACTAAACTATTTTTATCACCCTAAATTAATTCTTACTAACCATATATAGGTACTAACTTTTAATTGTATCTTTTAAGTCCAATCTATTTACCCAACCTTCAACTATTGGTTCAATTAAGTCTTAAGGCTTAATACACATAACCCAAGTACTTAATCAACTTATCTAAATTAATAATCTAATATCATGCTTCTTATTCTCTACTTATAATTAATATATATATGTTCTCATAAAATAAAAATATCATTGATATACCATCATATGCCCAATGATTAAATGTAAATGCACATAACATGGATGATGAGAAAATGCAGGCGTTACAAAAGGAGTATCTCTGGGCTTTCACTTTCCCGAGGAATACGACCTTGATACTCGCCATTAGTGCTAGACTGCATCGATAGGTACACTGCCTTAGATTGTAGCTAACACAAGTAGCACACATCAGCCCCCGTGTGGTTCTTAAAAGCACACTATTTAAAGGAACTTTTAGGTCTTATTTAAGGGAGTTCTATCATATTTATATTTCTAAAGAGAGAAACACTTAAAAACTTCATCTTTCTTTTATTTTTAGGGATTTGATTGGTCATTTCTCAAGGAAGAACATAATTCCCTTCATTGTTTTCTAAGATTGAAGGAACATAATTCCCTTCATTGTTTTCTAAGATTGAAGATTGAAGATTAAAGATTTTTATTTCTACTCTTCTATAACTAGTTTGAGATCTTCTTTCCTTAATCTTTACTTCTTTATTGTAATGTCTAGGAAATAATTTTTTTGCTATTTCGGTTTTGATGAACTCTAATTTATTTTGTATAGATTGATTCAAATTTAATGCAATTAATCTTTTCTATAAGTTGCTTTGTCCTTATGATTACTTAATTCTCTATTTCAATTGAGAAGTCGACGTATTGATTGGGATATGTTTTCATAAACCGATTAGAGATAACTTCTTATGAATTAATTACATCTTAGGGATTGAGGATTGATTGGGATACTAGAGACAGATCTACAAGATCCTTTGGTTCAATAGTTGCTTAATTTTAATGCATGACCTAAGAGGGTGGGTTTGAGAAGAGATTCCTCTCCGTCCTCTTAGGAATTAAAGGTTTAATCACTTGACAAAGGTTTAAGGCTAATTTTGTGGAATGCCAACTCAATTCTTGATCTGAACTAATTGTTGTTTGTTTCATGAAATACTTAAATTATTAGGGGGATTCACTACCTAAATAGGCTTTATTGTTGATAAGTTTACTAATTGTTTTAAATTTTTATTTTCAAGATTGTTTTATTTTTAAATGTTACTACACCCAAACAACATTTTGATTGCTAAACATTAGTATATGATTGAAGGTAGTACTCACAATTAGGTTCCAAATGGAACAATACTTTTATTCATCATTATATACTTGATATGATCGGTGCACTTTTTCGTGTGCAGATAGCGCGCATCAAGTTTTTGGCATCATTTCTGGGGACTCTTTTCTTTATGATATTATTAGTAATTCAAAAGCTAGTCATTTAGCATTTTTATTTTTCATTTGATTTATCTTTGTTGTCTTTTTGTTTTCTTTAGGTACCTGAATCTATGTATGACTCGAGCTAGTTTGACGGAACTATTCGCTTACGAACCAAAGTTGGAAAGGACTTTAAAGAAGCAGCAAAGAAAAGAACGCGAACGAGCTTTAGCCGAAACAGTGGTGGAATTACAGAATCATAATCAAGAAGGAGAACCAAACCAAGAAGAGGAACAGTGTAGAATGGCAGCTCCACCTAGAGGGAGAACCATGCAAGAGTATGCACGTCCAACTCTTAATGGGGCCACATCGAGTATTGTTAAGCCGAATGTTGCAGCAAACAACTTCGAGATTAAATCCAACATTATTCAGATGGTGCAAAACAATTGCATGTTTGATCATTTACCCAATGAGGATCCAAACACCCATTTGGATGATCTTTTAGAGATTTGTGGTACCTTCAAGATTAATAGGGTATCGGATGATGCTATTCGATTGAGGCTATTCCCATTCTTATTGAGGGATAAGCCAAAAAAGTGGTTGAAATCATTTTCAGCTGGAACATTTACAACCTGGAATCAGCTGGCCAAAAAATTCTCGGAGAGATACTTCCCACCTTCTAAGATGACCAAGTTGAGGAATGACATAGTAGGGTTTCTTCAGCAAGAGAATGAGACTTTGTACGATTGTTGGGAATGTTTCAAGGATTTACTAAGGAGCTGTCCACACCATGGTTTACCTTTATGGTTGCAAATTCAGACATTCTTTAATGGATTGAATTATGCAAGTAAATAGTCTATTAATGTTGCAGCAGGTGGATCACTGAACAATAAGACTCCTGAGCAAGCTATGTATCTTATTGAGGATATGGCAGTTACGAACTATGAGTGGCACAATCCCAGATAGCAGGTTCAAGTTAAAGGGATTGGGATCCATATGGTAGACCCTATAGTAGCTATGAACGCACAGTTAGAGGCCATGAGTAGGAAGATGGATGTTTTGACTATGTCTTCATTTGTAAGGCATGGCACAAGTTATGACTTGTGGTTGGTATGGGGGTGGTCATCAAAGTCAAGATTGCCAAAACGGAAATACCTTCGCTAAGTTGGAGCAAGATGATTATGTGGGAAATGCTCTTACGAAGCAGAACAACCCCTACATCAATACCTATACCCCGGGGTGGATAAATTATCTGAATTTCTCTTAGGGGAACCAGAATCAACAAAGACCTCCACCCCTAGGCTTTCAGCAGCAGGCTCCTCCTAGAAGGAGTAATCTAGTGATGCAGAAGTTTATCTCGGCATTCGAAATAAGGTTTCATACTACTAAGACTGCTTTTAGAAACTAGTAAGCTTCGATTCAGAATTTGGAGAATCAAGTGGGGCAGAGCACAAAGCTTTTGAGTGAAAGGCCTCAAGGAAGTTTGTCAAGCAACATAGAAGATAACACTAAGGAGCAGCTTAAGGTTATCACATTGCAAAGTGGTAAAGAGCTAAAGACTAAGCTGAATGAAGTAGATGAAAAATCTACTACGATTGAGAAGATTGATGATGAAAACAAGGGTACACAGGCTGAAGTCGAGGACAAAGTAGAAGCAACACCCAAGCCTACCCCTTATGTGAAGGAATATCAATCCAGAATACCCTTTCCAGCTCGTCTTCAGAAGACAAATTGGATACACAGTTTAGTAAGTTTATTGAACTCTTTAAGCAGTTGTAATATTAATATACCTTTTGTGGAAGCTCTATCGCAGATGCCCAAGTATGCTAAGTTCTTAAAGGAACTCATTTCTAACAAGAGGAAGCTCGAGGAAGTATCAATGGTGCAACTATCGAAAAAGAGTTTAGTGGTCATTCAAAAGACAAGCTAAAAACCCAGGCAGTTTTATTATTCCTTGCTTTACTGGTAATCTAAATATTGACAATGCACTTGCTGATTTGAGGGCTGGCATTAGTGTTATGCCTTATAATTTGTTCAAGAAACTAGGGTTGGGAGAACCTAAACCAACACTTATGAGCATTCAATTGGTTGATAAATCTATTGTATAACCTATGGGTATTATTGAGGACTTGTTAGTAAAGGTTCAGGAGTTTATTTTTCTTGTGGATTTTCTAGTTATGGATATGGATGAATATGTTGATGTTTCCCTTATTCTAGGAAGACCCTTTCTTACTACAGCTAGGGCCATCACTGATGTTCATGATGGTAAGCTTATTCTTAAGGTAGGAGAAGAGCAAGTGACGTTTTAAACCCTTCACTCCATGAAACATCTGCTTGTACTTGATGATATGGATGTTAGTAATGATACAATTAAGCATGAGACTATGAATTATATTTCATCTATTATTGCTAAAGATGCTTTGGAGTTATGTTTGGTATAGGAACAGGAGAAATGTGAGATGCCAGGAGCTTTGAAACAGCTAGCCTACCTTGAGGCGGCAAGGCCAATGAGAAAGTAGTCTTTCGAGCCTATAGAGATGCCGAAAGAGGAAAGGATGAAGCATTCCACTGAAGATCCTCCTTCTTTGGAACTTAAGCAGCTTCCGAAGCACTTGGAGTATGCCTTTCTGATGGAATATGGATTAAGTTAATTAGAGAATTAACATTGAATTAAAAGGGTTTAATTCATAATTCATAATTCATTGCCAATATGTTAGGAACCTTTTGGGTCACACACAAATAGGCTTAAAATTGAAATTAAAATGAGGTTTAAGATTGGGCTTAAGCTTATATATATTTGGCCTAATTAAAGTTAATTAGTTTAATACATATTAGGCTATGATATTCTGCTATGAGAGTCCTACAACTATGCTCATGTATTAATTAAGTTAACTTAGTCTAAACAAGCATAATTAAGGCCTAAAATTAAGAGTAAGGCCTTGCTTGTTAAGAAACTAGGTTAAATTCCATGTACATATAAAAGAGCATATGATGGGCGGCTAGGGTTAATGGAGGATACCATCAACACTTAATTAATAAGATTAATTAAGATTTAATCTAGCTTGGAACTAGCATTCACTCCTCATCATCTCCACTCTCTCTCTTGTGAAGGATTGTTCATAGGAAATTTTAATTTTAAAGCTTGTGTATATTATGATTAGAGGCTAGTCATTTGAGTAGCTTAGATGCCCATATCAACCTTGCCAAGATCAACAAACAAAAAATCAAAAGAGATCATATCATGGCTGACACACCCATTGTAAGGATCTCATTTTATTTGCTTATTTTGTGAATTATGATTATCTAAATCAATGAAATCCATCTTAGGAATTAAGAAAAAAATTAAATTACTTTCGTTGCCTCTTTGATTTTTTTTTAAATCAATTACTAATAGAAGGACTAACAGTCGTTCCATTCAAGCAATTGGTTTATCACTTGCAGTTATGCCTTGTGAAGGTTACGGAAATGCAGGAAACAAAAAGGGAAAGGCAGAGAACCAAGACACACAATCAACAATCTCAGACAAACTCAGAAAAAATTGAACAAACAAGTTCTCTCTGTATTTACTTTGTAATCAAACTTTCTTTATATTCAACATTTACGATTTATATTATTTACAACAATCTTTACAGTAATTTTATAGCCATTTTCATAGAGCACTCAAATAAATTATGGGTTAGAGGTGTTTGAAATCCATAATTTTCCTGATTATAAGTCAAAGAGCACAATCAATCAAGATGGTTTATGTACCACACAAATGTTGTAAGCCCGCAACCAATTCACAGCCAACAGTAAACCATGTCTAACCATTTTCAATTAAATCATGTGTTTTTCACTAAATAAGGATTCAACCATAGTTTTATCAATAGTTATTTTAACATTAAGCTAATGCCTAATATTTATTTTAGACTCATATCATTTAGTTATATATAAGATAATCTTAGATAACCTATTCTTATCAGAGCAATTGGCAAGAAATAGAATTCATCTTGAAATTTGTTCAAACAAAAAGAGAAAAGGAAGAATTATAATAGTTTTAATAAATTATAAGAACTCATTTTATATTGACAAAATTCATTATTTGACCTTAAAACTTTCAAATTTTATTTTATCGAGGGCTTCTATTTCTATTATGATTTATTTAGCCTTAACAGTATTATATTTGTGTTGAAAGTTTATTAAAAATTGATTAAGTTTTGTGACTTTTATATTTAATTGAAAAAGAATGAGAACTGATAATATTAATAAAAAATATTAATAAAAGCTCTTATTATTATAATAAGAAAGTGATTTTTAAAATTGAAGAAAAAAGTTATAATCTTTTCTTTTTTTAACTTTGGTTTTTCATTTTTAATAATTCAATCTTGGTATTGATTTATTTGATTGTTGAAAAACAAGAGGAGAATGCATGAAGAAAAAAAATAAAAAAAATAAAAATCGATTCAGCTACTTGAAAATATGACTATTAAGGCTATCAGATGCTATTTCTAGCCATACTCCAATTGAATGCAATTGTTGTTATTCTTTTCATCAATTTCTCATATAAAATTTATTTTATTTAGGTTATTTGATAATTTTTTCATTTCTTTAATTTCATGTTGGGATTATATTTTTTATTATTAATTTTTAACATCATTAATGCTTTATACTTTATACTTTATACTGTAAATAAAAAAAATTACTAAAAAGTCCTAATGTGATAAAAGTAAAAGTTTAAGAATTCAATAAAACACAATTGATGTATTTAAGGAATTCAATTAAATACAATTGATGCATGAGGACTCAATAGAACAAATTTTAAAGTCTAGGGACTAAATTATGCATTTTATGTTGATGAATAACTTTTTAAAAATTTATCCTTCTTTCATCACATGTTGAATTGTTAATTAAATAAATTCTATTGAAAACATAAAATGGATGAAATGAAGTAAGAGAATGAAATAGGGCTAATTATAAAGATAATTATGATTTTTATTGATTTTTATAAATTTAACCTAACTTTTAATTTTACTAATTTCAACACAAATTTTATAATTTTTTACAATTCAAAGTACGGGTTGAAAATCTGGTATAATATTGCTGACGTGGCAGCCGGAGTTAGCCACGTCAAGAATCACACCTTTGCATAATTACAAATAAAATCATGAACTCTAATTTTTTTTACAAACTTATCACGATTTTTTAACTTTGGCAAATTAGTATACAATCTTAAGCATCTAATATTTAGATAATTCCATTAGAATAAATAAATAATAAGTTTAATTACAATAAGAAATACTAAAAATTATAATATTTAGTAATTGATATAAAAATTAATTGTAATAAAAAAAACTGTGTATTTAATTAGAATAAAATAAGATATTTTGCTTTTAGAATTAGAGGTCTTAATTTTAAAACTTCTCTCCAACCTGACAAAATGTGAGACCCTATAAGAACTCATCTAGAAGAAATCTCTTATATTACTAACAACAATAAGTAACATATATTAACTATATTTTTTAAAACAATTCAAATAAAATCATAAAAAGGATATTTACTCATATATTATAAAGAGAAAAAATAAATTCTAAATTATATTAAGCGATTAAGTATTGATCATACAAAATCTTCATATAAATATTGATTAATATTAAAATTTAGAGTATAAATTATAAAGATTTATTCTAGAACCTATTTGTTCTTTATAATTTTACAATTACTTAATGTTAATATTAAAATCACATTTATGATTTTCTTAAACAATTTTAGTAATTTAAAAATAAAAAATTTATTAATATTTTACCCATTTTATTATTATTTTTAAATTTTTATTTTAATTAAGTCTATAACTTTCTCATTGTAATTAAATTGTATATTCAATTACTAATCGGTTATCAGTTTTTCAAAATTTAAGAACCGTGATAAAATTGTAAGAAAATAAAATTTGAGATATTTTTTTACAATTAAGCAAAAGTGATATTTTTTTGACATGACGTTTACGTAGAGTAGCTAAGCTGACTCTGACGCCATTATGCTGGATTTTATAATTGGTGCTTTGAATTGTAAGAAATTATAAAATTTATATTAAAATTGTCAAAATTAAAAAGTCATGTTAAATTTATAAAAAAAATAAAAATCATAATTATTTTTGCATTTAACCCAATAAAATATGTGGTAAAATTAAAATAAAATTTTAACTAAACTTAATAGGAGGATAGTGTAGTTTTTTTTTACTTAATCAACTATTAAATGTATGGTTCTAAAATTCTAGCTGGCTAGATTCTAGCGATTTAGCATTGTCCAATTTCAAATGATGGTATTAATCATATAGATTATTTTTATTTACTGCCAACAATATAGGACTGCAAATTCCAAAAATCCCCCTTCCCTAATTTTTATAACAGAATAAAATATATTAATCAATATAAAAAAATTAATAAAAATGAAAATAAAAGAATTATATAATTTATGTCCAAGAAGATAAATATCTAATTACAGCATGCCAGGGACAGAAGAATCAGAAAAAGAAAACAAAAAAAAAAAAGGATAATCTTGAAGCAGTAGCACTTCTTCCCTATCTCCCAAACCTTCCCTTGCTCCCTAATTCCATTCCCACAAAGCAACACCAAATTCACTATAACACAACATATTCTCTGAAAATCCAAAAATATATAACGAAACATAAAAGACACAGCCTCAAAGTAAATCTCCTTTGTTGTCTTTGTGCTGGGTTTAATCAGAAGAAAGCTTTGTTTTCAAACGGTAAAGGAGCTTCTTCTTCTTAGAAGTGGGATTGTCAATGGTTAGCACAATCTTACCAGGTTCCCCAATTTTAAAACTGTTGCAGACCACTGGTTCTTCAGTCACACCAATCTTTCTCGCCTTCTGTATTATGACTGTGTAGCTTTGTTCTGCACTTGGTACAAATTCTGCCCCATAATTCACATCCCATCCTACTACTCTGACTTCCCAAGTTAGAAGACATGCCTGCACATTCATTTCCCACCATGAGATTGCTTCAACTAGATTAACATTAATTAATAGGCAGTAACTAAAAAGCGCTGACACTCCTAACAGAATCGACGGTGTAATATATATTTTGAATAATTAGATTTATTAGATTCAATCAAAACCATAGATAAAAACTTACTAATAGAATAAAAAAATAATATAGAGAGAAATTCAGCAATATTTTTATTTTTTTCCACCGATTTTATAAACTTTTAAGAAAAAATATTAATTTTACATTTTATTAAAAATAAAATTTTTGTGACAGCGAAGAATGATACTGTATTGACCGCCTGTTTATATTGTATTATGTCCATATCCGAGTATGTGCCTCTTAGGACAGTGCTGGTATTCCATATCCAATTTTAATGACTAGATTAACTATTATAAATCTCAGCTATTAGATTATATTTTTTAAAATAGCCAGTAACTAATTATAATAATATTAAATTTATTTTAAAAGATATTACAGATAAAGGAAACTTTATATCCATATAATTAATAGATAACTCATCCTTTATTATATTAATTCTTTACTTTTACAGTTCATAAGCAATTAAAGATTTAATTAAAAATATTTATTATTGCTTAGAGATATAACAAAATAAAAAAAAATGAATCTATTATCTCTTAAAATTAAAATTGATTAAAATTTGTAATATTTATAAATTCAATATAAAAATCTTTTAAAATTAAAAAATGATGTATTATGCCCTGTCAGCAAGAAAACGATCTTCAGTCTAGAAACAACAAAATCAAACTGGCATAATCGATGCCAACAACAAGAACCAACATTTATAAATTAAGGAAGCAAATAGTCAAGGTAAATTTGTCTTCGTGAATTTTTGTCTCGCAATAGCAATAGCAACTTCTAAATTTTTATGATAAACTGTTGCAGGTGCTATTAATTATTCGTTTTGTTATTTTCTTGAAAGGGGAAAACATTGTAGTTAATCAAATTTAAACTCTCAGTGATTTTGGATGATATCGCACAGAAATATAATTTATCTTATCAAATGTGAAGATTTAAAAAAACAAAAAATCATCTTGTTTTATTAAGTATTTTATCTGTTAATACAGTAAAATACTGGTAACACTCGCACAGAATCAACAGCCCGTAATATAGTATCTCTATAGGTGGATTTCAGCCATTATATCAGGTAATATGTTGATACACTTGTACTTAATAAAATAGAAAGAAGGCAACTTGGGAAGTGAAAAAGTGACCAATTGTACCTCAGAAACAGGAAATTCAACAGTGTGTTTTCCTGCTGGTTTAATAGTGATCTCAGTGACAGTGTCGGTTGTGCCAAATTCTCCATCTTTACTCAGGCCTCCATACTTGACAGGTATTTGCTCAGCAGCAATATACCTAAATGATGGTAGAAATGCAAAACTTAACTCACCAATCCAACACTTACTAAGTGTACAAAAAAAGAAGCAAGGCCTAGATTCAATTTATTGTACCAACCTGAAAAGGATCTCTGCAGATTTGGAAGGGCCTGCAAAGACAAACTTGCTTCTAGTCCTCTGCGTCAAAAATGGGCTCATCATTTTATTGAAAGCTAGGTACCACCAAGGCACATTGATGAACACCTGCAACCACACACAACAATAACCTCCAGATAAAGATTTTGCTAGTTTGTTGTAGTTTAAGAGATTGATAGTCATTAGACAAATAAAACAAAACTTAAGATACCTGTTTTGCTACAAATTCAGGATAGTTGTCTTGGAGCAATTGAAGTGCCTGTTTGGTAGCTTGTCTTAGCTCCCTCTTTGTAGGTCCAGGGGAATTCTTCAAGTCATTAACCTGAACAATGGTGGAAATACCACCAGGGGTGAATTCCAATTTCCTAATACTCCTTTCCAAGAATTGGATTCTCCACTTCAGGAACCTATTCCTCTTCTCTTCATCAGAAAAACATTTCTGGTAAAGCTCCTTGTCTTGAAATTCCCCATACACATTGTAGCATACTGGATGCCTTTCTTTATCAAAACCGTGCATAAAAACTGCTTTTCCTAAATCATCACCCAAGTCTTCTTCAAGCAATTCATCAATGCCAAATTCCTTTCTCCATCGAATAGTGTTCTTAAGCATGGTGAATGCATCTCTGACCTTAAAATCCCTGGCGCGCAAAAATTTCAAAAGAATCACATCACTTCTCTCATCTGCTAGAAGTGGAATTCCCCAGATAGAAACTTCCTCTGGCGGCACTTGTATAACATCTTTGGCTTCCTCCTCCACTGTGGATGAGACAGTTTCCTTTGCTTCCGGCTCTTTGGCGACAAGAGGCAAAGTCTGCTCTTGTGGAGCTGAAGAAGAGACTGCCACAATAGTCTCTTCAATAGCTTCCACAGTCTTTGCACCATCATCATCCATAGCATCGCAAGGATGAACCACCTTATTTTCTTCAGAAACATCTGTTTGCACTGTTTCAATTTTTTCATTTTTTTCAACTTCATCTTTGGTTTCTTCTGCTTCTACTACAACTTTGTCCTCTGCCTTTAGTTTTTCTTCTGGTGCCGGTTCTTCTTGTGCTGGTTTCTGCTCTTCTTGCGCTTTTGCAGCTTCTTCTTTTTCCTCTTTAGCTGGTGCCACCGAGGGATTTACGTTAGTAAATTCATGCTTATTAAGAGCTTCTTGAACTAGTTGTCTAAGCTCTTCAACAGCTTTCTTCTCAGAATCCAAGAGATCAGCAACTTTAGTACTCTCTTCTTTAAAAGAAAGCGGCTCAGGGATTTTCTCATCATTACCGCCACTGGGTTTCAATACTTCAGTTTGTACTGCCTGCTCAGCCTGCTTTGGCTTCAAAGGTTCTTCCTCAGTCTCTGGAACTGGTGGTGCCTCTTTCTCAACAACCTGAATCGACGGCGGCGGCGGTGCTGGTGTTGGTGTCATTTTCCCTGCTTGTGGAACATCAGCAACTACTACCACTTCTTCTTCTTCTTCTTCTACTTGCCTCGCCAACTCTTCTTGAGCTCCCTTCTGAACCTCCTCGGCCATTGTAGAAATTGTTGCCTGTTAATTCCTTCAAGAAAATATTAGGGAGAGAGAGTAAGAAGGAGAGGGAGATTAGACAGAGGAGTAATGGTTGAGATGGGTAATGGAGATGGGCAGTTATATAAGGGAGGAGGAGGTGGTGGTGATGATGGTGGTGGTGGTAGTGGTTGGTGAGTTAACAGAAGCGTGGGTTTGTGTCAAAGGTAAAGGCCGATCTGTCATGCTCATCCAAGCCAGCTAGGACAAATTTTTGTCTATAAATGGGGGACCCATTAATATCCAATTTACAATCTGTCCATTTTTCTTTCGTTGCTTTTGAGAACTTTGAACAAACAAAGGAATTCAAGGGGAATGATGGACCATGGCTTACACTGACGTGGACTAAGTAAGCCAATAATAATAGGATAAATTTTTAAATTTATACATTTTACCAAATAAATAAATAATACATAATTGAGTATATTATATTTTCATGTTATTTTATTAAGAGTCTGTTTTTCTCATAAATATTTAAATTATTTAAATTTAAATTATTTAAATTATTTAAATTTAAAATTTTGAAATTCATAATTTTCAAATTTTATACTTTTTGAAATTTAGAATCTATTATTTTTACTGAATAAGTTTCAAAATTTTATTTTTTATTCAAAAATATATTTTTATATTAAAAATTATATAAAAATTTTATAATAAATTAAAACGATTTATATGTTTTAAAATTATAAAAGAAGCTAATATAATATTAGCTTTTAAAATATTAGATATTTATATTAAAGTCACAACTGAAATAAAAATAAAAAATCTAATATAGGAAAATAAGTAAGATATATTTTAAAATAATAATATTTTATTATCAGATAATATTAGTCAATTAAAATTTTTAATTTAAATATATATTCTTAATTTTATCCTTGAATTTAGAATAACATTTAAAGAAAAATATAAAGCTAAGAAGGTTTTAGGAATTATATTTTTTATATATTTAAATATTTTTTATATACTTAAATTTATCTTTCCTAAATTTAAGTTTTTATAAATTTTAATTTCAATTTTCAGTTGTCTAAATAATAATAAAACTTTTTTGAATTTCTTATAACTCTAAGTTATATTATTATTAGTTTTCAGGTGAATTATTTGACATTCACTATTTTTCATGTAATTATAGCAATTTGTTATATATCTTAAACTTATGGATTAAGTTATCAATTTAAAATATTTAACATCCGATATAATATGGTAATTATAATAATTTATTTTAAAATATTTAACGATTGAAATCTTTTCATGTAGGTCATATTTGTAATTACATTTTTAATTTAAAATTGAACAATTAAGATTTTATAAAGAATTTAGATTCAAAATTTAAAAAATAAATAATTTCTTATAGGATAATAATTTTCAGCTATTTATTTTAAATCATTGTCATGTTTAATTTAAATATAAAAGAAATGTTTAGACTTATTTACAGTTCAATTAGACTTTAGAATTGGTCTAATACATGTTGTTAGTTTAATCTACAACTGAACCGACTAAAAATTAAAACAGTCCCAAATCATAAATATTAAGAGTCCTTGTATAGTGCACATGTTGTATATATAAATCTGATATTTTTAACTATTAAATCAGTTTTTTTTTTTTTTGACCATTAGATGAAATAATTAGTAACCTGTTAAAAGTGGTCATTTATTTTAAATATGCTAATTTGTTACCTGTAAAATATATTACTTTTATAATTCAACATTATTATTTTCAGTTCTCTTTTAATGGTCACTTTGCAGTTTCCTAATGAGCAAAAGAATTTCTCTCTTTATATTACTATTTCTCCTTCTTGTTTAGTAATACTATTCGGGTAACGCCAACCAAAGTAACAGATTGCATGTTTTGTAAATATACCTTTACACTATTAGATTTTCATTTTTGATTTATTATTTATTATTTCTTTTATATAAATTGTGAGTTAAATCTTCAAAATGAATTGATTAAAATGTAAAAGATTATTTTTAGTATAAAAGTTTTTATCACATTAAAAATTTTTATTTATCTCTTTTCAGTTCATAATTTACAAAAAATACAAAATAAAAAACAATTATTATATTTTCATATGTTATATTATTAATATATTTATTCGTCAACAATATTTAATATGTCAATAAGTTTGAGTCTTTTAACTTCAATATTACATATTCTTATTAGTTATAAATATTAGATTAATATATATGTTTATATTTTATTATATCATTATTGTTTATAATAGTCTAATAATAGGCATGATATTATTACATTTATATTTAGTATAGTGTTTATCAATCTCAATATATAATATTTTATTTATAACTAGAAAAATAAAATAATCACTTTATGATGAAAAAAATATTTATAATTAAAATAATAGCAACAACGAGATATCACATAGATAATAAAAAAAAAATTATAACCAAACAACTGTCCAACTAGCGAGCCTAAAGAATGCATGCTTTACCAAAATATTAGACATATAAATAACATTTAATACACTATTAAATTATTAATTTTTTTTTTAAATTTATCGCTTTACTCAACATTAAAATTTAAACCAAAGTGTTCAATTTTAAAGGACCATCACAAATTTAATCTTGTCTTTCATGACTAAAACATATCTTTTTTGTCGTTGGAGTGTTGCTTTCATCACAACACAAAGTTCATCATAGTAAAACCTGATCATTAAATAATTTTATTTATTTGTCTTATAAATGTTTAACAAGACATTACATGAGAATTAAATATTGATAAATAATTCATAAACTTAGCTATCAACAAAGGACTTTTATCTCACTTGAGCTCTATAGTATCTGTAAAAAAGATTAAAAAGCATCAAACGAGTTCTCGCCAATTGATGGCTAAGTCATTTAAGATAGTAAAATCGTAGAAGATTATATATACATGTTAGTATAATTTACAATATTATATTCAAAGCATTGAATTTTTTTTTAATTTCTTATTTACTTATTTATGGAATTACTTTTAATTGAATTGATATATATAAATTTCATTTGATAATACAGTAAATAAATACAGTTTTTGAATTTTTCTAAATCTTATAATTATATTCCATTCTATTCTGATATTTTTTTTAATGTTCTAGAATCGTAATTTGAATTATTTTTCATTTATAATTTGAATTTTGTTTTATATTATGCTAATTAACTATAAATAAATGAAAAAAAATCTGAACCTAGTTAATTTATTACAACACTATTAATATTAGCTCATAATAACATTAATTTTTTTTAAGCCCACATTATTACTTAATTTAGGCCACTTGATTTTAACAACTAATTAAATAAAATATTAAATGAGACTTACAATAACTAAACATATTAAAAAGTAAAATAAAATAATAAGTTAAAATAGGACAAACTAAATAATCTAAAGCAAACCACTTTAACAAGTTAAAGTTTACCTACTATCGAAGATAAAAAGTCAGATTCATAGATAAAGTAGATGCACCACCGAATTAACCAAATATTAATATTATTTTATTGTGTTAAAATTTTCACTTTCTTAAGTTCATAAATTATTTTTAATATATATTTTCAGTTATAAATATAAAAATATTTAACTTTAATTTTTATTCAAATTAAAATGTACACCTGCCTATCAAATTATTCATTTGAATGTTCCTTTTTAATTATACTATATTTCCTAATATTTATTCTAACTTTTCTATTATATTACTGTATTCCTAAGTAAATATTATTTTTGTAGTTGTTAAAGCGTTTATTTGGTTATAATCCATTTTGAGAATGATAAAATGATAAAATATTCACTAATAAATGTTTGTCATTAAAAGATTTATGACTCGTGGCATCTCGAATATAGAAGCCTCTTATATAATTATTTATATAAGTTTTAAATCAAATTTTATATGAACATATACATAAATCTATATGCTGAAAAATAATTTAACAAAATTATATTAAGATTTTCTTCCCATACAAAAGTCATAAAAAATAAATAATAAAATATAATTAATTGGTTTAGTAAATTATCGGTCTTTAATTAAAATTAAAATCGATTGATTAATTAAGATTTTTAAAATAAAAATTAGAATTGAACAATATGATTTGGTTAACTAATTCTTTCAGTTTAGTTTTAGTATATTTTTAATTGATTGGTTATTTCTAATATTTCCCGTTGACCTCTATTCACAATATAAATTGTCATGTCATAATTCTTTTCTTATAAATAATTGTTTGTTAAAAATTATTAAAGTAATATTTCTTATTTCTAGTAGAAATAAAATGAAATATTTTTTTAGGACAATGATCAACATTTATTCTTATAATGGAAATAAAATATATTATTCTTAGGACAATGAAGTATTGTTTAATTTGAAAATTAGTCATAATTTATTAAAACTAGTAAAACCAAAATAAAATAAAATGAATATACAAATTCATTGGAATAGGATTACGAAATTTTATTCAAGAAAAGAATAAGGTTAAGAAAAAATAAAATAATAAATAGCTCGTAACTTAAAAATGAAAAAAAATAAGTTTATTAATAAAGAGAAAAGAAATTAAATATAATTAATCATTTATTTATGTGTTAAATAATTATTGTTACTATATTAATTATGAATAATAACATAAAGTGATTTTATAAAAAAGTTTAATAGAATTCTCAATTTTTATAGATACTTATTATTTTAAACATCATACTGATTTAGAATATTTTTAAGTATATTTTTGGTTAAAAGTTTTATTATTACTATATTTTATTAACAGAATAAATATAAAATTAAATATAAAATTATTTTAAAATATTTATGAATTAATTCACTAATTATATATAATTTGATACTATTAATATTAGTCATATGCTATCTTTTATGATTAGGAATTATTATAAAACTGAAAAATTACATTATTATTTAATATAATATAAAAAATTAAAATTTCATTTTTAAAATTAAAATAATTATTTAATTAGACAATAACTCATAACTTATACTAATTATATGATAAATATAAAATTTATACATCAATATAATTTTTATATTTATCAAAAAATTCTAAATTTAATTTATTAATTACATATAATAAACATGTTATCTTTTAAGATTAAAAAATATTATATAATTATAAAATAATTTATTGGATAATATAATATTTAAAATATAATTAAAATATTATTTTTAATATCAGAATTATTATTAATTAGAAAATAATTTATTAATTAATAAATTGATTAAAACATAAAAATATATCAATTTAAATTTTATATATAAAATATATATATCAATTTGTAAGTCAAGAAAAATAAGAACTATAAAGAATTTCTATTTCTTGATCAAAATATTAATTTAAAAATAAAAATTAAGATTAGACTGCATTGTTTTTAAAAAATTATTAAATATTTTATTTTAATTTATACTAATTTTTATCCAACTGATACAGTATATAATACTCTTTACAGAATTATTTATTATTAAAAGAAGATATTAACATATAAAAGATAGCTTTATATAGACACAATTGGATCAATGGAACGTGCTCATCCCAAATGCCTGTGGTGGAAGTAGAATCTGCCGATGTCAATAATGATAAACCGCAATCTTTTGGTAATGGAAATTGGGAATCATCGGCGAATGTGCCGGCAAATTTCTTTCAATTGTCTGCGCTTTTTAAGGGGGTGATGGATGTGGTGGACCCGTCGAGTCTGCATGCCCAACTACAAAGTTGGACAAAGCAGCCACAAAAGGGAAAATAAAATACTAATAAAGCTGTATCATCATCAAATTAAATGAGACCGTTGATCCACACTTAGGATCCTTCTTTTTTCAAAATTCATTCGTCACTTTCTCAGGTATACAACAATATCTGCACCGTTGCGAACAATTGTGGGACCAACCAAACCCCCCATAATCCATTGCACCCACCTCGTGAGTCATGAACCATCATCATGAGAAGGGTGTCCGATTGTCCAACAGTTATTCATTTCAGCCGTTATCATTTTCTTTTTTATTTCTGAAATTTTAAAAATTTTCAAATAAATTTTAATTATAAATAATAATATAAAATTAATCAAAAAATAACAGAACCTTTTATCTTAAAATTATATTTTAATATCTTAAAAATATAGTAATATTTTAAAATATTTTAAATTATTTTTATTCATAAAATTTTAAATACAGTGAATATAAAATTATATTAAGAATGCTGATTAATTAATTTATGTTTGTCTTCATAAATCAAAAAGTGGTCAAATTGGTAAATATAAAAGTAGTGACCAATAAAAATTTTAGTAAAATAATATAAAAGTAAAAAAAAAAAAAGAAAAAGAAAAAAACACAAGATTTATAGTAGTGCAAGTATTAACTAATCAATCTCCAATTGGATATTCCACTATATACTTACATAATTACAATGCAGTTTTTCCAAATTCACTCCCAACTTAATATTTAAGACTCACACCAAACCTTTACACTTATGTTTTATATCTAACATACAACCATTATAAGAGTTTTACCTAGGCTAACTTTCAAATCCAACCCAAGTATTTTCACTAACACTCACAAGAGCTATTCAAGCTCTTACAACAACCAAAAAACTCTTAATTTCACAAGAAAGGAAATGCAAGAAGAGTAGAAATTGATGCACAATTAATGTAAGCTTTTGGAGGTTGTTGATCAACTATTTAAGGCCATTCGAGGTGGTATTTATATCATGAAAACCGTTACACTCATAATCAAGAACAACTATTTTTTTTTTTGCTTTAAGACAGTGCATTTAATGCACTGCCAGAGTGCAAATCACAGTCGCGCTTCTTGCATCGCGAACATGATTACGAAACTTGAAATATCCCCGCTATTTGACATTGCGAAGGGAGATTAGCTACTTCAAACATATCTGTTGGCAGTTTGTAACAGTTACAAGACAACATGAAAAGGGCAGTCGTGCTTTATGGGTAGCGGTCGTGATTTTGAGCTTCCGAATTCCAAGGGCAATTGCCTCAGGATCATTAATTTTTGCGGTCATGCTTCTGATGGGTGTAGTCGCGCTTTTGATCTTTAAGACTCAAGATGCTACTACCTTAGAATTCTTGATTTTCACAGTTGTGCTTCTGATGGGCATGGTCGCGCTTCTTAGGCAGACTGACTTTTGAGAGAATTTGTTTAATCTCCTATAGAAGAATAATACTTGATAGATCATTTGTATTAGGCTCAATTTGAGTGTCAAGATTAAAATTGAAGATTTTAGTCTTATGATTAAACAACTAGGCCAACAATCTTGTATTTTTCTTTTTGACAAACAAATTGAGTTAAGGAGATAAAAAAAGAAACGTTGCAAGTATAATGTTGTGAGAGAAGTATTTGCTCCCCTTTAGAGATTGCAATTACCATTTAGATATCTTAACATTATTTCTCCTCCTTAGATATATCTCTTTAATTCAGTCTTTCTCCCCCATTAGTCTAAGAAACTCACTTTTCTCTTAAAATTTTACAATTTGGATTAATCAGCTTTAACTCATCTTTCTCCCCCCTAGTCAAGATTAAAAAGGAGAGGAGCAAGTAATAAAAAAATACATAATAGATAACAGATAAAAAAAGAATCAAGAAAATCAAAGACATGTATCATTAAGTTTTGAAATATGGGAGATACCAAAGATGTAGGATGCTAACATTACAAAAGCCTGAGAATAAGGAAAATGAAAAAGAAACAAAGAAAACGTGAATTAGAAAAATATAAAATGCATGAGATGAAATGAATGAATGACCTTAAAGATCCTTAGAACCACTAAACTCTTTTTCATCTTCATCTTCTTCTTCATCACTATCCTCATCCTCGAAAAAGTCTTCAAGAATTTGGATGAAAGGGAGGATGATATGATGCCTATGTATCTCAATGAGATCTTCATGAATATGCTTGAGAAGCCTATAAAGTTTTTCAATTTTCTTAGCTTGCTTGGTCATGAAGATCAATGTTTTATCCCTTAAGGTGATACATCCTTAAGGGACACCCGTCTCTTATTCCACCATTGCCTCCTTATTAGGAATTTTCTCTATTTCTTCTTCCTCTTGCCCTTCAATGTTCAACCTTGCCCTCTTTTTCATCCTTGCTTGCTCCATAGTAAAGATAACACTAACATCCAAGATGGTTTCATAAGAATCATCCTCCACTTTCTTGATGACTTTGGAGCAAAGAAAATATTAGAGGGTGATGTAGTTAAAACTCCAAGGTAGAGGGTGTTTTAAGTGAGCTAGATTAGAAGAGGTAAAGAGTTTAAAGTAGTTAGCAATCATGGATACATAAAATGAGATTAAAATGCATCCATGGGAAGATTTGGCTAAGTGGACAAAGTAATCAATGAGAAAATATAATAGTTAAGTCGGTCTATTGTTGATCATAAAATAGAGAATGCATAGATCTTCTTATATAATTTTCTCATTCCCATCACACCTTTCATGAAGAGTGAGGGTGATGATTCGATGAAGGATCCAATGAAAAAGGGATTTTATATGTTTGGCATTTGAGTTCTTATCAAGTTTGATTTTTATAGAAATGGTTTTCCAAAATTGAACAAGGCTTACCTTTAAATCACCAAGAGTCGTGATGCCATTAGATTGAAAGTTGAAGATGTTCCCAAAATCAACCCTTGTGAGAGTACTTTTGCCCAAACATATTGAAGGTTATTCCAAAGTATCCCAAATCTCCACATGCCTCTTACTTACTTCCAAAGAACTAAAAAATCCTAAAGTTAGTTCTTTACAACCATCAACATTTGGGTAGACTAATCTATCCATTTGAATGTTGTTAAGTTGCTTTCGGATATCTTCATACAACCCTAACTTTCAAAAATCCACATTGAGAAGGGTCTAGATGCTTCAAACTTCTTCTTTGCTAGAGCCTTGTACTTGGTTCTAGCCTCTTGGGAGATCCTTTTCATTATTGTTAAAACATTAAGGGAGGATGCTAAAGTATCTTGATCTTATGCTATTCCTTTCCCGTTCGAGTCCTGAGCAGTGGTATTTTACTTAGGGACCATTGATGATATGAGAGATGAAGAGAAAACGTGCTTAAAAAGATGGTTTAGATCTTCATGAACATGATTTACACTTAAATTGGAAAATATTAACTTGTTTACTTTAATCTGCTTTAAGAGTTTATGGCATGCACGTCGGGACTACTATCCCTTGTTGATAGTAAGCCTAGGCTCAAAATCCTAGGGAAGAAAGACTCACCTCAAACCATGAGTAGGAGAAACAAGGTCGAAAGGATGCTTGTATAGTATATTATAAATTTCTCTATGATTGCTAACCCTTTAATCTTTGTGCATCTGATGAGTATAGTTTTACACATATTTGCTTGCATATTATTGCGTATGTTCTTAGCAATTATTGTGCTTTTATTCCCAGATCACCCGTGTTTTGTGTTCTTTTGCATTTCAGGAACATTTATAGGACCATCATCGGTGTTTAAGCAATTATAGATCAATACGTGCGGAAACGGATGAGAATTCATCAAGATCGGACAAGAGCCCGCGTTGCATACATTGAGCACGGCCTGAGTCAAGGCCGTCGCACACTGGACTCGGCCGTGACTAACCATCGAAACTTGGTCTTCAAAATAATGGTTTGAGCACGGTTTCCGTAGCCACCATGGCTTCCAGCACGGCCCGTGATGGCCAGCACGGGGAGCAACACGGTCATGGTGAAACCCTAGTTGGTGAGATTCACAGTCTCAGCATGGCATGGACTCCGGCCGTGCTGACCAGCATGGCCTTGAACACGGCCGTGCTGAGTTAAATATATAAGAAAAAATGAATTTTTCTTAAGGGAGAGAGGGGAAGAAGTGACCTAGAGCCCTGGCGGCTGGTTCGATTTTTGCACAGTACTGAGTGCAAGAGAGAGTTGCGGGGAGTAAGAATCCCGGAATCGCAAGGTTCCGAGTGCAAAACAGTAGTGGAAGCAATTCAAGAGGCAGTTTGGGAGATTAATCAAAGTGTAGATCCAGATTTGGAGCTGTTCATCCAATTCGAGAGAAAAGGGTGTACATGTTTTATTTTCATTATTCTTTCATTGTAATTGATTTCCTAGATTGTTTTAAACATGAACATGTTTAGCTAGACTGACTTAATCCATTGGGATTTCTTTACTATGTTGGCTTGATATTATATTGTTGGATTGTTTGAGTTGGTTTTGTATTCTTCTTGTTTTCAGTATTAATAAGATTATGCATTATTCATGAGACGTTGTGAATTGTGATGTTTAGATTGCTTTATGAGATTGAGAAATCCGTTTGGCAATTGGAATTTTGAATAACAAGAACTGGTTAATAATCGCTTAGAGATAAGGATAATTAACTAGCCGAATTAAGAATTAACAAAGCTTAATAGAGGCGGATTAAAGCTTAATGCTAATTTAAGAATCAATCGTTAGGAAGAGATTCCAACTTTAGGTTATTAGGTTTAGGAATTCGGTTATCTCGAGAGAGAAACCGAATTGATTAAGAATTCACGGGTAGCATAATTAGACTCACTGATCCTTTATCTTTTGTTTGATTGCCAACTAGTTTAGATTCCCTTTGGGTTTGTCTTCTTGTCTTGATTATTTCACTTATCAATTACTCCTGCATCTCCCTTAGGACTTAGCTTGTAGTTAATAGTTAGTTTAGAATTTATTCATCATCCATTTTAGGTTAATATAACAAAGAACAAAGGAGTAACTCTGGGCTTTCGCTTTCCCGAGGAATACGACCTTGATACTCGCCATTAGTGCTAGACTGCATCGATAGGTACACTGCCTTAGATTGTAGCTAACACGAGTAGCAACCATCAAGTTTTTGGCGCCGTTGCCGGGGAATTGTTTGAAAACTAGAGTGAAATTTGCTATTTGTTAATTTAGCCATTTTTTTTCTTTCTTATTATTTTATGATTTTTTTTATTTGTTTATTTATTTTATTTTATTTGTACATATTTATTTAGCTTAAGTTTATGATTCAGATAGTGAATGATAAGGAGGTTCAATGCTAAACCCAAAATCTTTGTATGACGCATTGGAAAATGAGAATAGGAACCAAGAGAGTGCTAAAAATTGGGATGCCCGTGCATCTTTAGATGCTCGGGTGGAATAGTTTTGCAGGGCTACCAATCAACTCTCTTCTCCTATCCTTTCATCTCAAGTCTTTTGTGAATTTTGTTGTGGTTTACATATGTGTAATGATTGTCCATTGTATAGTGATGTTGCTCATTGTTCTTATAACTGTGAACAGGTGAATTATACGGGAAGTTGGCCAAGTGACTCGTATGGAAGCACCTATAATCAAGAGTGGAGTACTCATTCACCCTTTGGATGGAGCTTAGATGGCCAAGAACCACTAGGAATTCAGCAACTACATCAAGAAATTTAATGTTGCACCTTCAACTCAAGATGAAGAGTTAGTGTCGGAGGAGAGCCGATGATGAGGTTCATAACAAGTCTTAAGGAAAGATTCCAACAAACAGAGAGGATACTTGAAGATCAACAAGCCTCGATTAACAACATAGAGCATCAAGTAGGCTTAATCTTCAAGTTACTAGCGGAAGAGCAATTGAGAACTCTATCAAACGCTACTGAATCCGAGGAACATTTGAGCGCCATCACTTTGCGTTCAAGTGAGAATTTTTTTGGTTTATCTATTATGTTTGACGATGATGCTTATGTGCAGGACGACTCTTTGAACATGGAGATAGAACCAGAAAAGGAAGAGGCAAACATGATCCCTCTGAAAGACTATCAACAGGAATGTACAGTTGATGATGTTGAGTTGCAGTTAGAGGAATTGTTGGTAGATTTTCCACAAGTCCCTTCGATGATGGAAGATGAGCACGAGTTATCCAATGAAGAAGTCTTGGAGGAGCTCGAGTTTCTTCTAGCAAGTGAACCAAGCCAGGGACTGAAGAAAACCATCGACACTCCTGAAGAGATTGCCCAACCATCGATCCTTCCAATTGTTGAAACTCTAGCTTTCAAATTGGAAGAGCCCCTAGAGCATCATGACTACGTGCAAATATATGAGGAGCGAGTTTTGCCCATCATACTGGCAGCTTGCTTGACTGTCGGGAAGAGGAAGTTGACGATTATCCCTCTAAGCGGATATTTGAAGCCATTTGCTTGGAAGAAGGATGGATGGTCGCCAATCCCCACCATTTGCCTTTCACCATGAGTCCAGCTAAGAAGACTCATCACATAAAAAAGAAGCGCTTTTGGGAGGCACCCCAAACTTTATCTTTAATCTTTAATGTTTTAACCTTTTGTTTTGAAACATTTTATTAGTTTTAGTTTTCATATTTTCAGTTTTAATTTTATTTCTTTATTTTATTATTTTCAGATTCTACCGAGGAGGCACTGAATTTCCACAACATCAGCCTCGATGGATGATCAGGGCAGTCCCCTAGATCTTTTTATTTTTCTGCATTTATTTACTTTATTTTTCATACATGTCATGCACTTGGATTGTATTGCCTTTGTTCTCTGAGTTGAGCATTCCATGCATCTCATGCATCACACTAACTCTTTATTTTGAAGCCATATAGATACTCCTTTGAGTTGGAAAGGAAAAAAGAGCGGTAGGTTGGAAAGGATACCAACTTCATCAAAGATCTAGTCTGTGTTAAAGTACCTCGAGAGACCAAGGCATTAAGCTTTTGTGACCGAGACTGAAGCTATACTTGAAATGGCCAACGAGAGAGCTAATGAGCAAGACGTCGAAATCTTCAAAAAGGTTGTCATCGATGATCTAAGGGGTATGATTCGGAAGGAGATCCAACAACTTTTGGCTGGGATAGCTGCAAAAATCAAGCCCCACCTCCTGCTCCAGTTGCACTTGTTATCTACTACGATAGCTAACCCTCCTACTATTATTGACCCAACTGTTGTCGCTGCTAAAACTACTGCTGCTGCCGTAGCTGCCACTGTTGCCAATGCTGAAGACCCTGCTAGGAAGGGAGTGCCTCACAATTTTCAGGATTTCGATGAGTTTGTGCTAGACCATGCTAAGAGAGAGACTGCCCTTGCCACTAATGAGGTTGTGAATGGCTTGAGTGCAAGGCTTGACAAGATGCAAGGGATGCTGAAAATCAAAAGGTTAGACACGATCTATGATTTTGATGAGTTAGTTTTGACAGGTGAAGACAAGCTACCTACGAAGTTCAGAATTCTAGAGATGGACAAGTTCAATAGAACTAGTGATCTAAAAGTTTATCTTAAGTAGTATGCTGCTATTATAGGAACTTCTGAACTGAGTAAGATCCAAGTTGTAAAGTTGTTTGTATTGTCCTTAAAAGGACTTACTGTAAACTGGTACCATAGGCTAGAAAAGTCTGCTAAAGCTGAATGGTGGGATTTATGTAATTCCTTTGTTGAATAATAAAACTACAACACTCATTTGGAAGTGTCAATAAGGGATCTTGAGTCCACTAAGCAAAAACTGAATGAGTTCTTCTCTAATTTCTTGACTAGGTGGAGGAATAAGGATGGGTTGATGAAGAACAAGCCATCTAAAAAGGACCAAGTTCGTATGGTAGTTCAAAATATTCTTCTAGCTTGGGTTGAGAGGCTCCAAATAATGAACTCGTAAACTTTCTTAAACTTATATGATGATGGGCTTCAGGTTGAAAAAGTCAAGAATGAAAAAAGGATGAATGTGCGAACTGGTGGGAGGCTGAATTATCAGACTAGAAGGAGCAGAACTCTTGATGTGAGTACTGTTCAACAACCAATGAGGTTCTTTAATTTCAAGCATCCTCTTTCGAAGATTTTCAAAAGGCTGGTACAAAATGGCTTGCCCTAACCCACTACTTTCAAAACCTTCTGAACTCTAATGCACCCAGATATAAACCCAACACCTACTGCAAATTCCACCAAGCACCCAGACACCATATAGACAACTATATCCACCTCAAAGACCTCATCAATGCTGAAAAGCTAACCGACTTGACCAGCCCAGCATCAAAAGAAAACCCTCTGCCTCGCTACAATAACAGAGCACCCTAAACTAAGTATCCATGATCACCCCTGACTTTAGTGAAGAGGAGGTCATGAATTCCTTCCAAGAAATACCCCTACCTTCATCAAGTTGAGGGCACTATTATCTGTGGTGTTCCAACATCTAGTAAGGAGTAGGAAACTCAAGCCTCTATCATCAAGAGTGGTCCTAACCCTTATAATAGTCAATATTGTGAGTATCACCAGACTTTCAGGCATGTGACAGATAAGTGCAATCATCTCAAGCATGAAATTCAAGACCTGATAAATTGTGGGGATTGGTGAGAGGAACAACCTTCTCGGGATGAGTATGAACACCTATTAGGGCATCCTTCGAGCAAATTTGACTTCAAAGTCTGTTATTCGAGGCCGACTTCAATTCTCATTCAAATTAAGGACATTGTGCCAAGTGGTTGAGGATTGGATGAGAAATAAACATCTGGTGACTCTTGCCTTTTAGAAGTAAGAAAGGAGGGTGAAAAGAAGTCTGTTATGGCCATAGACATCTGGTACAGTTTCGAAGACGAGTGTGAAGTCTAAGACAGTGGTGCCAATGATATTTAGGCAGACAGTGACTCTAACAAAGAAGCTGAGCCAATAGGTGAAGATAATAACAAGGGGGTACAATAGATAAACCAAGTCGAAAAAGAATTGAAAGAAGAGGACAAGGGGCTGTTAGAAGAACTGAAGAAAAATAAGAAGACGACCGGCATTTGGGAGCTGTATATGCATTTAGAGGACCATAGACAGGCCCTAATTTAGATCTTGTCTAGCATCACCATAAGCACAACAACTACTCCATAGGAGATTATCAAAACAGTAACTGAAAAGACTACCGGGATGATCACTTTCTTGGATGAGGACTTGCCATTAGAGGGAAGGGACCATAACAAGGCTCTTTATATTGTAGCTGAAGTGAAAGGAAAGAGGACCCCATGTATGATGGTAGATGATGGGTCAACCATCAATGTTTGTTCCTCTCACATACTTCCTAAACTGGAAATGATTGCGAAAGACTTGAACCGTCTAGCATGGTCATAAGAGCCTATAACGAGATCAAAAGAGACGTGGAAGGGACATTCTTAGCGCTGGTAAAGACGAATCCCATAAAATCCTGGATCGAATTTATTGTCCTGGACATCCTAGTAACCTTTGCTTTATTATTGGGTAGGCTATGGTTTCATGCCCTAGGAGGAGTTATTTTCACTGTGCATCAGAATGTTAAATTTCTTCATGAATAAGAGATAATCACCATTAACGCTGAAGGTGGCAAGGTCGTCTCAACTATTCAAGAAGTTGCTAAGAAGCTTGAGGCCCATACTAGATTTCAGGTTACTGTCCTCTATAAGGAATATATGGATTTGAAAGTGGCAAGTATGTTTAAGAAGGAATATATGGATCTGAAGGTGGCAAGCATGTTCAAGAAGATGAACTTTATGCTTGGAATGGGGCTGGAGAAAAGTCAGTAAGGAATTGTAGAGTTGCTGGACTTCAAAGAAAAGAAGACCCAACATGGCTTAGGACACCATGAGCATAAAGATAAGGGTAGAACAAAAGGTAAGATTCTAAAAAATATTTTTGTCCAGGAGTTTAAGCCATATTCTAGGGACCTGAGCCTATTACTCCAGTTGGAATTGAAGTGCTTGGATTTGAGATCTTAAAGAGTTTGATCATTGATAGGATGGTTGAACTAAGCATCAAGGATATCCGAAAGAAGGTCACAACCAAGTTCGAAGAACTAAAGCTGGAGTAATTCATTCGCCTACCGGAGAATTTAAGTCCATAGGATTTAGCTACTCTACTTCAAGAAAATATCATTGATGTACTCCATGAATAGACTGATGTAATAATGTCAGATCTTTATGAGGATGATGTCTCTTTTGCTTCTAAGATCAATGATATGACCTCTAATTTTGCTTACTTATGTCATGCCTTTCCTGATGGTAGTGTATATTTTAATAATCATGACATGTGCATGTTTGACATAAATTCCATTCAAATTGATTCATTTAATTTAGGCATAGGTGAAAATCCAAGGCATATTTCGATTTTCATGATATAACTCCTAAGGAGAGGAGAGAACTTGAAAAAGTAATAAAAAAGAGAAAATTAGTATTCACTTGGTCATATGATGGCATGCTAGGATTAAATAGAAAGATAGCAAAGCACCATATTCTGACCTATCTACACATCAAGCATATCAAGTAGAAAGAGAAGGTTAAGACTGAAATAGGTAGAGAAGATTCAAGAAGAGGTCACCAAGCAGGTGAAAGCTAATTTCCTTAATATAGTTTACTATCCCGAATGGTTGGCAAATAATGTCTTTGTCCTGAAGAAGGATGGAAAAGTAAGGATGTACGTAGATTATTGGGACTTGAATAAAGCATACCATAAGGATGATTTTCCCCTTCCTCATATAGATGTGATAGTCGATAGTGCAACCTCAAGTGCAATATATTCTTTCACTGATGGGTTCTTTGGATACAACTAGATCATGATGGCAATTATAGACAAGCTAAAGACAACATTAATCACCGAATGTGATACATATTGCTACAACATTATGCCTTTTGGACTAAAGAATGCGAGGGAAACTTATCAGAGAGCAGCCACTATCTTATTTCATGATATATTGCATAAGAAGGTGGAGGTATATGTAGACAATATGGTGGTTAAATTTGAATAAGGCAAGGGCACCTTCAAGCTCTTGATAGGTTTTTAGGACGAGTGGAAAGGTATAACATAAGGCTTAACCTAAAGAAGTGCGTGTTTGGAGTGACGTCAGGGAAGCTACTAGGTTATATAGTAAATCAATGATCGATTCAAACAAGGTAAAGGCTACTCAGGAAATACCAACACTGAAGATAGAGAAAGAGGTTAGAGATTTCTAGGACGCCTACAGTATATCAGTAGTTTCATTTCCAAATTCACGATGGCTTGTGATCCTATCTTCAAGCTTTTAAGAAAATACCAACCTATTGTGCAGGATGAATATTATTAGAAAGCCTTCAACAGGATTAAAGAGTACCTGATGAAGCTGCTGATATTGAAGCCGTCTAAAGATGATAAACTGTTGATTCTCTACTTGGCCTTAAAATATGAAGCTATGGGAGCAATGGTGGTGCAATGTGGGCCCAATGAAATGGAATATATGGTCTACTACCTCAGCAAGAAGTTGTTGCCTTATGAGTCGAAATATAATCTCGTAGAGAAGACTTGCTTGGCTATGATATGGGCTACGAGAAAATTGAGAAACTATTTCCAATCTTATAGGGTATAGGCAATTTTAAAGTTAGACGCATTAAGGTATCTATCCGAAGCTCCATATCTTACAGGAAAGCTGGCCAGATGGTTAATGCTCCTGACAGAATTTGACATCGAGTACGTCACTAAGAAGGTAGTCAAGGGAAAAGCTATGGTAAAATTCTTAGCTCATAGTGCAATAGAGAGAGATGACCCTTGAGATTTGAGTTTCCTGATAAGAATCTAGGGGCATCAAGATTCAAGAATTGAAAGATGTACTTTGATAGAGCGGTAAATGCAAGAGGTGCAGGTTTTGGAGTAGTTTTAATTACGCCTAAGGGAGAAATGTTGCTAATGGCCCAATAGTTGGATTTTAAGGTAACAAATAACATGGTTAAGTACGAAGCATGTTTATATGGATTAAAAGCGACCATGGTAGTAGGAGCGAAGTAGCTGATGACTATAGGGATTCTATTCTAGTAATTCTGCAAGCCATCAAAGAATGAGAAGTAAAGGAAGAAACACTGAAACCATATGTAAGCTATCTCAAGACTTTAGTTTATAAGTTTTTCAAGTGTTGATTTATACGCTTGCACAGAGATGAGAACCAGATGGCAGATGCATTTGGCCACTCTTTCGTCTATGTGGGACAACCCCGCATAGCTCCCGATGAAGAAATTAGTGATTATGATGTCTAAAATGCCTTGCTATTATAGCGAGCGGATAATGGAAGTCTAAATAGGACTAGAGGAGAAGCCTTGGTTTTACGACTTGCAGAAGTTTATAAAAGGCAAGGAGTATCCCGAAGAGCATCTACAAGGGACAAGTACGCTCTGCGAATCCAAGCCAAGAACTACATTAGCCACAACGGAGTATTATATAAAAGAATGTATTTGGGTATCCAGCTTAGATGTTTGACTAAAGGGTGGCTAGCTCGGATAATGGATGTCCACGACGGAGTGTTAGCCACGACAATACAAATAGCTTAACAAATTAGGTCCTATTCAACTGTGTAGTTCCCATGATAGTTACATATTGCTTTAGATGAACCTTCTGATCACCAGTCCCGTTGAACTTGTTCATCTCAGGCATCCTAAACTTTGCAGGCAGCTTGTCCTCACCAGTCAATAGTAATTCCTCAAAATCATAAGTCGGGTGCAACCCTTTGATCTCCAACATGCCTTGTTTCTTGTCAAGTCTAGTAGTTAAGCCACTTACAGCTTCATTAGTGGCAAGGGTTATTTCCCTCTTGGCATGGTCCAACACGCATTCGTCAAAATCTCAAAACTTATGAGGCACTCCTCTTCTAGCAGGGTTTTCAACATTAGCATTGGCAACATCAATAGTAGTGGTTATGGTTGTAGCAGTAGTCTTAATTACAACTGCAATTGGGTCAATAGTAGTAGGAGGATTATCCGGTGCAATTGGAGCAGCAAGTGGAGCTTGGTTTGTAGTCATCCCGGCTAAAAGTTGCTGGAGTTCCTCTTAGATCACACCTTTCAGATCGTCAATAACAACATTCTTGAGGATCTCAACATCTTGCTCAGTAGCTCTTTTGTTGGCCATTTCGGATATAGCTTTAGTCTCACTTGTGGAAGCTTGATGTCATGGCTTTTCAAGGAGCTCTAACACAGTCCAGATTCTTAGTGAGATTGGTATTCTCTTCAGCCTTCTATTATCTTGTCTCCTCCAACCCAAAGGCGTGTCTATATAGCTAAAAATAAAAGTGTTAGTATGATGCATGTAATGCATGAGATGTATGATGCACGTGCTATGCATAAGGATAACAAAAGAAAAAGGGTTATCATGCATATTTTACATACAAAGCGTCCTTCTAACCTTATTGATCCCACACACAGTTCATGGTGAGTCTCTCTTCCATAGGATTTTGGGCCTGGGCTTCCTATTAATAGGGGATAGTAGGCCGACGTGCATGCCATAAACTTTTAAAAAGCATATTTAAAACAAATAAGGCAATTTTTTCTCAGTATAAGTGTAAATCCTGCATATTTTGGGCCTGGGGCCTGATTCCATGTGTCGTTGGGCCAAGGCTTTCCAATATGTGGGCTTAAATGCTTATAAGGAGAGAAGTTCAAATAGCAAGCATCAAGGTTCCTAAGGGAGGTTACTGTTGTCATTAACATGAGTTGAGTCTTGGGTAAGGATAAAAGGCTCTTATAAGTAAAAAGTATTCTTCCTTAGCTCGTCTCCCCACTCAAAGGTCCATGCAACGAAGGAAATTCACTCATTATATATGAGTGATGGTCAGCCAGTGTCGCAATTCTAGGGTACGAATGGAACCAAAGAACCACTAACCAATGCCATTGGGCTTATGGGGACTAAAGTGCACTATGTTAAAAGTGTACGGATGCAAGAACCACCCTACTGGAATCAGCTTCTCTTATCACCAGCGGAGTCGCCACTATGGGCGGCGGTTTTAGAGGCGCACCCAAGTGTCTTTAGTGACTACAGTAGTACAAGACTTTTCAACCTAATCGAGAGCACACTAACTAGTCACAAAGACTAGCGCGGAGATGGGAGTCGCCACCCAAGTGATCGGCTCACTTTTATTAGTGAGTGACATTTCTCGATTCCATAAGAAAGCTTACGTTACAAATCTAGATATGGATCCACAAGCCAACTTTTTTATTTGTGTATATTTATCTTTATTTTTATTGTTTAATTGGATATTCTATTTTTAGATTTTGATTATTTAACCCTAAAACCAACTCTAATTAAAAAATATAGAGAAATTATAAATCTAACATGCAACCCTAATCATTGACTTAATCAGATCTAAAATCCAAAAGCAACATGTTAATAGATTCAAAATCCTGCATGTTCTTATTATCATATTCAATTCCCAGCATGTTTATATTATCATATTCAATGCCCTACAATTTATAAGCATGTTAATTCATAAGAAATCCTATTTTAATAATTTAAAACATAAAAAGAGAAATAATAAATAAGAGAAAACCTAAGCCAGTTTATTAGAAAAGATGATATTGATGATGCTGGATGTAGGGGAACCCTCAGGTTGTCACTGTAAATGGTTGTTCTATAAGTTTTAGGAGAAGATAAAGTGGTAAAATCGAAGATGGGCTAAGAATCCAGTTCTACTTTGAGATCTCAGAAAAATTCTTGTCGTTCTAAATGGGTTTCCTAATTTAGAATTCTTTCTTAGTAGCTTGCTAAAAACTAACTTTCTATTTATGTTGATGTATCAGTGTAATTTAAAGAATACCTTGAGAAGTATCGCTAACCCTAGATCTAGGGTGTATCATCCTATTTATAACAGTAGGGTTAGGAAATCCTAGAAAAAAAATAGATAAAATATTTAATTATTTGCAAAATAAACTATAATTATCCATCCCCTTTATCAGATTAACATCAAATAAAATGAAATTAAATCTTTCATATTCAAACAATTATCATGAAAAATATTTTAAAATATATTCTAGAATCTTCTTTTTACCAAATTTGGTGTTTTAGATCGTAAAACGACATCAGATTTCGAAAAATGGCCAGTCGGCTCTATGCTAAGCCGATGGGCTATGTGTAGAGCTGATTCGGCTGTACGCTGAGCCAATTGGCTCTAAGGGGCAAATTTTTTTAAGAAATTTGGCAATGAGTCCCTACAGTTTTGAAACTATCGTTTTATCCCTCAAACTTTATTTTCTCTGTCAATTTGGTCCAAATTGATTCTAGAAAAGTAATTTTAAGTCCAATTATTCTCAGCCTTACTCAGATTTTCCCCTCCTTAACCTCTCGAGAATTAAGAAAGGCAATAACTTTCATCATTGGGTTTTTTTATAATTCCCTTGATATCTAGATCTAGAAAATAGATGTTGATAGTTGCCACCGATTTGTCAAAATTTATAAGCATGTATGCGATTAAATAAATTAAGACAAATCATAATATCAAGGATATGACAAAAAAGATACCTTGGTGAGTGTGGCCACGCCCCAGAAGCTCGGGTTTGATATAAGAATTTGATTTGATGTGGGGACTACGCCCGCTCGAGTTTTGAGGCTTTCGCCTGTGATTTGGAAACTATGCCTTTTAATTTAGAAACCACGTCTGTTGATTTGGAAACCACGCCCGTCGATGTGGGAGCCACGTCCGTTGATTTGGAAACCATGCCCGTCGATGTGGGAGCCACGCCCGTTGATTTTGCTTTTGCAAAGACTTCCCTTTAGCTGTTTTCTATTTCAGGAAATTTTCCACTTCAGGTCAATTTGGTAATTTTCCACTTCTAGGTACTTTGGTTAGAAATTCTCGCCTCGGGGTATAATCTGACCCAAGTGATGTCCTTTAAAAATTATACTGTACTCGGCCCACTCATGGACTAAAATATAATTTTGATGGTCAGGGACCAAATTTGTAATTTTTTAAAAATCTTACCTTAGGATGCAAACTACCCTTCCATATGTCTCATAGGGACTCGTGTTGGTACTTGGTCCATCTAAGGACTAAAATATAATTTTAAATGGTCAGGGACGTAAATGATGTTTCTGCCCCCTTTTAGACATATACATATCTTTCCACCCTCATTCATCATTCACTTTACCCATTTTCTCTGTTTTCTCTTAAATCCTTTTTCGCTCTTTCTTCAATTTCTTTATCATTTCTTAACCAAATTTTGTGAAATCAGTTTTGAAATGGTGGCCTCATCTTCTAGATTCTCAGGATGCACTCCGATTGCACCAAACTAGGATTTTTCATCTCCAATTTCTTGCCAGAATGACCTTGGTCTTTCAAAGAGGAGGAAATTCCCCTTTTGGCAAAATTCAGAACATGCTAACTAGTCAGAAAGACTAGCGCGGAGATGGAGTCCCCACTCGATTTGCCAATCTACTTAGTGAACAGACAATTGGCTCTGCATAGTGCCGATCAGCTCTGCACAGCCTGATCAGGCACTCCCAGCCCGTTTAGCCACTTTTCAACAAGAAAACTTAAAATTAATTAATATACTTGTTTTGAGCTTCGACACGTGTGTATTGTGTTTTTATACCTATTTTTGCACTTTTGAGAGTGATATTGTGTTGATTCGGTTCACTAAAAATTTCTATGGCACTCGAGAATGGTTTGATGAGCTGTCGAGCTCTATCCAAGCTCAAATTGGTGACACCGAGTTTCACTAGTTCATTGCTATTTTACCCTCTGTTGCTAAGATTGATCATAGCTCAATGTACATGTTGCTTTGAGAGGTAGTTGGACATAACCCCATGCCTTTCATACACTAATCGAAGAGCTGACATTATCTCTGCTATCCTTTGCTGCTATCATCGACATCAACATCGCAAGTATGCTCGTGCCTTTTGATGATGGCATCATTGATCGGACGTTCGATGCTCGGGTCCAGTTCATCGTTGATCTGCTAGGGTTTTTACCTACGCGCAAGATCACCTGATGCCTAGCTTACCAGAGCATTCCCTCCACTATAGGGGATTCAAGCCTCGGTCTACAGGGGAGTCGGCCTGAGCCTTCCTTGTGTACTTATTCGGGACCACCCTATTCAGTGATTCGAAGAACTCGCTGAAAGTCCACTACCTAGCTCCTTTAAGGGATTTAGAATAGGTCTCATCCTTCAACTGGGGATTTATTGCTCTCATATATCTATACTAGCAGATGGACATCACAGTCTGCGGAAGCAAGAGGCTCTGCGGCTTCTAGCACACTATACATATAATTTATGTTTACTATTTTTGTTCTTTGCCCTATTATATTTGCACATAAGTAATTGACTGTTTGGATGCACATATGGGCTTTGGAGATTAGTCTTCTAGTAGGCTCCCAACCTATTAGTACGTCTTGAGCCTTCCCTCGCTTGAGCTACTAGGGTTGGAGTAGGAGTGTCCCGTTGGAATGGGCGTAGGTCCACGTACACCGTATGTGGATCAACTCCATATCATGGGACCAAATAAAAGAAAGATTCATTAGTTACATTTAGAATTTGAAAGTTTGATTACTTACCTTTGCATTTTAGATTCGTAGCGACTGGCTCGAGGAGCGCCATTACTGGGATCTTTATATGTTATCCGCTATGGATCTTGAGCATGGGAGGGTTCTCTTTGCTGGCCCCACCTACCAAGCATGTTATTTAGGCAAGCGGGTTTATGGTTGGGAGGGAGGTCCTAGTAGAGGATGAGTGCCTTTGTCTCCTCCCTTATCTATGTTCTAGATTGCTAACATCGTCGATGATGAGTTGGCAACGAGCTGGGAGGGGTACGAAGACCTCGAGGATCTTACTATCCGACCTTATTGCACTATTGTTTGACCATCATTCCTTTGTTACAGTTCTCATGCCTTGCACCCCGCTTGCATCTCCGGCTCATCCACAATCGCTGCTTTAGAGGCACCTCCTATGATGGTGTCAGATGTGATTCCAGGGAGTATCCCGTTCCTCCCAGACCACATAGTATCCTATTAGAGTCCTTGTAGCATCGTCGATCATCGACTAGCTTTGGAGTCGAGCCTTTCTCCGGAATTCACTCTGAATGGATGTACACAGGTGAGTTATCTTTTTTAGCGCTTTATGTTTCCGGAAATGTTAGTAATACATATATGTAATCATACGAATTCAGAGGGGTCAGCTTGAGCACGTACATCGACTTGCCACAGCTGCGAGGAGGCGGTTCTTCATCATCGGCGAAGATTGGAAGGTAAGGAAATAAAACAAAAATGCAAAATGTATGCATGTATGTTATGAAATGCAATAACTAATTCCTTTGGGTCTCTTTCTATTATAGAAGGATCATAGGGGCTTGCAGGGGCAAGTGGATGATCGCCAGCACCAAATCGAGGCCCACCAGCGTTGAATCGAGACCTTAACACTTTAACTGTCCACCCTTCAGACTCAAGGCATGGAGGCTGACTCTGATGAGGGGATGGAGGACTCGGGAGAGAGTCCTAATGACTTCTGATTTTAGATTAGCTACTCTCTCTTGGTATTTTTTTTCTTTTTTTCGCTGCTTGGTATAACATTACTCTATAAAACTTCGCATTTTTTATCATTGAAGCAATGTCCAATGTTATTTTATTATTGAATAACATGTATACGATTTCTGCAATGAACCAAGACCCAAAAATAGCCCGAAAAATTATGAAACTTGAAATTTTTTAGCCTGATGACATCACACAACTGATCGACTGTCTACTAAGCTGATTGGCTCTATAGTTGCAGAGTTTGATCCTAACACTATTTCTTGGCTTATAAGTATGCGCACACCCCTTCTAACTTTCCGATATGCTTTTCATTGCTTTTAAATCAATAACCATGACTCAAAGAAGCGCTAAAGCCCTATAGACCCTTATCAGAACCCTAAGTGGCGATGAGTGGATTAAACTTGGAAAATCTCACCTTTCTTCTTTTAAAGCAATGCAACACATCAGTGTGACTATAGCTTTCTTCAATTAGCTGTTAACTTTCGGTGCCCAATAGACCATGTCTTTCGCTTCAATGGGCAAGAGCTATGCCCCATGGTTGAGGAGTTTTCTGCTATTCTTGGAGGATCCAAAGATTCTTCACATCCATAGTCTTATCAAAGCTAGATGACCCTTTTCTTAGGAAATTAATAAAGTTATTCAATATGCCTCCAGCTGAGGTACTTTCCTATTATGTTAGTGAGTATATCACTATCACCTCATTTATCTCTTGCTGTGAGAAAAAAGAGAGAGGTACACCTGTTTTTGTTAGAATGTTGAGCTTTTGCCTTTATGCCTAATTCTTGCAAATTTCTCCTCAATGAATGGGAATTATTGACCAAGTAGAGTGTGGAGATGATCCAATCCCAGTTATTTTGGCTGAAACCATTATTGTGTTAGACATGTACAAAACTCATAAATGGTGTGGTGGCAGCCTCATTCTCTTGTAGGTATGCAACCAAATCTCTTTTCCTATTTATTCTTCTCTCTTAAATTTTGCCTAAGTCGCCCTTTTAGGTCTTCAACTTAGCTTTTATTTTTTTTCTTTCTTTTCCTTTTTGCAAATTTGGTTGCGCGAGAAGCTTCAAATACTGACCATCCAAAGGACATCGACAAGTATGAGCCGAAGCACGTGCAAGTTTGCTCTATCGTTGCCCATCGAGGTCATGAGAGCTAGACTTCTTGGATGAAAGGCATTCTGAACACACTCATTCACTAGACTTGCCCTTGATGGAAAATCAAGCATGTCATACTTTTGGTATATGGCGGCTGGTTCCCTTACCCGATTTACTAGCATCCACTTTTTATACTCCTTCGAGGCTCTATTGCTAATATGGGTAAAAGCAACTAATCTTGGAATTCCCCCCCTGAATTTGAAGGTTTCTTAGTGAGGCAAGACTTTTAGGAAAATACTGAGAGATTGTGGCCCTACCGTACTATAAAGCGTAATCTTGATGCTGAAGGCGATCTAACCACAGACGACAACCTCAAGGCTTGGGTTCGGCTTCACATTACCACTGCACCTAGATTTCTAAGGTTCAAGAGAAATTGAGAGCTAACTGCTGAATCTAGGGATGCAGATGCAAAATAAAGAAAATGAAAAATGCTTCTATTTTTATATCTCATTTATTTTGCTTAGGATTTAGTTTAGTCTTTTTTTTATAGTGCATAAAGTAATAAATATGCATAGATATGTTTAATAAAAATTCTAAACAATATATTCATTTACTGGAGCCCCAAATAAATACATTTTGATTTCTCATGATACAACTACTGTTATTCATTTATTAGAGGTTCTAAATTTTGTTTGGCCAACCTTTTTAGGTTTTCTGATCAACAAAATATTTTTTCTATTATTTACTATTTTTATTTATTTTTATACATAGTATTTCTTGAGACGATCTAAGTTAATAGGTTTAGAGAACTCAATCCCTTCCAAGTTTGAAATCTTAGCAGCATCTTTGGGTAAAAGTTTCCTCACAAAGTATAAGCCTTCCAAAATAGGCTTGAACTTCCCTCTCGGATCGAATGTAGTAAGTTGAATCAAAGATTGGATATGAATACAGCCTTTTAGGGTTTGATTTTGTGTTTGATTGGTGAAAAGAGTATTCTCATTCTAAAAATGTTTCCTAAAGTGATTTCTTTCTTCATTGGCTTTTTTCTTTTCTCGACTGCTAAAAAACTCTCTACTAATAATAATTGTTATTATACTTAATAACTGATGTAGCTAACCTTAAACCTACAATGTCATATTCTATTTATAGCCTTAGAACTTTAGGAAGCCCTAGATATATTAGTTAATATCAATAATTTAATAAATTAAATCCCTTGATTTTATTGGATATTCAGTTAAATGAATATCCATTTAAAATTCATTAAATTCAAATAATTTATTGATAAAACCTTCTAGAAGGCATTTTTGACGTTTTAAATCAATTAAAATGTAAAACAACATAAAAATTTGAGAAATAAGCCAATCAGGACTACGCAGAGCTGATTGGCTCGTATACAGCCAAATTCGCTATACACAGAGCCGATTGGCTCAAGGGCTGAAAATTTTATAAAATTCTTACAATTTAGTCCCTGAACTTTTAAAAACTGTTGTTTTATCCCTCAAAATTAATTTTTTCTATAAATTAGGTCCAAATTTATTTTTAAAAAAGAATGTTGGTTTAATTATTCACAATCCTAATTGAGATTTGCCCATCCTCAATCTCCCAAAACTCGAGAAAGGCAGTAACCTTCATTACTGGATTTTTCATAATTCTTTTGATATCTAAATCTGGAAAATGGGTGCTGACTGTGGTGGTCATCACTAATATGTGAATCTCCTATTTGAATGGAATTGGGATATCCTGCATATTAGTGCCACTAGGTAGAACTAGGGTTGTCTTAACTCTAATACAAATGATGCAAAGCTTGATTAATAAAACTAAAAAAATGAAAAGCCTTGGAGTCAATCAGAATCAACTTTTCATTATCTCCCTAGCAGAGTCACCACTATGAGTGTAGCTTTTTCAGGGCCTTCCCCAAGCGATTGCGGCTACATCACCGTGTCAGAGGTTATCTTGTCCGTACTAGGCTCGACTCGAAAGTGAGTTGTCTGGAAAGAGGTCTCAAGGGATCACGAAACTGCAGTGATTGCGAATTATCGGAAAAGACTGGGAGTCGCCACCCAAGTAAAATAACCAGGACAAATAAAGAAGGGCGAAGGATGGGGGCTTAGATTCCTCACGGAAACTCTAATATTCCCCCTCCCCGAATTGGAGATTTGGGTTCGAAAAGTTAGGTATGTGCTGGGAAGGGGTTAGGCACCCCGATGTGCCCGAACATAAAGTCTAGTCTCCACTAGACTTTAAGGCTTTTGGTTTTCCTAAGCGTACTAAACTAGCTTGATTGCTACCTACTTTATTATAATGACATTTTATAATCTTATTTAAACATGCAAAGGTGAGAAATGAGGGACTAGCGTAACATACATCTACCTAAGTAACGAAGGCACATTGGTGCCACTAATCATAAGGAGATACTTTGATACTTTAAATTTTATCTGATAATGCCAAGATGACCAAATAAGAACTAGTTTTATCAAGCATGTGGGTGCCAGATTCTTTTTTATCTTTTGATTGATTAGATGAGTGAAACGTTAGAAGGCAAGGGACTCATGTTGGTGAGTCATTTTATTTTAGTTAACATGTGAGGTGATATATTAACCTAAATTCAATTTATCTTTAGTATGTGAGGTGAAATCTAAACATACTAAAAAGAATTAATAAATAGAATATAAAGAAAGGAAAAAGAGAAATTTATAGGGATACAGAATGGATTAGCAAATATTATGGGGAAACTAACATCCTATTTATTCAAATGCATAACACACAAACGCGTAAACCATAAATTAACTCAAATTAAACCTAGGCCAGGGATAATCCTTATTAGAGGATAAAAATAAGCATAAGCCATTAAACATGTACTATGAAAAGGCTAAGTTAGTTTATCATTCATAAATCTAATTGAAACACCAAAAATGTGATTAAACATATTAACCATGTAAGTTAGTCAATGAATACTAAAGAAAGTTAATCATGTGAGATCTAGACCTAATTTATTATAAAATGCAAAATAGAAAACAAAATATTTAATTAGCCCTAATCATGCTTCTAATCTCCATGTTAACTCACTTAGTATACAAATTACATTTAAAACCATAAAGGTATCTAATTAGATATCTTAACATTTTAAGAATACCAACTTTAGGCATTTAACATAAAACTCTGATATGCATAAATAGGACAACAAATAATCAACTCACTTTACCATGTTATTTCACTAATCATGCATTTTAGATTTAGCTAAACATATTTAAGCACAAAATCATTTATTAAAACCAAAACTACTTTAACATGCCAAATAATATTAAATCGACCCTAGAAACCACTAGACATAAACTAATCATTCGTAAAACCAATCATTAACATCATATAAACTCCTCAAAGGTTCAAAAACAATCAAGAATAACCCAAAGAAATGGAAGCTTGAAGCTTCTGTGAGCTTACCCCGGGTGGGATAATCATATAGAAGCTCCAAGCTCCTATTTAATGGCCTTTCTTCATCCAAAACTATTCTTAAATGTAAAATGGACATTAATATGATAAAGCAAGAATAGATATATGTCAAAGCATGTTTATTCCGCAAGTTTTGGCCCTTGGAATGTTACCTTTAGTAAAACAGAAAAAAGAGAGGACTTTGGGTGGTAGAAGATGGTGAAGGCTTCTTGGACCACTAAATAAACTTCAATAATCTCTTAGAATTGATGGAAATATCTAGTAAAACACAAAAATGTGAGTAAAAAAGGAAAGTGGGTGTTTTTGGAATTTTCTACTATGGAGAATGGGTTTTGGGTATTTTAGGTGAATGAGAAATGGATTGATGAAGGATCAAAGGATAGATATGGTTGTTGGGTAGGAAAGTGGGTGTTGTTGAGGTTTATTTTGATGAGGGTTATGCGTAGAAGAAAGAATGGTTTAGTTGGTATATTTTTTGTGTTAATGGAAGAAAGTCACTTCTTGGTTTTTAATAAATCTTTATGAAGAAAAGGTTGTTGGAAAATCTTTTTACTTAGGTTTTTTCTTGATTTTTTTGCCCCTCTTTTGGGTGTGTCCTCAGGATTTTTATGTGTAAGAATAAGATAAATATATATGGGTATATTAGTGTTTATTAGGTTTTGTGTGGGATCTTTTGATTGATTTAAGATAATGGAGGATAAAATATTGATTTTGGAGTTTTGGGTTAAGATGGATACACGTGCCCCTAAGAGGAAATATTCCTCCTAGGTTTGTAGCATTTGTAGAGTAATCACCTAACCCACATGGGTCCTCGCTAAGTCCACGTAGTCTAGGCCTTAGCCCACATGACATAAGGTGGCTTTTTAAGGCTTTTAGGATTTCATCTGTCTTGATTTAGGGTATTTGGGGCTTTAAGCCCCGATTTAGGGTTTGCAAGGTCATAGGGTTCTGTTCTAGGGTCAAGGTATTCGATTTCCATTTTAGGATTTCAAGGCCTTTGGTTTCAGATTTCAGGGTCCCAAATCTATTTCCATCCATTTTGGAGCTTCTCGATGCCTTTTGATGTTTTCGAGAGCCTTTTCCTTTCTAACTGAAAGCTCACTCCACTAGACTTATCCTAGTCTCTTCATTGGGCTTATGTAACGGATGAAAAGAAGTTTAGTAATAACTTGTAGATAAAGAGGAGAACGAGCAACTTTTCATTTTTAGAGTAAGTAAGAGGTTTTCATTTTTGAAATGAGAGAAGCCCAAAAATTTTGATGAGTGCAAAAATAAAAATATTCAATTTCACACATAAAGAAATACATATTTTTAAATTTTTAGTGAAATAGGTATTTCATAAAAATAATAAAATTGTTATTATATGAAATTATTATTTTGTTCTAAGATAAATTTTTCTATGCAATATTTATTCTATTCCTTGTCTATTCCAAGAACCAAATCAGGCCTAAGTGGAACATCAATTCCATATCAAATATTGGCCAACAATTAAGGACGCCGATATTCTAAAGGCAAATTTTTATAAAATTATGCAATTTTTTCATTAACTTGTCAAATTTCTTATCATTGTCAAGTTTCTTATCATTGCACATCATCTAGTATAAATTATTTAACATAATAAAAGTTATATAATCAATATGAAATTTTTTTATGTAATTTTGCATCAATTTCTATAAATTTTTATAAATTTTTTTAATTTTTTATTAATTCACAAAAAATCTCTATCATTATGTATCATATGATGTAAATTATCTAATATAATGAAAAATAATTTAAATAATAAAAATTATATAATATACCTTTTTATGTAAATCTGAACTAATTCTTTTATAAGTTCTCATTAAATTTTAAAATTTGTTAACATCAACTTGTCAAAACTCTATCATTATACCTTTAATTGTATAAATTACATAATTACATAAAATAATTATATAAATCTTAAATATATACATGTTTATTTAAGAAAAATTATTATTTATAAGGACATGTAACCTTATCCTTTTATTTAGATAATGTTAATTTAATATTTAAATATTATGTTACTGTTGAATAACACATCAAGGTTAAAGATGGTAAACAAATAACACATCAAGATTAGAGATGGTAAACAAGTAAGCTGGGTCGGGTTTGAATAGGATCATTTCATATTTTAAATTATTTTTTGTTAGAGTTTTTTAAGTTTGGATTATTTTATATTCTGTTTATTTAGGGCTTATTTCATATCATTATAGGTTTGGATCGAATTGAGTTTAAATAACCTCTAGCCCGATTCTTTTTAGTTTTGTATTAGGATTAATTAATTGAATTTCAATTTAACTTATCCAATTTTATTTTTTATTCTCATAAATTTATACAATACAACCTTATAAGTTCATTAGGCTTAGAATCATAAGTATTTATTATTTAAGTGAAGTATTAATTAATTAATTAATAAATTAGTCAATTAATCTATTGACTAATGAATAATATTTTAATTAAATTGAATATCTTGTTCATTTGTAATAAAGATTTTCTCTCTGTAGTGGTAAAAAGAATATGTTTTTTTAGAAAAAAAATACTATTTTACCAATTGAGTCACCGTAAAAAAATTAGCATTTAGTGACCACCAAAAAGTGGTATCTATTCGCTTTTAGAAATCACTTAGTGACAACTTCTAGAGATCTTTAAAATGTTGGTCGTTAAATAATTAGCGGCCACTTTTTTCACATAGTTGCTAATTTAGAAGCCACATTATATGAATAGCAATAATTTGTTATGGTCGCTGTTATATCTTCTTGTGATTGTAAGTATTGAATAAAGTGAAACACCATTTAGTAACTACGAAAAAACAATAACCGCGGGGTCTTTAATTGGTTTGTAAGTGGTTATTATTTTATTTAAAATAGGTATAATTTAAGGATCATATTTCTTAAGAGAAAATAAAGGCAATGGATGCTTGAGAGAAATAGATATTTAGTGATTTGTAAGTAGTTATTATTTATTTAAAATGAGTATCATTCAGAGACCATATCTTTATAAGGGAAAATGAAGGCAATAGAGGCTTGAGAGGAAAAGATATTTAAAGCTTATGTGATGTATGTAATTTATTTTAGTTTTGGTTTTTAATAGATCAAAACTAAAAAGATATTTAAAGCTTATGTGATGTATGTAATTTATTTTAGTTTTGGTTTTTAATAGATCAAAACTAAGTAGTTTTAAAACTACATAGTTTTGATTTTTTATTAAAAATAAATAGTTTTAGATAAAATTATATAGTTTTAATTTTTTATTTATAATTACATACTATTAGATTAATTCATATAATAAATTATTTATATTAATTTATTAAAAATATAATATTAACAAAAATATTTTCTTTACACTAATGAAAATATATTGATAATATAATTTTTATATTAAGTCAGAGACCACATTAAAATTTGGTCGCTAGTTTAGAGATTAAATATGTTGTCTCTAATTAGTCGCTAAATCTCTCGCCAATTTCAGGCGCACCAATAGCGACCACTTAAAAGAACGTCTCGAGATTTAGGCGATTGTAGTTGATATAACTAGTAACTATGTTCCTCCCCATGTCAGCATACTTGTTTTTTAGTATACACTACAGGAATTTCATAATTTACTAACAAAATTTTCAATCGGTAAATTGTTGGATCATCAATAAATACAATTATTGACGATTTACTGACTATTTTTATATCGTTGGTAATAAAAACGTTGTCGGTAAAATTTACCAATAGTTTTTAATTTGTTGGTAAATTTACTGACGATTTATCGACTATATTTTAGTTGGTAAATTATCAGCAAGATTTCTAAAACAACAATTTACCGATAAAAATGTCATCAGTAATTCGTTTTGCATTATCGGTAAATTATTGTCCTGACAAAAGGAATTTAAAGGAAAATAATTTACCAATGACCAAAATTATTGGTAAATTTACCTATAATTCTTACCGTCGGTAAATTATAGTCCCACAAAAAAATGGAGAAAGATTTTTTACCAACAACATTGTGTGTTAGTAAATCGATAAATTTACCTACAGTTCTTTTTCTGTTGGTAAACTATTGTCTTGATGAAGTGGCATTAGTTGGTAAATCATTGATAATCTTTTGAGACATTGTTGGTAAGCCATCGGTAAATCTGGAATTTTAAAATTGCAATTAGTCGGTAATCTATCGGTAAATCATAATATCTATTTTTAAATTTTTAATTTGTTGTATTATCTTATTTATTTTTGAAACAAAAAATAAATAGTAATTGAAAGAACAATATATAATATAAAATGCTAAAAAAGAAAATATATATAATTATATAAAAAAACTAATAACAATAGATGTATATAAGTAATGTTCATAGTAATAAGTTATAGTATAATTTATAATAGACATCAAAATAATAGATGTATGTAAGTCATAGGTGACTGGTCATCATCACCGTCGCTCGATCGAGGTTGGAAACCATGCTGCTCTGATTGTGGGTGAGGAGGAAGTTGCATGATATCGACACGCGCTATTAAATCCCTTGTCAGTTCCCGTAACTTCCAAATCTTAAGCTGATGCTTGGTCACCTATCGACTCTGCTAAGCCATCAACTCACCCTGCTCAGTAATTTGTGCTTGCAACTATTGAATTTCAAAAATATATTATTCACAGCTAGTGTGGTAAGTTCCTAAATAAGAAGCATCAAACGATGAAAACAACTCAGACGCTTGATATCGAAAACCGTAAACACGACTCTGTTGTATTCCGCTGATAAATTTGAGATAAAGCTCATTCTCACCCATGGTCTCATTTTCCTGGATGATTTGCTCTCGCCTGGACTGAAGAGCATCCTAGCAATCATTTAAAGCAAAAGTGTAATGTCAGTATATAATAAAGATAACTAATAAGATGCACATTATTTTTAAAAAATAGAATTAACCTACATGAACAGATCTAGACCTCTAATCAATGAAAGTCTAACCATTTCTATTCTTGGTATGTGTGTTTGTGAACTAATAACTCGGTAACAGCAGGTGGTCGACCAAGTTGCGCAGCCTAAAAATATAATACTTAAATTGATGTCACTAAAAATATAAAATCTTATATACTTACTTAAATTAACCTTGAAAAATTTTGCAAGTCGTCAAAAAGGCTTCACAAATTTAATACTTCATTTATGCAATTAATTCTTTTAACAAATAATTATTTAGTCACGTAATTCTCAAACCATCCCACAAAATTATTATCAAGCTTAAGATCAAGCTCGACATCAGTAATGTAAGGTAATCCCTTTTTCAACTTATAAAAATATACAACCTAAACAAAGAAAAATACAATTTATTCTTTAAACAAATATTAATTGTAGCACATATTTACATCCTCATTGATCAACCTCCTTGCAATTCAATAGAATATATTCTCGTGCAACTTTGTACTCAATGTCAAATAACCTCCTTATTTTTTATCATCCATACGGTCGACCAGGATGTTTGAATATTGAAATATTTTCTTCGACCTCTTCAACATCCCCCACCATCATCATTTCTGGGCACTTTTCATAATGTCGTGTACACATGGGGCTCAAAATAGTATGAACAAAAATTTGATGCTTCTTCTACTAAGTATGTATTACATATTGAAGTTTCCACCTTCATTTTATTAGTGACATTCTTTCTCAAGTGTCCAAGAAATCTAGATGAAGATGACAAAATAATATTACATAATTATTTAATTTTAACATAATAAATATTTTTATTAATAGTTTACATCTTCGAACAGTTTTAACATAAAATCATTAAGTATGAATATATCATATATACTTGTCACTATAAGAAATCATGGAACATAAGCAGCATTGATGGAAGCTTATTATATTGAAACTAAATACTTATATAATATTTTTATTAATAGAGATAATGGAGGTGGGGTGAGACAAGCGGCGTCGATGAGAGGTGAGAAAGAGGAGAGAGGAAGGAAGTGTTGGTGACATGAGAGAGAGGGAGGAAAATAAAGAAATTTGAGAAAGGAAGGAAATTTGGGAGGAAAGTTAACATGAATAAAATGACACAGTTTTGATTTAAAGTGTCAAAACTACATCATTTTTAGGTTTATAAAAGTCTACAATTTATATTCTTTACTGACGCACAAGGAAACCATCACTAATTTTACAACTTTTTACGTGAAATATCGACGGTTTAGAAATCGTCGATAAATGCTCAATTTGAAATAACTTGAACATTTATCGACGGTTTCTAATCCGTGGATATTTCATGTAAAAAAATTTGCAAAAATTAGCAGCGACACCAAAATAGTCGGTAAATTCAATTTCTTACATGACATCAGCGACGGTTTAAATTTTGTTGATAACCTCATGTTAGAATTCTTTAAATTAGTGATGGTATATAAACTGTCAGTAAATTCGATGCTTTTTATATGAAATTGGTGACGGTTTGAAAAGTCGTCGGTAATTTTATGTAAAAAGATTGTAAGAATTCATATATTTAGCACTGGCAGGAATATTATTGATAACTCAATCTTTTTATATATAGAATTATCGATGACAATTCTATGTATAAGAAAATTTATAGAAACTCTTTAAATTAGTGATGCCAAGAGCATTGTCGGTAAAATTCTAATGATTACACTAATGATAAATTATCGATAAATTATGCTGCCAAATTATAGCATTTACTTTAGCGACAACTCTATATAGTCGGTAAATTTTGTTTCTATATAGTCGGTAACTGGTCTATAAATTATGGCGCTAAGAGATCGTACCTTAATTATTAACAGCAATGTTATTGCCGGTAAACATTCGTCGCTAAATAGTCGATAAATCCATTGGTGAATAATTGAAAATTTTATTTGCGAAAACCATCGGTAAATAGTCATAATTGTACTACTTTATCCATTAACTTTATTCCGTCAGTAAACTGTAACTTTCTTATAGTGACAAGTAGCTACAAGTTTGTATGATATTTTATTATGTTGTTTGATTGTTATTAAGGCTTTTACTTTTATTTAGTACGTAATAACTGAAACTAACTTTAGTTGGTTAATTCAATTAGTTTATCAATGGTCAGTAAGTATGATGGTTTTAATAATAATTTTGCATGTATGATGGTTTTAATAATAATTTTGCATGTATTTTATATGTATCTCATTGATGGCTTTAAAAAACCTCATGAATTGACTTGAATTACAAGTGTGGTTCTTGCTTATGATTGCTAAATGGTCTTTATTTTCTATAAAAGATATTTGGTCTCCAAATAGTCACTATGTGGTCTCTAATAGTGATAACTTTTTGTGTGATCTCTATATGTGGTCTTTATTCTATGATTTTTTATAGTGACAAAGTATATATGATATATTCATATTTAATGATATTTCATAAAATAGTGATTAATGAGTACTTAATTAATTTATTGATTAACAAATAATTTATTAACTTAACATATAATAAAATTATGAATATAAAATCGATAAATTTCTAATTAATTAATTTATTTATAGTTTCCAAATGAAATCATACATTCTATAAAGTTGCCTATTTAATTATAACTTTATTTTAATTTCAAATATATGATAACAATTAAATTAAATTAAATTACAATATAATAACTGCAAAGGATGTAATTTAAAATTTTCATTTGATTATTTGTTAATAATTTCTATTTTTATTTTTAATATGTTATTATATCAAACTAATTATTTCATTTAATAATTTAGAAATCCATGAAAACAATATTTAAGAAATTAGCGACTTAGAGATGAAAATAAAAATTTAAAATTAAAGTGAAATAAATTAAGAAAATTAATACTAACAGTTAATGGCCATGTATATTACAGTTAAGATGTTATAAAAATATTATATTATGTTCCAAAACAATTATGTCAAACTTTGAATCGGATTTGTAGAGAATATAAATTTGGGCAGTATCGAATTATAAGTTGTATCACTCTTGAATTTGGATTATTTTGGATTTGTTATAATATCGGACTTGGGTTGATTTTTTATACAATTAGTCGGATTTCGTATCATTTGGTTTCAAATCCCTTCATACTTAAGTCATTTCAAATTACGGTAGTTTTAATTTTGAATTATTTCGAATTGAAATCTTTAAAATTTTATTAAAATTTAAAATTTAGATAAATAGAATTTTGAATGAATTAGATCAAAATTCTAGTTTGGATGAGATGGTTACATCTCTAATCAAGACATTAAAGAAAAGACCATGACATCATTCACCCTCTAATGAGCTATAGTTAAGCAAAAAATATAGAGGGGCTTATCACCAATAAGCTTCTGAGAATGATTTTTCACTCATTTTGATAGTGATAAGTTCTTATTTGGGTCTTTTAATATCAGTTCCCAAAGAAATACAAAATGTATATTATTTGGTTGTTGATGTGGTGTCATATGACACTAATGTCACAAATACTTTTACTTATAATAACAGGTAAAATAAGTAATATAATAAATAAGAGATTTTTTACAATTTTAACCTTACCCTAATTCTTTTTTTATTTATGTTTAATATAATTTTAACATTATTGAGAATTTAAATTTAATTAATAATAGACTTCTTACTTCTTACTTCTTTTGTCTTTTTTTTTTAATTTTTGTTTAATTTATAAATATTACATATTTTAATCAACTTAAACCAAACAGGTTCATTTTTTATTTTATTATATCTAAACAATAATAAAAAAAAATCTTAATTTAATCCTTAATTGCATGTTAATTTTTCAACAAATGCAATCTTATGTATGTTTACATTAATATGTAGAATATAATACATAAACATTATTCTTTTCTCTTTTTATGAATTATGGTTATTTCTTTTTCTTTTTAAATCCAATTGATACATCGTTAATAATTTATTTGATATAATTATATTATTTAAATCATGAAAGTAAATAATAAATTATATTAATAAATAAATAAAATAGTATAAATTTATAATTTGTAAAGAAATAATATTTTTGGAGCTTAGTGTGAATAAAAGAAAAATTAATCAATTGAACATATATATATATAAATGAAAAAGCTAGTCAATTGAATATATATCTTGTATGCTTAAATTCTTAATTTAAAAAGATTTAAACTTAAAGTTTAGGATATTCAATCAGTTAGTCATTACTTTTACTATCAAAAGTTGAAAATTTAGAACTATTAGAATCAACCCAATAGTAGGTAACGTCAAATAAAACTTTTATTATTGACTTATAAAAATTGATAAGATAAAGATAAGTTATCTTGTAGTTTCATAAATTTATCATTTCAATTTATATGTTATATTTTATAATGTATATTTAAAATGTAATAATATAGAAGATAGATTTTTATTTCTTCATCTTTATTCAAATTAGTAAATAAATTAATTTACAATAATTTTTTAACAGTAATTTGCAATTATCATTTTACATGTTTTATTCGCCATATTTATTAATTTATTTTTACTAAATCTTTTAAATTATTATTTTTTATTTCTACATATAAAAGTCATAAATAATGATATAAAGTATTAATTACTAAAGAAATTAATAGAAACATCATATTAAAGTATGATATTTAATTTTTTTATCAATGAATTTGATTTATATATCTTTTCTTTTGAAAAACGTGAAAATTTTGAGTTTGTCTTCATTAGCTATTATATAATTATTCTACAATTATATGTATAGGCATGGGCAATAGTATATTAACTACCTTGATGAAACATAAAAATTAAAATATAATAAAATTTCCTTATAAAGATATTTTATATAAAAATAATTTTTACTTAATCTAAAAGATTATTATCTGACTTGAATTATTTATAAATAAATATAAATTATATATTATAATACATTATAATTTTTCTAGATCGTATCTTAAGAAGATTTAATTTCACATAATAATAATTATTCATATGTTTCAAAAATATATATTATATGACATTAAAGAGTTAAAAATAAAATAAAATATTTATAGATAATAACTAGTTATTTATCCGTGCGTTGCATAACCGTTATTATTTATAAATAAAATTTATTAGAATTTTTAATATTTAATATTTATTCATTATCTTTTAAAAATAACAACAAATTAAATATTTTTATTTTTTCTTATTAATTTTTAAACTTTTAAGATTTTATTAGTGTACTAATATAAAAATTATTCTAAAGATATTTATTAATTAATTCTAGTACTATATAAATTGAAATTACTAATTTTTAGAATTAAAAATTATTATATAATTAAAAAGTATTTTATTAGTAATATAATATTTAAATATTATTTTTTAGCATTAGAATCATTATCTAATTAGAAAACTAATTTATTAGGTAATATAATATTAAAATATAATTAATATGTTATTCTTAGAATAATCATTATCTAATTAGAAAACTAATCATTATTTAATTTGGTAACTGATTTATTATTAATATACTATTTTTTAAGATTAGAATCAATGTTTAATTAGAAATGTAACTTATTAATTTATAAATTAATAGAAAAAAATCACAAGATTACACATAAGCTTAAATTTCATATTTCAAAAATAAGTACACATCAAAATAAAAATACTATGTGTCAAAAAAAGGGATATATGTTAAAAAAATTTAGATTTCAGAAATTTATATATACATATATACATAATTAAATAATTATTTTATTTTTAAATATAATATTTAACATATTATTTTCAGAATTAGAATCATTATCTAATTAGAAAACTAATTTATTAGTAAATATAATATTAAAACAGAATTGATTTTCAGGATAATCATTATCTAATTAGAAAACTAATTTATTATTAATATACTATCTTTTAAAGTTAGGATTAGTATTTAATAACTTACTAATTAATAAATCAATAGAATAAAATTATAAAATTACGCATAAGCTTGGATCCTATGTGTCAAAAATAAATGTTGTCAACATCCCTTTTCCACATTTAGGTATCGAGGGAATTACAGAAAACCCTAGGATGAAATTTACTGAATTCTTAGGTCTCAGGAGACGAAAGATGGGCGTATTCGAGGTTAGGGTTTAGGTTAATCCAACTAAAATTGCCCTTTTTAAAATTAATTTGGAGTTAATTGTTAAGAAAAATAAAGTTTGAGAGTCAAAACGAAGGATTTCACAAATTCAAGGACCTAATTGTAAATTTTTGTAAACTTCCCATTTGTAGAGCCAATCACTCTACACAGTGCCGATTGGGGCTTTTTCACTTCGACGTCGTTTTTCTTGACGATTTTACGTCCAGATACAGATTCTAGAAGAGTTTGACGAAAATTATGGATTTTTAATGATATTAATTTAAATTTAAAAATCAAATTTGAATATTTATCAACTTATTTTTTAAAAGAATTTGAGATTATCGTTTCTTTTAAAACCCCTACCTCTATAAATAGAAAGAGGCATCTAGGGCTTGCGGGAGACATAACACATAACCAGACAAAACAGAAGCTAGATTAATAAAAAAGGAGAGAAAAAAATCTTATTTTCAATATTAGGCAGAAGGTTTAGGTCACTAAGAAAGAAGGTTACTAAAGAAAGAACTATCTTTTTTGAAAACTTTTTTTAATCGAACAGAAGTTTTCAACATCACATCCAGCACTGGATTCTCAACCAGTTTTCAATTCAACTGCATCTTCATCACCTGAGACTCGTAGAACCATCAACTACGATGACAACCTGAGGGTTCCTCCAAACATGCATCCATCATCATCCTAATCTGTTTATTTTTTTATTTTTTTTATACTTTTATGTATGGGCGGCGATTTTGGATGCATACCCAAGTGTCTTTAGCGACTACGACATCGTAAGGATTTTTAACCTAATCGGGAACACGCTAACTAATCACTGAGACTAGCATGAAGATGAGAGTCGCCACCCGGATAATCACCGGGACACTTTTACTATGATTGGTATTTTTCAGATTCCATAAGGAAGTTTATGCCACAAATCCAGAGATGGATCCGAAAGCCAACTTTCTTATTTGTTTATATTAGTCTTTAATTTTATTGTTTAATAAATTATTCTCTATAAATGCAAGCAATTTATACACAGGCATACCAAAACAACACACATAATTCACCTAGGTCTAACCCATTTTTATTCACCCTGAGCCCATATTGGAGTTGTTAGCCTAGTTTACTAATTAATTATGTATGTAGCCCACCTAGTCTAGCCCAATTACATGTTATACTTTTGATTTCCAATCTTTAGACCTAATGACTACTTATTATAATGAGGTCCATTCATTGTGATCCTAATTCTAGTTAAGCCTAAGTCCTAACTAAAGCATGCCAAGGCCCGCTAAGTTTACTCATATTTTAGGATTTTAGGTCCAATTACTGTTGATTAACCTATTGGACTACAATATTCATGTGGGATCCAGTTTTAACTCTAAGTCTATGTGACCCATTTTAATTAATCTAATTAACCATACAGTAAGCAAGAATAAACAAAATAAAGGCAAAAAGTAAACCTAATTATTATAACCCGACCTAAAACTATGATTGAAAAAAAAAAACCTAGAAACTATATAGAGCACTAAAATAATTAAAAATCATCAAAAAAATGGAAAAAAGGGGGCTAGCCTTGCAAAACCGATCGACTCTTGGCATAGAGTCGATCGGCTCAACGCAGAGCATATTGGCTCAATGCAGAGCCAATTTGACATGCACAAACAGAGAAATTAATTAGAATATGAAATAAAACAAAATAAATAACATAATAAAAGCAAAAAAAATTAATTGAACGATCAAGAAACCTTAAAACTGATAAAAAAAACATAGAAATTGAAAGTACAATAAACAAACAGAGGATAAATCAATTATGCAATCATATTAAACATATTTAATTACCTAATCATAATGGAAATATAAATCTAAACATTAATCCTATGACATGTTTCTAATCAGATTCAAAATCTTAATTGATAAAATTATCAGATTGAAAACTCAATTAACATGCATATTCATAAAAATCCTATTATAATCATACTGATCATAAATCATAATTCTAATCATGTTTCTAAAAATGAATAACAAAATAGAAATAACAAAGGAACGAAGGAACTAATTTCTAGGATGATGACGGATGCATGTTTGAAGGAACCCTCAGGTTGTCACCATAGTTGATAGATCTGCAAGTATCAAGCGATGAGGATGCAGTTGAGTCAAAGACTGAGTAGGAATCCAGTGTTGGATCTGGTGTAGAGAATTTTTCTGTCGATTTAGAAATAAGTTTCCAACAAAGAGTTCTGTCTTTAGTGGCTAGTTTCCAAAAACTGCTCTTTCTTAGTGGCTTAAGTCTTTTATTGTCAAATAAGAACAACAGTCTTTTTTTTTCTCTCTGATTTTTCTCTATATTTTTTTTCTCTCAGTATTTTTCAAGTGTCGATGTTACCTATTGCAAATTCCATATCTTAATTGTTCTTCCTAAATCCTAATCACCTCTTTTTATTTATAGAGGTAGGTTTTAAAGGAACCCTAAGAGTGATGATAGATTTAAGAATCATTTCGATAAACATCCAAATTTATTTTTAAAATTTAAATAATTATCAATAAAATAATGGTTATTGTCAAGAATGTCACGACCCCACCCGTGGGCCCGTGACCGGCACTAGGGAATGGGTAGGCTTAAGGCCACCGAAACCCGTAGTAAGCCTGACACTCACTGATTTAAACAAATCTCATCTCAAATTAATATTATTAAAGCCACAATTTATCTTAATAGTTACACTTTACAAAATTACTTCGGTCTACCAGAAAAACTAGGCGAGACCCGAAGCTCAGAAAATTTACAACTGATACATCTACTATTACTACTGCGGAGAATCTAAGATTTACCAATTTACATACCAAATCAAATACATCACCCGATGATGAAGGAGTCGGATACTGAATAAGAGTCATGGAGAACTAACAAATACGAATCCGAAAAAATATAAATGGAGACCGCCACCGAGAGTGAGTTAAAATCAAATAATCTAGGGACTATTGCTTCTTCTCGGAAAAACATAGATTATTCAAATCAGATATCAAACCATACTATAATCATACCCTACTATTTCCTTCACATAAAATATTAATCATTCGAATCAAAATATCAACCATGCACGTGAAATACAAATCACATTATAATCAAATACCATAATAAATAAATAAATAAAAATATATATTTACTTTTACGGGACGAGTGGCTCGGTAGAACCCTAAACCCCAAATTTAGTAGCCTTTCGGCTCTCTTAATCCAACAGTGTCCGCGCCCAGAGAGCAAGCTCGATCAGGTCCTTACCTCCAAACAACACTTGAATTCCAAATAAGCCGCCCAGAGCATCGCCGATCGGGACCTTAACTCCAAGAATCAATCGAACTCGGCCCCGAGAGCAATGCTCGATCGGGGCAAACAAATCCATAATAACCTTATGTCCATGATCATTACTCCGATGTAACCCATCAAAGTGGCATGTTCTACAAGCCACATTTCCCAAATCGCAATCATCACATATAATAAATATCATTATCTGATGAACTCATCCAACACATATCGAAATAAAGATTAAAGATTTAAGATAAAACGACGTGCAATTTGTGAGGGAAAAAAATAATAACGTTTGTCTTATTATAACATACTAATAATAATATTTATATTATTTCAAATATTAATAATCAAGTGAAATCATTTATTTTGCGATACTAATAATCATATTATGCATGAACTTTCAAAATAGCATATTAAATCAGACTTAGCAATAGTGCAATGATTAAATGACTTTAACTCACAGGATTGGGCGACCTCCTAGCTCTGCTCCGGTGCCTCGGTAGGAGCGAGCCGAACGAACTGACAATCTAATAACGGAAAACAATTTATCAATACGCTGAGACAATCCATCATTAATCCTAGGTCTAGACTCCTAGGACTGACTGTCTAAGAATCTCGACTCGGGAGAATTCTACCGAAAATCCGGCAGAACCTCCCCTACAACACGAACATTACTCCCCGTAAAAACGGGTCCAGGACCTGCCAGAAGAACACTTCAAATATCCAACAATTTAAACAACGGGAGTCGGGTCCCCAAACTTCACTATTTCCCAACTCCGCCACACAGCACAAAATACGGGGCAAGCAAACTGACAGACAATTATTTTTGACTCATAATATCATCAAATACACAATATAATCCAATAGACACAATTAAACCAAGAATTTCTAAAATTAACGGGCCAAAGATAATTACCGATACGCTCGATCGCTCGGTCGACTCGCCTCCAGCCGCCGGAGTCCGATCGACGATCCGAACACACCATCGGACTCACAACGACGCGCTGATGACGATCCCCGCTTTTGATTTTCCGATCTGACACCCGATCATCCGGAGAGATTTGCGGACGATCTCGACCGTCGATTCGCAAACGAAGCCCGATCGCCACGAAACTAGTGCCATCGCGAAGCTTGAGCTGAGGAGAGTCGGGATACATCCTCCGATCGTCCATCCTCCGGCCGGATCTCGGAAAAGCCGAAAACGCCGGTACCGCCACCATTTTCTCTCTCCACCGGATCTTCCGTCTCCCGGCCACCACAGTATCGCCGCTAAAAGAAAGCTCGCCGTAGAGGAGCCGATCGCCACCGAACTCGGCCAACAGCCGAAAACACGCCTGAAGCCCGCCGCGCTTCTTCCGCCTGCTGCCGCCAACAAGACGCCGGCCGCCCACGCCCGACGGCCGCCACCGACGATGCACGCCGCCTTCCTCCCCTTCTTCTTCTACCATCGCCTCTCTCTCCCCCTCCCGATCTACTTTCTCTCTCCCCGATTTCTTTCCCTTCAATATCGACATTTGACCCCTGAACTTTTCCTTATTATAATTTGATCCCTTAACTTTCTTAATTACTTACAATTTCATCTTGCAGAATTCCAATTTGACCCCCATAAAAATAAAATTATACTTTTAATCCTTATTCCAAAATAACCCTCCAATTAAATCCTACACACAATTAAATTAAATAATCAATTTCCAACTTAAAATTTAATACTACTAATCAATTATAATACTAATTCTCCCAAAATTCTTTTATAAAAACATCCTTTATAATTTCTTCCAAAATTTTCCAATATATAATTTTACTTATATAAATATGCATTTGGGAAAATTTTGAATAACCAAAATATAATCATTTCTCAAATAATTTACTTTAATAATTTCTTAAAATTTCAAACTAATTGGGTATAGAAAATAACTCATTTATTTGATTAATATTAAATTTTTCATTAAATCATTTCAAATTAAATCTAATAAAAATAAAGCTAAAATTAACTTAAATAAAAAAAACTCATTATTAACTATATAAAAAAAATTCCGGGTGTTACAAAGAAGACCTTATAGAATCTGTATATGGATGTAAAATCATCGAAAAGAACGATGTCAGAGTGCAAAAACCCAATGGGCTCTATGTAGAGGAAGTTTAAAATTTTGCAATTAGATCTCTGAATTTTTAAAAACTATCATTTTGACATTCGAACTTTATTTTTCTTGACAATTGAGTCGAAATTGATTTTAAAAAGGTAATTCCAGCTGGATTAACCTCAACTCTAGTCTCAGATTCGCTTGTCCTTCGCCTCTCGAGACCCGAGAAGGATTTTTCGTATTTCTCTCGATATCTAGATCCGGAAAAGGAGTACTGACATTATATTCTTTCTTAGAAACATAATTAGGTTTAATTTTATTATGATAAATATGATTAGATTAAGGTTTCTTATGAATCTATATATTATTAGTTAATTGAATTTTGAAATATGATAATAAGAACATTAGGTTTTTGAACTTGATAATATTGCCAATTAGGATTTTGAATATGATTAAATAAATACATAGGATAACATGATTAGATTTCTATTTTCAATATGATTTTGTAATTAAAGCAGTTTATTAGCATTATGTGATTGAACTATTTTCTTTCTTTACCGTATGTTTAGTTTTTAGAGTTTATAGTTTTCTTTTTTAGGATTTTTGGCTCAAATCGATTGTTATTTTATTTCTTTCATATCTAATCGATTTTTACCCTCTATGCATGTGAAAATCAGCTATGGGGACACGAGAATTAACTAATAAGTCGAAAAACCTTACCTGAATACCGTAGAGCCTATCGGCTCTATGTCCAATTTCGATTGATTCTACAACTTTTGGTCTCAATTTTTAGCTTTTTGTCAAGTTTTGATGTATTTTGATTAGTTTTGTGTACTCTATTAGATTTTAGGGCTTTTTCTTTGCAATTTTAGTTATAGACTGGATTGTGATAGTTAGGTTTACATTTCTGCTATTTATTTTTGTTTATTTCATGTGACAAATAATAAATAATTGGAATATGGCTGCTTAACTAAAAAAATGGACATTTAGACTTAAAGCTAAAATTGAACCCAACATTAAAACTGTAGTCCAATAGGCTAATCGACATTAATTGGGCTTAAACTCTAAAATTGATGTATACTTAGTGGGCCTTGGCATGCCTCGGTTAGGATTAGGATTTATTAGATTTAAGTTCACACAAAACGAGCCTTATCATAATAAGTAGTCCATTAGGCGTAAAGGTTGAAAATCGAAAGCATAACTTGTAATTGGGCTAGACTGTCACGACCCGATCTGTGGCCCATGACTGGCACTAAGGAATGGGTAGGCGCAAGGCCACCAAATCCCATAGTAAGCCTAACCATTCACTAACTTAATCAAATCTCAATCCAATAGCACTGAACCACAATTAACCTTAACCATCAGGTTCTACATATTTAGAATGTGGACTGCCACCATGAATAGGCAAGACCGAAATTTATATAAAATTACAAAATGATAAATCTGGAATTTCTAATACAGAGATTCTAAAATTTTTAAAAGTCAACATACCAATAAAATCAGTTACATTAAACCTGAAGATAAAGGAATCGGGCTGCTAGATGAAAAGCACTACGGAAAAACTAACCACACCTAAAAAACAGTTAAATTGAGACTGTCAATCTCGGGAGTGAATTAAAACCATATATCTAAAAACAATTACAAACACTTCAATAACACATTTATTTAATTTAAAATAAATATTAAGTCATGCAAAAATATATGTGTCATGCCATGCTTATATAAAATAAATTTTACATACTACGGGGCGGAGTACTTCAGTAGAACCCTAATCTGCATTACTAAATAGTCTCAGCCTTTCGGCTCTCTCGTTCCAACAGGACTGGCGCCTAGAGAGCGAAGCTCGACCAGGATCCTTAAATCCAGTCTGGTCATTTAACTTTCCAACTAAGCCAGCGTCCAGAGAGCAATGCTCGACTAGGGACCTTTACTCCAGCAACTCACTCTACTCAGCCCAGAGAGTTAAACTCGACCAGGGCAAATCCTAAACCATTCTTCTATTACCTGACTCAAAATTCATACCAGTGCGCACGCGGTCCTAATGCAACCCATTATATGGCATGTTCTACTCCCGTCTCATCCCGAGTCAACATGTAATCACAATAGCTATAATGCAGAAAATGAAACATATATAAACAGTAAATAAATAAATAATTAAAATATAATTAATTAATGAGAGCTATTACGTAAAATCTTAGTATGACACACGTGAACAGATATATGACTTTAACTCACAGTTCTGACGACCTCCTAGCTATGCTTCGATGCCTCGGGTAGAATGAGCCAAACTGACGAATTTATCTATTGATGGAACAATTTAATCAGTAACTATAAAACCTTTGGCAATTAACCCTAGGCCTAGACTCCTAGAATTACTGTTAAGAATCTCGACTCGGAAGAATTCTATCAAAAATTCGGCAGAACCTCCCCTAAACACGGACGTCTAACCCCTATAAAATGGGTCCATAATCTATAGAAAACACTTCAAATATTTCAACAATTATTTAACAGGAGTCGGGACACCACACTATATTATTTTTTCCGACTTTGCCACACAACACAAAACATGATAACTGGCAGACGGTCCGACAATTAATTATTTTAACTAATAATATTTTTCTAATGATCAACACACTTCAAATAGACATATAATTTTATCAATGAATTCTAAAATCAACGGCTAAAAAATTACCGAGACGCTTGATAACTCGGTCGACTTGCCTCCAGCCGTCGGAGTCCGATCGACGATCCAAAAGCACCAACGGACTCGATACAACGCGCTGATGATGAATCTAGCTTCCGATCTTCCGATCCAACTCCCGATCATCCGGAGAGATTTACGGACGATCTCGGGCGTCGTCTTTCAAACGGAGTCCGATCACTGCAAAACCGGTGCCATTGGAAAGCTTGAGCTGAGAAGAGTCTGAATATGTCCTACGATCAACCAAAGCTCACCATAACAACGTCGAAAAAGCCTAAAAACTTCAGTTGCCCCCCAATTTCTCTCTCCACTACGAACTTCTAACTCCGGCCACCATTTGCGTCACCACTGCTCCAAAAAGGAAGTCCACACTCAAGTGAATCGATCGCCACCCGACTCGGTGCTGGAAATGCCACGCACGATGTTGACAGCCGATTCCTCTCTCTCTCTTCTTTTTCTTTTGCTACCGACACTGCCACCGCTCGCTGTTGCCTTGCTCGCCAACGCTAACCGCTTCGTCGGCCAGCTCCGCCGCCTCAAACGGCCTGCTATGGATGCTGATCCTTCCTCTTCTTCTTCTTTCCTCCTTCCCGATTTCCCTTCTTCCTCCCTCCTTTCTTCCTTCTTTCTTTTCTTTCCTTTTCCTCTCCATATCAACTTTTGGTCCCTGAACTTTTCTTCTTTACCACGTAGTTCCTCAACTTCTTAAATTACAATAATTTCGTCGTGCAAAAATTCTGATTAATCCTTAAATTTTTCTTTAGTTTTTCAATTAAGCCCCTAACTATTCAATTTGGGTCCAATTAGAATTATTAAAAATATAGAATTACTTATTTACCCTTGCTTTTAAATGTAAAATTATCAAAATGCCCTTGCCGATACATTTAATTACAAAAATACCAACCATACAAATTTTCATTAAAACCCCATATTAATAAAATTATATTTTGTCCTTATTTCAAAATTAATTATCAATTTAATCCTAACTCTTAATTAACTTAATTAATCAATTTGCTAACTATTTTCCAATTAAAAATCAACACCATTCGCTAATTAAAATTCATCATTTCTCAATAAATATTTTTATAAAATATTATTTACTAATTCTTTCATAACTCTCAAATACAAAATTTAATTCATATACTCATACGAGGAGAAAATTTAGTGACCAAAAATATAATTTATTGCCCAAAAAATTTACTTAATTAATTTCTTGAAAATCAAACTAATTAGACATAGAAGAATAACTCTCTTATTTTTATCTAGCATTGGAATTCTATTTTTAAATTATCCTAAATAAATAAATTAGTAATAAAGTAATATTAATTTAAATAAAAAATTATTATTAACTAATACTAATATTATTATTATTAAAAGAAGAAAAAAAATCCAGGTATTACACTCTCTCTCTCTTAAGAAAATTCGTCCTTGATTTTAACAGAAAAAGGGAGGTCACACTAAGACTGAAACTAATGAGAATAGGAACCTTTCATCTCCAACTCGGCTTTCTGAGTACAACCCTCGATAAAAATAATTCAATCACAAGACCTTGACCATTAGCAAACTCAAGAGCAAAGCTGGCTAACTTGAGAATCCACGATCCTGGCTGACTGCTCTTCAGAAGTCAAATCTTCACTTACTTCCATAAACAGAAGTTCCAACACGAGCAAAGGATCGAAAATACACTTCCTCAATAATACGGTCTATGAAATACCGGATTGACCTGCGAGAAAAATTTTGGCGGCAAGTCTAACTTGCATGCCACCTTACCAATCCTGTCGATAATTCCAAGGGTTCTACACAATAAGAGCTAACTCGCCTTTCTTACCAAGCCGCATCACTTCTTGCACATGAGACGCCTTAGGAATACATACTCTCTAATACAAATCTCCATGTGCTCCCACTTTGGGTTCGCATAACTCCTCTACTTCTTGAAAGTTGTCTTCAGCCGCTGGCGAGTAAAAGGAAATCTTCTCTAAAATGAAAGATCTGAACCAACTCGAGTCCTGCCAAAATTTCATTAGCCAAATTTTTTCTTAATGACGTGTCCCTTACATGTACAAAATACCCTTAACATCTACATCACATCATCCATTTAGTTGCGATAACCGATACAAAATCATGCCATCTTGACATAAAAATCCTCCTCAACTAGAAATTAGAGAGTCTCCTCTGTTCCGCTATAGTCCAACATGGAGCCTACTACGCCGCAGATTCATTCTCACGGCAACTCAGTTTGTCATCTAGAGAATCCCAAGTTAATACAATTTACTTTGAAAGATTTACTTATTTATTTACTTTATAATCATAACAGATAAAAATTATTATTATTATCTTGAAAAACACATTTATAAAATCGTAAAATCTCTGGTCATTTTCTTTATATAAAATTCGACAATATTGCGCACCAGGGTGATGATATCCCATATCACTGAGGGTTGCAATGCACGATGTATGATGCATGTCCTAAGAATGAGTTAGCGTGTTCCCAATTAAGTTGAAAAGCCTTACGATGTCGTAGTCGCTAAAGACATTTGGGTGCGAGCTTGAAACCACCGCCCATAAGTACACATGTCAAAATAAAAATCCTATGTTAAAAAAAGAAACATATATAAAAAAAATTTAGGTTTCAGAAATTAATATATACTAGTTGTCTACCCATGCGTTGCACAGCTGTTATCGTTATTTTGGTTATAAAATCAAGTTAATAGATATAATTAAATAAATTTTTTAATTTTTAATATTAATTTATAAAATCTTAAAAAATAATAGCATACTAACTACTTCTAAATGTATTTAATTTTTTTAAGATTTTAAAATTTTATTAATGCAATAATATGAAAATTATTTTGAAAATTATTTATTAATTAATTTTAATATTATATAAATTAATATATCAATATAATTAATATTACTATTTTTTAGAATTAAAATCTTATTATATAATTAAAAATTAATTTATTATTAAAATAATATTAAAAATATAATTTAAGATGTTATTTTCTAGAATTAAAACTATTATTTAATTATAAAATTTATTAGTTGATATAATATTTAAATATAGTTGATATGCTATTTTTTTATTATAGAATTAGTATCATTATCTAACTAGGAAACTATTAATTAGTTGATATAATATTAAAATATAATTAATATATTAATTTTTAGGATAGAGTCAATGTTTAATGAGGAATGTAATTTATGAATCAATAAATTAATAGAAAAAATTATAGAATTACACATAAACTTGAATCCCATATGTCAAAAGTAAGTACATATGTCAAAACAAAATTTTTATTGTCAACAATTAAGCATATGTTAAAAAAAATTTAAATTTCAAAATTTAATATATATATATATGCTTTATTAACAAATTTTTGAATTTGCAGGTATGTAAGAATTTGTTAGTATGGACAATTTGTTAGGGTCAAAATTACATCTATTGTTTCTCAATATAATAATTTTATGAGATTATATTTATATTTTTCTCTATATGTATGTACTCGGTTTTGATATGCTCTGTTAATTAAATATATTAAAATAGTACATATTTTACCTATATGCCACTTGTAGTTAATATTTTTTTTTAAATTATGAACTTTTATGCTTACATATAATTTAAGTTATAATCTCCTTATAGTAATAAAACTAATATAAGCAAATAATATAGTTATAGATAAATTTTACTGTATTATGAATAGTAGAAAAAGACATATTTAAACTTTAAAGTACATCTAAATCAATTTTTATTTTTTATAAGAACAGACAATAGATAACAAAGTAAAAAAAAAATATTATGAAAATGAACATGATATCTTTTTCTTACATTCTATAAATTAATTTCTTTAAAATAAAATTGAAATAAGCCAGATAAAAAATTATACAAATTAGAAAAACTTAGCAGGAAGACAATAGAATTCATAAACAAAATTGTAAAAGTAGAAGATCATGTGCTTATGATTTGTGATAAAGTAAATTGCAAAGGGCTATGGTGGTGATTGTGAACAAATGAATATAAGGAGGAAATGTTGCGGTTGAAAAAAAGAATGATAAAACCATGCTTGATCAATATTCGTATCTTCCTTAATTGAAGTAATAGAGTTTTAGAAGAAAATAAAAAGAATGAGTTTTCTTAAAAAAAAAAAAAAACTAATTTGAAATGCAGTTAAAAAGAAAATTTTAGATAAATTGCAGGTTTTCCCATTACTTATATAAAATGTAAGTTTTATAATTAATGGTTAAGATTTATTATATTAAATTTAATGGTTACAATTATTATGATACCGGTATTATGGGATATTAAATAATGACTCTTATTATTATTATTATTATTATTTTGAAAGAAAAAGTGTGAACAGAAGACGCTTAGAACTGAAGAGTTGGCAAATCGCATGCAAAAGTCAGAATTCCCGCTTTTTGCTTCCTATCACAAGGGCGGTTTTAGAGATCCAACAAACGATGTGTAGAAAGGGTAGAAAATAGATCTGATCTTTAATGTTCTTATTTGACATAGGATAATAAATTAATTAAATATTAATATGTAAAAATTGTATATAATTAGTTCTTTAATATTAGCATATAATTAGTGGGTAAATTTTTATTTAATTTTAGATTCTTATTAAAATGTAATTTTTTGTCAAATGCTATATAGAAAACCCTATTATGCCATAATTTTCTTAAATATATACACTATCAATGTATAGTAAACATAATAAAAAAATCTCTATAAACTAACTAAAAACAAGAATAAATAATTCAGTGGATTCAAGCTGGTCATGGAAGACGAGATTCAGAGCACTGAATCATTAGATTCAAGTTGGTGATGGATTCCCATTCTCTACTTATCCTTTCTTTATTATATATATATATTGCAAATATTTTAGCACCCCCTCCACGTGCACTCGTTGTCCTTCCATCCATGATCACTTTCTCACTCTCACTCATAATTTCCAGCTATCAATCAATTTATACCATACGTGTTTATAATTTGTTTGGATCCTACATGGGTTATTTTTATTATCAAGAAACGAGTCTCTGGGTATAAAAACCATAAAGAAAGAATACAATATTAAACTGAGATCATATCAAAAGATCACGTTACATTTTGCAAGCTTTGGTAGTTCTAAGCGCAGCAAGAATAGGGAGAAAAATGGACAAATATGAATTGGTGAAGGATTTGGGAGCTGGGAATTTTGGGGTGGCAAGGCTTTTGAGGCACAAAGAAACCAAAGAGCTTGTTGCTATGAAATACATCGAGCGAGGTCACAAGGTTCGCTCTCATTTCTCTTTTTCTTCTGGGTTTGTTGCCATTTAATGCAAGCATTCTTGATGTTGTAACAGCTTGAAACTTGGTTCTTTTCTTGTTTAATGAACTGGCCAGAATGAGGGTTGAGTAATTTCTTTTTTGGTTGTTATATGTTTTCTCACAGATTGATGAGAACGTTGCAAGAGAGATCATTAATCACAGATCACTCAGGCACCCTAATATAATTCGATTTAAGGAGGCAAGCACAATGACTTCTTTACACATGATAATGTAATACTGGGTAGTTTGATTAAGTCCTTAATCTTCGAGTTCTATAAAAATTTAAACTTCTCATACTTTACAGGTAGTTTTGACACCCACACATTTGGCCATTGTGATGGAGTATGCAGCTGGTGGAGAACTATTCGATCGAATCTGCAATGCAGGTAGATTCAGTGAAGATGAGGTTAGCTCTAACTCTCTATTTTCTTCTTCTTTCTTTTATTCTAATTCCGATTACCAAGTACCCATTTGTTTGTTGTTTTTGTTTTTAAATTCTTCAGGCTAGATATTTCTTTCAGCAGCTGATCTCTGGTGTGGATTATTGTCACTTCATGGTATATAACCAATTGTAACAACTATCTCTCTCTTTCTCTGATCACAAGAAATTTCTGCTATTATATTACTTATGCTTCTTTTTGGTTACTTCAACAGCAAATCTGTCATAGAGATTTGAAACTGGAAAATACACTGTTAGATGGAAGTCCTGCACCTCGCCTAAAAATATGTGATTTTGGTTACTCTAAGGTTTGAAAATAAAGCACATTATGTATCAATATTTAAGCAATAAGTTTCAAACACATGCTTACATGCTGATATTCATTGTATATTTGTATGGCAAGAATTTAGTTTCATTTTCTTGAAATTTTGATTTCCAATTGGTATATTGAACAGTCATCATTGCTGCATTCAAGGCCGAAATCAACAGTAGGAACTCCAGCATACATAGCACCAGAAGTTCTCTCCCGGAGAGAATATGATGGCAAGGTATTCGTTGTTACTGTTTTTTCCTAATCAATCTCCATTAGTTTAAAGTATACTAAAGTAGCTGATCCTATTTTTTACCATCTATACTGTTAGATTTATAAATCGCAATAGATAGATGAATGACTAGTATATATTAAATTATTTAAAATTAATAAATATATTTTACTTATTTATTGATTTCATGTATGAAATGAAAAAAAAAAAAAAAAACTTCCATGTTTGACTATGTGGATAATATCCATATGCAACTATAACTGAGTAGTGTGAACTGGTATTTTGAACCATTTATTTCTATATGGAGAGTGTCAATTTTTCCACTTTAGAATTTGTCATTTTGTAGAGTTTCTGAACTTCAATGCACATGCTTCACCCACAACCAAACTTCAAAACCTTTAATGCACATGCTGTCAAGTTGGTTTCAGTCTACCCATTATCTTACCAAAAAGAATAGATAATTGCGAAAAAGAAGTCTTGTGCCAGCATTTTTTATCACCAGTTGGTATCCTGTTGACTGTAAGATCCGAATTTGTTCTCTTAAAATACATCGGATGTGTTGCTTTTCTGGACAGCCACATCCATTCATTACCCCTCCTTTAATTCTACAATGTTCTTAATTTGGAAAAGAAATCTTAGAATTTGCTTAAAGTTCATGTGCATCAAGGAGAAATTCTACGTAACGAACATAATTCACCTAAAAATTTCTCGGTGTTCAGTGCGGAAAGTTCACACGTGCTGACCAATAGGCCGCTAACTATATGACTAACCATAATTAATAGTCTAATTATCTTCTCACTTAAACCTGCACTACCAACTTCTATCGAATTCACCCTCATAGATATTCTATTACAGTTTTATTTCTTAAGGAATGATTGTAAGAAAAAAGGAAAAAGAAGAAAATTCTAACCTTAATATTTAGCTTGAATTAGATGAAAATTCTAACATTTCAATTACACACATCCCTTCCTCATATTTTTCTTTCTTTCAAGATACAATGGATGATCTGTAATAAATGCACCATTTTATATGCAAGATCTGCAGCACTGTACACAACATGAAGTTGCAACACATGATTCTGAACTTACAATTATATCTTTTAGCGCAGTTATATCTGTATATATGACCACTGACAAAGCCTAGTTCATATATATTCTGAAGACAGCTTGGTTATCATTAACCTCTGTTTTGGCCAAGCGAGATAAATACATTAGGCTTGATATAGATCTCATGTATCATGTAGTGAGACCTCATTTGGTCTCACCCCCTTTGGCCTGTACTTTTAAGAAGAAAAATGAACTATTTTTCAACTCTGATGCATTGAGTAACCAGGCCTTGATGCTTTCTTGTAAGAAAGAATACGATGAAATGAATTAATGCGGCATTCCTTTTAGTTTGAGAATATTTTTTCTGATTGACCTCACTGAGAATTATGTGGAGGAAAATAGTTCACATATATGATACTTACCAGTACCACTTCTTTTTTATTTCCCTTTGTGTTTAGTTGGCAGATGTATGGTCATGCGGAGTTACACTCTATGTGATGCTGGTGGGAGCTTACCCTTTTGAAGATCAAGATGACCCCAAGAATTTTAGGAAAACAATTCAGGTGAATGTGTTCCCCATATTTATATATAATAGCATTCCTTAGTTTTCCCTCTTTCCAGAATTATTCTCACTATTTCTTTATTTTAATATTCAATCTGCAGAGGATAATGGCTGTCCAGTATAAAATTCCAGACTATGTTCATGTCTCTCAGGACTGCAGACATCTTCTTTCTCGCATTTTTGTTGCAAATCCTTCCAGAGTATGCTTTATTCTGACATTACCACGTTTTGTTCAGCACTACCAAGTCATTTTGTCCATTAACAAATGGGTTTTTCTTTTCACTTTATTTTCTACAGAGGATTACACTTAAAGAGATCAAAAGCCATCCATGGTTCTTAAAGAATTTACCGAAGGAACTGAAGGAGACAGGTCAAGCAAATTATTACCAGATAGATAATCCAAGCTTTTCTGCTCAAAGTGTGGAAGAAATCATGAAAATTGTGTCCGAGGCAAGAAACCGGCCTTCGTCAACTGTAACAGTAAAAGGGTTTGGCTGGGGAGCAGAAGATGAAGAGGAGGAAGTGGATGATGCAGAACTTGAAGAAGATGATGGAGAAGATGAGTATGAGAAGAGAGTCAAGGAGGTCCATGCAAGTGGAGAATACCAAATCAATTAACTGGTGGTAGAGTTCTTTGTTTTTAATTGTAACTCTTTCTTTAAAATGAATTAAAATGAAACTTACTGGAGCTACTCTTTTGTGTATTATAGCAGACAAAAATGGTTGTTATTGCTTATATATTATTGGCTCTGGAATCTGAATGTTTTAGTTTCTAGTATCTAATTGGTTTCTGTAATTTTTCCTCCTATTTACACCTTGGTCTTGAGCCTACAAGAATTGATGACACGTATGGATGGATTGTAAAAGTTTTCTTGTTAACCTGCTACCAGGGACTAAAGGATTCCTAAAACAAGGATTAAAATGTTCTAAAATTCAAACCTTGTCAAATCTTTTTAAGAGAAAAATAAAATAAAGTACCATTTTTGTGTTTCTCAGTTAGCAATGACCAGCTAAATATACTATGATATTGTGAACCAACATTATTTTTTTAATAGTAAATATGGTTATAGCATATTAATCGAAATAAAATTCAATTTTACAGTATGGTTATAGCATTATTAATAGAAATAAAATTTAATTTTATCATTTATTTTGTCACACGAAATCAATTTAATTTTTATTTTTAAATTTATAAATTTTTTAGCTCGAACTTTTATATATTTAGTTCCAACTCTATTTTGAAAAAACAATTAAAAATAAAAAATAATTAAAAATTATAATAATATTAAAAATTATTTTATAATTTTAATATAATTAATATAATTAACTAATAAAATAACTATTTCAATTATTTCAATTTCAAATGATGTTTTTTAACTTAAATAAATTAATTTAATATAAAACACTAATATTTTTTATTTGTTGCTGTATCCATTTCCTCCACCACCTCAAACCCCTTAGATTCAGACACGATACACTTTTTAGTTTTCCAGATGTCAGGACTGTAGGACCATAATCTTTTAAGCTGTAAAGAAAACCGTCTGATTTATTTTTTATTCACGCCTAAGCACGCGAGAGAGATAGGTGACTTTGTCTTTACTGTTCTTAGCTACTCTAAACTGATTTCTCTTTTGACTTAAATTTAGAAAAACAATTTATCATAAAAACATTTTTCATTTTACCGTGAAACGTGGTCGGGTTAATGCAATGTGGGTCTGCCTTTGCTAAAGCTACTTTAAAGATTTGTTTCCATTAATAAGTGAGTTCTTAACCGTTGGATTTAGAAATTAGGGTTTTTTTTTTTTGTAAAAATTGTGATTTACATTTTGGGGATTTGCTTTCTATTATAAAAAATTATTAGAATTGCAAGTACACTTGAATAGCATTATAAGCATCATATTTAAATTTAAAAATCGAGAGATTTTTGAAAAATTTGATGATGAAATTTATTGTTATTTCTGAATCTCATGAAAGTTTGAAAAGTCAAAGTCTCAGTAGGGTCACGTGTTGACCAAGTCAGATGATTTAAGTTTTCTAAGATTTCTCTGAAAATTAATTGAAATGCTTAAAATTGATTGAAATGCTCAAAATTAAATCAAAATAAATTTATTTTTGCACATACCAATCCGTATAGACGATTGGGTATGCACAGCGTTGATCCATTGTGCGTAGTGCAAGTCAGCTATACATGTCAATTTTTTAAGAGAAATATAGATAATTATCATATTTAATTTTTAAAATGATTTTTGATACTATCAAAGTTTTAAGAGTCTTATCTATCGATAAAAACAAATATGATAAGGGTTTATATTCATTTATTTATTTTAAATTATTAATAATTATCCATATTATTTTTATCAGGTTCTTAGGATTTTCTCTCCTGTCTATAGATAGAAAAAGAAACCACTAGACATTGTGGGCTAGCAATTTTTGGTAAGTCTTTTGATAAAAAACTTGAATGTACTAGATTCCTAAACACCTAAACACTTGGGAGGATACTAGCCAATACCCAGTCTTTAAACCAACCTCTCTTTTTGAGATTTGCAAGTCTGCACGATACAGTGAAAACTTGAGGGTTCTCTATCATCAATTATCATCGATTCATTTTCTCTCTATTTCTTTTATTTATTTCAATTTTATACTTTTATCTGCTTAGATCTGTTATCACCTGTTGATTTAGGTGTTATATCTGTTAGTTTGTTACATGCTTCGGATTTAAATCTTAATATGTTAGATTTAGTCTTAATTGCTTTCATGATTAAGAGCCATGATTTTCAAGGTTACGCCTATTAATTTTTCCATGATTATAAATGTTTAGGCTTTATGTTTATAGGTTTGTATGTTCAGGGTAATTTATTAATAATTGAATTTTGCCATGATTAGATCCAATATTCTTTGTATTAACTTGTCCTTTTAAAATATGTTTATCTCTGAAACTATCATTCTAATATGTTCTAGGATAGTTTCTTATTTGCATTTTTCATTTGTTAGTATTTCCTATTTGATTAATCTACCATTCAATAATCAGTATTTTTTAGAGATATATTAATTTTTGTTTTTATTTTTATTCATATGAATGTTAGTTAATTTCTGCATATGATGATAAATGATTGGATTTCAACTCTGTTTCTACTTAGCTAAAATCACAACCTATTTGCCCTCTTATTATATGATCTAATATGTTAGGGTATATGATCTTTTATTATGATTCTTTCATGCTCTATTTTATTTACTTTTAATACTTTGCTAATTATTTTTTGTCTTTTATGGCTATTTGTAGAGCCTAAAATCGCTGAAAACTAGGAAAAGATGGAGAAATAGCCTGAATTGCTGACTCAAAAGCCACAACCGACTGCATATACCCTACAACCTATCGATTGTGCGCATAGCTGATCAGTTGTGCATCCATAGATCGCCCGATTTTGCCGATTTTTGTGCTTTTATGCCGTTTTAGCCCTTTCTTTTTTGCCAATAGCTGTAGGAGAGTTGCAATTTTTATTTCTTTTTCTTTCTTTTTATTTTTATTTTCCTTTATTTTTTGTACTTTATAATAATTAATGAAAAATATGTGATTGATGATTGATAACTACAATGAACTCATATAGACAATAGGCTTGGAATCTGACTTTTGCATGAAATAGCGTAGTCCATTAGGTTATAAAGATGGTAAATTTAAACCAAAATAATAAAATAAAATTAGATTTTAAATGTGATTTACCATGTTAATTAAATACCATGTTAATTAAAATATGATCCATCTAGATTAGGTACTAAAACATGATTTCTGCATGCAAATGGTAGTCCATTAAGTTAAAGGATGGTAAGTTTGGGCTAACTTAATAAAATTGGGCTAGATCTAAGTGAGCCAACCATATGAAATACGAATAGTCCATTATGCTAATGAATGGTAAGGATTGGATTGGACCTAATAAAATTGGGCTAAAACTAGGTGGACCTTTGTCATGTTGTATTACTTACATGTAGTATATATTTTGCTGCATTTATAGGAAATGAATTATAAACTAATAAAATTAAAGGTAAAAATACACAGTTAGGGAAGTTGGTTTTCGAATCCATCTCTGATGTGGCGATACTTCCCTAAGGAATGTAGTTATGCCACAAGTAGAATAAGTGTCTTGGTGATTACCTATGTGGCGACTCCATTCTCTATGCTAGTCTATATGACTAGTTAGCATATTCCCGATTAGGTTGAAGCTTTATAGTATCATGGCTACTATTATACTTGGGTGCATGCTAGAACCCGCCGCCCATAGTGGCTACTCCATTGGGGATAAGAGAAATTGATTCCAGTATATTTCTACCTGTAATTTTATCACTTAATAGTTTATTATTACATCACTACACCATTGTCACAAATTGTGCACCCTAGTCCCTATAGCCCCGACGGTGCCGGCTAGTAATTCTTTGGTTCTACTATCTTGAAATTACGACGCTAGTTAACCATCACTCACAATCGAGTAAATTTCTATTGATGTATGGACCCTTGAGTGGGGAGACGAGCAAAGGAAGTGATATTTATTGTGGGAGCCTTTTTTCTTACCTAAGACTTAGCCCATGATAATAATAGTAGTAAGCTCCACTAGATACCCACTTGCTTGCTACATAATGTATTTTTCTTTATAGAAGTTTAAAGCCTACATTTTAGAGGTCCTCGACCCAGAACATGAAGGCTTTGCTTTTAAAAATTAAAATACCACCGTATTTATTATTGCTTTGAGACAATTAGCATGCACGCCAATTTTTACTATCCCCTACTGATCGTAGAGCCAAGACCAAAAATCCTAAAAAAAAGACACTTGCCATGAACTGTATGTGGGAGAAATAAGGTTGAAAGGAATGATTTTCCTATTTAAACTTATTTTGTTTGCTTGATCTAGAACTTATGCATCATGCATCATGCATCATAGCATACATCATACTAACTCTTTGTTTTTAAGCCATTTAGATTCATCACCTTTGGATTGGAAGAGACAAGGGGGTGTCAAGCTATAAGTGATATCAAAATAATAAATTTTACTAGCAATTAAGACAATACTAGACAAGAGTCCAAGAAGTCCACTACTTTAAGTAGCAATTCAGAGGCTGAAATAAAAGTTGGTCCATAAGTAAGACATTGATACTATCAAGAATGCAATCATAACTGACCTAAGGATTGTGATCTGATAAGAACTCCAATAAGCTTTGTTTGAGACTTTTACTGAAAAAACTACCCGAGAAAAACAACAACTACTGCTGCTGTTCATGATGTGAAAAAGAAGATAACACATAGTGAGCACCTCTGGATTTTAGATGCTGAAAGAAGCTAAGAAAGAGTTTGCTCTTACTATAAAAGTTATTATGGAATCTGAGATTGTGCATAGTATAATTGAAAGACTCGATAAGATGTAGAATATGTTGAAAGATCAAGGTTTAGATTCAACCTATAGTTTGATAAACTGATGCTGATTAGGAAAGATAGTTAACCACTCAAATTTCACATGCTTGAAATGCAAAAGTTCAATAGAATTGGAGATCTAAAGGTATTTGTACTTTTATTGTAGGGGCTAGCTATGAACTAGTACCATGGGTTAGGAAAGTCTGTTAAGTCTTATTAGAAAAATCTTTGTAATGCTTTTATAGAGCAATATGACTATATTGCTCACTTAGAAGTCTCTATAAGGGATTTAGAATTGATAAAGCAAAAGCCTAATGAGTCTTTTTTTTTATTTCTTGACTAGATGCAGAAGAAAAGCAGGGTTAATGAATTATAAGCCTTTTGAAAAGGAACAATTTTGATTCGTAGTTCAAAATATTTTCCCATGTTGGACGAAAAAGCTACAAATGATGAATCCCAAGACTTTTATAAGCTTATATGATAATGGCTTACAAGTAGAGAAAATTGAAAGTGCAAAAGCTGGAGGGAATATGGAAAACTATCAAGCTAGAGAGATTTAAAGCCTACCATCTAAAGATGATGAAGTTTTACAAGATTCAACTATTAAATCATTTTAAGATAATGACATGACTTTGCTTCTAGGATCAATGATATAACTCTAATTTTGCTTATTTCATAATGTTTATCCCAACAGTATTATGCATTACGATGATTATTACATCGTAATGCAAAAATCCAATGCTCACTTAGAAATCTTTATAAGGGATTTGGAATTGACAAAGCAAAAACCTAATAAGTTTCTTTTGATTTCTTGACTAGATGGAGAAGAAAAGTAGGATTAATAAAGAACAAGCTTGCTGAAAAGGATCAAGTTCAAATGGTAGTTTGAAATATTTCCCATGTTAGATGGAAGGCTACAAATAGTAAATCCTAAGACTTATGTAGGCTTATACGGTGATGGCTTACAAGTAGAGAAAATTAAAAATGCTAAAGCTGGAGGGAACATGGGAAACTATCAAGCTAGAGAGATTAAAACCTACTATCTGAAGATGATGAAGCTTCACAAGATTCAACTATTAATTTATTTTAAGATAATGGCATGATTTTACTTCTAGTATCAATGATATAACTTTGATTTTACTTATTTTATAATATTTATCCTAATGGTATTATGCATTACGATAATTATTACATGAGCATATTTGATAGTAATTCTATTCAAATTAGTTTATTTAATCTTGGCAGAAATAATAATTTTAGATACATTTTTATTGCACAAATATAACACTTGAAGAGAGAAAACTTAGGAGAATGAGAAAAATAAGGAAAAAGAAGTAGAAGATAAAAAATAAAAGAGAAAAAGAAAAGAGATAATATACGATACGTAGGATCAAATTCAAGGTAGTGGGATTATTCACCATACTAGAGGCAAACCAAAAAGTCCAAGTTCATCCCTCATCACATGAACAGGAATGACTAAAGCTTATGCTCTAATCCAAAAATATGCAAGACTCATTACATTTGACTACAAAGAGAAATTTAGACAGGTTTGGAAAATTGCATGTAGAAAAAAGATTATACTAGAAGATGTTGAAAGGAGTCCAAATCTCGGAGACAATACGTTCACAAGTCAATATGTACCGTTTTAGATATTATCTTTGAAAAACGAAAAAAAGAAGAAGAAAAGCATGAAAAAAATATGTCCTACTGGTTAAAAAATCTGTACAAACTAGTCAGACAAAATTTAAGGAAATAAAGTGAAAAAAATATTCAACTAAAAAATCTAAAAAGGGCTAGTTGATAACAAGAGTGCTATTATGTAAAATAGAAAATGTCTCGTTTGTGCTCTTTTAAAATGAAAAAAAAAATTGATTAAAATTTTTATTCAATTTGACATAAGTTTTTATTGTTTGTGCACTACTAAAAGGATAACAAAATAAAAAGCAGAATCTAATAAGATGTAATAGTGCTAAAATCATTTTCTAAAATTCATAGGATTCAAGTCTCCATTAGCTGACATCATGAGGGTAAGAGCTTTTTCGACTTAATCCAAGAAATGTTTATGGCATTACTTTAAGATATCATTTTTAGAAATATGAGAATTCATAGTATTCAATTTATAGCATTTAAAGCTCTCACATCATTTTTTTCTAGAATCATGTTTATGGCAATACTTTTAGATATCATTTTACTTAAGTTCTCTATCTTTTATGCCATAAAAATCATATATTATTAAAATACGATGTGAGAGCTTTAAATCGATATATAGAATATAATTTTTGGAGTTCTATATTAAAAGAAATCAATATGTAAAATTGGATATTTGAAATTTAAATTCTAGAATTTTTTTTATTTCATGATCAACATGGTAGTTTTGGCATATTTTTTATCTATATTTATTACTCTTTTAGACTTAATAATTGACATGCATCTAAAGTATGGAATGAGATCTTTAATTTGATATAGAGAACACTCAAAACTGATTTATGTAGAAAAAGTTATGAATTCTTGAATTAGGAATATTGAAAGTTAAATTCTAGAAATCTCTTTCTGATTCTAGAGTTCTTGAGGTTGAAGATGAAGGAACTCCCATTCTCTTCATCTCTGTGGTTTTCTCAAACGTGTATTTTTAAGCTCCAAAATTCAAAACAATTTGTACTATTGAACTCAAATATGGGAGAGTAGAAAAAAAGTTTTGGAGCCTAAGACACACGGCAGGGCAACGCGTGTATCTTATGTGCCACTCAGTATGCATGTGCTGCTGACTGCCTGTGGTCAGCAACTTTTTCCTTCCCCACTCTCAATTGGTGGTGCATTGGGGCGCGTGCGATGTCTCCAAGAGGTGGCTTTTGACAACGCCACCTCCATTGGACTCCATATTAATTACTGTTATTTTTTATAAATTAAAATTACTTTTTTCAGATATTAAAATTTTTATTTTTGTTTTTATTTCATATAGAGAATGAAAAATTAAAATAAATTTATTTTGATGAAAACAAAATCTGAAAAAATATGAAATATATTTTAATTATTATATCTGAGGGTCTTGAGATCCAGTGAGAGAAAATAATTATTCTACCTATATTTCTCAATTTTTCTTTGATAGTAAGTGATTAAAATGCAATTTTAATTGATTTTACTTATAAAATTAATTAAATTTGTTTGTATATATGTATTGAAAAATTAAAACTTTTATATTTATTATTCAGAACATCGTTGATAATCGCATGATATCTTTATTTGTGTATTAAGCTCTAATTTTGCCTAAAATTATGTATATTCTTGTCTTTGAGATTGTCTCTCATTAACGACCTTTTTTCATTTGATCTTTTCTTAAATATGTTTAAGGAATTATATCTCATTTGAAGAGAATATAATAGCTCAGAGACTATAGGAACAAAAAAATGAATAGATATATCCCTAGTGAGAAATGTTTAAGAACCACTCCTATAACGATAAGGACTCGAGCTGCAAGAGAAAGGCTTGGAAGATTGAAAGAGAATTTCGACGCGTATAGAATAATCATAATATTGTTGGACATGTTAGAGTTATCAATGACATGCTTCAAGATATAACTCACAAGGGTCATGTGTGAAGTAGTGATGAAAAGTTTCATGCTTTACATGTCACCTTGTCGAACCACCTTAAAGAAAAAATTAAAAGTTTTTATTTAAGTAAAGTGGATGAAGATTTTTGGACCAAATCAAATGACCAAAGGCATTTGATGAATGGAAAAACTAAAATCTTAGAGACTTTAGTTTACCCGAATCTGGATGAGTACACTTGAAAGAATTTGAATAAATCAACTACTTTAGCATCTAGTCCCGGTGCAGACTACTAGATCTCATGTTCCTAACTTCTGTTGGCTTAAAACTATGATCCCCACTATTATGGATAGGGAGAAAGTGGAAGAGTCTCCTAGAGAGATCTTATTCAAATATACTCAAGATCCATTAGTTCATTTCTTTATTGTTTAAATAGTTATTACATTTTTTTGTTGGATTTTTTAACATTGAAAATATTTTGAAGGTTGATCAATATTTTTTTTTTATATATGGGCATTTAAAGGATTGGTAGAATTATTTTAATAAATTTTCATCTAGAATAATAAAAGGCCAAATTTAAAATCAAAGTTAAAGAAAATTTTTATTTGAATTTTAAAGATGATTAGGAACTTAATAAATTTTTTATTCTAATTCATTTGAGAAATTTTCAATAACTAAAATTTTAAATTATGACCGAGTGATGTGTATATTGACATAATAAATTGATTTTGCATTTAAAATGTCTTTTTGTAGTTTTTGTGACTAACATGGCTTTAAAGAATATCATAGCTGAACTTAACAGGGGTAAAAAACTGAATGGTGATAATTATAACATCTAGCATCTGATAATACATTATGTCTTTAAGGAGCAAGAGATTGTGGAGGCCATCAATAATCTATGGATGAGCCTAAAACTGATGAGAAAAATGTTAACCAAGCGAAGCATAAGCACGACATGGCTGCTTACATCTCATGGAAGAAAAAGGGTTCCATCACAATCCTAATCAGTTCCATGAATGATGATCTCGTGTATGAGTATCAGCAGTATCCAATTGCTCATTCCATGTGGGTCGATCTGCGAGAGAAGTTTGGAGGGACAACTATCTCCAAACTTAGGCAGTTGACCATCAAGTTTGACACTTTCAAGAAGGTCTCAACAAATCAATGAAACAACATTTGAGAGACATGTCGAACATGATAATGGAGTTGAAATCAATTGGACATGTCCTCATTGATGAGCAGCAAGTTCAAGTTGTTATCCGGTCTCTACTTAATAATTAGGAGCACATGAAGGTGAATATAATCCATAATGAGAGCATCAAGACCTTTGTTAACATTGCATGCCACTTGGAGCTTGAGGATAAGTGCCTTGAGGCTGCTAAAACTAGTGCTCAAGCTTATGTAGTTGAAAGCTCCAAGCAAGCTTCTAGGCACAAGCACAAGAAGTTTAGAAAAAACTAGAAAGTTAAGGGCAAGAAGCATGAGGTTGGTCTAGGACCAAAGAAAGGAAACAAGTAGCACAAGTGCAAAAGAGGAAAGTATGGTGGAAAATGGATAAGAAAAAAATGACCTGCTACAATTGTGGCAAGCTGGGTCATTGTGCTCGTGAGTGCACTGAGCCTCAAAGGGTAATGTCTTATCTCAATTTCTAATATAAGTGTATTTTTTCTAAATTTTTTATTTCTAGTATTATCTTGCTCATTGAATCCCATCTAATATGAATTGTAGACTCAAGAGCCACGGACCATGTAGCTAGAGACAGAAATGCATTTATGAAATTTTGTTGAATTCTAAGAGTAATAAAATAGATATGTGTAGGCAACAACACAAGAGTCGAAGTAAAGGGAATTGGCACCTGCAAATTAGATTTGCGAGAGGGTCGAATCCTATACCTACATTATGTCCTTTATTGTAATACCTAAAATTTTTATTTTTAATAATAATAATAATAATAATAATAATAATAATAATAGCTAATAAGGATTGTGATGATGATAATAATAAAACTAGAAGTTTTAAAATTTAATATATATGATTAGAGTAAAGAATTTTTATTTTAAATGAAATGATTTATAAGAGACCATTATTAAGAACCTTATTATCAATTTAAGTGCAAGATAAACATAAAAAGGATCTATTCAACTATATTTAACTAGTTTGAAGGCAATTAATTAATTAAGTGACTTATATTAAGAATGAATTACATTCTTTTAGATGTCACACTCTATAATTTTTCTAATATGAAAATATGAATTAAATATTATGTTTGGAAGCTATTAAAAATATTTTTATAAAAGAATTTATTCGGGAAATGGCAAATTTTAATTAGCAAATGGTATTGAGTTAAATTGAAAGATAGTCAACAAATTGATTAATTAAGTTAATTTTATTTTAGGATTAAATTAAAATTTATATTTTAGGAGGAGGCTAAAAGTAGAATTAAATTAAAATTGGGGCTTTAGTGAAAAATATATTGGTTGGTATTTTTGTAAATAAGTAGTGTCATTAGGGCATTATGGTAATATCAAATATAAAAGGAAGGATAAATAAGTAACTCTCTATTTATAATAATTTTAATTTGGCCCAAAATAAGTAGCTAGGGGCTTAATTGAAATACTAAAGAAAAGCTATAGGGTTAAACAAGAATTTGTAGGGGGGAAATAGCTACTAACTAAAGAATGTAGGGACTAAATACCGATATGAAAATAAGAAAGAAGAAAGGAAAAAACGAAGAAAAAGAAGAAGGGGAAGAAGCTCGGGGCTGCCATCAATGGTAGAAGAGGGAAGAAGAGGTCTGGGGTGCGGTGGCAATGGTTGGTGGAAGAGCAGACGCCGGCGAGTACAGTGGCAACGACGGCGGCAGCTCTAACGACGACAGATGATGGAAAAATAAAAAGACAGCAGCTTCTTCGACGTCATTCATGGCGTTTCTCATGACCAATGGCAGCGGTTTCGGTATTAAAATGATCGGTGACTTGAAGGCTTTCTAATGGAGGCAGCAGTATCAACAATGGTGGCCACAGAAGAGAGTTTCGACGAAGGAGAGGCAGCTGGATTATTAGACTTTTTCGGCCATCTCCGGCGAGATATGGCTAATCGAAGTTCATGGATGAACTCCCCTGGTCACAAGCTTTCCAATGACACTAATTTTGTAGCGATTAGACTCCATTTAAAAATCAACGGTCGAAACTGTTCGTGACTTTTACGCATGATCGAGGACTAGATTGGAGAATCAGGTGCTAGAATCATCGTTTTCGCGTTGTCTCGAGTCCGTAGGCGCACTCGGATAGTCGATCGGACTCCAGCAGCTGAAGGCGAGTCGACCAATTTATCGAGCGTCTCGGTAATTCTTTAGCTTGTTGATTTTAGAAAATTGTTAATTAAGAATTTATATTGGTTAATTATTGGAGAAAAATAATTTAAGGTATATGTGTAAGTGCCTTTGAAAATTAAAATTTTGTGTTATCGAAATTGAGCAATATGATAATTTTATATAAGACCTTTTATATAGTTGCGTTGTGTTGCGGAGTCGAGAAGAATAATACAGTTTTGGTAGCCCAACTCCTGGCAAGTGATTGATGAATATTAGAAGTGTTTCTGACAGGTTCTGGACCCGTTATACGGGGGGTAAACGTCCGTATTTTAGGAGAGGTTCTACCGAATTTTCGTTAGAACTTTTTCGAGTCGAAATTCTTAGACAATCAATTCTAGGAGTCTAGGTCTATGGTTATTTATTAAATATTTTATTTTATTGATTAATTGTTACTGTGAATAGATAATCCATCATTTCAGGCCGCTCCACCCAAGGCTTAGGAGCAGAGCAAGAAGGTCATCAGAACTATGAGTTAAAGTCATATATCTGCCATACATGTGTCATGCGACAATTCTATATAGCAATTCCGATTAACTGATTGAAAGATTTAAATTATTTATTTATTTACTATTCATCTAAGTAACTGTTTATTAGAGTTAATTATCTATTTACCATTCATATATTATTTTCCACATGATTGATATATTGATTGCATATTGACTCGGGATGAGACAGCAATAGAACATGCGTTATAAATTTGAGACAGGTAGTAAAAGAATATTTTAAGACTTGCCCTGGTCGAGTTCAACTCTCTGGGCTGTGAAGAGTTTGATTGCAGAGTAAAGGTTCCTGGTCGAGCATTGCTCTCTAGGTGCCGGCTTTATTGGAATTTAAGTGACCAGACTGGATTTAAGGACCCTAGTCGAGCTCCGCTCTCTAGGCGTTAGTCCTTTTGGAGTGAGAGAGCCGAAAGGCTGTTAGCGTTGGGGTTAGGGTTCTGCTAAAGTACATGTCCCATAACATGTAAAATATATTTTACTGAATCATGGCATGACACGTGTTTTGATATGGCCTAATATTTTATTTTGATTAAACAAATATTTTATTAAGGTGGTTGTATTTATTTTTGGATTATATGATTTTAACTCACTCTCGAGACTGAAAGTCTCAAATTTAATTATTTTTCAGGTGTTTGTTATTTTCCCGTAGTTCTTTTCCTTTAGCAGCCCAACTTCCTTCATCTTCGGGTTTAATGTAACTGATTTTATTGGTATCTTTGATTTTTAGAATTCTAAATTCTCCACAGTAGTAATTTCAAAACTTATTATTTTATTTTAGCATGTTAAACCAGGTATTACCTATTTATGCTGGCAGACTGAATTAAATATGTAGTTTTGAGTGGTTGAAAGTTAGTTATAAAATAGTGTTATAATGGATAGAATATACTTTGATTGAGTTAGTGAATGGTCAGGCTTGCTACGGGTTTCGGTGGCCTTACACCTACCCATTCCCTAGCACTAGTCACGGTCCCACTGATCGGGTCGTGATATTTATGTTCTCGACGTTCGATGAAATTTGATCTTGGTGATTGCCCTTGTAAAATTAGGGAACAATATGTTTTTCGAAGACAATTACATTAGGATTTCTTTCAGTACAATTTACTATAATTGTGGATTTATCATGGATGGTTTTATGGCTTTAAACATTACATATTATAATAGTATCAATGTTTATTTTCTTTATTCACCGAATCTAGTAATCATGATATAAATGCTTATTTATGGCATGCTAGATTAAGACATATTAGGCAAAATAGAATGAATAGACTAGCCCGTGATAGTCTATTAGGATCAAATGCAAAATTTGCATTACCCACTTATGAGTTTCGCATACAAGGAAAGGCCACCAGAAAACCATTTAGAAAAGGCACTCGAGCTAATTTTCCTGTACAACTTATACACTCATACATTTGTGCAACAATGAGTGGTAAAGTAAGGGATGGAGCCTTATACTTTGTCACTTTTGTAGATGACTCCACTCGATATGGTCATGTTTATTTGATCTCCCATAAGTCTGAAGCATTAGATTGCTTTTTAAATGAGCTTGAGAATCAAGTAAATAAGAAAGTGAAAGCTTTAAGGACCGATTGAGGAAGAGAGTATCTATATAACTAATTCAAGGAATTGTGTCATGAAAAGGTATTATAAAGCAATTAACAACCCCAAGAACTCCACAACAAAATGGTGTTGCCGAGCGAAGGAACAGAACCTTGCTAGAAATGGTTAGGTTCATGATGGCTCAAGCTAATCTTCTAGTACAGTATTGGGGCGATGCTTTATTTACAACACCTATGTACTTAACCGTGTACCTTCAAAATCAATCTCCTCAACACATTATGAGTTACGGACAAATAGAAACCCTAATTTGAATGAGTTACATCCTTGGGAACCCGTAGCATACATTCTCGACTTCTCTTATAAATTTGGTAAATTAGGACAAAAAGGAAAGAAATTAATCTTTATAAGATACTCCGAAAACTCAAAAGGTTATGTATTTATTGGCGAGGATTATGATGGAAGATTTACATAAATTGCGTCTCGAGATGTCACTTTTCTTAAGGAAAATTTTCCTAAAATGAAAGATGTGGATAAGGACTATCATTTATATAAGATGGAATAATAAGGAAAAGCTAGTAAATTCAACAAGGAATTATCACTCAACAAAAGAAACCTAGCTATATTCTTGACAGTGAGAGAATTTGAAATGAGCGCACGAATATAATTCCCTTACACTTAAGGGGAGCCAGCTTGAATCTCGTTCAATCCATAAACACGTGCAATCCCATCTGTGTGCCAGAACTACTTCACCCATCTCAATTGAGTGGGAGAGTTAAGGTTGAGTCTGAGCTAATTTCGACTGGTGGAGGCAATAACCCTCAATTATGAAGGAGTACACGTTCTAAAACCTTAAAACAAGGCCTACATTGTTACTCCTCATGATGATGAAGCACCTAGAACGTTCAATAAGCACTTGATGTCTTGTAAAAGATAATTGAAAAGTTACATTGGAAGAAGAAATGGAATCTATAAGAGTCAATCAAGTTTGGAACTTAGTTGACTTAGCGCCGGGATGTAAAGCCATTGGAGGCAAATGGATTCTTAAGATAAAATGTAAGGTGGATGGTTCTATTGATAGATGCAAAGCTTGTCTAGTGGCAAAATGATATACCCTACAAAAAGGTATAGACTAAGAGGAAACTTATTCACTAGTTGTCAAATTTTTCTCAATTCGCTTAATTTTAGCTATTGTTGCACATTTAGATTTAGAATCGCATCAAATGAATATAAAAACAACTTTCTTAATAGAGAGCTAGATGAAGAAACCTACATGGCACAATCTGTAGGTTTTGTTGTTAAAGACCAAGATTTCAAGTTTTGCAAGCTCCAAAGATTAATATATGGCCTAAAATAGTCATTCATGCAGTGGTATCTTAGATTTCATAAAGCTATTTTGACTCATGACTTAAAGATGATTGATGAGGACCACTGTGTTTATGTCAAGAGATCAATGACAGATTTGCAATCTTATCTTTCTATGTTGATGATATTTTAATAGTTGGAAATGACAAGAAGTATGTGATGGATATCAAAAGGTGGTTATCCGTACTTTGGACATTAAAGACATGGATGAGGCTGACTATATTGGGAGTTAAAACTAAAAGAAATCATTTAAAAGAACTTTTGCTCTATCACAAGAGAATTATATCCAAAAGATTCTAGAACATTTACATATAAATAGTTGCAAGCCTATGGATACTCTTATATCAAAAGGTAAGGTTTTGAGTCTTAATATGTGTCCTAAAATTCCAAAGAACAAAAGAAAATGTCCATTGTACTATATTATAGTGATATAGGAAGTCTTATGCATGCCATGATATGCATTCACCCGGATATATGTTTCGCTGTTGGGCTAGTTAGTCGGTATCAATCAAATCCCGGTCGAGAGCATTGAAAAGCTATAAAAAGGATATTGAGATATCTCAAAGGCACTATGGATTATTGTCTGTGTTATCAAGGGTTAGAATTGCGTCTAATTAGGTATTCTAGCACTTGATTGGGGAGGAGACCTTGATCAAATCAACCTTTGGTTATGCTTTCTTACTAAACAAAGGCGCTATTTCTTGGAGTAGTAAGAAATAGACTAGCATAGCCTTGTCGACTATGGAAGTTGAATTTATTGCATGTTCAATTGTGATGCAAAAAGTAGTTTGGTTTAGAAGATTCTTTAGAAATTTAGATTTTCAAAATGATTCTAATAGAGCCATTATAGTCTATTATATCAATCAAGTAGCAATTGCTTTCACAAAAGACCCAAAATACCATAGTAGAATTAAACATATTGATACCAAGTATAACTACGTTAGGGACATTGTTGCTAAATAAAAAGTAGCAGTACAATATATTTTTATGCACCAAATGGTGGTTGATCCCCTTACTAAGCCATTAGTAAGAGATATATGATATGCATAGTTTTACACATATTTGCTTGCGTATTATTGCGTATTTTCTTAGCAATTATTGTGCTTTTATTCCAAGATCACATGTGTTTTGTGTTCTTTTGCATTTCAGGAGAATTTACAGGACCATCATCAGTATTTGAGCAATTATAGATCAATACATGCGAAAATGGATGGGAATTCATCAAGATCGGACAAGAGCTCGCAGTGCATACATTGAGCACGGCCTAGGTCAAGGCCATGCTGATCAGCACGGCCTGGACTCTGGCTGTGACCAACCATGAGCTTTTGGTCTTTAAAACATAGCATTTTAGGCACGGTTTTCGTAGCCACCGCGGCCTCCAGCATAGCCCGTGGTGGCTCAGCACCGGCGGGGGCATGACCATGAAGAAACCCTAATTGGTGAGATCCGAATGTTCAGCACGGCCTGGACTTCAGCCATGCTGACTAGCACGGTCTTAACCACGGCTGTGCTAAGACAAATATATAAGAAAAACTATTTTTTGGGTTAGTGATGTGCGTAAAATACACACATCTAAATGGGGTTTTTAAGATTGATTTTATGGACATTTGGATGTGAATTGGTCTCAGCACTCACCTTATACATATGTTTGTGTGCATTAGGTCCAAAAGAGGTCAAAGGATGAAAAAGGAAAGAATTGGAGCATAATTGGACGTCAAAGCTGCCGAAACGAGCTAAGTACGAGCATGAGGAAGCTGAACATGGCCGTGTTGATCTCAACACTGGCCGTGTTCTAAACACGGTCACAAACATGGGCCGTGTTACCAACACGGGGACAAACACAGCCGTGTTAGACATCAAAGAAAGAAGTAGATTCTAGGGAGCACGACCACAGAGATTAACACGGTCAGGAACACCATCCCGTGTTTAGAACACGGCCAGGAACACCGCCGTGTTGGAGGCGACAGGGGGTATTAATTAAAAGAACGAAAAGAAGAGAAGAAGGGGAGGCTAGGGTTAGAACGTCCCAAACCCTAATTTTTCTTTCTCTAAGGGTTTTCTGAGCTGAAACCAAGGGAAAAGGAGACTTGGATCAAGGTTTCAATCAGATTTCCTTGAAGGATCGAAGATTAGGCTAGGTTCGTTGATTGATTTTTAAATCGAGCAAGAGGAACAAGAATCGATTCAATTGGAGCAAAAGGATTTGGGGCTGTTTACTCTCATCCAAGGGTGTAATCGGGTTTTCTCTACCTTTGCTTATTGTTGTAATTGAATTCTTGTATATTTTGAGAATGAACATAATTAGCTAGATTGATTTAATCCATTGGGATTTCTTTACTATGTTGTCTTGATATTATATTGTTGGATTGTTCGAGTTGGTTTTGTATTCTTCTTGTTTTCAGTATTAATAAAATAATGCATTATTCATGAGACGTTGTGAATTGTGATGTTTAGATTGCTTTATGAGATTGAGAAATCCGTTTGGCAATTGGAATTTTGAATAGCAAGAACTGGTTAATAATCGCTTAGAGATAAGGATAATTAACTAGCCGGATTAAGAATTAACAAAGCTTAATAGAGGCAGATTAAAGCTTAATCCTAATTTAAGAATCAATCGTTAGGAAGAGATTCCAACTTTAGGTTATTAGGTTTATGAATTCGGTTATCTCGAGAGAGAAACCGAATTGATTAAGAATAAATCCACGGGTAGCATAATTAGACTCACTGATCCTTTATCTTTTGTTCGGATGCCAACTAGTTTAGATTCCCTTTGGGTTTTTCTTCTTGTCTTGATTATTTCGTTTATCAATCACTCTTGCATATCCCTTAGGACTTAGCTTGTAGTTAATAGTTAGTTTAGAATTTATTCATCATCCATTTTAGGTTAATATAACAAAGAACAAAGGAGTAACTCTGGGCTTTCGCTTTCCCGAGGAATACGACCTTGATACTCGCCATTAGTGCTAGACTGCATCGATAGGTACACTGCCTTAGATTGTAGCTAACACGAGTAGCACCCATCAAGTTTTTGGCGCCGTTGCCGGGGAACTATATGAAAACTAGAGTGAAATTTGCTATTTGTTAATTTAGCCATTTTTTTTCTTTCTTATTATTTAATGATTTTTTTGTTTATTTATTTTATTTTATTTGTACATATTTATTTAGTTTAAGTTTATGATTCAGATAGTGAATGATAAGGAGGTTCAATGCTAAACTCAAACTCTTTGTGTGACGCATTGGAAAATGAGAATAGGAACCAAGAGAGTGCTAAAAATTGGGATACCCGTGCATCTTTAGAAGCTCGGGTGGAATCGTTACTATGATACCGATCAACTCTCCACTCCTATCCTTTCATCTCAAGTTTTTATGAATTTTGTTGTGGTTTACATTTGAGTAATGATTGTCCATTGTGCACCGATTTTACTCCTTATTCTTATAGCGTGAGCAGGTAAATTATACGGGCAATTGGCCAAGTGACTCATATGGAAGCACCTATAATCAAGAGTGGAGTACTCATTCACCCTATGGATGGAGCTTAGATGGCCAAGAACCACTAGAATTCGGCAACTACATCGGCCCTAATGTTGCACCTTCGACTCAAGATGAAGAGTTAGTGTCGGAGGAGAGCCGATGATGAGGTTCATAACAAGTCTTGAGGAAAGATTCCAACAAGCGGAGAGGATACTTGAAGATCAACAAGCCTCGATTAACAACATAGAGCATCAAGTAGGCTTAATCTTCAAGTTACTAGGCCGAAGAGCAATCGAGAACTCTATCAAATGCCACTCTTGAATCAGGAACATTTGGTAGCGTCACTTTATGCGTTCGGTGAGCATTTTCCTGGTTTATCTATTATGTTTGACGATGATGCTTATGTGCGGGAAGATTTCTTGAACATGGAGATGGAACCCGAGGAAAGGAAGAGGCGAACATAATTCCTCCGAAAGACTATCAGCGGGAATGTCGGTTGATGATCTTTGAGTTGCGATTAGAGGAATTGTTGGTAGATTTTCCACAAGTCCCTTCGATGATGGAAGATGAGCACGAGTTGTCCAATGAAGAAGTCTTGGAGGAGCTCGAGTTTCTCCTAGCAAGTGAACCAAGCCAAGGACTGAAGAAAACCATCGACACTCCTGAAGAGATTGCCCAACCGTCGATCCTTTCAATTGTTGAAACTCTAGCTTTCAAATTGGAAGAGCCCCTAGAGCATCATGACTACGTGCAAATATATGAGGAGCGAGTTTTGCCCATCATACTGGCAGCTTGCTTGACTGTCGGGAAGAGGAAGTTGACGATTATCCCTCTAAGCGGATATTTGAAGCCATTTGCTTGGAAGAAGGATGGATGGTCGCCAATCCCCACAGTTTGCTTTTCACCATGAGTCCAGCTAAGAAGACTCATCACATAAAAAATAAGCGCTTTTGGGAGGCACCCCAAATTCTATTTTTCAATTTGAATACTTTACCCTTGCATTGTGAACTTAGTTGATTAGGTTTTATAGTTGGTTTTTATTAAGTTTTATTATGTTGAGTGTATGAGTTGAGGATTTATTGGTTTTGCAGGTGAGAAAGAGTGAGAAAGTGCTGAGAATCGCAACTTTTGCATTATCCGGAGATCAACACGTGTTACGATTGAAGAAAATCAAACTAAGATGAACACGTTCACGGGGAAGCTAACACGGGAATTTATGCCCTGCCGTGTCCTGACCGTTCGTGTCAAGGCCGTGTCCGTAACACGGGCGTGTTCTGAGAAGTGGTAAGTCAGCAAGTTTTTATTCGCTTAACACGGCCCGATATCCATACCGTGTTCATGAACACGGCCCATGTTTTCTAACACGGGCGTGTTCCGCACACTTGCCTATATATATACCACTTCATTCAAAAAAAATTTTGCTCTCCCCCATCTCTTACTCTCTCACATCTTATTTCTCATTTCGAAGGCTTTGGATATTGCGTTTGTTAAGTAAGTACCCTCCAACTTCATTTTTCATTATTTTATTTTGATATTAGTTCGAATTTATATTTTCTTTGTGTTTCAATTTTTTTTATTTATTTATTTATTTTTTGTTTATTTCCTTATTTTATTATTTGGTGTATGCATTTACATTCATATTTGTGCTTAATTTTCTTTTATTTTCTTTAATATAGTTTATATACTTAACTTGCTCATATTTTCCGTTTTTCTTTTCTACCATTATTTATAATTGTGATTAATTCCTTATTTTTCTCTTTATTATTATTGTCGGTCGCTAAACAATAGGCTCTGTTATAGATAGTCGACTCTGTTTGTATCTATTTTATATTAGCATGTCGATTTGCCTTGTGATGGATTATAGTGAAGTAAACTCTATATGGATGAATTGCAAATTTAATTGGTTAGCATTAGTTGGCAGTGTTGTGGATTAAATTTTCTTTGCAGGACATTGAGCAGTTTAATTTTATCGAGTTAAATCGTTTGGTTTGTTCATTTTATGCCGTTATGCTGCCAGAATTTTGTTGATCCTTATTACTAAAAGTTTCCTTTTCAGGTACCATGTCCACTAGACGAGGATCATGAGTTTACAAGAGGAGGCGGACCGATGGTTCCTCTTCCTCTCGATCGTCAGGCCGCACCGACTAGTTCGGGGCCAAATTAGACCACCGTAGCCATCGATTCCTACTTTTCCAAGGGCAGCCCACCTTTGAGCGGAGATATCAATCGATGAGGCACAAAGATTTGGGAAAGGCGTAGGATAGGTAGCGATATCTTGAGACGCCCCCATTTCAACATTTCTTTGACATTGTTGAACCAACATATAGGGAGTTGGTATGGAGTTTGCCGACACTTTCTTTCTGCAAAGCCAGTTCGCGGGACTTCCAACAACCGGATGCAATCAGTTTCGGACTAGCAAGGCGGACTTTCACGATGAGTGTCAGTGATTTGGGGTACACTTAGGCTTGTGGTGAGGAGGATGCGACTGGAGAGGTTTATAGTCAGCTGTATACACACGCTGGTGTGTCATATCCATGCAGATGTGGTGAGATTTCGATGACAGGAGATTCTGATGCCAGCCGAGGGTCAAGGCGTCTAACTTGCTTGAGTATTGCGGTACTTGCATGCATTCTTGGCTAGGACCATCACCTGTGGCGGGGGAGATAGTGGTGGTGTAGTTACCCGGCCAGACTGTTTATACTTTGTACATGCACCAGTCTGTCGACATGGGGTACTTATTGGCCGATGACGGTCGGTGCCTTCGCAACAACTCAAAGAAGGTATTTTGTTTTGGGACTTACATTACTCGGTAGGCTAGGAGCTTAGGAGTTTTGGAGGAAGCGATACCACATTTGACAGTGGGGGTGATGGAGATGTTGGGACTTCCCCGGATGGTTAGTATGGGGATGGTGACTTGTAGGCGGTCCGCTAGGACCGAGTATAGGACCGAGGAATGCTCTCTTGGCGGTAGCTCGAGAGAGGGCGACACCCACGAGCCCATGGTACACGGGATGTCCCACCTTCTTCCGATATTCAGTCTTCCTCGGACCGTCTACTTGACTCCTTCGGGTCTTCTTGATTGTTTTAGGAGTCTCCCAATTGAGTTTAGAGAGCTACAACTTAGAGTGCAGTTGGCGAGGAGCGTGATTTCATTCGACAAGAGGCTTTTCAACAAGACCTTTTACATCGGGGCCGAGTTTCAAAGCCGGATGATGGCTCGGTTTGAGAGGGCTATGCTTGAGGCCCCGATTGGCAGGAGGTAGGTTAGAGGCCTCTATGGCCAATGACATGTTCGATGATATTTTGCTACAGACTTTGCACTGTCCACAGGCCGGGTTCAGAGCGAGCCATTTTGACATCCCTCTGCCGGATGATCTAGCCCTCCCTCTCCGGTGAGCACCTTTCAACACGGCCTGACGAGCCTCCTATTGACGCCGCTCTGCCGATCCACCAGCTCCGCATGTGACACTACTTCCGATCCTCGGAGAGCGTACTCCTCCACCACAGACCCGCTGATATACATTGATGCACCTCTTTTCACTCGGAGCCATAATCAGGCGTATTAGTTTCTTTTTCCTTTTCATTTCATATATTTTGTACACTGAGGACAGTGTGTCCTTCAAGTGTGGGGTGGTGATATCAATATATACTTACTTTCATGTTCTATTATTTTGTATATGAAATTTAGAACCTTTTCTAGTGTATATATCACATTTCATTTATTCCATCTCAGTTATTTGTTTATTCTTTGTGCAATTTTTTTGTAAAATTTTAAAAAAATTTCACTTTGTTTCGATGCTCTTACTGTTGACTTGCTTTTGAAATCCTGTTTATGTCCATGTGATCGGGTAAAACCGATAGTGTTGAGTCTTGCAGAAGAATGTAAGATAATTAGTTTGAGTTCTGCATTAAGTTGCTTTGGTCTATTTAATTCTGTTTTGATGATTTTTATTTGGAACCTACTCAAAAAGCACACTTGTGAGAAATTGAGCCAAATTGTAAGCATACACTTTATATGCTTTTATTTATTTCTTGTTGAAAGTGCCAAGCACTATCTTTACTTTTAGAACTTGCTCGGTAATGCTTATGAGGGCCACAAGGAGAGTTTAACACTTTGATATGATAGAGGCACTTAGGTTTTTCATTCTAGCCAAATAGCCTTCATTCGTTTATTGATTCTATAGATAACCCCCTCTTTCACCATTTTCTATCATATTTCATTGCCACTTAGTTTTATTCTGCTTTGGGTTATGATTTTGCACATGAGTTGTTTTTATTAGGAATTTTTGTCTTGGGAATAGCTTTGGAATCTTGTAGCAGCTTACTTCAATCCAAAAAGAAATTCACTCTATTATGTGAATGTTCTTCCCTTATGAAAAAAAAAAGAAAAAAAAATATAGAAATAGAAGAATAAGAGGGAAAGGTGATGAAAAGAAAGAAAGTAAGTGAGCCAAACATTTTTGGACTTGATTCCTATTTCCCACCTTGGACTACTGTTCATTGTTTATCCCTTATAATTTTTGTGGCTTGTGTGCAGGACATGTAATTCATTGCAGAACACCATAGGTTCAACTCTGACCAAATTTACCTACCCCTACCTAATCCCCATTACAACCCTTATAAAGACCTCTTGACATGGTTGTTGACTCTCCATAAGTGGTAGGAGTAGGATTTAAGAGCAAGCATATAGTAAGTAAGGCAGTAGTTGATGCATTGAGCAATTAAACACTACCCTTTAAACACTTTGAGTGATTTAGAGTGAATGTGGTGAGGAGATGGTTCTGAATAATTTCCTTGAGACAGTATTTTGTGAATTATTGGCATCTTGGTTGTGATACTTGAATTGATTGCTTCGTTTCTTTTTGTTTGACTTGTGCTTATTAAGGATATGTGCAGGAACTCTCTAGCTTGTTTGTCAGTTTAAGTATTGTTCCTTAGCGGTTTATTTTCCTTATTTTACTTTTGATTGCTTGAGGACAAGCAATGAGATAAGTGTGGGGTTATTTGATGTGCGTAAAATACACACATCTAAATGGGGTTTTTAAGATTGATTTTATGGACATTTGGATGTGAATTGGTCTCAACACTCACCTTATACATATGTTTGTGTGCATTAGGTCCAAAAGAGGTCAAAGGATGAAAAAGGAAAGAATTGGAGCATAATTGGACGTCAAAGCTGTCGAAACGAGCTAAGTACGAGCATGAGGAAGCTGAATATGGCCGTGTTGATCTCAACACTGGCCGTGTTCTAAACACGGTCACAAACATGGGCCGTGTTACCAACACGGGGACAAACACGGTCGTGTTAGATATCAAAGAAAGAAGTAGATTCTAGGGAGCACGGCCATAGAGATTAACACGGCCAGGAACACCATCCCGTGTTTAGAACACGGCCAGGAACACCGCCGTGTTGGAGGCGACAGGGGGTATTAATTAAAAGAACGAAAAGAAGAGAAGAAGGGGAGGCTAGGGTTAGAACGTCCCAAACCCTAATTTTTCTTTCTCTAAGGGTTTTCTGAGCTGAAACCAAGGGAAAAAGAGACTTGGATCAAGGTTTCAATCAGATTTCCTTGAAGGATCGAAGATTAGGCTAGGTTCGTTGATTGATTTTCAAATCGAGCAAGAGGAACAAGAATCGATTCAATTGGAGCAAAAGGATTTAGGGCTGTTTACTCTTATCCAAGGGTGTAATCGGGTTTTCTCTACCTTTGCTTATTGTTGTAATTGAATTCTTGTATATTTTGAGAATGAACATGATTAGCTAGATTGATTTAATCTATTGGGATTTCTTTACTATGTTGGCTTGATATTATATTGTTGGATTGTTCGAGTTGGTTTTGTATTCTTCTTGTTTTCAGTATTAATAAAATAATGCATTATTCATGAGACGTTGTGAATTGTGATGTTTAGATTGCTTTATGAGATTGAGAAATCCGTTTGGCAATTGGAATTTTGAGTAGCAAGAACTGGTTAATAATCGCTTAGAGATAAGGATAATTAACTAGCCGGATTAAGAATTAACAAAGCTTAATAGAGGCAGATTAAAGCTTAATGCTAATTTAAGAATCAATCGTTAGGAAGAGATTCCAACTTTAGGTTATTAGGTTTAGGAATTCGGTTATCTCGAGAGAGAAACCAAATTCGGTTAAGAATTCGTCCACGGGTAGCATAATTAGACTCACCAATCCTTTATCTTTTGTTCGGATGCCAACTAGTTTAGATTCCCTTTGGGTTTTTCTTCTTGTCTTGATTATTTCGTTTATCAATCACTCTTGCATATCCCTTAGGACTTAGCTTATAGTTAATAGTTAGTTTAGAATTTATTCATCATCCATTTTAGGTTAATATAACAAAGAACAAAGGAGTAACTCTGGGCTTTCGCTTTCCCTAGGAATATGACCTTGATACTCGCCATTAGTGCTAGACTGCATCGATAGGTACACTGCCTTAGATTGTAGCTAACACGAGTAGCACCCATCAGTTAGCTAAGCAAGAAGCAAGGAGCGAGAGAGAGCCCCGGCGGCTGGTTCGGTTTTTGCATAGTGCTGAGTTCGGGAGAGAGTTGCAGAGAGGAAGAATCCCGGAATCGTAAGACTTCGAGTGCAAAATAGTAGTGGAGCAAATCGAGAGGCAATTAGGGAGATCAATCGTAGTGCAGATTCAGATTTGGAGCTGTTCATCCAATTCAAGAGAAAAGGGTGTACATGTTTTATTCTCATTATTCTTTCATTATAATTGATTTCTTAGTTGTTTTAAACATGAACATGTGTAGCTAGATCGGTTAAATCCATTGGGATTTCTTTACTATGTTGGCTTAGTATTAAATTATTGGATTGTTTTGAGTTTAGTTCTGTATCCTTCTTGCTTTCAGTATTAATAAGATGATGTATTATTCATGAGACGTTGTGAATTGTGGTGTTTAGATTGCTTTATGTGATTGAGAAGTCCATTTGGCAATTGGAATTTTGAATAGCAAGAACTAGTTGATAATCACTTAGAGATAAGGATAATTAACTAGCCGGATTAAGAATTAACAAAGCTTAATAGAGGCGGATTAAAGCTTAATGCTAATTTAAGAATCAATCGTTAGGAAGAGATTCCAACTTTAGGTTCTTGGGTTTATGAATTCGGTTATCTCTAGAGAGAAACCGAATTTAGTTAAGAATACGTCCATGGGTAGCATAATTGGACTCATTAATCTTTTATCTTTTGTTTGATTGCCAACTAGTTTAGGTTCCCTTTGGGTTGCTTTCTTGTCTTGGTTGTTTCATTTATCCGTTCATTCCTGCATCTCACTTAGAATTCAGCTTGTAGTTATTAATTAGTTTAGAAAGTATTCATCATTCATTTTAGGCTAATATAGTAGAGCACAAGGAAGTAACTTTGGGCTTTCACTTTCCCGAGGAATATGACCTTGATACTCGCCATGAGTGCTAGACTGCATCGATAGGTTCACTGCCTTAGATTGTAGCTTGCATAGATAGCTTATCAAGTTTTTGGCGCCATTGCCAGGGAATGTTTGAAAACTAGAGCGAAATTTGCTATTTGTTACTTTAGCCAATTTATTTATTTATTTTATTTTATTGTTGTACATATTTATTTAGTTCAAGTTTATGATTCAGGTATTGAATGATAAGACGGTTCAATGCTAAATTGAAACTCTTTGTATGACGCGTTGGAGAATGGGATCAAGAACCAAGAGAGTGCTAAAAATTGGGACACCCGTGCAGCCTTAGCAGCTCGAATGGAATCATTTTACAAGGCTACTGATCAACTCTCCACTCCCATCCTTTCATCTCAAGATTTTTGTGAAATCTGTTGTGGTCTACATTTGAGTAATGATTGTCCATTGTACAGTGATGTTGCTCATTGTTCTTATAACTTTAAACAGGTGAATTATACGGGAAGCTGGCTAAATAACTCGTATGAAAGCACCTACAATCAAGAATGGAGCACTCATTCACCCTTTGGATGGAGCTTAGATGGCCAAGAACCACCAGGATTTCAGCAACTACATCAGCAGCCTAGTCTTGCACCTTCAACTCAAGATGAAGAGTTAGTTTCAGAGGAGCTGATGATGAGGTTCTTTACAAGTCTTGAAGATAGATTCCAACAAACAGAGAGGGTACTTGAAAGTCAACAAGCCTCGATTGATAATATAGAGCATCAAGTAGGCATGATCTTCAAGTTACTAGCTGCAGAACAATTAGGAACTCCATTAAACACTACTGAATCTGTGGAACATTTGAGCGTCGTCACTTTGCGTTCATGTGAGAATTTTTCTAGTTTATCTACTATGTTTGATGATGATGCTTATGTGTAGGAGAACTCCTTGAACACGGAGATAGAACCAGAAAAGGAAGAGGCAAACATGATTCCTCTGAAAGACTAACAATAGGAACGTACAGTTGATAATGCTGAGTTGCAGCTACAGGAATTTTTGGTGGATTTTCCACATGTCCCTTCAATGATGGAAGATGAGCATGAGTTATCCAACGAAGAAGTCTTGGAGCAGCTCGAGTTCCTTCTAGCAAGTGAACCAAGCCAAAGACTGCAGAAAACCACTGACATTCCTGAAGAAGTTGCCCAACCGTTGATCCTTCCAATTGGTGAAACTTTAGCTTTCAAAATAGAAGAGCCCCTAGAGCATCATGACTACGTGCAACTATATGAGGAGCGAGTTTTACCCATCATATTGGCAGCCTGCTTGACAGTCGAGAAGAGGAAATTGACGATTATCCCTCTAAGCGGATACTTAAAGCCATTCACCTGGAAGAAGGATGGATGGGCGTCGATCACACCCGTTTGCTTTTCACCATGAGTCCAGCTAAGAAGACTAATCACATAGAAAAGAAGTGCTTTTGGGAGGCACCCCAAATTCTATTTTTCATTTTTAATATTCTAACCTTTCATTTTGAAACATTTTATTGGTTTTAAGTTTTCATATTTTATTTAATAATTATTTTTAGTTTGATTATTACTTTGTTTTATTATTTTCAGATTCTACTGAGGAGGCATTGAATTTTCACTATATCAGCCTCGATGGATGACCAGGGCAGTCCCCTAGATCTTTTTATTTTTCTACATTTATTTACTTTATTTTTCATACATGTCATGCACTTGGATTGTATTGCCTTTGTTCTCTTAGTTGAGCATCCCATGCGGGATATCCATAATATTTTACACTGAGGACAGTGTGTTCTTCAAGTGTGGGGTGGTTGTAAACCTTATAATCCTACTCTCTCATATGGTTTTTAGATATATCTGAAATGGCTATCACTAGGTGTTGTGTATTGTTAGGATGTTAGGACACTGTCTTTATGCACTTAAGTATGCTATTTTTAAGCTGATTGATGACTTGATTTATAGAATTGTAGTTACTTTTCTTTATTGTTCATTGTCTTTGGAAAACAATTGATGGTGTTTTACATATCAACCCTGCCAGGTTAAACCGGTGTTATTTAATTGTTTTTTCAAATTGTCGAAATTTAACTTATAACGTTGATAATGTCATATGCATGTGTTTCTTAAGTAATGATTTAATTAATGATGTTGCAAACCAATTGCACCTAATACCACACCTCAAAGTGAGATTTTGAACCAGTTGAGCATTCATCATACTTATGCTCTTTATATTTCTTGTTTGAGTGTGCATTGTACTTGACTTTGCTTCTAGAACTTGCTTTTTAATGCTTGTTGAAGTTACATGAATATTGTGAATACCATGAGATGATTTGGGCGATTTAGGATTCACCACATTTAGTCAAAAGCTTACCCCCTTATGTTCCCATTAGTTAGCCAGTTTTAAGCCTTAACCTTTTCTTCATAATCTTCACCTATACACTTCAATTATACTATTCTTTACATTTTTCTTTCCTCTACCCTTACACTGGAATTGGTTTTTGTGATTTTCTTACCCCTATGTGGGATTAAAATGCCAGTTGCTATGTTGGTAAATTCACTAAGTCTTTTTGATATTTTAGATGCTCCCTTTGAGCCAAACTATATTTTTTATTCTTTACGTTTATTCAAGTTGTATGCAGCAGTCGCTTATAAGCTGCTAGTTCATTATTCAAAGAAAAGAAAAAGAAAAAAAGAAGAAGAAGAAGAAGAAGAAAAATAAACAAATCTCTTTAATTATTTATCTCTTTATTAGATTTAGAGCATTTGCGAGCGTTATTCTACGAAGTAGAGATTTTAGTGAATAATTCTTTTTGTGTTTTTAAGCATTTAATCCTTTGAGCATACACTGTTGTTTATTTGCAAGATTTCCAGTATTTTCACACTTCTGTCCAAATCTTCGTACCTTTACCTTAGCCCCATTACAACCTTGTTAAAGACCCTTTGATTTTGGTATTTACTTATTCACAATAGCGAAGATATGATTTCTGAGCAAGCTTATGGTGAGCAGGTCTTGTGCATTTGCTTTGAGGGATTTATTTTTCACCTTATATACACTTTGAGTGACTTGAATGATCCCGGTGAGGCATTGGTTCGTGATGTTTGTATTGAGTTGTCATTTAAGTTATTCGTGCATTAATATTATTTTCATTCTCTGTTAATGATTTGCAATTTGATTTATGATTTGAGTATCCTTTGAGATGTGTTGAATACTATTTGTTGTGGACTAGGGGCGTAAACTGTAAGGAATTGCTGACTGCAGTTTTATGAGGCGAGTTGTTAATTGCTTGAGGACAAGCAATAGCTTAAGTGTGGGGTGATTTGATATGCATAGTTTTACAAATATTTGCTTGCATATTATTACGTATTTTCTTAGCAATTATTGTGCTTTTATTTTAAGATCACCCGTGTTTTGTGTTCTTTTGCATTTCAAGAGAATTTATAGGACCATCATCAGTATTTGAGCAATTATATATTAATACATGCAAAAATGGACAAGAATTCATCAAGATTGGACAAGAGTTCACAGTGCATACATTGAGCACGCCCTGGACTCTGGCCGTGACCAACCATGAGCTTTTGGTCTTCAAAACATGGCATTTTTGGCACGGTTTACATAGCCACCAAGCCTCCAAAGCCCGTGGTGGCTCGGCCTGCAGCGGGGGCACGGTATGAAGAAACCCTAATTGGTGAGATCCGAGATGTTCGACGGCTGGACTTCTTGACGGCCTTGACCATGGCCGTCTTTGAGACAAATATATAAGAAAAACTATTTTTTTAGGTTAGCTAAGCAAGAAGCAAGGAGCGAGAGAGAGCCCCGGCTACTGGTTCGGTTTTTGCATAGTGCCAAGTTCGGGAGAGAGTTGCAGAGAGGAAGAATCCTAGAATCGCAAGACTTTGAGTGCAAAATAGTAGTAGAGAAAATCGAGAGGCAATTGGGGAGATCAATCGTAGTGCAGATTTAGATTTGGAGTTGTTCATCCAATTCGAGAGAAAAGGGTTGTCACGACCCCACCCGTGGGCCCGTGACCGGCACTAGGGAATGGGTAGGCTTAAGGCCACCGAAACCCGTAGTAAGCCTGACACTCACTGAATTAAACAAATCTCATCTCAAATTAATATTATTAAAGCCACAATTTATCTTAATAGTTACACTTTACAAAATTACTTCGGTCTACCAGAAAAACTAGGCGAGACCCGAAGCTCAGAAAATTTACAACTGATACATCTACTAATTACTACTGCGGAGAATCTAAGATTTTACAAATTAACATACCAAATCGAATACACCACCCGATGATGAAGGAGTCGGGTTACTGAATAAGAGTCGCGAGAGGACTAACAGTCACGAATCTGAAAACAGTAAAAATGAGGTATGGGTCTAGAGTGAGTTAAAATCAAATAATCTGGGGACTATTGCATTCTTCTCAGAAAATATAGATTATTCAAATCAGTATATCAAACCATGCACATAAATACCAATCATACTATAATCATACCCTATTACTTTCTTCACAGAAAATATTGATCATTCGAATCAATATATCAACCATGCACGTAAATACAAACCATATTATAATCATACCATAATAAATTAATAAATAAATAAATAAAAATATATTTTTACTTTTACGGGACGAGTGGCTCGGTAGAACCCTAAACCCCAAAATCTAGTAGCCATTCGGCTCTCTTAATCCAATAAGATTTGGCCAAGAGCAATGCTCGACCGGGGACCTTACCTCAGGTCGGTCACTTAAGTATCCAAATAAGAAATCTAGTAGCCATTCGGCTCTCTTAATCCAATAAGACTGGCCAGAGCAATGCTCGACCGGGGACCTTACCTCCGGTCACAGTCACTTAAGTATCCAAATAAGAAATCTAGTAGCCATTCGGCTCTCTTAATCCAATAAGGTAGCCAGAGCAATGCTCGACCAGGGACCTTACCTCCGGTCCGGTCACTTATGTATCCAAATAAGAAATCTAGTAGCCATTCGGCTCTCTTAATCCAATAAGACTGGCCGAGCAATGCTGGACCGGGACCTTACCTCTAGTCCCAGTCACTTAAGTATCCAAATAAGAAATCTAGTAGCCATTCGGCTCTCTTAATCCAATAAGGTGGCGCCAGAGCAATGCTCGACCAGGGACCTTACCTCTAGTCCGGTCACTTAAGTATCCAAATAAGCTACCAGAGCAATGCTCGACCAGGGACCTTACCTCCGGCAATCAACTGAACTCAAGCCAGAAAGCAATGCTCGATCAAGGCAAACAAATCCATAATAACCTTATGTCCATAATCATTCACGGTGCACGCTTGATCACGATGTAACCCATCAGGTGGCATGTTCTACAAGCCACGTTTCCCAAGACACAATCATCCATTTAATAAATATCATTGTATAATGAAGTCATTCAACCATATCAAATTAATGATTAACAATTAAGAGTAAAACATCAGGCAACTCAGGTGGAAAACTGATAATATTTGGAATTATTATAACATTACTATAATAATACTCATATTATCTTCAATAATTAATAATCCAGTAAAATTATTTACGTTGAGATCTTAGTAACCATGTTAAACATAAACTTTCAAAATAGCATATTAAAATCAGACTTAGCAATAGTGCAATGATTAAATGACTTTAACTCACAGGTTTGGCGACCTCCTAGCTCTGCTCCGGTGCCTCGGTAGGAGCGAGCCGAACGAACTAACAATCTAGTCACGGAAAATAATTTATCAAAACGATGAAACAATTACAATAGATCCTAGGTCTAGATTCCTAGGACTGACTGTCTAAGAATCTCGACTCGGGAACTACCGAAAATTCAGTGAGAACCTCCCTACAACACGAACATTACCCCCTGTAAAAGCGGGTCCGGGACACCTTGGGAAAATACTCTAAATATCCAACAATTTAAACAACGGAGTCGGGTCCCCAAACTTCACTATTTCCGACTCCTTTGTACAAAATCGAGATAGGCAAATCGGCCGGAAAATTATTTTTGACTCACAAAAATCATCAAATACTCAATATAATCCAATAGACACAATTAAACCAAGAATTTCTACAATTAACGGGCCAAAGATAATTACTAGGGCGCTCGATCGCTCGGTCGACTACTTCTCCGGCCGCGGTCCGTCGGCGATCGACACACCATCGAACTCACAACGACGCGCTAAAGATGATCCCCGCTTTTGATTTTTCGATCCGACACCCGATCATCCGGAGAGATTTGCGGACGATCTCGGCCGTCGATTCGGAAGCGAAGCCGTCGCCTGGCCGGTGCCATCGCGAAGCAGGGGAGTCGGGATCTACTCAATCGTCCATCCTCAGCTCGGGAAAAACGGAAACACTACCGCCACCACTTCGCGAACTCTCTCCTCCGGCCACCAGGCGCCACTGGCGAAAGGCTCTCCAAGGGGCCGATCGCCATAGATAGGTAGGAAGGCCATTGGAAGCAATAGGAACGGCCTTGCTCAGCCGCAGGCGATTCCGCCTCACGCTCTTCTTTGGAGTAGCTCGCGCCCGGGCCTCCTCGCCACGCAGCCGCTGCAGTCCCTCTCTCTCTCTTCCGACTCTCTCTCTCTCTCTCTCTACTTTCTCTCTCCCCGATTCCATTTCTTTCAATATCGACATTAGGCCCCCGAACTTTTTCTTACTACAATTTGGTCCCTCAACTTTCTTAATTACTTACAATTTCATCCTGCAGAATTCCAATTTAACCCCCAAACTTCTTTTTAGCCTTTCAAGTAAGCCCTTAACTATTTAATTTGGGCCAAAATCGAATTATTGAAAATACATAATTACATAAATACCCCTGACCGACATATTTATTTACAAAAATACCAAGCTCACAAATTTCCATTAAAACCCCATAAAAATAACATTATACTTTCAATCCTTATTCCAAAATAAATTTCCAATTTAGTCCTAACACACAATTAAATTAAATAATCAATTTCCAACTTAAAATTTAATACTACTAATCAATTATAATACCAATTTTCCCAAAATTCTTTTATAAACATCCTTTACAATTCTACCATAATTTTCCAATATTTAATTTTACTTATATAAATATGCATTTATAAAAAAAATTGAATAACCAAAATATAATCATTTCTCAAATAGTTTACTTAATTACTCCTTAAAAAATTAAACTAATTGGATATGGAAAATAACTCATTTATTTATCTAACATGAACATTCAAAATTTGTATTTAAATCATTCCAATTAAACCGAATAAAAATAAAGCTAAAATTAACTTAAATAAAAGCTCACTATTAAATATATAAAAAAAAATTTCGGGTGTTACAAGGGTGTACATGTTTCATTCTCATTATTTGTTCATTATAATTGATTTCTTAGTTGTTTTAAACATGAACATGTGTAGCTAGATCGGTTAAATCCATTGGAATTTCTTTACTATGTTGGCTTAGTATTAAATTGTTGGATTGTTTGAGTTTAGTTCTATATCCTTCTTGCTTTCAGTATTAATAAGATGATGCGTTATTCATGAGACGTTATGAATTGTGGTGTTTAGATTGCTTTATGTGATTGAGAAGTCCATTTGGCAATTGGAATTTTGAATAACAAGAACTTGTTAATAATCACTTAGAGATAAAGATAATTAACTAGCCAGATTAAGAATTAACAAAGCTTAATAGAGGCGGAGTAAAGCTTAATGCTAATTTAAGAATCAATCGTTAAGAAGAGATTCCAACTTTAGGTTCTTGGGTTTAGGAATTCGGTTATCTCGAGAGAGAAACCGAATTCAATTAAGATTTTGTCCACGGGTAGCATAATTGGACTCATCAAAATTTTATCTTTTATTTGATTGCCAACTAGTTTAGGTTCCCTTTGGGTTGCTTTCTTGTCTTGGTTGTTTTATTTATCCCTTCATTCTTGCATCTCACTTAGAATTCAGCTTGTAGTTATTAATTTGTTTAGAAAGTATTCATCATTCATTTTAGGCTAATATAGCAGAGAATAAGGAAGTAACTCTGGGCTTTCACTTTCTCGAGGAATACGACCTTGATACTCGCCATGAGTGCTAGACTGCATCGATAGGTTCACTGCCTTAGATTGTAGCTTGCATAGGTAGCTTATCAATATATTTCTTGCATATGTGAATACTCTTGAATTGCGTAAAATTTAGATAATTGATTATCAAATATTATTGAGCTTATATTGTACTATTTAAAATAAATGAAAGTCATTATTATATTCATGAATATTTATATTCATTTCAATAGCATATACATATCACTTAATGCTTTATTGAAAAGCTCAACAAAAGGATATAAAATAGGTTGTTAGATTGACTCGCTCACACGAGTAATCACCTCTAGCACTGAACTGCGAGAAGAGATGAACATTATGTTAGGATTATTGCCTCAAAAGAAAATGAGATGAGATAGTATCTATAAATACATTCGATTTAGATTGCCCACATCCAAATAACTTATGAAAGCTAGATTTGAATTCTCAGTATTAAACCTGCTAAAAGTGAGAACTTAGAGAATTCAGATTAGGCGCTAAGTAGTGACTGAACTTAGATTTGTATAGCATTTTATTAAATATTATGAAAAAAGAAAATACTGTAACAAGTGATTCATATCATGTGTGCTTATTCGACTAAGAAGGTAGTAGGAGAATTATCCTTTATATCTCCATTATATGAGACCTTAAGGATAACAAGTATCCTCATATGCATACCCTTATATTTTGTTATTGACATTTGTATTCTATATTTAGTGGTTTCCTGTTTTAGCATGTTATCTATGATTATGGATGACTAGATGGAACGTGTCTAGAAGAAGCAACTAAGAATGAATTGTAAATCTCGAGTGAAAGAGAAAGACATTGTCGAGTATATTTATTAGCTAGTCAATCTTATCGCTTAATAGAAGAATGACTCGATGCATAGCGATAAGCTCCCAAGTGCAGGTTTACTCGCTAGGTTGCACGATCCATATATTGGTAGGGATGTATGTATTTTAAAATTCAAACAGACCCACAATGGATCCTACTTGTCATGTGCGAGTGGGAGATATTGAAATTTGAATTGGATCGCTGATAAGCATCATACTACACATGTTTTCATGCTCGATTGTTTACATTTTTATGCATGATTATCCCGTTTTATGCTAGAATCACCTGTCTTTTGTTTTCTTTATCGTTTCAGGTCATTTTCAAAGGACACCATCAATAATCGAGGGAAATACGTGTGATTACGGACCAAAATCCATCAAATTGGGTGAGAACTAGCACCCCGAGGGTTGAGCACGGCCTGGACTCCGGCCGTGCTGAATTACCAAGAGGCTATCCCCAATTGTGCCATTTCGTACGACTTGTAGCCACCACGGTGGCTCGGGCACGGCTTGGAAGGAGTCGGCGCAGACTCCACAGTTGACCTTTGCCGGGACTCGGCGTCTTTGAATCATCCTGACTGGACTCGGTGTCTTTGAATCATCACACTGGACTCGTGTGAATCATCACAGCCTGGACTCCGGCCATACTGAATCAACTATATAGGCAATTTTGAGTTCTTTTGGAGGGAGACGAATTTTGGACTCAATTCCAAGACACACACTTAATCAATTGTTTCCTATACCTCAATTGTAGACCTTGAGAGATCAATTTCATCAATTGAAGGAGGGATTTCACTTGTTCCAACATCGAATTGAAAATCAAGACAAACTTTGGGAGCATTCAAGAGGCAACTAGGGTTTGAGATTTCGAATTTGCAAATTTAGGGTTTCTCATTCAGCTTGAAAGAGAAGGGTGTATATGCCTTTAATTTTCTTTTCCTTATTTTGTTCCCTAATTGCTTTAACTATGAACATGAGTAGCTAGATCTTTTGAACCTATTGGGGTTCACCTTTGTTGATGGATTATGCTTAATTGTTAGTTTTATAATTATTATTCTTGCAATCTTCTTGCTATTTAGTAATAAAAGTTTGATTCAGTTAATTTGAGACGTTGAATTAATTGTTTATTAGGTTGTTTCTTGACATTGAGAAATGCTTATTACAACTGGACATTGAATAGTAAGGACTGGTAGTTAACACTTAGAGATAAGGTTGATTTACTCGCCGGATTAAGAATTAATAACTCTTAATAGTTTTAAATCATACTTAATGCTAATCTGTAGTAATCCGATAGGAAGAGATTCCATTAGGTTAGTGCAGGTTTAGGAATCCGGTAAGCTCGAGAGAGGCGGGATTCGATTCGAATTTAGGCACGGGTAAGCAAGATCGGCAATCCATAAAATCCATCTTTAGAATTCCATCACTTAGGCTCCCTTTTGGGTTTGTTTCTCTCTTTGTAATTGTCTTTTGATTGTCCGTTGTTCTTCATTTACTTATTTGCACTCATAACCATTAGCTGGTACGTTAGAACTTTCACACCCTATTTCAGACTAGATAACATAGCAAACAGTAGTAACTCTAGGTTCACCCGATCTCCAGGGATACGACCTTGATACTCACTAGTGCTAGGCTGCATCGGTAGGTTCACTGCCTTAGGTGTAGGTTGCATAAAGAGCCCATCAATCGCTCATGATGGGTTGACCCAAATCTATTTTAATTTAACCTATATTAATTATAATTGATATTATTAATATTATTATTATAGTTATGGCTAATTGTTTTGTGTTAGTAACTGTTAGAAAAGTTATGAACACAAAATAATTATGAGAAGTTAACTTAAATATAATAACAATATAATACACATTGAAAAAATTTTCTTTCAATCTTTTCCAATAATTAAGAACTTTAGTACTTAGATTGTGAACTTTAAATACAACTCCATTGCGAATTGGGTGTAATCCGGTGCAAATTAACAAATTTATGAAATCATCAAAATGTAAGTATTTTTATATCATTCTAATTTAATTTCACAATAAAAAACAATTTATCAACTAATTGACCTTTGATTCAAGCTTGTTGAGGAGCAACATTAACATAAGAAAGACGTGAACAGCGAAAACCGCAGCTCCAGCAATAAAGCATCCCAGTGTCATTGCCATTTTGTTTGGTTGTTGATGGGTGTGACAACACTATTTTCTCTGCCAAATTCAAGTCGTAATTTATTATTGGAATAAAGTTCAAATTGGCACTGAACTTTTCATCGACGATCAGGCATTTTTACATTTTTGGTCAATCTAACCCTAAATTTGATATTTTCAAAATCAATTCACCTCATTTATTTGATATTTTAGGAGCGTGAATGAAAATTGCTTGCCTTAAAAAAAATGTCAAATGCTTACTAAATAAAAAAAATAAAACAATATAAATATACACTTCCTGTTTTGTATTAAATTCAAGTTCTTTCTCCTCTCTTTTTATATTAAACAACAAATTCAATCAAAATTTCTAAATTAGTAGCCAGTCTTTCATTTTTCCTTTCTCTTCCTCTTTTCTATATTTCTTTCCTCATTTTTGTTTATCCACCGTAGCCATTAAAGAAAAACGTCACATCTCTTTCAAAGCAAATCATGAAAAGAATAGAGATTGGGGGCACAGTGATGGTGGGCTTCGGTGATTGTGAGTGTGGTGGTTGAAGAAGGTAATAACGAAGTTAAAAGATAAAACTCAACGTATCCTGTACTGATCATTATCACCTCCATCTTTAAACTTGTTCTCACTGAAAACAAAACTCAACATCATTCCTAGTTTTATAGGTATAGTGATGGTGGCTTTAGTAATAATAAAAAATCTATAATTTTTTGTTGATTTTTTCTTTTTGGAATTGGCTTAATTTTTTATTTTTTATTTATCTTTCTTCAAGTTACCTTTTTATTTGCAGGAGCAAGTTGCGAAATTGATGTTGAAAATAGAAAGAGAGATGATTTTGGGGAGATTGGACTCCTTCCAACAAAGTTAGTGTTATTAACTTTGTTATTGCTGTTGTAGGGGGCAGTGTTGACGGTGTCTTTGTTGCAGGAAGCTGCGCTGAGAGTGACAGTGTTATTTTGATCCTCCTTAAGAAGTTTAGTGTCCAATTTGAACCTTATTTCTTTATTATTACATTTGATCGAAGGATTCATTAAGAAGAAAAGAAAACTTTATTAACATTCAAAAACTGTCACATGATGCAGAAATTGTTCTGAGCGGCTATCCGACAAACAGATAATAAGCATTCTTTACATACAGTCAATTGTGACAGTTGTAGGTCAAATTCAACCAGTAATACTAATCTAGAAACTTTTTTTTTCCTTTTACTTTTAATACAATTTAATTTAAGTAAATTTAAATATTTTAAAACTAATAATATTTATAAAAATATTATTAAACTACTATTTAATTCTTTCAAAAAAACTATTAAGTAATTTAATTTTAGTTATTAATGTAAAATAAATATTTCTAATTAAAAATTTTATTCTATCATTGTTTTTATTATATATTATAATTAAACTATATTAAAATTAAAAATTATAGTAAATGATAATATCTCAATCTAGCAAAATAATCTAGACACTAAATTGACAAGTCTAATAAAATGAAGCTTTTATCAACGATTTAAATAAAATTAATACAAGTAAAATTATATTATTAATATAGTTTAATTTTAATATCTAATAAATAATAACTTTTAACTATTTATTTTATTTAAAATTTTTAAATTAAACTACATAATAATTTAATAATATTAAATAAAAAATAAATATTTTTAACACGTTTAAATCTTTTTAGGATTAAATTATGCTAAAATAATAAAATATATAAACAAGTACAAAAATATTAATTTTATTATTTTAATTTAAAACTAAAACTAACATGTGCTAAAATAAAATTTTACTCTAAATTGATGATAAAGTTAATTTTAAACAAATTTTATATTTGCCAATAAGTTTAAAAATCAAATCGTAATGCTAAATTATCAGTTTAATCATTCAATTAACGCAGAAAGGTATGTTTCACTCTATTTTAACCCAGTTTTACTGAGCAAAAAGGACCAAATAAATCCATAATTTTTATTTAAAGGCCAAACATATCTAAAATTTTATACCTTTTTAACCCATTTTTACTGGAAAAAAGGACCAAATAAATTCATAAGTTTTATTTAAAGGCCAAATATATCTAAAATTTCATTAAATTTGATAAAATTAATAGCAATTATCACGATAGTTTGGCAAAGTCAGCGATAGTAGTGAAATAACAACAACAAATATTAATTTTAATTTTTTAAATAAATAAAAATAATTTTAATATATAAAATTTAAATTTTAGTTTTCAATATTAAAAATTAATATTTGTTCAAATTATATTTTATTTAAATTAATTAAATAAAAAGAATGTCGCCTATAATTTTTTAAAATTTAGATCTATTTGGTTCTTAAATAGAAATTCTAAATATATTTATTAAAATAGTTGGATTTAGACTTATTTGGCCCCGTGCTACAAATGCAGGGGGATTCTTTGAACCTTTATCCGAATATTACCATGTACTCTTGATACAATGATGTTGAGATGCAAATAAACTAAATAATAAATTGCTCCGTATAGATTATTTTTACATCAGAAATTTCTTGTCTTTTAATAAAACTAACTATTACCTTTTTCATCCAAAGTCAAGGTAGTTAATACTAAATTGGTAAAAAAAAATTTGTCTTAATCATTAAGTCTTTTAATTTAATCATAATAAAACTTAAACATTTTAAGAATATTTAGATTTAGCAAAATATTATAAATTTATATAATTTACTTTTAAATCATTAAATTAAAATAAATAATTAAATAGTATTTTTTAACAATTTATTTATTAATTATATTGATTTTCAACTTGCAAGGAAACTTTAATAAAAATATAGGGATTAATTTATATATTACATCAAAAGTCAAGAGACAAATAGTAAAAAACTAAATCTAATTAATGATTATTTAAAAAAAATTTCTGATGGAATGACTTCTTAGTATAAATTACAAAATAGAAAGGTAAAAATATAACTTTTAAATTTAAGGAGTAACTAGTATAATATAGAAAAATGTAGGGGGTAAATAATAATTATCACTAATATTAATTGTAAACAATCATTTCCCAACATATAACATATATCATACACTATATACATGTTAATGGACAAAGGGTTAATTTGCCTCCTAAACTTATGTCTATAAGTCAAATACACTCGATTTGAATTTTTTCAATAAATAGCTCATTGAACTTATGTCCAATGATCAAATACATATTTAAATTTTTTCAGTAAATAGCTCCATGGACTTATATCCAAGAGTCAAATACATCCAATTTAAACTTTTTTAAAAAGTAAAATAACATTATATTTTTAGGTTTTAATTGAATTATTAAAAATAAAAAATAATATTTAATTAATTAATTTACTTATACAATATCTAGTGACGCGTTATACAAGAGTGTACTTGAGAAAATTTAAAATTTAGATTTAATTGACACAAATAAGTCAAATTTTAAATTTTTTAACAAATAGATTTATAACTTGTCATTTTTGGGTCAATTAAATCTGAATTTTAAATTTTACGAAACACGCTCTTATACAATGCGTCATTAGATATTGTATCAGTAAATTGATGGAATATATATTATTTTTAATTTTTATAACTCAATTAAAATATAAAAATCTAATGTCTTTCACTTTCTTAAAAAGTTTAAATTGGGTGTATTTGATATTTGGACACAAGTTTAGGAGATTATTTGGTAAAGTAATTTACATTGGGTGTGTTTAACCCTAGACATAAGTCCAGGAGGCTATTCGTTGAAAAAGTTTAAATTGGATGTATTTAATCTTTAGACATAAGTTTAGGGGGCAAATTAACCCTTTATCCACATATTAATTGTTACAATTATTTTTCATTATTATAATTCTAAAGGCAATCAAGAGGGAGGTGAATTGGTTGAAAATAAAACCCAAAAACAAACTTAAACCAAAAATAGAAAATGAAGCACAACTCACAACATCAAGAATTTATAGTGGTTCGACCAACTCTTGCCTACATCTCCTCAAGAATCTTCTTGAGATTTCCACTATCAAATAGAATTACAGATCTAACTCTATTTGTGTTCTTTAACAAGGCTAAGAACAAATCCAAGTGTTTTTCCAAAAGCTTACATTCTAACCCAAGTCTTTTCCTAGTCTCACATTCTAACCGAATTTAAGATATTTAATCTTAGTTACAAGAGCTTTTAATCCCTTACCTAAACACTCAATCTACTTTTTAAGCTTTGAATACAAGAATTAAACACTTAACTTGCAAAAGATTCAATCACAAGCTTGAACATTTAATACAATATAAAAAGATGGAGATTTTGAGTTGTTGAGAGTAAATACATAATAGGGGCTTAAAGTAAATACTCTTTTTTAACCTAGAACACTTAGAAATGATGTTTAAATATTTTTAAGTAAAATATAATCATTGCACCCTCATTAAATGCAAAAATAATCATTTCTGTGACTGTCATAAATGCAGCTTCATGGGGTGTAAACAATTCTTCATGGCTATGAATCATTAGCGCGAATAACAGATTTGAAAAGCTGGAAGCCATTATGGCCGTGAATAATTCTTCACGGCCTTGAAAATTGCTTTCACAGTTGGAAACTTTTCTTCACGGCTGAGAACTCTAGTTTCATGGTTTGGAAACTTTGGTCGTGAGCTCTTATGTGATTTCTTAAAAATCTGGAGAGTCTCCATCATTCACGAGTGTGAACATCACTGGCGTGAATATCTTCTTCATGAGTGTGAACATGTTCTTCACCTTTGGAAAGATTTGTTCACAGTTGGAAATTCGTGTTCACGACTTGAGAACCTTCCTTGTGAATCCTCCTGTGGTTTCTTCAAGTTTTAAGGAGGATATCGTTTTTCACGGGCATGAATTATTCTTCACGGTTGGGAATATCTCCTTAAGAGCTTGGAAACTTTTCCCGTGAGCTCTTTTGTAGTGTCTTCTAATTTCGAGGGAGAGATCATTTTCACGGGTGTGAATTCTCTTTTTCACGACTGGGAATGATGTCGTGCACGCTACTGTCCTTTTTGCTATTTAAGGCAAGAACTCTTTATGCTTGGAAAACTGAAGTTTCACGGGCATGAATATGCTCTCTCTTAGAAGAATCAATTATCTTTCCTAGCACATGTACACTCAAACATAAAATTAGTCATTCTTAATTGTTTGTAATCATCAAAATAGGATTAATAACCCTCAAGGTTCAATATTCTCCCCCTTTTTAAAGGTGATAAACAATTATTTTAAAATTGATTTCTCCCCCTTTCAAAAGGAGTTTATGCTTATGATATCTTAAGAGTTTAAATAACTTATTCAAGAATTGTAATTAAATCATTAAGATCAAAGAGAGCCACAGTATCAATCATAGTTAAGAAAGATCATTCATTTTGATATAGATTATTCTATGCATGTTTATTGACTGTTTATCAGTCATTTATTCGTGTGTTTGAGTCATATTTATTCCTGTTTGATCGCACTTTGGTATGTTTATGAGTTTTTCAGGTTTTCGGACTCCTTGATGGGAAATTGATTGATTTTCGGGCAGAAACCAAGCTATTTGGATGACTTACGCATATTCGATGTTTGTCGGATTCGATTCCTTATTGGTACGCATTTCGAGGCTTTTGCACGGGCCGTGGCACGGGCTATGGTACTTTTGCTATAAGTAGGCGCACGTAAAACGAGACAGGATTTCGCTTCTAACTTTTAGACTTCTCTGCGCGCGCGACCCCTCACTTCTACACCTCTGTTCTTGAAATTTTGGGAGATTCAAGCAAAAATTGAAGGTTCTAGACGATTGATTGAGACATCCGAGATCTATACTTGAGGTTGGTTTCAGAGTTGGTGCTTGCAACATTTCCACTCTGATTCGAGAGAAAAGGGGTTACATGTTTTATTTCCTTTTCTGTTGTTTATATCCTTTTGTATTTGTTTCTTTTATTATGAGTAGCTAGGGCTGCCGAACCCATTGGGGTTCACCTTTGTTGATGGATTGTGTTTAGTTATTAGATTTTTATTTTCCATTCTTGTAATCTCCTTGCTATTCAGTAATAAAGTTTGATTCAGTTAATTTGAGATGTTGAATTAATTATCCTTTGGGTTGTTTCTTGACATTGAGAAATGCTTGTTACAACTGAAATTTGAATAGTAAGAACTGGTAGTTAACATTTAGAGATAAAGTTAAGTTATTCGCCGGATTAAGAATTAACAACTCTTAATAGTTCTAAATAACGCTTAATGCTAATCTGTAATAATCTGATAGGAAGAGATTCCATTAGGTTAGTGCAGGTTTAGGAACTGGATGAGCTCGAGAGAGGAACCGAGTTCGATTCAGGATTTAGGCACATAAAAGCAAGATTGGTAATTTATAAAACTAACCTTAGAATTACATCACTTAGGTCCCCTTTGGGTTTGTTTCTCTTGTTGCGGTTGTCTTTCGATTGTTAGTTGCTGTTCATTTATTTATTTGCATTCATAGTCATTAGTTAGTTAATTTAGACTTCTCACACCCTATTTCAGAATAGATAACATAGCGAACAGTAGTAACTCTAGGTTCACCCGATCTCCAAGGACACGACCTTATACTCACTAGTGTTAGGCCACATCGATAGGTTCACTACCTTAGGTGCAGGTTGCATCAGTAGCCCATCAAGTTTTTGGCGCCATTGCTTGGGAACCATAACGGTGAACTATAGTGAATTATTTTTGTGTTACTTTAGTCATTATTTGTTTATTTATTTATTCTTTAATTTATTATTTTTGTTGATTGGTGGTTGTTTGGATTGTCGGTTTTAGATAGTTTATGACCAAGAGCTCTAACCCTGATCCCATAGAACCCTTATCTGACCCGGAGCGCTCTCTCAGATTATTGAGACGACATTTGCAGGCAGTTGAGGAGTAGGTCAGAGTTACAATTCAGGTTCATAGAGCTAACGTGATGGAGAACCACAACCCCCAGGCTGATGACGATCAAAGGACGATGTACGAGTTTGCTCGACCATCTTTGGATGGGACGAAAACTAGTACGTCAGACCTCCTGTAGTGGCCAATAATTTTGAGATAAAGGCCAATGTTATCTAGATGATCCAGTAGAGCGTGCAGTTTGGAGGATTGCCCAGCGAGGACCCTAATGCACATATTTTCAACTTTTTAGAGATTTATGACACATTCAAGATAAATGGAACAACTGATGACGCCATTCGGCTGAGATTGTTTCCATTTTCCTTGAGGGACAGAGCAAAGAGATGGTTGCAATCTCTTCCACAGCAGACAATTACTACCTGGAAGGCATTGGCCGAAAAATTTATCTATAAGTATTTTCCTCCCGCTAAAACTGCTAAACTTAGAAATGACATATCTTCTTTTGTGCAGTTTGATAATGAGAGCATGTATGATGCATGGGAGAGGTTTAAAGATCTTTTGAGATGCTGCCCACATCATGAACTGCCAGTGTGGATGCAGGTTCAGACCTTCTACAGCGGGTTAAACTTTACGCGAGGCAGATGGTGGATCTGCAGTAGGTGGAGCGCTAAACAGTAAGATGCCCGAGCAGGCTCAGAACTTGATAGAGGAAATGGCCATGAACAATTATCAGTGGCAATCTTCTAGGAGCCGACCAGGACGACAGGGAGTGGTCAACCAAGTGGATTCTACAACAGCCTTGGCAGCTCAGGTGGAGCTTCTAGCCAAGAAGATTGACCAACTCCAGATGCCGGTTCATGCAGCGAACGCTGGCTGCGAGTTTTATGATGGCCCGCATTACAGTGCGAACTATACTGCGGGAGGAATGTTTACTTCATCTTCTTCTATTTTCCCATATGTTTCTACTGTGTCTTCTGATGTTGAGCAGGTTGATTATATGGGGAATGCCCCAAGGCAGCAGAACAACCCTTAGAGCAACACATACAATCCTGGGTGGCCCAATCATCCCAACTTCGGTTGGAGGAACAATAATACCCAGGGTTCACCAGGTTTTCAGAGACTTTATCAGTAGCCACAGTAACAGCCAGCTGGGCCTGCACAAGCTCCTCCTCCACCAAAAAAGAAGTCAAATTTAGAGGAGCTTATGATGAAGTTCGTGACGTCTACAAAGACGAGATTCCAGTAGACTGATAGTGCACTTAGGAATCAGCAGGCCTCGATTCAGAACTTGGAGACTCATATTGGCCAGATTTCTAAGATGCTTTCAGAAAGACCCTCAGGATCGCTCCCTAGCACTACAGAGTCAAAACCGATGGAGCATTGCAAGGCTATCACCTTGCGATCAGGTAAGCAATTGTCTGGTTCTTTGCCTTTAACTGATAAGAATGATATGATTGTGCAAGACGAGCCAGCTAAGGAAGGACTAGAGCCTGAGGTGGTGGAGATTGAGAGGAAAAAAGAAGACAAGCAAAAGAGCCCTGTGCGGGAGTATCAGCCCCCGGTTCCATATCCTGCGAGGTTGAGGCAGGATAAGGTGAAAAAGCAATACAGTAAGTTTCTTGACTTGTTTAAGCAGCTGAAAATTAACTTACCTTTTGTCGAGGCAATTTCGCAGATGCCGAAGTATGCCAAGTTCTTAAAGGAGATTTTTAGCAACAAGAGGAAGTTGGAGGATCTTGGTCAAGTAGTACTTAATGAGGAGTGTTCAACTATTCTCCAGAATAAGATGCCACTCAAGCGACGAGATCCAGGGAGTTTTACTGTCCCTTGTGTGATTGGCGATTTGCCAATTAGTGGTGCATTGACCGATTTAGGAGCTAGTATTAATTTGATGCCCACTAGTTTGTTTGCTAAGTTAGGATTACATGAACCCAAGCCTACTAGGATGAGCGTTCAGTTAGCTGATAGGACTGTTAAGATTCCTAGAGGTATTGTTGAGGATGTACTTGTGAAGGTGGATAAATTTATCTTTCTTATGGACTTTGTGGTGATGGATATGGAGGGTGAGAGCACTGTGCCTCTTATCCTAGGTAGGCCTTTCTTAGCTACATTGAGGGTTGTTATCGATGTAAGCGATGGAATCTTAAGCTTAGAGTTGATGATGAGACCATTACTTTTGACCTAGCCACTTCTATGAGACAGTCACTAGACAATGATAATGCTGTGTATTCTGTTGATGTGATTGATGATGTGGTTGAGTCCTATTTGCAAGAAATGTTATGTTTGACCCTTTGCAGGTAGCATTAGGTGAGGATGAGGAGGAGTTGTCCAACGAGCAAGTGTTGGAGCAACTCACTGTTTTATTGGCTTCTGAGCCGAGCTTGTCAACTAATTCTTATCTTTTTCTTGACAGGTCTAGAGTGCAGAAGGTAAAGACTTCATTCAAGGACCCACTAGTTTTAGAATTGAAGAAGTTACCGAGCCACTTGATTTATGCCTTCTTGGATGAAGAGAAGCGCTTACCAGTGATCATAGCAGCTTATCTGACTCCCGAAGAACAAGCCATGCTTTTGGAAGTTCTAAGGAAGTACAAGAAGGCCTTTACCTTCAAGATAGCTGACATCCCAGGCATAAATTCAAGTTTTTGCTCTCATAAGATCTTGTTGGAGGACAGTTTCAGGCCGGTTGTTCAGCCTTAGAGACGGGTCAACCAGAACATGAAAGAAATGGTGAAGAAAGAGGTAATTAAACTTCTTGATTCAGGTTTGATCTATCCCATTTCTGACAGTTCGTGGGTGAGTCCTGTGCAGGTTGTGCCCAAGAAAGGAGGCATGACGGTGGTAAGGAATGAGAAGGATGAGTTGATCCCGACTCGGACGGTAACAGGCTTCCGAGTTTGCATTGATTATAGGAGGCTTAATGATGCAACTCGGAAGGATCATTTCCCTCTTCCTTTCATTGATCAGATGATTGATTGTTTGGCAGGTCACATATTTTATTATTTTTTTGATGGTTTTTCAGGTTATTTCCAGATTCCTATTGCACTTGAGGACCAAGAGAAGACTACTTTCACCTGCCCCTATGGGACGTTCGCTTACAGATGGATGCCATTCAGGCTGTGTAATGCACCGACTACATTTCAGCGGTGCATGATGGCTATCTTCAAGGACATGATCGAGGAGTCTATGGAGGTATTTATGGATGACTTCTCCGTTTTTGGTGATTCTTTCTCTCTTTGTTTGGCAAATCTTGAGCGCATGTTAGCTAGGTGTATTGAGGCTAACTTGGTATTGAACTGGGAAAATGTCATTTCATGGTGAGAGAGGGGATTGTGTTAGGGCATAAGATCTCTCAGGCTGGGATAGAGGTGGACAGTGCTAAGATAGAGGTTATATCTAACTTACCTCCTCCTAATTCTATTAAGGCAGTTAGGAGTTTTCTAGGCCATGCAGAGTTTTATAGGAGATTTATTAGAGATTTCTCTAAAATTGCTAGGCCTCTTACTCAGTTATTAGTTAAGGATGTACCTTTTATTTTTAATGATGCATGCTTGGCTGCTTTTGAGTTACTTAAGAAACTTCTGGCTACAGCCTCGATCATGGTTTCGCCTGATTGGGGGCTACCTTTTGAGTTGATGTGCGATGCTAGTGATTATGCAGTTGGAGCTGTGCTTGGACAGAGGATTGAAAAGAATTTCCAACCCATTTATTATGCTAGTAAGACTTTGACAGGAGCCTAGGAGCACTACACCACCATAGAGAAGGAGTTGTTAGCTGTTGTTTATGCCTTCAACAAGTTTAGATCGTACCTCGTTCTCTCAAAGACCATTGTCTTCGCAGACCACTCGGCATTGAGGTACTTATTCCTGAAAAATGATGCAAAACTGAGATTGATTCGGTGGATTCTTTTATTATAGGAATTTGATATTGAGATCAAGGATAAGAAGGGCGCGGAGAATCTAGCAGTGGACTATTTATCGAGATTGGAGAATCCTCACTTGGATGCACTTGATGAGACAACCATAGACGATCGATTTTCAGAGGAGCAATTATATGTCACTCAGGTATTCACTGATACTCCCTAGTTTTCAGATTATGCTTTACTATTTGGTTGCTAGGGTTCTACCAAAGGGTATGGCTTATCAGCAAAAGAAGAAATTCTTTGTTGATTTGAAATACTACATTTGGGAAAATCCCTTTCTATTTAGAGTGTATGCAGATCAGGTGATTCGCCATTGTGTGTATGGCGAAGAGACTCTCCAAATATTGAGGCACTGCCATGAGAGACCCACTGGAAATCATCAAGCGGCAAACCATACAGCGAGGAAGGTGCTAGAGGCAGGATTCTATTAGCCTACGCTCTTCCAAGACGCACGAAAATTCGTTCAGGTTTGTGATGCTTGTCAACACGCATCTCTTCTTGTGATGAGATGCCCCAAACTAGTGTGCAAGTTGTTGAGATTTTTGATGTTTGGGGCATCGACTTCATGGGACCCTTTCCCTCTTCATATGGTAATAAGTATATTCTGGTTGCTGTTGAGTACTTTTCTAAGTGGCCTGAAGCTTAGGTTGTGACCACTGATGATGCCAGGGTTGTTTGTAGGTTCCTTAAGCGATTATTTGTAGGTTCCTTAAGCGATTGTTTGCTAGGTTTGGCACACCTAAGGTGCTTATTAGTGATAGAGGAACACATTTCTGCAATGCCCAATTAGATAAGGTACTTAAGCGGTACGGGGTTACTCAACAGTTCTCTACTCCCTATCACCCCCAGACTAGTGGGCAGGTTGAGGTAACTAATAGGGGTATTAAGCGTATTTTAGAGAGAACCGTTAGTACTAGTAGGAAGGATTGGGCTCTTAAGTTGGATGATGCATTATGGGCGTTTAGGACTGCTTTTAGGACATCTATAGGTTTTACACCCTATCGTCTTGTTTATGGAAAGTCATGTCATTTGCCTGTTGAGTTAGAGCATAGGGCACTTTAGGCCCTTAGGACTTGTAACTTTGATATTGATTCTGCAGGTAAAGAGCGACAGTGGCAGCTGAGTGAGTTAGATGAGTGGCGCCAGCAGGCGTATGAAAACTCGTTAACTTACAAAGCAAGGATGAAGAAATGGCATGATCAAAGAATTCGTAGGCCTAAGGAGTTTCAGGTCGGGGATCGAGTGTTGCTGTACAACTCTCGCCTTCGTATGTTTCCTGGAAAGCTGCAGAGTCGTTGGTCTGGACCATTTCAGGTGAGACAGGTCTTTCCGTATAGAGTGGTAGAGTTGCATCATCCCGAGAAGGGAGATTTCAAGGTGAATGGCCATCGGTTGAAGCTTTACCATGGTAACTCATTGGATAGTGAGCAACGAGTTGACCTGGCTTTGTATGCACAGGAAGGTTGATCCGGATGAGTCAAGCTTAGGACTCAGCAAAAATAAGCACTTTTGTACATTCGACTTTGTTTATACTTTCACATTTTTGTTAGTTTTTGTTATTTCGTTATTTTCTTTTGACTTTATTCATTTTGGTTTGCTTGATTATTTATATGTTTAGTGTTACTCTTTTAACTTGTTTTGATTCCTCTGTTTCGAAGTTTTTGAGTATATTTGGTGTCGGGAAGAATATTTTTATTTGTTACAGGTGATTTGGATCGTATTCCGTGCAATTTCAGGCCCGTTTGCATGTTCGGGACCGTGCACGGTCCATGCATATTGGCACGGCCTGTGCATATTCGCACAGCCCGTTGCACGACCTATGCATATTTAAATGAACCCTATTTAAACGAGGTTTTTCACATCTTTTCACTCTTTTGGCTGATTTTCTCTTCTTCCTAACTCTTTCTCTACTCTTCTACTTCTTGTTAGAGACAATCCAAGTAATTTCATGTTTTTCATTTAATTTTTCTTATTTTTGTTCCATTTTTGTATGATTTTCTATCCATTCTTCTTGTACTTTTGTTAATTTTCACATTATTTCTCTCCTGTTCTAGCTTACTTTCCCACAAATTATATTTTCTTTTGATTCTTCATCTCAAGTATATCATCTCATTCCACTCTTTATTTATTTTCCGTTGCAATTTCTTACTTTAGTACCTATTCTATTGTTTATTTTGGTTCATTTGCTTTATTTCAATTATGTTATGCTTCTCTTTACTTCTTTATTTTTGTATTTTCAATTTTTACTTTGTTTTCGTATCCCTGTTTCATTTTTGTATTTTGAGTTTATTCCATTTTTTTTTCAATTGTGTTCCTTTTTATTAATTCTGTCCTCATTTTGTTTTTATTGTGCTTTTCTATTTTCTGTTAATTATTTTAATTCTATTTTTCACTTCTTTATCTACTCTTTTTCTTTCACTAGTTTTTATGTGTGTTTTTATTGTTCTCCGATTCTATTATTTTTTTTTACATTCTTCGTTGCTCGCTATGTCAGTGGACACAGAATCTTGGATGTGCTGAAATGCCATTAGGTATTATATCTGTTATTATCTGTTTTCTCTTCTCCCCCTCCACTCTAAATTTTCAGTCTTGCAGGATTTCGGCGGTTAACAACCAACCCGTTATACTGCCGAATTTCTGTCAAATTTTGTGTAAATTGAACATGCATGATTGATTATAGTGTTTTGCTACTTATTTTATTATTTGACATTGCATTTTATCAGGTAGCATGACCGACGATCAGCAGCCGTTGGGAAGCGAGCTAGAGTTGAGGATGGTTCTTTTAATCACCCGACCTCAGGCCAAACTACTGCTCCAGTACCTTTTGATGACAGGTTTACCCTTGGGCAGCCGATCACCCGAGAGCTCGAGCTTGACCTGTCCCCACACCTGCAGCTGGCAGGCATCCTTACTTGATCTTCATAAACCAGGCGCATATTGATCGATTTCGAGTGGTGAGGACGAAGATGCTTCTGACTGGGAGGCGCATCGATTGGCAGGCCCTAAGGGATGTTGGGCTTTTTGAGGAGATTTCTAGTTTGCTGGAGACAGTACCATGGAATAGGTTCTTTGACATTAGAGAGCCTACATACAGGGAGCTAACTTTGTTCAGCACCTTTTGGCTTCAGCCGGCTGTTAGGGATCTTACTTCGCCAAACACGGTTTCCTTCAGGGTGACTGGCAGGACTTACAGGATGTCCCTAGCTGAGTTTGGCATAGTTTTAGGGATATGGACTAGAGCGGAGGTGGACTCCGATTTGTTTGATCAGGCAGTTAGACATTTGGGGACGGATATAGACTCGTATTGGGAGGATATTAGGGTGGTCCGGCACTCTTTCTCTTCGAGCTGGACCAAGGCTTCATGTATTTCAGACAGTTTGAGATACCTCCATAATATATTGGCGGACACATTGGCTGGTAGGGGCGAGAATTGGGGAGCTCTCAACAAGCTTGATGTTGCTTTACTTTGGCATATTCGGCAAAGGACTTATTTGGATTCAGGGTTTCTGATAGCTACACAGATGGATAGGATTCAGAGATCGGTTAGGAAGGAAGTTATTAGTTTTGGACCCTATATGACTACGCTAGCTAGGAATATGGGGGTATTGACTCCACCGGGATTGGGTTCTATCTTTGTTAGGACCTGACGGATGTACAACATGCAGATTGTTACTCGGACTGAGTCTACCTTAGGCGGTTTCGAGTACCACTTGATAGGGTCCACTTCAGCTAGCTAGACGAGTGGCGACGGTGCTGATGAGGGTAATGATGATGATGTTGACATCACCGAGGAGCAGCTTGTACCTCCACCACGTCCTTCATTTAGGCCCACAGATGTTCCTGACCCATCTATGTTCTTTAGTCCATCAGCAGCTGGTGCCTCTTCTTCTTTTTCACCAGGCCCATCAGTAGCATCTAGATTGGATAAGATGGAGGCCCGGATGACCCAGTAGTGGGATCTTACACAGACCTTCCATACCGAGGCTAGGGATTCAGTGAGAGCCTTGTGCGAGATGCTTAAAACACAGTCACATGCGACCCAGCTTCTTCGGGATGACCTTGTGGCCTTGCGCACCGAGATGAGAGAAGACCATAACAGTTCTCATTTTTCTTTACAGGATATCTTTCAGCAGTTGGCTCAGATGCGAGTATCCAGTTCTCATGTGCCACCACATGCGCCTACACCTCGACCACTGTCTGTGCCAGTATCATCCTTTGACCTTGAGGGTTTCTTTGATAGTTTTGGTGATCCCCACTTGTCCATTACTTCTCCTCCACTGCCACCTGCTCCAGCTCCAGTCCCGAGTGTTTCTACCAGCGTTGATGCCCTGATGTCTCCTTAGCTTGATGATCATTTGTTTACTCCGGATTTCACCCAGCAGGACTAGGGTGGCCGGGTTGATCGTGCTGAGGATTGAGGATCCTAGTTTTTTATATTATTGGAAAATTTATTTTCTTTTTGTTTTTGTTATGGATGCTATTAATTCTATTTTAGTCTTAGTTATTGAATGTTATTTTGGACAATGTGGGGTACTATACCTATTTCAAACTGAGGACAGTGTTTTTCTTAAGTGTGGGGTAGGTACCTTAGTTTTGTGCAGCTACTGATTTTGTTATCTCGAACCTCTGTAAGGATGGTATTCTGCTTTTTTTTTATTTTGTTTTCATTTTTCTTATTGATTGAGTCTGTTCATTCTTATTGTCCTTATCTTGAGTTTTGTTTTAATCGAGTAGTTGATGATTTTTCCCTTTTGAATGGATACCCTTACAGCTTTTATCGAATCTTGTTGGAAGAAGGCAATGAACGAATATCTTAATTTCAATCAAGCCAGGTAAAACTAGTGTTTTTCCTTAATTTTTCCATTTTACTTTATCTTGGATATAGAACACTGTTAATATTGATGCTTATTATTATGATTGATTGTTTAAACTTTGATTTGAGAATTCATGTAATTTTAACCCACTCAAATGGTGAAGTTTTTATGCTCCTTTTGTTTTTATTAGTGAGCATTGTACAAAATTTTTATTTCTAGAACTTGCTTTGTGATGACTTTTGAGATTACATGAATTTTTGATAGTCATGAGATGATTTGGGCACTTAGGATTTACACAATTTGGCCAAAAGCCTATCCCTGTTTTTCACTTAGTGAACCAATTTTGAGCCTTAGCCTTTTCTTTCACTGTAATTCACCTTTGACACTCATTTTATCACTTCTATTCATTCTACCATTCTTTCTACCATTGTTGCTGGAAATTATGTAAGTTTATACTGCATTTCATTTTGGATCAATTTGCATTCTTTTTATATATATTCTTAGTTGCTAGATTTTTCGTAGATGCTCTCTTCAATCCAAATGGTACATATCGTTTTACTACTTTTGATTGAGCATTGTATTACTTCATCCTGCGTTATCTGTTATTGCAGGAGTAGTTAAAAAAATTAAATTAAAAAAAATTAAATTTCTTTTAGTTCATTTCGAGCATCATTTTATTATTGGAGCAACTTAGTGTTCATTTTTGGTACAACATTTGATCCTTGGCTATTTTCTTGCATTACCTGCATAATTTTCCAGCAGCTTTTAGCCTACTTTCCATATTTCTCCATACCCTACGTTAACCCCATTACAACTTGGCTCAAGACCCTTTGGTCATGATTATTGATTATTTCACAGTAGTGGAGATTGGATCTATAAGCAAGCTTATGGTAAACACCTTTTTCTGTATTTTTGCGTTGAGAGCTTGGCGATCTTCTTTCACCTATATACACTTGTGTGTTTTGAGTGACATCTTATAAGGCATGGTTCTTAAATTCTCAGTTTGGATGGTTTATCATTTTGATTTTAGCAGCTTTATTAACTTTGTTCTCTTTCTCAAGGATTTAATGATTTGGGGATTTTGAGGAAATTCATTACGGAGTTTTGAGATTTGTTTTGAGCTAACCTCCTGCAATGTATTTGATTGAGTTATTTGTTATCTGTTTGAGGAGTGAGTTGTTGATTGCTTGAGGACAAGCAAACGCTTAAGTATGGGGTAATTTGATATAGATGATTCTATGAATGTTTATTGACTGTGTATCAGTCGTTTATTCATGTATTTGAGTCATATATATTCCTGTTTGATCGCACTTTGGTATGTTTATGAGTTTTTCAGGTTTTCAAACTCCTTGATGGGAAATTGATTGATTTCCAGGCAGAAACCAAGCTATTTGGATGATTTACGCATATTAGATGTTTGTCGAATTTGATTCCTTGTTGGCGCGCATTTCAAGGCTTTTGCATGGGCCGTGGCACTAGCTATGGCACTTTTGCCTATAAGTAGGCACACGCAAAATGAGACAGGGTTCCGCTTCTGACTTCTGGACTTCTCTACGTGCGCAACCCCCCACTTCTACACCTCTGTTCTTGACATTTTGGGAGATCAAACATCATTTCAAAGGATCGATTTGGGAGATTCAAGCAAAAATTGAAGGTTCTAGACGATTGATCGAGACATCCGAGATCCATACTTGAGGCTGGTTTCAGAGTTGGTGCTTGCAACATTTCCACTTCGATTCGAGAGAAGAGGGGTTACATGTTCCATTTCCTTTTCTGTTGTTTATTTCCTTTTGTATTTGTTTCTTTCATTATGAGTAGCTAGGGCTGCCGAACCCATTGGGGTTTAACTTTGTTGATGGATTGTGCTTAGTTATTAGATTTTTATTTTCCATTCTTGTAATCTCCTTGCTATTCAGTAATAAAGTTTGATTCAGTTAATTTGAGACGTTGAATTAATTGTCTTTTGGGTTGTTTCTTGACATTGAGAAATGCTTGTTACAATTGGAATTTGAATAGTAAGAATTAGTAATTAACACTTAGAGATAAGGTTAAGTTATTCGCCGGATTAAGAATTAACAACTCTTAATAGTTCTAAATAACGCTTAATGCTAATCTGTATTAATCTGATAGGAAGAGATTCCATTAGGTTAGTGCAGGTTTAGGAACTGGATGAGCTCGAGAGAGGAATCGAGTTCGATTTAGGATTTAGGCACAGGTAAGCAAGATTGGTAATTTATAAAATCAACCTTAGAACTCCATAACTTAGGTCCCCTTTGGGTTTGTTTCTCTTGTTGCGGTTGTCTTTCGATTGTTAGTTGCTGTTCATTTATTTATTTGCATTCATAGTCATTAATTAGTTAATTTAGACTTCTCACACCCTATTTCAAACTAGATAACATAGAAAATAGTAGTAACTCTAGGTTCATCCGATCTCTAGGGACACGACCTTGATACTCACTAGTGCTAGGCCACATTGATAGGTTCACTGCCTTAGGTGTAGGTTGCATCAGTAGTCCATCACATTTATAATTGCTAATTATCAACACAAACACAACTTGAATATAAGAGGATATATCATTGATAATTAACTAATAGTGAAGAAAGGAAAGAAAAAGATAAAAGCAAAGATATACATTACTTCTCCCCCTTTGGCACCAACAAAAAGCAATAAGGCCAAAATTCAAAAATTCATAACAAATGTTCCCAAAAGCACTAAAGCTATAAACATAAAAGGTTGAAAAAGTGCTTAAAACAAGAATAAGAAATTAAGGAGGACCTAGGAATTGATCTTTGATAAATTTGACATCGGCTTGAAGAGTGTCATATTTTTCTTTCAAACTTTCAAACTGAGCATCAAATTCATCAAGCTTGGCATCAAAATGAGAAGTAATTTGATTAACCTAAGAATCGAAAGAAGAAAATGAATCACTCACTCTATGACTTTGAAGGGACTTCCTAGAGGACTCATCCCGCCCTTGCCATAAATTCTCCAAATCTTACTCTTTCCAAATTGGCTCCCCATTAGTATTGAGAAATCGAAACTCGTTAGGGGCCACCTTCTTAATAACTTCCATCTTCACCAAGCTTGTTAGATCAAAGTAGATGTTGTCTCCAAGTTTGATGAGAGGGAAGGCAATTTTCAAGGTGGAAGCACTCTAGAGAAAGAGCTATTCTTGTCACCAAGCTCCCTATAACAATGTCAACTACCTTCTTTTAAGAGATGGAGGAGAGGTGATCCACCAGCCAACGGCTATAAGCCACTTGATGATTATTCTCCATGCACAAAAGGAAGAATAACTCAGTTTTCCTAACTGAGCCATTGCTCTCATCAGACCACAAATGGAGTAAGAAATTAAACGATGGAGGTATTTATGGATAGGATGAAGAAATGAAGAGGATTTGGTGGTTTTGACGTTCCAATTGCCTCTCGACGTGAGTGATTACCAAGCTTTTCCCAATTGAACTCAACTATCTCTCTTTCATTTAAGGTACCCTCATACGGTAATCCAAAAATCGTGGCAAACTGAGAGGTGGTGAGGGATTTTTCTTGCTCTTCGAGTTGGAAAGTCATATCTCCATTGGGTTTAAGGTCAATAAAGGAAAGGAACTCTAGGATAAGTTCTCTATAGGACTCTTCTTGAATGTTCACAAAGGACATCCACCCATTCTAGTTTGGTTAAAGTGACCCAACAAAAGATGCCTAGTGGAGGTGATGATTCTAAGTTTTAGGTGGGCATACCTTTTCTTATGCTCTATATTGAGGATAAAGGAGACGTACTCACTACTTCTGGGTGACTTTCCTTTCTTGGTGGACCATATTTCATTCTGCTAGCCATGGAGGAGATGAAGTTAGGGATTTGAAGATGAAAAGGGAGAGAGAAAAAGGGATTTATTTGAAATTGGAGAGGTAGAACAATGAATTTTGAAATTTTAAAATGAAATATGTTGATATTGAAGGAGTTTTTAAAATAAAACAATAATGAGAGTTGGATAGTGTTTGGAACGGCTGGTTTGAAGAGGATTAAATGAGTTTTGAACAATTTTGAAAGAGAACCATTAGTTTTTATTTTTGCAGAAAACGCAGCATTCAAGCCCGTGAAAAATAGTTCGCGGCCGTGAAAGCCTTGATCACGCCCGTGAAAATTGAAATCACGGGTGGGACGCCTTCCCGTGACTTCTACTATAAAAAAAGATGATGTTTAGAGTTAAAAACTAGATTCACGGCCGTGAAGGATAGTTCATGGTTATGAAGCTGTCTTTCATGGTTGGAAAGATTTGTTCCTAACTGTGAAACAGATGAAAACAGAGAACTTTTTAAGATTTCGAAATCACATTCCAAACATGTTTAATCATAAATTAGACTTCCTGGGAGTTTAAATTTCCATCAATCATGCAAATTTCCCATTTAATGTAGTTCATATATTCTTCATTAAGGGGCTTGGTAAAAATATCCGCAAGTTGATGTGTTGTATCAAAAAATTCTAATACAACATCACCATTTTGCACTTTGAAAATGATACATGTTAAGGAGTTAAATGGAATAAAAAAGCTTGAGAATCAGGCAATGGAAAGGCATATATATCCAAAGTTCAGTCTAACACGGGAAGCTACACGAGCATGTGACCTTCCCGTGTGAGTTGTGAAAAATGGCAGATTGTATAAAGGGTCCACGTGGGAAGCCCACACGGCCGTGTGCTTCCCGTGTCAACGAAATAGGTGAATTTCAGCATCATACAGATTTGATCGCATTAGCTTTAATGCAATTTTTTGTGATCTTAAAGGTCCAGAATTGAAAAGTGTTCTTCATCAATTCTGTAGAGGGCTTACTAAGCTATAATTTTTATGAATGACTCAACTCCATATTAGATTTCTAAAGATAAGAAAACTTAGGTTGAAGTTAGATATCGTACAGTTTGTTTCTGTTTGGGCTAGCCTCAGTGTTTGGGTCTTATCTCGACCTATAGAGAACTAATCTTCAAGAGCTACAACTTTTATGAAGAATATAAGCCTCAATTTAATTTCTATGATGCCCTAAAATAGCCCGCAATTTAAAGAATGGACGAAGACACATATTCAAGCTACAAAAAGCTAAGGATGTCACATTGCCGTGTGGTGCCCGTGTGGTCCCCATGTCAATCATAAAAATACACTATTTAAAGGAACTTCTAGGATTTTTTTAAGGGAGCTCTGTCATATTTTCCTTTTTTATAGAGACTCACCTAGAAACTTCATTTTTCTTTCATTTTTTGGATTTTGATTGGTCATTTCTCAAGCAAGATCATCAATTCCTTCATTATTATCCAAGATTGAAGATTAAAAATTCAAAATTGAAGATTTTCATCTCTACTGTTCCATGAATAGCTTGAGATTTTCTTTCTCTAATCTTTATTTTTTTATTGTGATGTTTAGGAACTAATTTTCTTGCTATTTGGATTTTGATGAATCCTAATTTGTTATGTATGGATTGATTCAAAGTTGATGCAATTAATATTTTCAATGAGTGTTTTATCCCTTTGGTTGCTTAATTATATATTTCAATTGATAAGTCGACGTATTGATTGGGATTTTTTTTCATAAACTGATTAAAGATCACTTTTTCTGAATTGATCAAATCTTAGGGATTGAGGATTGATTGGGATATTAGAGATAGATCTACAAGATCCTTTGGTTCATTTTTTTTTCTTAATCTTAATGTATGACCTATGTGAGTGGATTTGAGAAGAGATTCCTCTCCATCCTCTTAGGAATTAGGAGTTATATCACTTGAGAAAGATTTAAGCCTAATTGTGTAGAATGTCAACTCAACTCTTAATTTGAATTAATTGCTATTTGTTTCATGGAAGACTTCACTTATTAGGGAGATTCATGATAGGCTACTTCTGCAACCTACACCTAACGTAGTGAACCTATCGATGCGGTCTAGCACTAGTGAATATCAATGTCGTATCCCTAGAGATCGGGTGAATCTAAAGTTACTACTGTTTGTTATGTTATTTAGTCTGAAATAAGGTGTGAGAAGTCTAAACTAATTAATTAATGCTTATGAATGCAAATAAAGGAACAACAGCAATTGACAATCAAAAGACACCCGTAATAAAGAAGCAAACCCAAAGGGGACCTAAGTGATGGAATTCTAAGGTTGATTTTATAAACTACCAATCTTGCTACCCGTGCCTAAATCCTGAATCGAACTCGGCTCCTCTCTCGAGCTCATTAAGTTCCTAAATCTGCACTAACCTAATGAAATCTCTTCCTATCAGATTATTACAGATTAGCGTTAAGCGTGATTTAGAACTATTAAGAGTTGTTAATTCTTAATCCGGCGAGTGAATTAACCTTATCTCTAAGTGTTAACTACCAGTTCTTACTATTTAATTTCTAGTTGTAACAAGCATTTCTCAATGTCAAGAAACAACCCAAAAGACAATTAATTTAACGTCTCAAATTAATTGAATCAAATTTTATTACTAAATAGTAAGAAGATTATAAAAATGGCAGATAAAAATCCAATAATTAAACATAATCCATCAACAAAGGTGAACCCCAATGGGTTCGGCAGTCCTAGCTACTCATAATGAAAGAAACAAATACAAAAGGAAATAAATAACAGAAAAGAACAAGTAGATATGGTCAAACGGAAGAGTTTGTCCTCTTCGATTCTATAAGTCCGAAAAATTAAAATTAACCTAATTATTTTTAAGCAACTATAATAAAGTCAAATGAAAATAATGAAACAATCACAACTAATTAAAAACATGAAAGTATAATCCAAGTCGAATGTACAGAAGTGCTTATTTGCAGAGTCTTAAGCGTGACTCATTCGGATCACCCTTTCTGTGCATACAAAGCCAGGTCAACTCGTTGTTCACTATCCAACGAGTTACAATGATATCGCTTTAGCCGATGGCCGTTCACTTTGAAGTTCCCCTTCTCTGGATGATGCAACTCTACCACTCCATATGGAAAGACTTGTCCGATCTGAAATGGTCCAGACCAACGAGTTTGTAGCTTTTCGGGAAACAGACGAAGGCGAGAGTTGTAAAGCAACACTCGATCCCCAACCTGAAATTCCTTAGGCTCACGAATCCTTTGATCATGCCATTTCTTAGTCCTTGCTTTGTAAGTTGAGGAGTTTTCGTATGCCTGCTGGCGCCACTCATCTAGCTCACTCAGCTGCCATTGTCGCTCCTTACCTGCAGAATCAATATCAAAGTTACAAGTTCTAAGGGCCCAAAGTGCCCTATGCTCTAACTCAACAGGCAAATGACATGACTTTCCATAAACAAGGCGATAGTGCGTAAAACCTATAGATGTCCTAAAAGCAGTCCTAAACGCCCATAATGCATCATCTAACGTTAGAGTCCAGTCCTTCCTATTGGTACTAACGGTTCTCTCTAAAATACGTTTAATACCCCTATTAGTTACCTCAACCTGCCCGCTAGTCTGGGGGTGATAGGGAGTAGAGAACCGATGAGTAACTCCGTACCGCTTAAGTACTTTCTCTAATTGGGTGTTGCAGAAATGTGTTCCTCTATCACTAATAAGCGCCCTAGGTATGCCAAACCTAGCAAACAATCGCTTAAGGAACCTGCAGACAACCCTAGCATCATCAGTGGCTACAGCCTGAGCTTCAGGCCACTTAGAGAAATATTCAACAGCAACCAGAATGTACTTATTACCATATGAAGAGGGAAAGGGTCCCATGAAGTCGATGCCCTAGACATCAAAAATCTCAACGACTTGCACACTGGTTTGGGGCATCTCATCACGAGAAGAGATATTACCTGGGCGCTGGCAAGGGTCACAAACCTTAACAAATTTCCGTGCATCTTGGAAGAGCGTAGGCTAATAGAATCCCGCCTCTAGCACCTTCCCTCGCAGTATGGTTTCTTTGCTTGATGACCTCTAGTGGGTCCCTCATGGCATTGCTTCAATATTTGGAGAGTCTCCTCGCCATATACACAACAAATGAATCACCCGATCCGCACATACTTTAAACAAAAAGGATCTTCCCAAATATAGTATTTCAAATCGTTGAAGAATTTCTTCTTTTCACGATAAGTCATACCCTTTGGTAGAACCCTAGCAACCAAATAGTTAGCGTAATCAGAAAACCAGGGAGTATCAGTGTATACCTGAGTGACATACAAATGTTCTTCTGGAAATCGATCATCTATGGTCATCTCATCAAGTGCATCTAAGTGAGGATTTTCCAATCTCGATAAATGGTCTGCTGCCAAATTCTCTGCGCCCTTCTTATCCTTGATCTCGACATCAAATTCCTGTAACAAAAGAATCCACTGAATCAATCTCGATTTCGCATCATTTTTCAGGAATAAGTACCTCAACGCCGAGTGGTCCGTGAAGACAATGGTTTTGGAGAGAACGAGGTATGATCTAAACTTGTCAAAAGCGTAAACAACAGCCAATAACTCCTTCTCTGTGGTGGTGTAGTGTTCCTGGGCTCCTGTCAAAGTCTTGCTAGTGTAGTAAATGGGTTGGAACTTCTTTTCAATCCTCTGTCCAAGCACAGCTCCAACTGCATAATCACTAGCATCGCACATCAGTTCAGCGGCCCCAATCGTGGGAAACCATGATTGGGGCTGTAGTTAGAAGTTTCTTAAGTAACTCAAAAGGTGCCAAGCATGCATCATCAAAAATAAAAGGTACATCCTTAACTAACAATTGAGTGAGGGGCCTAGCAATCTTAGAAAAATCTCTAATAAATCTCCTATAAAACCCTGCATGGCCCAGAAAACTCCTAATGTATTCTTGAACTAGGAGGGGGTAGCTTAGATATTACTTCTACCTTAGCTCTATCCACCTCCATCCTAGCCTGAGAGATCTTATGCCCTAAAACAATCCCCTCTCTCACCATGAAATGATATTTTTCCTAGTTTAGTACCAAGTTAGCCTCAATACATCTAGCTAACATGCGCTCAAGGTTTGCCAAACAAAGAGAGAAAGAATTACCAAAAATAGAGAAGTCATCCATAAATACCTCCATAGACTCCTCAATCATGTCCTCAAAAATAGCCATCATGCACCGCTGAAATGTAGCCGGTGCATTGCACAGTCTGAATGGCATCCGTCTATAAGCAAACGTCCCATAAGGGCAGGTGAAGGTAGTCTTCTCTTGGTCCTCAGGTGCAATAGGAATCTGAAAGTAACCTGAAAAGCCATCAAGAAAACAATAAAACATATGACCTGCTAAACGTTCAATCATCTGATCAATAAAAGGAAGAGGAAAGTGGTCCTTCCGAGTTGCATCATTAAGCCTACGGTAATCAATGCAAACTCGGAAGCCTGTTACCGTCCGAGTCGGGATCAGCTCATCCTTCTCATTCCTTACCACTGTGATGCCTCCTTTCTTGGGTACAACCTGCACAGGACTAACCCATGAACTGTCAGAAATGGGATATATCAAACCTGCATCAAGAAGTTTAATTACCTCCTTCTTTACCACTTCTTTCATGTTCGGATTGAGTCGTCTTTGAGGCTGAACGACCGGCCTGAAACTGTCCTCCAATGAAATCTTATGAGAGCAGAAACTTGGATTTATGCCCGGGATATCGGCTATATTGAAAGCAAAGGCCTTCTTGTACTTCCTTAGAACTTCCAACAGCATGGCTTGTTCTTCAAGAGTTAGATCGGCTGCTATGATTACTGGTAAGCGCTTCTCTTCATCCAGGAAGGCATAAACCAAGTGGCTCGGTAACTCCTTCAGTTCTAAAACTGGTGGGTCCTCGAATGAAGCCTTTACTTTCCGCACCCCAAACCCTGGCCAAGAAAAGATAGGGATCAGTTGACAAGCTCGGCTCGGAAGCCAATAAAGCCGTGAGTTGCTCCAACACTTGCTCGTTGGACAACTCCTCCTCATCCCTCGGCCTAATGCTACTTGCAAAGGGTCAGAACATAAAATTTCTTGTAAATGGGACTCAACCACATCATCAATCACATCAATAGAACATACAGTATTATCATAGTCCAGTGACTATCTCATGGAAGTGGCCAGGTCAAAGGTAATGGTCTCATCATCAACTCTAAGCTTAAGCTTTCCATCACTTACATCGATAACAGCCCTCGATGTAGCTAGGAAAGGCCTACCCAGGATAAGAGGCACAGTGCTATCACCCTCCATATCCATTACCACAAAATCTATAGGAAAGATAAATTTATCTACCTTTACAAGTACATCTTCAACAATACCTCTAGGAATTTTAACAGTCCTATCTGCTAATTGAACACTCATCCTAGTAGGCTTAGGCTCATGCAACCCTAATTTGGCAAATAAACTAGTGGGCATTAAGTTAATACTAGCTCCTAAATCAGCCAATGCACCACTAATTGATAAATCACCAATCATACAAGGGATAGTAAAACTCCCTGGATCTCGTCGCTTGAGTGGCAGTTTATTCTGGAGAATAGCTGAACATTCCTCATTAAGCACCACCTGACCAAGATCCTCCAACTTCCTCTTGTTGCTCAAAATCTCCTTTAAGAACTTGGCGTATTTCGGCATCTGTGAAATTGCCTCAACAAAAGATAAGTTAATTTTCAGCTGCTTAAATAAGTCAAGAAACTTACTGTATTGCTTGTCCACCTTATCCTGTCTCAACCTTGCAGGATATGGTACCGGGGGCTTATGCTCCCGCACAGGGCTCTTTTGCCTGTCTTCTTTCTTTCTCTCATTCTCTACCACCTCAAGGTCTGGTCCTTCCTTAGCTGGCTCGACCTGCACGATTGTATTATCCTTATCAGCTAAAGGCGAAGAACCAGTCAAATTCTTACCTGAACGCAAGGTGATAGCCTTGCAATGCTCTCTCGGGTTTGACTCTGTAGTGCTAGGGAGCGATCCTGAAGGTCTCTCTGAAAGCATCTTAGAAATTTGGCCAATTTGAGTCTCCAAGTTCTGAATCGAGGCCTGCTGATTCCTAAGTGCACTATCAGTCTGCTGGAATCTTGTTTCTGTAGACGTTACAAACTTCATCACGAGCTCCTCTAAATTTGACTTCTTTTCTTGGGGAGGAGGAGCTTGTGCAAGCCCAGCTGGTTGTTGCTGTGGCTGTTGATGAAGTCTTTGGAAACCTGGCGGACCCTGGGCATTATTGTTCCTTCAACTGAAATTGGGGTGATTGCGCCATCCAGGGTTGTATGTATTGCTGTAGGGGTTATTCTGCTGTCTTGGGGCATTCCCCATATAATCAACCTGTTCAACATCAGAAGATATAGTAGAATTAGATGGAAAACTAATAGAAGATGAAGCAAACATACCTCCGTGCGATTCCTTGTAATGCGGGCCACCACAAAACTCGCGACCAACGTTCATTGCATGAATCGGCATCCGAGTTGGTCGATCTTCTTGGCTAGAAGCTCCACTTGAGCCGCCAAGGCTACTTGTAGAGTCCACTTGGTTGACCACTCCCTGTCTTCCTGGTCGGCTCTAGAGGATTGCCACCGATAGTTGTTCATGGCCATTTCCTCTATCAAGTTCGAGCCCGCTCGAGCGTCTTATTTAGCGCCCCACTGCAGCATCCACCATCTGCCTCGTTGCAAGGTTCAACCCGTAGAAGGTCCGAACTGCATCCACACCGGCAATCCGTGATGTGGGCGGCATCTCAAAAGATTTTTAAATTTCTCCCATGCATCGACATGCTTTCATCATCAAACCGCACAAAAGAAGATATGTCATTTCTAAGTTTAGCAGTTTTAGCGGGAGGAAAATACTTATATAAAAATTTTCAGCCAACGCCTTCCGGTAGTGATCGTCATTGTGGAAGAGATTGCAGCCATCTCTTTGCTCTGTCCCTCAAGGAAAATGGAAACAATCTCAGCCGAATGGCATCATCGGTTGTTCCATTTATTTTGAATGTGTCACAAATCTCTAGAAAGTTGGAGATATGTGCATTGGGATCCTCGCTGGGCAATCCTCCAAACTGCACGCTTTGTTAGATCATCTGGATAACATTGGCCTTTATCTCAAAATTGTTGGCCGCTACAGCAAGTCTGACTATACTAGTTTTCGTCCCATCCAAAGATGGTCGAGCAAACTCGTACATCGTCCTCTGATCCTCATCGGCGTGGGGGTCATGGTTTTCCATCGTGTCTAGTCTATCCACAGGTACCTCAACCTCAATCTCCTCCTCTTCTAATTGCAACCTTTTCCTTAAGAGTCTGAGGGATCGTTCTGGATCATATAGAGGCTCTATAAGATTCGAGTTTGAGCTCCTGGTCATAAACTACCTGAAATCGAAAGTCCACACAACCATCGATCAACAAAAATAATATAATAATAAATAATAATAAAAATAAAGAATAAATGAATAAAACAAATAATGACTAAATTAACACAAAAACAATTCACTCTAGTTCACCGTTACAGTCCCCGGCAATGGCGCCAAAGACTTGATGTGCTCTTTATGTAACCTACACCTAAGGTAGTGAACCTACCGATGCAGCCTAGCACTAGTGAGTATCAAGGTCGTATCCCTGGAGATCGGGTGAACCTAGAGTTACTACTGCTTGCTATGTTATCTAGTCTGAAATAGGGTGTGAAAGTTCTAACATACCAGCTAATGGTTATGAGTGCAATTAAGTAAATGAAGGACAACAATGGACGATTAAAAGACAATTATAAAGAGAGAAACAAATCCAAAAGGGAGCCTAAGTGATGGAATTCTAAAGATGAATTTTATGGATTGCCGATCTTGCTTACCCGTGCCTAAATCCTGAATTGAACCCCGGTTCCTCTCTTGAGCTTACCGGATTCCTAAACCTACACTAACCTAATGGAATCTCTTCCTATCAGATTACTACAAATTAGCATTAAGTATGATATAAGACTATTAAGAGTTGTTAGTTCTTAATCCGGCGAGTAAATCAACCTCATCTCTAAGTGTTAATTACCAGTCCTTACTATTCAAAATCTAGTTGTAACAAGCATTTCTCAATGTCAAGAAACAACCTAATAAACAATTAATCCAACGTCTCAAATTAACTGCATCAAACTTTTATTACTGAATAGCAAGAAGATTGCAAGAATGACAATTATAAAAAAACTAACAATTAAGCATAATCCATCAACAAAGGTGAACCCTAATGGATTCAAAAGATCTAGCTGCTCATGTTCATAGTCAAAGCAATTAAAGAACAAAATAAGGAAAAACAAATTAAAGGCATGTACACCCTTCTCTTTCAAGCTGAATGAGAAACCCTAAATTTGCAAATTCAAAATCTCAAACCCTAGTTGCCTCTTGAATGCTCCCAAAGTTTGTCTTGATCTTCAATTCAATGTTGGAATAGTGTGGAATCCCCCCTTCAATTGATGAAAAATTGATCTCTCCAGGTCTACAATTGAGGTATAGGAAATATTTGATTAAGTGTGTGTCTTGGAATTGAGTCCAAAAATCGTCCCCCCTTAATTAGAATTCAAAATCGCCTATATAGTTGATTCAGCACGGCCGGAGTCTAGGCTGTGCTGAATCTGTGGAGTCTGTTGTGCTGAGCCACCACAGGCCGTGCACAAGCCAGTGCTGATCCAACACAGGCCGTGCTGGAGGCCATGGTGGCTACGGAAGTCATGCTGAAATGGCACAATTGGGGATAGCCTCTTGATAATTCAGCACGGCCGGAGTCCAGGCCGTGCTCAACCCTCGGGGTGCTTGTTCTCACCCAATTTGATGGATTTTGCTCCGTAATCACACGTATTTCCCTCTATTACTGATGGTGTCCTTCGAAAATGACCTGAAACGAAAAAGGAAACAAAAGACAGGTGATTCTAGCATAAAACGGGATAATCATGCATAAAAATGTGAACAATCGGGCATGAAAACATGTGTAGTATGATGCTTATCACCTACCCAGTAACAATGCAAAAGTTACAAGGATGTCTAAGACTGTGAATCCAATCCAGGATTCTATGGGACCCATTTTCACTAGAGCTCAGAACGTCCCTTCCACATCTCTCTTTATCTCATCATGGGCTCTTATGACCATGTCTAAAGCCTTCAGATCTTTCAACTCATTCCCAATTTAGGAAGGATGTGAGTAAGACAAATATTGATAGTTGATCCATCATCCACCATCACACATGGAGTTCTCTTTTCTTTTACTTCAGTTGAGCTGTATAGAGCCTTGTTGTAGTCTCTTTCTTCTAGTGATAGGTTTTCATCTAAGAAAGTGATCATCTCAGAGATCTTGTCCATCATGCTCTTGATCATTTCCTCAAAGGTAGTTGATGTACTTATAGTAATATTGGACAAGGCTTGAATCAAAGCCTTTCTATAGTCTAGCGATTGCATCAGTGAGTCCCAAATATTGGTAGTTTTCTTATTCTTTTTCAACTCTTCCAACAGCTCATTATCCTTCGGACCCTCCTCTTCTAAACTCTTCTCTACCAGTTTCAGATCTTGCGAACTCTTGTCACTGTTCTTGGCTTCTTGCTTGGCTTCTTTATCGAAGTCATTGTCCCCCCAGATGTCTTTGGCAGTATCATCTTGGAGCTCACACTTATTTCTAGAATTGTATCAGATGTCAATGGCCATGATCGAATTTCTTTCCCTTTACTTCTATACTTCCATGATGCAAGAGTCACCAATTAACTACTCATCGCTATCTGAACCCCAACCATGATATAATTTCCTCAATTCGGATGTCAACTGAAGGAGGCTTAGAATTAGCTACATTATTCTGAGAAAGTTGCCCCACTCGCCATTTTTCACAGTCTATCAAGTCTTGAATCTAATGTCTTAGGCGATTGCACTAATTAGTGGCATGCCCAAAAATCTGATGGAACTCACAGTATTGATCATTGAGAGGTGTTGGACTGCATCTCAATATCAGAGGCATCAACTTCCTACTTCTTACCAAATATCGAAACACCATGGATAATGGTGCCCCCAAGTTAGTGAAGGTTTTTTATGGGTAGACGTGGGGTAGGTATTCTGGTTCTAGATTAAGTTCAGATTCAGGTTCAGGTGCATGTGTTTATTCTACTTCAGGTTCAGGTACCTCTTGGAAGGAATTTATGATCTTCTCCTCACTGAAATCAGGGTTGATCATGGGGACCTGGTTCAGTGGTGGTGCATTGTTGTAGTTCAGCAATGGGTTTCTTTTGGTATTGGGATGGTCAGGATTGGGCTTTCCAACATTGATTAGGTCTTGAATTTTGTGTTTAAGGTGGATATAGGTGTCAATATGGTTTTTGCATTAGGCATATGGTTTCTATTATGGTGCATTAGGGTTTGTAGAAACTCAAAGTAGTTGGTTGCAACAGGCCATTTGTACCAGTCTATCAAAGATCTTTGAGAGAGGCTGCTTGAAGTTGGAGAATCTTCTCGGTTGCTGGGTAGCATTCACATTAATAGTTCTACTCCCTCTATCACTGTAATTTCCTCTTCAACCAGTTCAGACATTCTTCCTTTTGTCCATCTCAATTTCCTCGACTTGTAGTCCATCATCGTACAAGTCCATGAAGATCTTCAAGTTTATCATCTGAAGCCTCAACCCAAGACGAAAGCATATTTTGAACCACAAAATGAACTTGGTCCTTTTCAAAAGGCTTATTCTTCATTAACCCATCCTTATTCCTCTATCTAGTTAGAAAGTCAAAGAATGACTAATTAGGTGTTTGCTTAGTGGATTCCAAATCTCTAATGGAAACGTCAAGATATGCATTATAATCATATTGTTTTATAAAAGCATTACACAAATCTCGCCACTCAACTTAATAGCCGTTTCTAAATCATGAAACCAGTTTATAGTAGGTCCTTCCAAGGATAGTACAAATAACTTCACAATTTGAGATTTACTTAGTTAAGTAGTTCCCATGATGGCAACATATTGTTTCAGATGGACTTTGAGATCCCTAGTTCTATTGAACTTGTTCATCTCGAACACCTTAAACTTTGAAGGTAGCTTGTCTTCCCTAGCCAGGATTAGCTCATTAAAATCATAGGTCGGGTCCAAACTCTTGATTTCTAGCATTCCTTGCATCTTATCTAGTCTCGCACTCAGGCCACTCACAATTTCATTAACAATAAGAGCATTTTCTTTCTCGGCCTTATTCAGTATGAACTCATCAAAATCCCAAAATTCCCTGAGCACCCTCTTTTAATAGCATCGTTAGCAGCGGCGGCAGCAGCAATAATAGTTTCAGCAATAACATCAATAATAGGATCCATAATGGGGGAGGATTAGGTGTTGTAGGGGTAACCAACGTAGTTAGAGAAGCTTGGTTTGCAGCCATCCCAACTAGGAGTTGCTGGAGCTCTTTTAGAATCACACCCCTCAGGTCATTAATGACAGCATTCTTAAGGATCTCGAAATCTTGTTCATTGGTCCTTTCATTAGCCATTTCAGTTTCTGTAGTAGTTTCGGTCTCAGTTGCAAATAGCTAACTTCTTTGTCTTTTCAAGTATTCCAGTATTGATATGATTTTTGGTGACAATGGAATTCTCTTCGGCCTACCACTCTATTGTCTTTTCTAACCTAAAAGAGAATCTATATGGCTTCAAAACAGAGAGTTAGTGTGATGCATGGTATGCATGATGCACGTGAAATGCACAATACACAGGTTAGCAAACACAAAAGACAAAGAATATACAAGGTACAATCAATCCTTCCAACCTTATTTATCCTACACCTAGTTCGTGATGAGTCTCTTTTCTAGGATTTTTGGACTGGGCTTACTATCAATAAGGGATAGTATACTGATGTGCATGCCAATGGCTCTCCAAGCAATAAACAAACAAGGTGGTAGTTTCCAATAAAAGGGTAAAGCCTGCATGTTAAGGGCCAAGGTCTTCCAAGATGCGGGTGTCAAACTCTTTTAAGGGAAAATACCTCAAATAGCAATTAATTAGGTACCTAATGGAGATTACTACTATCATTACCATGGTTGAGTCTTGGTAAGGATAAAGGCTCCCATAATAAATACTCTTCCTTTGCTAGTCTTCCCACTCAAGAGACCATGTGACGAAGGAAGCTTACTCGATTGTAAGTAATGGTTAGCCAGTATCGTAATTTAGGTAAGAATGGAGCCAAAGAACTATTAACTAATGCCATAGAGGCTTATAGGGACCAATGTGGACAATGTGTGAAAATGGTGTAATGATGCAAGAATAGACTATTAAGTGATAAAATTAAAGGCAAAAACACATTGGAATCAGTTTCTTTTTATCTTCAATGGAGTCGCCACTATTGGCAGAGGTTTCAGGTGCACACCCAAGTGTATTTAGCGACTATGACACTACTATAAAGCTTTTTAACCTAATTGGGAACACGCTAACCAGTTATAAAGACTAGGGCGGAGAAGAGAGTTGCCACTTGGATAATCACCAGGACACTTCTTTTAAATTTGTGGCATAACTAGAGTCCTTGAGGAAGCATCGCCACATACAAAGATGGATCTAGAAACCAACTTCCTTAATTTTGTATTCCCACCTTTAATTTTATTAATTAATAGCCTATTCCCTCTAAATGCAATAAAATTATTTCTATACATAAGCAATACAACATGTATAGGTCCACCTACTTCTAGCCCATTTTTATTATGTTTGGCCCAATCTTTACCCATTATTTACCCTAATTAGTTGTTCATTTTTCATGGAAAAGACCTGCTTAGTCCAGCCCAATTTGATTTATTAAGTCCAAACTTACTAGTCTTTAATCCTAAATAGGCTGCTTTTTAATTTCCTAAGTCTAAATGGATCAATTTGTTAATTAGGCATAGTAAAGCCCACCTAAGTCTAGTTAGGTTTTATGATTAGGCCCAATTACCATCTTCTTAACCTAATGGGCTACAGATTTTATGCCAATGTCCAATTTTAGGCCTAACTCTATGTGATTTATTTTTAAATTAGCATTCACCCATCAATTAGGTATTTGTCCACTACTTTACAAATTACAAAAATATAAAAAATAGAAAGCAAACAAAGCAGGAAAATAACAAAATTACATTCCTCAGGCTTTAAATAATTAAAAACTAGCTAAAAATAGACGAAATGGGTGAAATCTGTCAAAAACTACAAAAACAAGCAAGCTAGAGATAAACAGTCGATCGGCTGTATGCAGAGCCGATTGGCTTTATGACTCCTTCGAGCAATAACTCGATCGTTATCTCGGATTTTTAGCAAAAGTCGCACTTTGAATCCCCCAAACATCGATTCGAACGTGTAGAAAAATAAAAATCAATTAGAAAGGAATTAAAATTGATGAAATAGGCAATCAAATGGTAAAACAAGGGATTCAAGTCCAAATATGAGAAAATAGAAATTTCAGGCAAAAGTTACTGTGATCTAAATAAAAGCAAGTACAAATGTGAAATCCAATGAATTATCATGCTAAGATCAATTAAAAAAAAATAAAGAGAAACTAATAGACCCTATACATGCTGGCTATTAAGCAAAGATTAGCAGATTCATCAAATAATAAATAAAAAAAAAGAAACTTTCCTAAAAACATGCTCTAATAGAACGACAGTTTCAATTTAATCATATTCATGGCAAATTCTATAAATAATCACCCCTAGCATGAAAATCTAAACAACTAGTCTAAAAGTTATCATATCTAGAACCTAGGCATATAGATTTAATCAAGACAAAGCATAATGTGATTAAGATCATATTTAGAAAGCCAGATCAAAAGCCTAACATATCAAGATTCAAGAACAAATCCTAATCATGATTATTTAGAACAAAAAACCACAAAGAAGAAAGGAAGATGAGAAGATAATTAAATTTTAGAAACTTTCAGGTTGTTACTATATTGTGCAGATCTTTGAGTTTTAGGAGTAGAGGAGAAGGTCGATCCAAAAGCCGGTTAGAAATCCATAATGTTTAGGGTATTTGTGTTTATCTTCAATAACTCAGTGTATTTTCCAAAATTCTTACTGATTGTTCTCTGCCAAGATTTTCCAACCCCCTAGCCTAGGGTTTCCTTTTCTATTCATAGAGAAGGTGGGGGAAACCCTAGAGGTCACGATAAGTACCTCTTTAATTATCGATAATTTCCAAGAATTAAAGATAATTAAAAGGACGTTATCAAAATCTTTTTTTAATGATAAATACAAGCTTTTAAAATAACTTGGGATGATAAGTATCCAAATAATAAAAAAAAACTAGATAATTATTGGTAAAATCCTTCTAGAAAGTCAATTTTGATGGTTATAACTGTTTAAAACATAAAAAAAACGACCACAAAAACCGAGTTTTAAGTCAACCGGTACTGCAGAGCCGACCAACTCTGCGCAAAGCCGATCAACTCTGTGTATAGCCGATCGGCTGTATGCAGAGTCGATTGGCTCCGAAGGTTGGCAGAATTGTGAAAATTTACAATCTAACCCCTGAACTTGGCCATTTGATTGATTTAGACTCAAAATTGAGTATTCTAGTCAGTTTAATTCTATTTTAACCACTTTAATTTCAAAAATTAAAATTTGGATCAATCAAGTGTAACCCTAGTCGAGACCTCGATCTTCGTAGCTCTGTGAGACTCGAAAGAAACAACAATTTTTATCATCGGATTTTTTGTAATTTTCTCTATATCTAGATTTGGAAATTGAGGGCTTACAAGTTCATAAAATGATAAATATTTATCTTATATTTGACGAATCTATAAACAATACTTAATGATCTTGTTTTTTATAACTATATTTAAGTAAATTTTTATGAACTACAACTTATCAAATATGAATATGTGTGACAGTAAAAATTCTATATCATATAAAAGATAAATATGATATTTTTTATAAAAATGTAGAATTATTCTTAAAATTTATTTAAAAAAACTACTCATAAAAATGTTTAGATTTATAAATAAAAGTTACTTTGAAAAATTTTATGCAAAATAAAAATTTAATTATTTATTTTTCCATTGATATTATGATACTAAAATTATTATTAAGAATTGAATTAATACAAAAACTCAACCATTACTGTAATTTTTCTGAGAAAATTAAAAATAATTTTAATCAAAGAAATTAAACAAATAAAAAAAATCAACTATTAATGTAATATTTTTCTTAGAAAAATCAATATAATTTTATTTATTTTATAAATAATAAAATAAAAGTAATATGATCTTAATTACAAGTATTACAAAGAATATAAAAAAAAATTAAAAAATTACTTACAAAACAAGCATATCTTATATTTGTGATTTGGTGTTAAACATTGTCGCATCACCACACTTAAAGAAATGGCAAAAAGCATAATGAAGCCCTTGAATTTTAACATTTTTCTTAATTAAGTCCCTCATATTTGAAACGGTTGATTTGAGCCCCTATACTTAACGATTTCGTGTCATTAAGCCCCTAAGTTAATAGTCATTTGTGCGTCTCTTAAGCTCTACTAAAATCGTGTGCAAATAGTTATTTAATAATAAAATAATAAAAACATGATTTATATTTAGAATGAAACCCACTCATCACTGCCAAACAGTTGATTTGGGCCTTATACTTAATCTTCCATTTTTTCTCCTTATCTCAGTATGAGACCTCCTTATCTCTGCATTAAAAACATCTTTTCACAAATTGAATTTCATTATTCACATCAACAGAGTTTATTTGAGACCAACCCAACCTTATAAGCTTGTTCATTTCTCTTACTTTTTGTAGCAGCATCACACTGCATTCACTGAGCCAATCATCATACCACTAAAGGTGATTACAATGGGACTACAAAGCAAAGAAAAAAAAAACATCAGCAAATATAAGTAAAAACTAATCACTTGAATTTAACTTCTAAATTCAGAACAAGCAATTTTCCAAACTTACAAGTTCACGAGGAGACAACCCTAAAACTTTCTCCTCCTATTGTTTTCTATCCCCGCTATCATCTAACTTCATACGTGTTCCACATGGGCATTTCAAGTTTAAAGAATTCCTTACACTATTACCTTCAATGTAGAGAACTCTAAGTTTTGCTTTAAAAACCCGAATTCCTTACATTACTACCTTCAATGTAGAGAACTCTAAGTTTGGCTTTAAAAACCCTAATGCTTTCTAATTGCGAAGGTAGAGAAGATTGAGAAGCCATTGATGGATTATGTCAGAAATAGAGAGAGACATCCCTTACGATCTTTCTTTCCCAATTCTTATATAAATCTAACCCTAGATCCAAATCTCTATTCAATACCCATTTATATTTTTAATTTTTATTCCTTTTCTTTTCAAAATAACAAAAAATATTTTAAATTATTAATTTAATCAGCATCAATCCAAAAATTTAATTAGAGGCTCATGACACTAAATGGTCAAGTATAAGAGCCCAAATCAACCATTTCAGACATAAGAAGCTTAATTTAAAAAAAGGATTAAAATTAAGCAGCTTAATTATGCTTTTTTCCAAAAAAAAATCTACACAAGTATAATATCCCAATATCCATGCATTGCATTGTATCCCCGGATCAAGGATATAATTTGCAGCAAGGAAACTAGTGTATAATGATGCTTCGAGAATTATGTCAGTGGAAGTAGCTAGTACTTTTCTACTTTGGTGCTGAAACTGTCTTGGTAAATGGTGATCAGTAGACAGTAGTGGCCTTCACTTTGAATTGCAGAATCGTGCATAGCAACATCTTAAACATCAAATGCAATGCAATGAAAGTTGAGTGGCCAATTTTTTTGAATAAACATTGTAATGCTTATGAATTTGGAGGATATTGTAACTGGTGGCCAAGGGTCAGTCGCAGCCTCCAAAAGATTGAAACAAACAATAAGAATAAGGGCCACAAATAAGAAAACAAGAAATCTTGGCCATCCCATTGTTTTCTTATGAACATGATAACTGACACCTTAACGCACGTAAAAGAGAACACTGCGTTGTAACCAGAGGGTAACAAAGTAACATAACATCTATGATACAATCTGCGTTCCATCACCCACAATATTATTATTCAGCCTGTATCTATACTATAACCCCCAAATCCAGCATACTGGGATGATGGACAGTAATGCCTCGATTCTAGTTTACATGCTCTAAGTATGACAATTTAATGCATAAGGGGTATCTTTCAGGAACAAAATTTACATTTGGTGTATGTTATGTACATGCTTTTCGTCAATGAAATAGTGGAAATATACCCCACTGGTGCAAAAACCCCTCCCCGGTGGTGACTTCAAGAACCAATAGAACAAGAACTGCCAGCATAGCTGCTCTTCCATTCCAAGTTTCAGCACTTCTTGTCCAACCCCATTCCCACACAGTCACTGGGGGTGGTAACTCCCTGCGTTTTGAATCATAGGTAGCCAACAGCTCCTCCACACTGCCAAGTGGAACTAAAGACTGCAGAGCATTGAAAACCAAGAATCAGGCAACAAATGATAGAAAATGCAGCAACTTCAGTTACAAACGAAATAAGGGAGAAGGACCTCTGTTACATAACTTCTAGTTAACAGGAAGCACAAAACCACATACATTAAATGTTTTCTCTTTTATTTCTAAAGCTGGTTCCAAAGTCATGGAGGATGAACAGAATTCAGTATATCTAGAGATAAACTAGAAGAGAGATTTAAGCTTTCTGCACTCTTGATAGTTGTTAAAATTGAGCCACAGGCAAACATCAGATGCAGGCACTAGGACTAGCACCTATACATGGTCAAGGTGGCCTACCTGAACATTGTTTTATTGCCAAGGCAAATGCCCGTTTCAAGGTCCAAGATACAAAGGCATAACTCTATTATATTTGACTGCCATCATTTATTTTCTTCTGTTTTATGTTTTTCTTTTTAATCCTTAACTGTTGATGTAAAGATGGTATCAGTTGATGATGTGCTTTTGATACACTCAATTAAAAAAGGAAAGCAGCAAAAGAAAAAAGAACAAGGACAAGTGCTAGATAGGTGGGCAACGTAAAAATAAGCAAAACCAAGAAAAAGGAAAGTAATAAATAATAATAACAATAATAAATAAATAAATAAAACATAAAAAAGATGATGCTCCAAATCGGGTTTCCACAGACAGTCCCCTCTAGTAAGGTTAGTCCTCTTTCTCCTCTCTTATTTATCTCTCCATCCTTCTGAATTCTTCAAAAGAGCCCTCTGCTTTTGGCTTTCCCCTTTCTCTAGTCTCTCCCTCTCATCATTACCGACATCATCATTGTCATCTACTGTTCCTTTCTCTTTTATTCACCTATCTTTTTCCTTTACGTTCATTTTTCCCCCCCTGAATTCTAAGAAAGTCCTGCATATTTTTTACTACGTTCCTAAAAGAGAAGCATCAACATCCTTATTCTGCCTCAAATATGGATTCTATAACTTAATGGTCCTCTTTTTTTGTCTTCCTTTTTCTCTTCTTGCTTTCAGCCCTTCATTTAGATATAAAATATGGATTCAAGTAATTCTAAAAGAAATAATTCTAACAGAAATCTTACATCACCTTAAACATGTAGTATTAGATTTGAATTTTCTAGTAAATTGTGTTTCAATCCTTTTCTCTTTTGTGCCTCAACTCTCAAAGGACTACGCCAACACCTTACATTTAGGATCAAGACCATTTTCTACCCTCCTATGCCCTTGTGCCTTTAAGAAATATGCCTATTCAAAATTCCATTTCACTCATCAGTTTTAATCAGAAGAAAAGTAGCCCCTAATCAAACTTCATCAGAAGCTAAGAACACTTCTTATATAATGTCTACAGAACCACGCAACCATAAGCCTTTTCAAAATGCAGCTTCAGCATCCTTCTATTTCTCCTCCTAGCACCAGTCACGACTTCCATTTTTCCACTTCAAAACAAAAAAAAAAGGTCTCTCTCCTCCTAGTATCATTGATGACTTCCATTCTCCACTTATGAAAGCAGAGAAATGTAAACATGTTGTGAACTCATCTTCAAACTACTCTACCGACCAAATAATAGGGGAAGTACTGGCACCCGAAATATAAGTGCATAAACAGACAAGAAAAGAGACATGTGAGTTTCTTTACTATTCCTTTGCAAAGTTATTGCAGTTGGCTTTGCATGATATATTTCATCAGCAAGTAGAAGGCAGACAGTGGTGTCAAAAAGAGTAAACTTCAAACTTCTCATTATAATTATTAAGAAAAGAATAATAGAAGTTAGCATGAGGACCTGTCGAGCTTCAAGATTTGAAACTGCCATAGCTCCAACATACGGAAGAGACTCGATCACAGCATCTGCCAAGTCTGAAATGAAGGTTGGTTCACATCCTAATGCAGGAACACGTCCCCATTTCTCTATACCAGATTTAAGAGCCAACTCTTTATACTCGACGTCAATTTCTTCTAGAGTTTCAATATGTTCACTAACAAAGCTGTGAATCAGACATCAATATTTCAGAATGGAAGGAGTTTCAGCAACCATATTGAGTTTACAATGAATCAACATTCAGCATGTATACAGCTACCTCAAGAAAGGAATGCACCAGATCATCACACCAACAAAACAGCTGACAAAATAAAATACCTAATAGGGACAGCCAGAAGATTTTTCACCCCTTTTCTTCCAAGTTCAATGATTGTGTCATCAGTGTAGGGCTTTAACCATTCTACAGGTCCTACTCTGCTCTGAAAGAAAACCCAGACTATATCAGGCGACCCCCCACTAAGCAGTCTTGAAAGAGAAAAGACCACACAGAAGGTGGAGGCAAAGAAAAGCATAATTAATGTTCTAGCATTCATTCACATAAATATTTAAACCTCTCAAGGGCTAACTCAATCTGTACAATCAGATTCAATATAAGAAAAAGAAAGAAATACAAGTTTCTGTAGAACCTAACCATCACCTTCCCACCATCAAAATGATTAGAATATTAATAACTTCCCCATTTGGATAGATTTGCAAAGGGAGACGCAACAATACCCATATGGATATGTAGTTTAAAATTTTTCTCAATAGGATCTGGAAAAGAATTGATTACTTGGAATAGGGTGAAATTCAGATGATATTAAGACAGATATACCTGATAGGCAAGAGTGTATGCATTACTGATTTTTCTCTTCTCTAACTCTTCTATTATCAAATCTACGCATTCCTCCATCTCAGCTTTGTATGGGTCACCGGCCTCTTCTACATAAGCAAGTGGCACTCCGTGCGCACTGAAAAATATCACAACCTACAGAACACATTGTCCATTTATCAGCAAAGACACTAGGATGAAAGGAGTTTAGAGCTTAATTGCTATGTAGTAGGAAAGAAGATATCTGAAGCACCAAGAAAGAATTGAAGAAGCATGACTTGCTTCAAAGATGTCTCCTTGTTGCATGTATAACCACATATGTGTATGTAGTGCCACTAAGCCATATTTTTAACATCTGAAGCACAAAATATTTAGTCCTGAATCGTTTCTCAAATCCTGTTTATCTCATTAAATTACCAGCCAGAAAGAAATTCATTAAGCAATTCATAAGTTCTCATTTCCTTTACAATTTTTGTAACATCGAAATGTTGCAAAGATTGCTGTACCTATCTAAGTAGCATACAGTGACAACATCGGTTACTTGGAACTGAGTACAAGTAGCTGATATGGGTATTCTGATATTAGGTCGCATATTTTAAATTTTCCACTAGCTAAAAATATCAAATTTTCATATATATGTCTAAGTATTCTTATATAACATCTATTATATATATAGATTTTAAAGCTGAAACAAAGAGAATGATTTAACCACAACTTGCCACATAGGATTACTATAACACAACATTTGTCAATTCTTTATAAATATTAATTTATAAGAAGTTATTCTTTTCTCTTTTAATCTAAAATTGTAATAATAACTTTTTAAATTTAAATTTTTATATGTCCTTTTCTTGTTATTATTTTAATTTATTTATTTATTTTATTTTATTTGTATATAGTATCTTTTACAATATTACAAAATCTTGCTTTAAACCTATTTATTCAGTTGATAATTTTATTTTTATTTTTATTTTTCTTTATTTACTAATTTGAGTTCATTAATAAATTTTGTATTTTTTTTCTATAGTTTAATTACTTTTATTTTTTGGTTTTACTTATTTAAATTTAAACTTTTGCATTTATCTATAGCTTTTTTTTTTTCCAATGATTTTTTTATTTATTAATTGTAGAAAAAATTCTAAATATTATATAATTTTATAACATTTTATAATTTCTACCTATAAACACCTTAAAGAAGAAAAAGAAAAACTTTATTTCAATAAGAAGATATTGAAGCTATTTATGTTTTTTTTTTTAAACCGCATCAACTTTTTTTTTCTCTCCATATTCTATATTTCAATTTTATTTTATTTTATATTACTAAAATTTAATTAGTAACAAATAATTAATTGTATTTGTTCATACATATGTTATATTGTCAACAAAATTAGAGCTTAAGTATGATTTTTTTTAATTTCTTTTTTACTTTTCATAGATTGTCACATTATTGATTTTAGTTTTCAATATTCAAGTCAATAATTTATAAATTGGATAAATAGAACCGAATTGGTTAAAATATACTAGAATCGGCTCAAAACCAGGAGACTGGTCCAAGATCGATTTCCCCTCGGCTGGAATCGGAACTATCATTCCAATTCCAACTCGTAAAATAAAATAATTCATTTTAATTAAATTTTTTATTTTTTAAAAATTGGTTGGAACCAGCTGGAACCGAAACTGTGAACCGGAACTAGCCAGCTCATTGCCACAATATCTAATTTTTATATATGTTAGGTTAGTTATTATATTTATATTAAATTAATATCAATATGAAATATCTAACATATAGCGCTATTAAGTATGTAGTTTATCTTAGAAATTATAATAATCTAAAAAATTTACTAATATATTTATTATATAAGGTATTTTTAGCTTTAAAATATGACTATAAAATTAATTCATAAATAAAACATATATAATTTATCAATAAAATATTAAATTAAATTCTATGCAAAGCGCGGGTATTAAAATAATTAATACATAAAAGTAAATTGAAGAGTTGATGCAACTATTATAACAATATGCAGAGGATCTATGAAAAATTACCTTCAATAAGTAATAGGTGTTAGTTAAATATCAAGTTTATCAAAATAAGAATACCTATGAGATTAAGAGTAATAAATTCATTAGCAATAATAAGCAAACAAATAAAAAACAGAAAATAGAAAAGAAGTAGAGTTAGAGGACATGCAAATGTAGTCTCTCTTGCTAAAATCTCAAATCAAGTACAATAAGGTCGAAGGTCAAGTCTTTGCTATATTTGCAATTTAAGCACTGCCTCTAGTTCCTCAAGGCTATCTACAATAGACATCATAACTCCACATCTTGGTAATTTTTTCAACTTATTAGAGGTAAATTGAGCAAGGCCTAATCAGAATTGTCCTCCGGTAAATTGCTTCAGTACGCTATTTAATCACCTTCTTTTTTCTCTAATGTTATTTTTCACTTTTATCAAGGAAACAAGAGATTTATTAGAGAATAAAGGCTCAAAAAATCAACATGGAACTTCGCGTCACTTCTTAAAGGAAAAAGGATGATAGCAACAGAACAATAGAGAAAACAAAAGAAAAAAAGCAAATTAAATAAACAAGATAAAAGTACATTTAAAAGAGGTAGTACCTTTTCAGGAGAATCAAATTTTTGTAATTCCTTTTCAATTAAATCTGCCATGGCTTTTATGTATCCTTCACGCTGATACCAGGAAGGTATCACAGTGTGTTGCATATTAACAAGATATTCATCTTCCCTGGTGATACATCAGAAAATATTAATTCAGAGTTATTTTTGAAATGTTGAAGTTTACATGTTGCATATACTGTATTCCCACCTAAATATACTCTCCAAGAGACGAAGGCTTGAACCACTAGTGGATATAGAGAACTGTGGATAAAGCGGAAGCACAACAAGTTTTGTGATCCCATCTCTTTTTATCTAACAACCAAACAGATAACCCATAAGTTAGGTCCACAAATCTTCATTGAAGCCCTGATAATGACAGATTGGCAATAATTAACAGCCTTGATTATCAATACCACCTAATACTATAACTGTTACAATTTTATTTCAAGAATAAGATAACAAAACAAGATAATAAATGTATAAAATATAATGAAATGAAGTAGCATGCAGTCACTCATTAATTCAAAGCTGATGTAATATTATTCAATTATATACAACATGCATATCAATTAAGCCCTTGAAAATTAAACACACATGCAATAAGTTTTAAATGTCAAAACAAGGCAGAAATTTCAATTGATGAAAATCTTCTTTCCATGGGAAAAAGATGCTGCAATATTGATTGGACCACATAAACAATCTAAATACATTAGAATTAAACAAATGAACTAGGAGACTTCCAACAGTTCTACAATACATGTATGCTTATAGCATAAAGGAGTTCAAAAACTATATTCATAAGTCAAGTTAGGACAATCCAATTGAGAGCATAAAATAGGATCCCAAGGCAAAGGGTAATTCAATCACGATGAAGTATATAATTGAACAAAAACTGTTCTAACTGTTCTAATAGGCAGAAGTTCTATGTTACTGTAAAGCCTCAGCCTAACCTATCCTTCGCAGAAATATAAGACACCAAGAGTGGACATGAGAACTTAAGCATGACCCGCCCTGGTAAGAACATATGAAGAAATTGAGCCTGCCCAGGACAGAAATATAGGTATCTTAAATATACATCTGCAAGTTTAAGTAACAGAGGTTGCAGAACATGTTTTGAAAGTGAGCCATAGTTCTGGTACTGATGGATTGCATACAGCATTATTCAATAAGTCTCAAAAATTAGTTATTGCTGCCGCTGTTTTACAAAAGCAATTGAAGATTACAACTGATAATGCGATAACCACTGCACTGATAAATATTATAATACACTTCATAGAATATTGTATTTATTTCATATGTTTACAAAAGGAATCTTTGAAACTTTATCTGCATTTGGCAACAAGTAAAGAGAACAACAAAATTACCACTTGTATATCTTCATGTTTCATTGAGTTTGTAGGAAAGACATCAGAATTGAACAGATGCCAAATAGAATACCTGCTCAATGGCTTCTTCAGTGAATGGGTGCCAGTAGCGCATACCAACATACACCTTTGCAGGAACATTTTTTTCCCAAAGTGATTTCCTCAACTCCTCAGCCTTAATGCAGAAGAAGATAGCGTCATAGCGAAGAAGAAAAATAAATCTTAATAACAAAAGAAAGCATTTTTTAGCAAAATTTGTGCATATGAATTAAGGCCTTCCCATCAGCCAATGCAATATGCTGCCATTCAATTAATTTGAAGCTCCAGATAATGAGAAGTACAACAAGGAGAAATAATAAAGTCATGCCTGTGCATCTGTTATCTGGCGTAATGGTGAACCACCACCAATTGAAGCATAGCCTTCTTTACTCTTAGGTGCCCTTACAACAGATATGAATTGAGCCAAGGGCTTTTGAAGAAAACGAAACAACCTTGGCAATCGTATAATGTCCTGAAACACAATAAGGCATATCAATACAAGCTAAATATACCAATTTTTCCAATGTCTCACAAATAATAACATAAATGGGGTCTACAAGTCAATGCCAAAGAGAAAAGGCAAAGGCATGTATATTTACCGGGTCAGCGAAAAGGTTAAAGAGGAAAGGCTGGACATCATCAAGAGTCTCAGGACCTCCGAGATTGAGCAACAAAACACCTATCTTCTCATCACCAATAAGAGGTGGTGCAGTGGATACAATTTGAGTTTTTGAAGTCACTACAGCTCCCAAAGGATTACTAATACACTTGGTAACCTGTTGCTTTGACCATCCAAATGAATTACTATTATTAACATTATACTTGGATAGATTAGATGAACAGCACATCGTTTGAGATGTACAGATTGTCTGCGGCAACAGCCTGTGAAAGCAAATAACAATCAAATTAAAGACTTTCACATAAACCCCGCACTAAAAAGATCTCATTATGGGCATTTTAAAAGAAGACTTACAGAGGGAACTTGGAATTGCGAGAAGATGAGAGACATGGATTGCCACAAACAGAGGAAGGAGTTGGTCTTGCGTTCATTGCTCCACAGTTCATTTTGTTTTTTTATTGTTAAAAGTAAATACAGAAAGAGAGAGAACTAACTCCAGCAGCTTTTAGCTCTACTACTGAATCCCAAAACCTACCAAACAAAAGAAATAACCTGAGGCCCTTTTTCTACACGTTTTCTTCTTTTTCTTCTTATGAAATTAACAATCCACAATCAAACTAAGCAAAGAAGGGGAAAGACAGATAAAAAAATGAAACTGAAAACGGAAGTAGAAGGAGAAGAAAAATCTTTATTTTATGGGAAGGAGAGAAAACAACAATACTGCAGTCTGCCAATGGAGTGCATTTTGTTGAAGAAAATGAGTAAAAATGAGTGACTTTGTGGGGTAGAGAGCGACTTATCACAAACTGGGAAAGACGACCACTATATTATTTCCACCTCTTCATATCATATCCCATATGCCTCACCTGTCTTTCATTTTCTTCCCTTTGCATTTACTGCCATACCCAACCTTTCTTTTTCTGATTGTTGATATATATTAGTGGTTCATCCGTCCATTTCGTATTTCTTTGTTATTATTTTAAAGCTTAATTGTCAAAAATAATTATATATCATATCTACTATATAATGTTCAAAGTTTCAATTATAGTATAAATTTTAATATTGATTTCGATTTTAATGTCCACTAAAATCAATAAAAATTGACAACATGGTATAAATTCAAACAACAATAATAAAAAAGAAGAATTGAATTAACACATTCACTAATATTATCTTCTAAGCATATAAAATAAAGAAATTCCAAGATTAAAAAAAAATTAATTTATGTATAAATAATAATATTTTAATAATAAAATAAATTAACAACTCTAATATTCACTCAGTTCCTTTTTTTATAATAAATATAAAATTTAGAATTTTTTTGACAATTAAATCTTATTTTAATTATAAAATTAAACTTAATAAAATATTTAATATTTTGTAATTATTTATAATATTCTAAAAGTAATAATAAATTAATTCTCTAATTATTCTTTTAAAAATCTGTAATTTAAGATTTTATTAATATAATAATATAAAACTCTATTTAAAAAATTATTGATTTATTAAAAAATCATATAATTAATACTATAAATATAGATAATATTATCTCTTAGAAAAATTAATATATGATTAAAAACTAACTTATTAATTAATATAATATTAAAAGTATTATTTTGTAAAATTAAAATTATTGTCTTATTAGAAAATTAAGTTGCTACTAATATAATATTAAAAATAAAAATAAAATTATATCTTTAATATTATAATATTGTTTAACTAAAAATATAATTTATTAATTAATAAAATAAAAAACTAAAAGATTACATTCTAATTAAAAAATTTATATATTAAAAATAAGTTTACATATTAAAATAAAAATTCTATTTATCAAGAATAGTAATAGATATTAAAAGAAATTTATGCCTTAGAATATATATATATATATATATATATATATATATATATATATATATATATATATATAAATTTTCCAAAGGTTAATGAAAATATTAAAATCAATTAATGAAAGTGCTGGAATTTGGGTCGGTTCGTCCATACCGGATTAACCTAAACCCATTTAATTTAATTAATTTATATTAGTTATTATTATTTACTGCATTAATATAATAACAATAATTATTAATTGTTTGTGTTGGTAACTTCAAAGCTAACTTTGTAGAAGTTACTAAAACTACAAAACAACACATCGTACATGAAACACAAAAAGGAAAGACTTCTTTTGAATTCTTGACAACAATTAAAATAATTTTAGTATTTAGGTTGTGAACAATAAATATAACTCATTTGTGAATTAGTATTTGTGATATAGTGTTAAACAATACTTTTGTGGAATCATCAAAAAGTAAGTATTTTTTTATTTTTAATTCCGCATAAACTACAATTGTATTAGAACCTAATGATGATTCTCATATTTTGTTTAATTAATTTTTATTTTATGGCATGTAAAATTAAAATTTGAAAATTCTAAAATCATGAAAAACAATATGATGGCAGTACTTTGAAACTATATTCTTATTCGAATTTTCTATGTTTCATACCATAAGAATTATATATTCTTAAAATAGAAAATAAGAGCTTTAAATTGGTATATAGAATATAATATTTGGAGTTCTATGTTAAGAGATAAGAGTATGCAAAATTTGGTATTTAAAACTCAAAATCTGAATTTTTTTGTTTCATGATCAACATGGTAACTTTGACATATTTTTTTATTTACATTTACTGCTTTTTGGATTCAATGATTAATATGTGTTTAAAATAGAGAATGAGATCTTTAATTTGATATAAAGAACACTCAAAACCCATTTGTGTAAAAAAAGTTATGATTTTTTGTTTTTGAAATAGGGATGTTAAGAATTAAATTCTGAAAACTCTTTTTTAATTTTAGGATACTTAAGGTTGAAGATAAAGTGACTCACACTCTTCATCTCCGTGATCTTCTCAAATATATGTTTCTAGGCATCAAAATGCAAAATAAATTGTCCATTGAAATCACAACAAGTAAAAATGGGGTAGAGGGAGGGGGGAGAAAAAATTTTGAGACCTAACTCGCACAACAAGGCAGCGCGTCTATCACACGTGCCACTCACTGTGCATGTGGCACCGTTTGGCGACTGAATACTATGCAGTCAACAATTTCTTCCTTCCCCACTTGCACCTGCTGGTGCATGCGGCGTCTCCAGGAGGTTTTGGATACTGCTGCCTCCATTGGACTCCACATTAATTGTTGATATTCTTGGTAAATTAAAATTAATTTTTTCATATATAAAATATTCTTTTTGATTTTCTTTTATATAGAAAATGAAAAATTAAAATAAAACTATTTTGATGAAAATAAGATCTACAAAAAGATGAGATATATTCTAATTAATATATCTGAGAGTGTTAAGGTCCAATGGAAGAAAATAAATGTTCTGCCTATATTTTTTAATTTGTTTTGATAAATAAGTGATTAAATACAATTTTAATTGAGTTTACTTATAAAATTAATTAAAATTCATAAATATATGTGGAAAGTTATTTTTTTTTATTTTCTAAACATTCCCTATGATATTTTTGTTGTGTATTGAATTTTAGTCATGCCTAATGTTGTATTGACTTTGAGATTTTCTCTTTAACGACCTATTTTCATTCAATTTTTCATTAAAATATGTTTAAGGAATTATGTGTCGTTTGAAGAGAATATGAAAACTCAAAGACTATATGAACGAAAAAATGAATAGATATACTTGTAGTGGAAAATGTTTGAAAACCATTCCTATAGCGATAATGACTCGAGTTGCGAGAGAAAGGTTTAGAAAATTGAAAGAGAATCTCGTCGCTTATAGAATACATCCTCATCATAACATTGTTGAACATGTTAAAATTGTCAATAGCATGCTTCAATACATAACTCACAATGGTTATGTGTTAACTAGTGATGAAAAGTTTCATGCTTTATATGTCACTTTGTCGGACCATCTTAAAGAAAAACTTGAAAGTTTTTTATGAAGGAAAATGAATGAAGATTTTTGGACCAAGCCAAATGATCAAAGACATATGATGAATGGAGAAACTAATATCTATGAGATTTTAGTTTACTTATTTTTTGGATGAATACGCTTGGAAGATTTTAAACAAGTCTATCACTTTAGCATATAGTCCCAGTCTCTGGACTACTAGATTGCATGTTCTTAACTTTTTTTGGCTTAAGAATATGGTCCCCACTATTATGGATAGAGAGGAAGTAGAAGAGTTTATTCCTTAAAGATCTTATTTAAATGTACTTAAGATCCATTAGTATATTTTTTTTATTATTTGCTTAGTTATATTTCTTAATTTATTTGTTGAAGTTATAAACATTGAAAATATTATGAAGGTTGATCAATATTTTTCTTCATATATGGGCATTCTAAGGTTGACAAAAAAATTTTTAAAATAAATTCTCATCTAGAATAATAAAAGATACAATTTAAAATTAAAGTTAAAGAAATTTCTTCATTTGAATTTTGAAGATGATTGAGAACTTGGTAAACTTTCAATTCTAATTCAATTGAAAAAATTTCAATAACTTAATTTTGAAATTGTGACTAAGTGATGTGTATATTGACATAATAAATTGGTTTTATATTTAAAATGTCTTTTGTAGTTTTCTTTTTTGTGATTAACATGGCATCAAAGATCATAGCTAAATTTAACAAGGGTGAGAAACTAAATGGAGATAATTATAACATCTAGTGTCACGACCCGATATGTGGGCCCGTGACCGGTAGGGAATGGGTAGATGTAAGGCCACCGAATCTCGTAGTAAGCCTGACACTCATTAACATAATTAAATCTCATCTGATATTACTGATGCCACAATATACCTTAACCATTAAACTCTACATATTTAATTAGGTTTGCCCGAAGAAATAGGCAAGTCTCGAAACTACAATAATTTACAACTGACAAATCTATTATTTCTACTGTGGAGAATCTAAGATTTTACAAGTTAACATACCAAACCAATTACATCACTTGATGATGAAGGAGTCGGGTTGCTAGATAAGAGCCGCAGGAAGACTAACAATCACAGATCTGAAAAAATAGTAAAATTGAGACTGTCAGTCTCGAGAGTGAGTTAAAATCATATATCCAAGGAAAAACAGTTACAAACACTTCAATAACACATTTATTTAATTTGAAATAATTACTAAGTCATGCAAAAATAAACGTGTCATGTCATGCTTAAATGAAATAATTTTCACACATTACGAGACGGAGTACCTCAGCAGAACCCTAATCCCAACACTGAACATCTCGACTCTCTCTCATTCTAACAGAATTGGCGCCTAGAGAGCGAGGCTCTACTAGGGTCCTTAAATCCAGTTCAAACACTTAATTATCACTAACACTTTTAGCCTTTCGGCTCTCTTACTCTAATAAGACTGGCGCCCAGAGAGCAATGCTCGACCAGGGACCTTTACTTTGGCACACTCACTCTACTCAGCCTAGAGAGCAATGCTCAACTGGGGCAAGTCCTAAACTTATCTTTTTTAAATTTACCATTTTACCCTTTTTCTATCACTCTCGGATTTATACCGATGCACTCATCAAAATAGTATATTCTAGTTCCGTCCCATCCCGAGTCATAAGGCAATAATAAATTTTATGATGAAAAATATGATATATATGAATAGTAATCAAATGAATAATTTAAACTTGCAATCAATTAATCATAATAGCTATTTAAAATTTGTGCATGCCACGTGCGTAACAGATATATGACTTTAACTCACAGCTTTGATGACCTCCTAGCTCTGCTCCGATGCTTCGGGTGGAGTGAGCCGAACTGACGGATTTATCGAGGCGCTTGATCGTTCGGTTGACTCGCCTCCAGCTGCCGGAGTCCGATCGATGATCCTAACACACCAACAGACTCGAAACGACGAGCTGATGATGATCCCCGCTTCCGATCTTCCGATCCGACCCCCGATCATCCGGAGAGATTTATGGACGATCTCGGCCGTCGATTTGCAAACAGAGTCTGATCGCCATGAAATCGGTGCCATCGCAAAGCTTGAGTTGAGAAAAGTTCGTATATGTCCTCCGATTATCCATTCCTCACCGGAGCTTGCCGAAAAAGCTAGAAAACGCAGCTACCAACACCTTGCCGGAACTCCCTCCTCCGACCACCAAAGCCGACGCCGCCACTCCCAAAAGGAAGCCCTCAACTCACCGGTCAAAACAAGACTGACCTCGCCGCCGTTGGACGCCGAAAAAGCCCGGAATGGCGGCAAGAAAGCCGCTGCCTTCTTCCTCTCGCTTGCTGCCATCGCCTCCTGCTGGTGTCGCTGCCGTTGCACTCGCCGACACCAGCCGCTTCATCGGCCAGTGATGAGCATAGTTTTACACATATTTGCTTGCATATTATTGCGTATGTTCTTAGCAATTATTGTGCTTTTATTCCCAGATCACCCGTGTTTTGTGTTCTTTTGCATTTCAGGAACATTTATAGGACCATCATCGGTGTTTAAGCAATTATAGATCAATACGTGCGGAAACGGACGAGAATTCATCAAGATCGGACAAGAGCCCGCATACATCGAGCACGGCCTGGACTCGGCCGTGCTCAACCATTGGCTTTGATTCTTAAAATTTGCACTTTGGGCACGGTTTGTAGCCATACCTTCAAGACGGCCCCGTGGTGGCCAACACGGGGAGAAACACTACCGTGGTGAAACCCTACTTGGTGAGATCCACAGTTTCAACACGGCTGGACTTCGTCTTGACCAGACGGCCTTGAACGTCTTGAAGTTAAATATATAAGAAAAATGAATTTTTCTTAGAAAGGAGAGAGGAAAAAAAGAGTGACATAGAGCCCGCGTACCGGTTTGGTTTCGCATTGAGTGCGAGAGAGTTCGCGGAGTAAGAATCCTGAATCGCAAGGTTCCGAGTGCAAAACCGTAGTGGAAGCAATTCAAGAGGCAGTTTGGGAGATTAATCAAAGTGTAGATCCGGATTTGGAGCTGTTTATCCAATTCGAGAGAAAAGGGTGTACATGTTTTATTTTCATTATTCTTTCATTGTAATTGATTTCCTAGATTGTTTTAAACATGAACATGTTTAGCTAGACCGATTTAATCCATTGGGATTTCTTTACTATGTTGGCTTGATATTATATTGTTGGATTGTTTGAGTTGGTTTTGTATTCTTCTTGTTTTCGGTATTAATAAGATTATGCATTATTCATGAGACATTGTGAATTGTGATGTTTAGATTGCTTTATGAGATTGAGAAATCCGTTTGGCAATTGGAATTTTGAATAACAAGAATCGGTTAATAATCGCTAGAGATAAGGATAATTAACTAGCCGGATTAAGAATTAACAAAGCTTAATAGAGGCGGATTAAAGCTTAATGCTAATTTAAGAATCAATCGTTAGGAAGAGATTCCAACTTTAGGTTATTAGGTTTAGGAATTCGGTTATCTCGAGAGAGAAACCGAATTCAGTTAAGAATTAAATCCACGGGTAGCATAATTAGACTCACCGATCCTTTATCTTTTATTCGGTTGCCAACTAGTTTAGATTCCCTTTGGGTTTGTCTTCTTGTCTTGATTATTTCATTTATCAATTACTCCTGCATCTCCTTCAGAACTTAGCTTGTAGTTAATAGTTAGTTTAGAAATTATCATCATCCATTTTAGGTTAATATAACAAAGAACAAAGAAGTAACTCTGGGCTTTCGCTTTCCTGAGGAATACGACCTTGATACTCACCATTAGTGCTAGACTGCATCGATAGGTACACTGCCTTAGATTGTAGCTAACACGAGTAGCAGCCATCAGCCAGCGTGTCGCGCCCCGGCGGTCGGCCACCGACGATCGCAGCTCCGAGTTTCCTTCTCCTCCCGCGCCTTCTCTCTCTCCATGAACTCTTTCCTTTTTCTTTCTTCTCTATAACGACATTTGGTCCCTAAACTTTTCATCTTTACCATTTAGTCCCTCAACTTTTTTAATTACAACAATTTCATCCTGCAAAATTTCCAATTAACCCTTAAACTTTTCTTTAGCTTTTCAATTAAGCCCCTAACTATTTAATTTGGGCCAAATTAGAATTATTGAAAACACACAATTACATATTTACCCTAGGTTTTAAATATAAAATTACCAAAAAGCCCTTGCCGACATATTTAATTATAAAAATACCAAATATACAAATTTTCATTAAAACCCCATATTAATAAAATTATACATTTAATCCTTATTCCAAATTAATTTTCCAATTTAATCCTAACACACAATTAATTTAATTAATCAATTTGCTAAATATTTTTCAATTAAAATTTAATACCATTAGCTAATTAAAATGCCATTTTTTTTCAATAATTCTTTTATAAAATATCCTTTACAAATTCTTCTGTAATTCTCAAATATAGAATTTAATTTATATATATTCATTTGGGGGAAAATTTTGAATAACTAAAAATATAATTTATTTCTCAAATAATTTACTTAATTAATTCTTAAAAATCAAACTAATTGGATATGGAAAATAACTCCTTTATTTGTCTTGCATTAAAATTTCCATTAAATCATTCAAAATTAAACCAAATAAAAATAAAGAAAAATTAATTTAAATAAAAACTCATTTATCAATTATTATTAAAATTATCATTATTAAAAGAAAATTCCGGGTATACATCTAGCATCTGAAAACGCAATAGGTGAGAAACTGAATGGAGATAATTGTAACATCTAGCATCTGAAAATGCACTATGTCCTTGAGGAGCAAGAGATTCTGGAGGCCATCAATAATATTATGGATGAGCCTAAATCTGATAAGGAAAATGTTAATCAAGCGCAACATAGGTGTGACATGGCTGCTTATACCTCATGGAAGAAGAAGGATTCCACCGCAAGAGGAATCTTGTTAAGTTCCATGAACAATGATCTTGTATATGAATATCGACAGTATCCAATTGCTTATGCCATATGGGTCGCACTGTGAGAGAAGTTTGGAAGGACTACTGCTTCTAAGCTTAGACAATTGACCATCAAGTTCGACACTTTCAAGAAGGTCCCCAACAAATCGATGAAACAACATTTGAGGGACAATGTCGAACATGATAACAGAGTTGAAGTCAGCTGGACATGTACTCATAGATGAGTAGAAAGTTCAAGCTATTATATGGTCTCTGCCTAATAATTAGGAGCACATGAAAGTGAATATGACCCACAATGAGAATATCAAGACCTTTACTGACATTAAGCGCCATTTGGAGCTTAAGGATGAGCGCCTTGAGGCTGCAAAACCTAATGCTCAAGCTTATGTAGCTGAAAGCTCCAAGCAAGCTTGTGGGCATAAGCGCAAGAAGTTTGACAAAACTAGAAAGGCAAGAGCAAGATGCATGAGGCTGGTCCGAGACTAAAGAAAGGAAACAAGTAGCACAAGCGCAAAAAAGAAAAGCACGAAGGGAAAAATAATAAGACAAAAGCGACCTGCTATAATTGTGGCAAGCATGGTCTTTTTGCTCACGAGTGCACTGAGCTTTAAAGGGTAATTTCTTATCTCAATTCCTCATATGAGTGTATTGTCTATTCTATTTTATTTTTGTAATTTGGATAAGAATGAGTGAAATACCCATTTTTCAAAATAAAAAAAGGGTTTAAATCTTTTTTTTCGACATGAGTGTTCTATACCGAAAACAATTTCCAAATGATAGAAAATTCATTTATAATAGATAAACATAATACTATCTGGTGTATCATAAGGGACTTACCTTTTTTATTGATTCCTACAGATTGGATCAAAAATAATTCTGAAAGAAAATTTTCAATTAAATTGAAATTTTCTTTTTTTATTTATTTTTTTACCATCTTCCGCATATCTTGCTCATCCGACATGGCATGAATCACCGAACCTTTTTTAAATTTTTATTTCTAGTATTGTTTTGCTCACTGAATCTCATTAATGTGGACTATAGACTCAAGAGCCACAAACCATATAGCTAGAGGCAGAAATGTGTTTGTGAAATTTTGTCAAATTCCAAGATGAACAAAATGGATCTATGTAGGCAACGATGCATGAGCCGAAGTGAAAGGGATTGGCACTTGCAAATTAGAATTGCAAGAGGGTCGAATTCCATTCCTAAATGATGTCCTTTATGCTCCTAATATTTGACGAATTTGGTCTCAGTGGTTGCTCTTCTACATTTAAGATATGGTTTGTTGTTCAAGGATAATTCTGTTAGCATTTTTCCGATACAATTTACTGTGGATGTGGATTTCTTATGGATGGTTTTATAGTTTTGAACACTATGTATTGAGCCTCCTATTGACGCTGCTCCTGCTGATCCACCAGCTCCTGCATGTGATACTACTTCCGATCCTCAGAGAGCAGCCACTCCTCCACCACGGACCAAAGCACGATATACTGCCGATGCACCTCTTTTCACTCCGGAGCCATAGTCAGGGCAGTATTAGTTTCTTTTTCCTTTTTCATTTCTTATATTTTGTACATTGAGGACAACGTGTCCTTCAAGTGTGGGGTGGTGATATTTATATACACTTATTTTCGTGTTTTTATTGTTTTGTATATGAAATTCAAATCCTTTTCTAGTGTATACATCGCATTTCATTTATCCCATCTGATAAGCATCATACTACACATGTTTTCATGCCTGACTGTTTACATTTTTATGCATGATTATCCCGTTTTATGCTAGAATCACCTGTCTTTTATTTCCTTTATCGTTTCAGGTCATTTTCGAAGGACACCATCAACAATCGAGGGAAATACGTGTGATTACGGACCAAAATCCATCAAATTGGGCGAGGACTAGCAGCCCAAGGGTTGAGCACGGCTTGGACTCCAGCCGTGCTGAATTGCCAAGAAGCTATCCCCAATTGTGCCATTTCAGCACGGCTTCCGAAGCCACCACGGCCTCCAGCACGGCCTGTGGTGGCTCAGCACCGGCTTGGGCATGGCTTGGAAGGAGTTAGCATAATAGACTCCACAGATTTCGACCTCGGACTCGTGGTCTTGAATCATCATGACTGGACTCGGCCATCTTGAATCAACTATATAGGCAATTTTGAGTTCTTTTGGAAAGGACACGAATTTTAGACTCAATTCCAAGACACACACTTAATCAATTGTTTCCTATACCTCAATTGTAGACCTTGAGAGATAAAATTCATCAATTGAAGGAGGGATTTCACTTGTTCCAACATCGAATTGAAGATCAAAACAAACTTTGGGAGCATTCAAGAGGCAATAGGGTTTGAGATTTTGAATTTGCAAATTTAGGGTTTCTCATTCAACTTGAAAGAGAAGGGTGTACATGCCCTTTAATTTTCTTTTCCTTTTTTTGTTCCTTAATTGCTTTAACCATGAACATGAGTAGCTAGATCTTTTGAACCCATTGGGGTTCACCTTTGTTGATGGATTATGCTTAATTGTTAGATTTGTAATTGTCATTCTTGCAATCTTCTTGCTTTTTAGTAATAAAAGTTTGATTCAGTTAATTTGAGACATTGAATTAATTGTTTATGAGTTGTTTCTTGACATTGAGAAATGCTTGTTACAACTGGACATTGAATAGTAAGAACTGGTAGTTAACACTTAGAGATAAGGTTGATTTACTTGCCGGATTAAGAATTAATAACTCTTAATAGTTTTAAATCATGCTTAATGCTAATCTATAGTAATCCGATAGGAAGAGATTCCATTAGGTTAGTGCAGGTTTACAAACTCGATAAGCTCGAGAGAGGAACCGGGTTCAACTCAGGATTTAGGCACGGGTAAGCAACATCGGCAATCCATAAAATCCATCTTTAGAATTCCATCACTTAGGCCCCTTTTTGGGTTTGTTTCTCTCTTTGCAATTGTTTTCTTTGATTGTTCGTTGTCCTTCATTTACTTATTTGCACTCATAACCATTAGCTGGTAACGTTAGAACTTTCACACCCTATTTCAGACTAGATAACATAGCAAACAGTAGTAACTCTAAGTTCACCCGATCTCCAGGGATACGACCTTGATACTCACTAGTGCTAGGCTGCATCAGTAGGTTCACTGCTTTAGGTGTAGGTTGCATAAATAGACCATCAAGTTTTTGGCGCCATTGTCGAGGAACAGTAACGGTGAACTAGAGTGAATTATTTTTATGTTAATTTAGTAATTATTTGTTTATTCATTTATTCTTTATTTTTTTATATTATTTTTGATTGATTGGTGGTTGTTTGGTTGTCGGTTTCAGGTAGTATATGACCAACCCTGATTCCATAGCACCCTTATCTGACCCGGAGTGCTCTCTAGATTATTAAGACGACGTTTGCAGGCAGTTAAGAAGGAGGACGGAGTTACAGTTCAGGTTCAAGGAACTGACGCGATGGAGAACCTCAACCCCCAAGCCGATGAGGATTAGAGGACGATGTACGAGTTTGCTCGACCATCTTTGGATGGGACGAAAACTAGTATAGTCAGACCTGCTGTAGCGGCCAACAATTTTGAAATAAAAGCCAACGTGATCCAGATGATCCAGCAGAGTGTGTAGTTTGGAGGATTGCCCAGCGAGGATCCCAATGCACATATCTCTAATTTTTTAGAGATTTGTGACACATTCAAGATAAATGAAATAACCGATGACGCCATTCGGCTGAGATTGTTTCCATTTTCCTTGAGGGACAAAGCTAAGAGATGGTTGCAATCCCTTCCACAGCAAACGATTACTACCTGGAGGGCGTTGGCTGAAAAAATTTTATATAAGTATTTTCCTCCTGCTAAAACTGCTAAACTTAGAAATGACATATCTTCTTTTGTGCAGTTTGATGATGAAAGCATGTACGATGCATGGGAGAGGTTTAAAGATCTTTTGAGATGCTGCCCACATCACAGATTGCCAGTTTGGATGCAGGGTCAGACCTTCTACAGCGGGTTGAACCTTGCAACGAGGTAGATGGTGGATGTTGCAGCAGGTGGGGCGCTAAACAAGAGACGCCCGAGCGTGCTCGAACTGATAGAGGAAATGGCCATGAACAACTATCAGTGGCAATCCTCTAGGAGCCGACCAAGAAGACAGGGAGTGGTCAATCAAGTGGACTCTACAGCAGCCTTGGCAGCTCAGGTGGAGCTTCTAGCCAAGAAGATTGACCAACTCCATATGCCAGTTCATGCAGCAAACGTTGGTCATGAGTTTTATGGTGGCCCGCATTACGGTCGTATCATGCGGGAGGTATGTTTGCTTCATCCTCTACTACTTTTCCATCTAATTCGCTATGTCTTCCGATTTTGAGCGGGTTGACTATATGGGGAATGCCTTAAGGCGTGAGAACGATCCTTACAAAGAATACATACAACCCTCGGGTGGCGCAATCATCCCAACTTCTATTGGAGGAACAATAACGCTCGTGGTCGAGCATTTTATCAGCACCGCAAGAATATCTGGGCTCGCACAAGCTCCTCCTCTACCAGAAAAGAAGTCAAATTTAGAGGAGCTTATGATAAAGTTTGTGACGTCTATGGAGATGAGATTCTAGCAAACTGATAGTGCACTTAGGAACCAGCAGGCCTCGATTCAGAACTTGGAGACCCAGATTGGCCAAATCTCTAAGATGTTGTCTGAGAGGCAGCAAGGAGCGCTCCCGAGCACCACTGAGTCTAACCCGAGGGAGCACGTGAACGCCATCACTTTGCGTTCAGGTAAGTTAGTTTCAGCTCCTTCTAAGCCTGTTTTTGATGACGCCACTATTGATGTGCAAGTTGAGGTGAGCAGTAAGGATAGGGAACCTGAGGGACAAAAGGTGAAATCAATTCCAGTCAGGGAATATCAACCTAAGATTCCTTATCCTGCTAGAGCTAAACAAGTAGAGGCGAAAGAGCAGTTCACTAAGTTTTTAGATATTTTTAGATAACTGCATATTAACTTGCCTTTTATTGATGCATTGGAGCAGATGCCAAAGTATGCTAAGTTCTTAAAGGACATACTTAGCAGAAAAAGGAAGTTGGAGGAGGTCGCCTATGTTCAGCTTAACAAGGAGTGCTCAGCAGTGTTTCAGAGCAAGTTGCCAGAGAAACGTCACGATCTAGGGAGTTTCACTATTCCCTACACTTTAGGTAATTTGTGTGTTGATGATGCATTAGCTGATTTGGGGGCTAGCATAAATGTCATGCCCACTAGTTTGTTCAATAAGCTAGGTTTGGGGTTGGCAAAATCCACTAGGATGTGCATTCAATTAGCTGACCGTTTTAGTAAGCTTCCTAAGGGAATTATGGAAAATGTGCTAGTTAAGGTAGATAAGTTCATATTTTCTGTGGACTTCGTGGTTTTGGATATGGACAATGAGCATGGTGTACCATTAATTTTGGGGAGACCTTTCCTTGCCATAGCTAGAGCTAAAATAGATGTATTTGAGGGGAAGTTAGAACTTAATGTAGGGGATGACTGTGTCACTTTTAGTTTATCCTCATTTGATAGTTCTTCCACCGACCATGTTCATGCCATTTGTAGTATTGATGGAATTGATCTTGCATGTAATACACAACCACAAGATGTACAAATAGATTATGCTATAGATGTTTCTTCCCCTATTAGTATGTGTTATTCATCTGAGAAAAACAACTTGTATCAATATGAGACTTTGTGCTATGATAGACCCGAGAAGGGTAGTTGCAAGTTTGTTTTTGACAAGTCACTTAGCCAGAATACGGAGTGGATGAATGGACATCCCAAATCGGTCCAGAGAGCGCCTCCTTGGTCATCTACCGCACACATCAGACCTTCTCATTGCGCTTATATGCCTCGAGCCCCAACTTATATTGAGCCTACCTTTTTAATTTGCCCGCGATGCAGGAATGCTTATGCAGAGTCCAGCTAGACGACTCGAACAAAAAGAAGCGCCTTCGGGAGGCATTCCCGAATCTATTTTTGCCTTCTGAATTTTTGGACATTTTTTTATTTTATTTTATGTAGTTATTTGTAGTTAGATATTTCAGTTTGTTTTTAGTGAGTTTGATTTTGAGGACATGCTATCTTATTGAACCTTTTACTAGATGTTGCTTGGGATGTGTTTATTCTTGAGTTTTGTAGGAGTTAGCCTACTTGATGCTCGTACGTAATTTCGAGGACTAACATATTTTAAAGCGTTAAAGTACACATCAAGGGCAGTACTAGTAGACTTTCTAGTTTTTATCTTTTTTTTTCGTCTTGTTTTTCTCTTAGTTTTCCAATTTCTTTTATGGACTCCCATAATTAGTTTCATTTTACATATTTTATTCCTTTTATTTTGGAGTGCCTACCTTGTTCACACTGAGGACAGTGTTTTTCACAAGTGTGGGGTAGGTACTGTAGATTTGTGCAAGTACCAATTTTGTCTTTGCTGTTTTTATCTTGTTTTAATTTTCCTTATTGATTGAGTCCGTTCATTATTACTGTCCTTATCTTGAGTTTTGTTTTAATCGAGTAGTTAATGATTTTCTTTCTTTTGAATGGACCCTTATTGCTTATATCGAATCTTTGTGGGAAGAAGGCAATGATTTTCTTTCTTTTGAATGGACCCTTATTGATTGAGTCCGTTCATAATTTTCCTTAGTTTCAATCAAGCCAGGTAAAACTGGTGTTTTTCCTTAATCCTTTCATTTTACTTTATCTTAGATATAGAACACTGTTAATATTGTTGCTTATTATTGTGATTGACTGTTTAAACTTTGGTTTGAGAATTCATGCAATCTTAACCCACTCAAATGGTGAGATTTTGAGCTAATTTGTGCATCACTATTTTTTTGCTCCCTTTTGTTTCATTAGTGAGCATTGTACATAATCTTTGTTTCTAGAACTTGCTTTACGATGTTTTTTGAGATTACATGAATTGTCGATAATCGTGAGATGATTTGGGCACTTAGGATTTACACAATTTGGCCAAAAGCCTAACCATGTTTTTCCCTTAGTGAACCAATTTTGAGCCTTAGCCTTTCCTTTCGTGATAATAATAACAGTGACACTCATTTTATCACTTCTATTCATTTTACCATTCTTTCTACCATTGTTGCTGGAAATTATGTAAGTTTATGCTGCATTTCATTTTGGATCAATCTGCATTCATATATTTCACTAAGTTGCTAGATTTTTCATAGATGCTCCTTTCAATTAAAAAAAAAAATGGATATTCAGTCTTATTATATGTGTCAATAACCAACAACCCCTACATAAGCTGTTGTAATATATATACATAGTATATAAATTGAAAAAAAAGAGTATTAATTTAGTTCATTTCGAGCATCATCTTATTTTTAGAGCAACTTAGTGTTCATTTTGGTACAGCACTTGATCGTTCGTTACTTTCTTGCATTACCTGCTTAATTTCCAGCAACTTGTAGCCTACTTTCCATATTTATCCGTACCCTACCTTAACCCCATTACAACCTGGCTCAAGACCCTTTGATCATGATTATTGATTATTTCGTAGTAGTGGAGATTGGATCTATAAGCAAGCCTATGGTAAGCACTTTTTTTGTATTTTTGCATTGAGAGCTTGGCGATCTTCTTTCACCTATATACACTTGTGTGTTTTGAGTGACATCTTATGAGGCATGGTTCTCAATTTCTCAATTTAGATGGTTTATCATTTTAACTTTAGCAACTTTATTAAGTTTGTTCTCTCTCTTAAGGATTTAGTTATTTGGGGATTTTGGAGAAAATCATTACGGAGTTTTGAAATTTATTTTGAGCTAACCTCCTGCAATGCATTTGATTGAGTTATTTGGTATCTATTTGAGGAGTGAGTTGTTAATTGCTTGAGGACAAGCAAAAGTTTAAGTATGGGGTAATTTGATAAGCATCGTACTACACATGTTTTCATGCCCGATTCTTTACATTTTTATGTATGATTATCCCGTTTTATGCTAGAATCACCTGTCTTTTGTTTCCTTTATCGTTTTAGGTCATTTTCGAAGGACACCATCAATAATCGAGGGAAATACGTATGATTACGGACCAAAATCCATCAAATTGGGCGAGGACTAGCACCCGAAGGGTTGAGCACGGCCTGTGGTGGCTCAAGCACCGCTTGGAAGGAGTCAAGCAGTTTAGCATCGCTCGACTCGGTACCGGTCAATCATCACAACCTGGACTCCAGCCATGCTGAATCAACTATATAGGCAATTTTAAGTTCTTTTGGAAAGGACACAAATTTTGGACTCAATTCCAAGACACACACTTAATCAATTATTTCCTATACCTCAATTGTAGACCTTGAGAGATAAAATTCATCAATTGAAGGAGGGATTTCACTTGTTCCAACATCGAATTGAAGATCAAGACAAACTTTGGGAGCATTCAAGAGGCAAATAGGGTTTGAAATTTTGAATTTGCAAATTTAGGGTTTCTCATTCAACTTGAAAGAGAAGGGTGTACATGCCCTTTAATTTTCTTTTCCTTATTTTGTTCCTTAATTGCTTTAACCATGAACATGAGTAGCTAGATCTTTTGAACCTATTGGGGTTCACCTTTGTTGATGGATTATGCTTAATTGTTAGATTTGTAATTGTCATTCTTGCAATCTTCTTACTTTTTAGTAATAAAAGTTTGATTCAGTTAATTTAAGATGTTAAATTAATTGTTTGTGGGTTGTTTCTTGACATTGAGAAATGCTTGTTACAACTGGACATTGAATAGTAAGAACTGGCAGTTAACACTTAGAGATAAGGTTGATTTACTCGCCGGATTAAGAATTAATAACTCTTAATAGTTTTAAATCATGCTTAATGCTAATCTGTAGTAATCCGATAGGAAGAGATTCCATTAGGTTAGTGCAGGTTTAGGAACTCGGTAAGCTCGAGAGAGGAACCGGGTTCAATTCAGGATTTAGGCACGGGTAAGCAAGATCGGCAATCCATAAAATCCATCTTTAGAATGCCATCACTTAGGCCCCGTTTTGGGTTTGTTTCTCTCTTTGCAATTGTTTTCTTTGATTGTTCGTTGTCCTTCATTTACTTATTTGCACTCATAACCATTAGCTGATAACGTTAGAACTTTCACACCCTATTTCAGACTAGATAACATAGCAAACAGTAGTAACTCTAGGTTCACCCGATCTCCAGGGATACGACCTTGATACTCACTAGTGCTAGGCTGCATCGGTAGGTTCACTGCGTTAGGTGTAGGTTGCATAAATAGACCATCACCATCTCAGTTATTTGTTTATTCTTTATGCAATTTTTTGTAAAATTTTAAAATTTTTTCTCTTTATTTCAATGCTCTTACTATTGACTTGATTTTGAAATCCTGTTTATGTCCATGTGATCGGGTAAAACCGATAGTGTTGAATTTTGCGGAAGAATGTAAAATAATTAGTTTGAGTTTTGCACTAAGTTGCTTTGGTTTATTTAATTCTGTTTTGATGATTTTTGTTTGGAACCTACTCAAAAGCACACTTGTGAGAAATTGAGTCTAAATTGTAAGCATACACTTTATATGCTTGTATTTATTTCTTGTTGAGAGTGCCAATTACTGTCTTTACTTTTAGAACTTGCTCGGTAATGCTTGTGAGGGCCACAAGGAGAGTTTAACACTTTGGTATGATAGAGGCACTTAGGTTTTTTATTCTAGCCAAATAGCCTTCATTCGTTTATTGATTCTATAGATAACCCCTTCTTTCACCATTTTTTTTATCATATTCCATTACCACTTAGTTTTATTCTGCTTTGGGTTATGATTTTGCATATGAGTTTTTTTTTATTGGGAATTTTTGTCTTGGAAATTTTTGTCTTGGGAATAGTGTGGAATCTTATAGTAGCTTTCTTCGATCCAAAAGAAATTCACTCTATTATGTGAATGTCCTTCCCTTATGAAAAATAAAAAAGAAAACAAAAAAAAAGAAAAAAAGAATTAAATAGAAGAATAAGAGGGAAAGGTGATGAAAAGAAAGAAAGTAAGTGAGCTAAACATTTTGACTTCCTATTTCCTACCTTGGACTACTGTCCATTGTTTACCCTCTGTGATCATTGTGGCTTGTGTGCAGGTCATATATTTCATTGCAGAACACCATAGGTTCAACTCTTACCAAATTTACCTACCCCTACCTAATCCCCATTACAACCCTTATAAAGACCTCTTGACATGGTTGTTGACTCTCCATAAGTGGTAGGAGTAGGATTTAAGAGCAAGCATATAGTAAGTAAGGCAGTAGTTGATGCATTGAGCGATTAAACACTACCCTTTAAACACTTTGAGTGATTTAGAGTGAATTTGGTGAGGAGTTGGTTCTGAATAATTTTGTTGAGATAGTATTGTGCGAATTATTGGCATCTTGGTTGTGATACTTGAATTGATTGCTTCGTTTCTTTTTGTTTGACTTACGCTTGTTAAGGATATGTGCAGGAGCTCTCTAGTTTGTTTATCAGTTTAAGTGTTGTTCCTTAGTGGTTTATTTTCCTTATATTACTTTTGATTGCTTGAGGACAAGCAATGAGCTAAGTGTGGGGTTATTTGATGTGTGTAAAATACACACATCTAAATGGGATTTTTAAGATTGATTTTATGGACATTTGGATGTGAACTGGTCCCAACACTCACCCTATGCATTTGTTTGTGTGCATTAGGTCTAAAAGAATTCAAAGGATGATAAAGGGAAGAATTGGAGCATAATTGGATGCCGAAGCTGCCAAAACAAGCTAAGTACGAGCATGAGGAAGCTGAACATGGCCGTGTTGGTTTCAACACTGGCCGTGTTCCCAACACGGGCACCAACACGGTCGTGTTGGGTGCATCAAACATCAAAGAAAAAGTAGTTCTTAGGGAGCACGACCACAGAAAGTAACACGGTCAGGAACACCAAACCGTGTCCCCAACACGGCCAGGAACACGGCCGTGTTGGCGGCGACAGGGGGAATTAATTAAAAGAACAAAGAGAGGAAAGAAAGAAAGAGAGCGAGGGAGAACGTCCCAAACCCTAATTTTTCTCTCCTTAAGGGTTTTCTGAGCTGAAACCAAAGGAAAAGGAGACTTGGATCAAGGTTTCAATCAGATTCCCTTCAAAGATTGAAGATTGGGCGAGGTTCGTTGATTGGTTTTCGAATCGAGCAAGAGGAACAAGAATCAATTCAATTCGAGCAAGAGGAATTGGGGCTGTTTACTCTCATCCAAGGGTGTAATCAGGTTTTCTCTACCTTTACTCATTGTTATAATTGAATTCTTATGTACTTTGATAATGAACATGATTAGTTAGATTGATTAAATCCATTGGGATTTCTTTACTATGTTGGCTTAGTATTATATTATTGGATTGTTTAGGTTAGTTTTGTATTCTTCTTGCATTCAGTATTAATAAGATAATGCATCATTCATGAGACGTTGTGAATTGTGTGTTTAGATTGCTTTGTGTGATTGAGAAGTCCATTTGGCAATTGGAATTTTGAATAGCAAGAACTAGTTAATAATCGCTTAAAGATAAGGATAATTAACTAGCCGGATTAAGAATTAACAAAGCTTGATAGAGGCGGATTAAAGCTTAATGCTAATTTAAGAATCAATCGTTAGGAAGAGATTCCAACTTTAGGTTATTAGGTTTAGAAATTCGGTTATCTCGAGAGAGAAACCGAATTCGGTTAAGAATTCATCCACGGGTAGCATAATTAGACTCACCAATCCTTTATCTTTTGTTTGATTGCTAACTAGTTTAGGTCCCCTTTGGGTTTGCTTTCTTGTCTTGGTTATTTTAGTTATCAATTACTCCTGCATATCCCTTAGAATTTAGCTTGTAGCTATTAGTTAGTTTAGAAATTATTCATCATTTATGTTAGGTTAATATAACAAAGAACAAAGGAGTAACTCTAGGCTTTCACTTTCCTGAGGAATACGACCTTGATACTCGCCATTAGTGCTAGACTGCATCGATAGGTACACTGCCTTAGATTGTAGCTAACACAAGTAGTACACATCAATGCCAAAGTATGCGAAGTTTTTAAAGGAGATTCTAATCAACAAGAGGAAGTTAGAGGATTTGGGATTGTAGCTATTAGTTAGTTTAGAAATTATTCATCATTTATGTTAGGTTAATATAACAAAGAACAAAGGAGTAACTCTAGGCTTTCACTTTCCCGAGGAATACGACCTTGATACTCGCCATTAGTGCTAGGATCGCATCGATAGGTACAACGCCTTAGATTGTAGCTAACACAAGTAGTACACATCAATGCCAAAGTATGCGAAGTTTTTAAAGGAGATTCTAATCAACAAGAGGGAAGTTAGAGGATTTGGGATTGTAGCTATTAGTTAGTTTAGAAATTATTCATCATTTATGTTAGGTTAATATAACAAAGAACAAAGGAGTAACTCTAGGCTTTCACTTTCCCGAGGAATACGACCTTGATACTCGCCATTAGTGCTAGACTGCATCGATAGGTACACTGCCTTAGATTGTAGCTAACACAAGTAGTACACATCAATGCCAAAGTATGCGAAGTTTTTAAAGGAGATTCTAATCAACAAGAGGAAGTTAGAGGATTTGGGATTGGTGACCTTGAATGCAGAATGCTCAGCAGTGTTTCAGAGTAAGATTCCAGTCAAACGACGTGACCCAAGGAGTTTTACTATACCTTATTTGATTGGGGATAAATTGAAATTGCTGGCATTAGCTGATTTGGGAGCTAGCATCAATTTGATGCCTAGCTCATTGTTTGAGGAGTTAGGACTAAGCACTTCTAAGCTAACTCCTACTAAGATGAGTATACAACAAGCAGACATAACTATTAAGTACCCGAAAGGGATTATAGAGGTTATGCTAGTTAAAGTTGACAAATTTATATTTCCTGTGGATTTTGTTATCACGGACATGGATGGTGAGAGTGATGTTCCATTGATTCTAGGTAGACCATTTTAAGCTACATCTAGAGCTTTGATAGATGTTAGTAGTGGAAAGTTGGAACTTAGGGTAGATGATGAGAGCATTACGTTTGATTTGACTAAATCCTTGAGACACCCATATGAGCACGATGGTACTGTTTGTTCGGTTGATGTTATTGATGATATTGTGGAGTCTCAATTGCAGGAAATGTTGATTGATGATCCTTTGCAAGTGGCAATGCAAGAAAATGAGGATAATTTGTCCAATGAACAAGTGTTGGAGCAACCAGAGCACTAATTAGCTGCTGATTTTAGTGATGAAAAGACTGATGGTTTTGTTGATCTTGACAGGTCAGGAGTAAAGAAGCTGAAGCCTTCTTTGGAGGAGCCGCCCGTTCTTGAGTTGAAAGAGTTGCCAGCGCACTTAATGTATGCCTACTTAGATGAAGTAAAGCGCTTACCGGTCATTATTTTCGCTCATCTCACACCTGAGGAGAGGGAGATGGTGCTGTGTATTTTGAGAAGGTATGCAAAGGCATTTGCGTATAAGACGGCTGACATACCAGGGATAAACCCGAGTTACTGCCTTCATAAGATTTTAATGGAGGATGAGTTCAAACCGGTGGTGCAGCCACAAAGGCGGTTGAACCCTCATATGAAGGAGGTGGTTAAAAAGAAGGTAATTAAACTTCTTGATGCAGGTTTACTTTATCCTATTTTTGACAGTTCTTGGGTGAGTCCTGTGTAGGTGGTTCCCAAGAAAGGGGGCATGACTATGGTGAAAAATGAAAAGGAGGAGCTGATTCCTACACGAACGGTAACGAGCTTTCGGGTTTGCATAGACTACCGACGCTTGAATGACGCAACCGAAAAGGACCACTTTCCCCTTCCTTTTGTTGATCAAAAGCTTAAGAGGCTTTCAGGCCATATGTATTACTGTTTCCTTGACGGTTTTTCTGGTTACTTTCAGATTCCCATAGCACTAGAAGACCAAGAGAAGATGACATTCACTTGTCCTTATGGCACTTTTGCCTATAGGAGGATGCCGTTTGGCTTGTAATGCATACCGCAACCCTTCAAAGAACAGATGATGGCCATTTTCCATGACATGATAGAGGAGTCGATGGAGGTCTTCATGGATGACTTCTCTGTATTTGGTAACTCTTTTTCCCATTGTTTGCATAATTTAGAAAGGATGTTAGCTAGGTGTGTTGAAGCTAACCTTGTGTTGAATTGGGAAAAATGTCATTTTATGGTCTAAGAGGGTATAGTGTTAGGACATAAAGTGTCACATGCAGGGATGGAAGTAGATCGAGCTAAAGTGGAAGTTATAAGTAAGCTACCTCCCCCTACTTCGGTGAGGGCTGTTAGAAGTTTCTTAGGGCATGCAGGGTTTTATAGAAGGTTCATTAAGGAATTTTCTAAGATTGCTAGGCCTTTAACTCAATTGCTAGTAAAAGATGTGCCTTTTGTATTTGATGAGGATTGTTTAGCAGCTTTTGAGTTATTAAAGGGAAAACTAACCACGGCTCCCATCATGGTTTGTCCTGATTAGAGCTGCCCTTTGAGCTTATGTGCGATGCTAGTGATTCTGCAGTTGGAGCTGTTTTAGGCCAGCGGAGGGAGAAGAAGTTCCAACCTATTTACTACGCTAACAAGACGCTTACGGATGCCCAAGAACACTATACCACCATAGAGAAGGAGCTCCTAGCTATCGTGTTCGCCTTTGATAAATTCTGTTCTTACCTTGTGTTGTCAAAGACAATCATTTACACGGATCATTCTGCTTTAAGGTATTTATTTTCAAAGCATGATTCTAAGCCTAGATTGATTCGTTGGGTTCTTTTATTGCAGGAATTTGACTTGGAAATTAAGGACAAATGAGGAGCTGAAAATCTTGCAGTAGACCATCTTTCTCGATTGGAGAACCCACACTTGGAGGAGCTTAATGAGCAAGCGATCGATAACTTCTTTCCAAATGAGCACTTATGCTCAATGCAGGTAACTAATGCTATTCCTTAGTTTTTTTATTATGCTAATTATTTGGCTGCAAGGGTACTCCTAAAAAGTATGATGAGCCAGCAAAAGAAGAAATTCTTTGCTGACTTGAAGTACTACATTTGGGACGACCCCTTTTTGTTTAGAATTTGTGCAGATCAAATTATCAGGAGGTATGTATATGGGGAGGAGGTCATTCAAATTCTCAAACATTGTCATGAGAGACTGGTTGGTGGACACCAAGCCGCAAACCATGCAGCCAGGAAGGTTTTGGATGCTGGTTTTTATTGGTCGACTATTTTCCAGGATGCATGAGCATATGTCCAGGTTTGTGATGCATGCCAATGGTCAAGTAACATTTCTGCCCGAGATGAAATGCCCCAACATAGTATACAAGTGTTGGAAATTTTTGATGTTTGGGGCATTGACTTTATGGGTCCTTTTCCTTCTTCATATGGATGCAAGTATATATTGGTTACTGTTGAATATTTTTCGAAATGGCCTGAGGCACAAGCCTTGCCTACTAATGATGCTAGGGTAGTTGTGAGGTTCCTTAAGAAACTATTCTCTAGGTTTGGAACACCTCGAGTGTTAATTAGTGATAGGGGAACCCATTTTTATAATTCTCAACTTGAGAAAGTGCTTAAAAGATATGGAGTATCTCAACAATTCTCCATGGCTTATCACCCACAAACGAGTGGGCAAGTAGAGGTTACTAATAGGAGGCTTAAACGCATTTTAGAGAAGACTGTAGTAGCCAGTAGAAAAGATTGGGCCACAAAGCTAGATGATGCTTTATAGGCATTGAGAACTGCCTATAGGGCTTCTACAGGGTTCACTCCCTTTAGGGTTGTGTATGGGAAAGGTTGCCATTTACCTGTTGAGCTAGAACATAAAGCATTATGGGCACTTAAATCTTGTAATTTTGATTTAGATAGCGCAGGTAGATAGAGGTAGTGGCAACTAAATGAACTACAGGAGTGGCATCAACAAGCTTATGAAAATTTGACAATCTATAAGGTGAAGACCAAACAGTGGCATGACAAGCGATTGAAAGGTTTAAAGGAGTTTAACGTAGGAGATAGTGTGTGTTGTTATTTAACTCTCGTCTCCGTTTATTTCCAGGAAAGCTGAAGAGTCGCTGGTCGGGGCCATTTACAGTGAAGCAAGTCTTCCCTTATGGTGCGGTTGAATTGCATCATATGGAAAAGGGAAATTTCAAGGTTAATGGGCAGAGGTTGAAGCATTATCTTGGAGGGTCACTGGATTTGGAGGAGCGTATGAATTTGGCGCTCCATTTCTGATTCGAAAAGGATTGATGTCCAGCTTATGACTTTAAAGAAGCTTGTTTCTTTTAATTTTTCCATTTTTGGTATTGATTTTGGTTTGAATTATGTGTGAACTTAGTTTGATTAGGTTTTACAATTTTTTTTATTTAGTTTTATGTATGTTGAGTGTAATGAGTTGAGGACTTATTGGTTGTGCAGGTGAGAAAGATTGAGAAAGTGCTGAAAATCTCAAGTTTTGTAGTTTCTAGAGTTCAACACGGGCGTGTCCAAGGCCGTGTTGGTAACACGGCCAGTTATGCTGACCGTGTTAATCAACACGGATCATGTTCTATTTACAGAAAAATAAATTTTAAGGGGACACATTCACAGAAGGTAACACGACCAGTTATGCTGGACCGTGTTCAATTTACAAAAGATTAAATTAAAGATGGACACGTGCACCGAAGGTAACACGAGCTTTTATGCCAGACTGTGTTGGCAACACGGCCCTGTGTTGCCTCAACACGGGCGTTTTCATCAAACTGGTACCATGTCTAATGAGAAGGATCAAGAGTTTACAAGACGAGGCGGACCAATGGTTCCTCTTCCTCTCGATCCTCAGGCGCTGCAGCGACTAGTTCAGGCCCAGTTAGACCACCTCAGCGCCATAGATTCCTACTTTTCCACGGGCAGCCCACCTTTGAGTAGAGATACCAATCGATGAGGCACAAAGATTTGGGAAAGGGGCATAGGATAGACTGGCCAACAATAGAGACCGTCGTACTTGCAGCTGCAGTCTGCCGATACCTTGAGACGCCCCCATTTCAGCCTTTCTTTGAGATAGTTGAGCCAACGTATAGGGAGTTGACTGTGGAGTTTGCTAGCACTTTCTTTCTGCAGAGCCAGTTGCGGGACTTTTAGCAGCCGGATGCTATTAGTTTTAGACTAGCAGAGCAGACTTTAATAATAAGTGTACAGTAGTTTGGGGTACACTTGGGTTTATGGACTGAGGAGGATGTAGTTAGGGAGGTATATAGTGGCTGTATACACATGCCTGGTGTGTCATATCTGTAGATGTGGGCTGAGATTTATGATGATGCTGAGGGGTACAGTACCAGCCAGTCCAAAGCGTCTAACTTGCCTGAGGGACTGCGGTACTTGCATGCATTGCTGACTAGGACCATCATTGGCAGGGGAGACAGTGGTGGTGTAGTGACCCAGCCGGATCGGTTTATACTGTACAACATGCACTAGAGCCAGTCAGTCGACATGGGATACTTATTGGCCAGACAGATTAGTACCTTTTGCAACAACTCAAAGAAGGTATTTTTTTTGTTTTGGGACTTACATTACTCGGTTGGCTAGGAGCTTAGGGGTTTTGGAGGAGGCAGTACCACATTTGACAGAGCTGGGGGTGATGGAGACTTTGGAACTTCCTCAGTTGGTTAGTATGGGGATGGTGACTCATAGGCAGGTCCGCTAGGACTAGAGTATAGACTAAGGAGTACTCTCTTAGCAACACGCAGAGAGGAGCGACCTGCCCTACGAGCCCCTGGTACACAGGATGTTCCACCTCCTTCTTCTGATATTCCAGAGTCTTCCTCCAGACCGTCTACTTCAGCTCCTTCTGGGTCTTCTTTAGCTGTTTTAGGAGTCTCCCCTATTGGGTTTAGAGAGCTGCAGCTTAGAGTGCAAAGGTTGGCAGAGGAGCAGCAGCAGCACTTCATTCGAGTAGAGGCTTTTCAACAGGAGCTTTTACAGCGTCAGGCTGAGTTTCAGAGCCAGATGATGGCTCAGTTTGAGAGGCAGAGGGCTATGCTTTAGGCCTTGATTGAGCAAGGAGGTAGGTTAGAGGCTTTTATTGATATTTTTGCTATAGATTATGCCCCTGCCAGTCCGCGGAGCCGGGTTCCAGTATAAAGCCATTTTGCCATCCCTATAGCGGATGATCCAGCTGACCCTTCCTCTCTGACTGAGCATCCTTCACCATAGCAGCCTGACGAGCCTCCTACCGATGTTGTTCCTGCTGACCCACCAACTTTTGCAGGTGACACTACTTCCGACCCTCAGTGAGCAGCCACTCCTCCACCACAGACTAGCCAACGCCCTAATATCCCTGATGATGCACCTCTTTTCCTTCCGGAGCCATAGTCAGGGCAGTATTAGTTCTTTTTCCTTTTTCATTTCTTATATTGTTTTTTTTGTACACTAGGGATAGTGTGTCCTTCAAGTGTGGGGTGGGTGATATTTATGTACACTTGTTTTCTTGTATTTTGTTTATCTTTTAGCTTTACTTATCTTGTGTGTTTTTTTATTTTGTTTTTATTGTTCTTGTATATAAAATTTGGATCCTTTTCTAGTGTATATATCGCATTTCATTTATCCCACCTCAGTTATTTGTTTATTCTTTGTGCAATGTTTTGTAAAATTTTGAAAATTTTTCACTTTGTTTCGATGCTCTTACTGTTGACTTGCTTTTGAAATCCTGTTTATGTCCATGTGATCGGGTAAAACCAATAGTGTTGAGTCTTGCGAAAGAATGTAAGTTAATTAGTTTGAGTTTTTCACTAAGTTGCTTTGGTTTATTTAATTCTTTTTTATTATTTTTTGTTTGGAACCTACTCAAAAAGCACACTTATGAGAAATTGAGCCTCAATTGTAAGCATACACTTTATATGCTTTTATTTATTTCTTGTTGAGAGTGCCAATTACTGTCTTTACTTTTAGAACTTGCTCGGTAATACTTATGAGGGCCACAAGGAGAGTTTAACACTTTGATATGATAGAGGCACTTAGGTTTTTCATTCTAGCCAAATAGCCTTCATTTTTTTATTGATTCAGTATATAACCCCTTCTTTCATCATTTCTATCATATTTCATTACCACTTAGTTTTATTCTGCTTTGGGTTATGATTTTGCATGAGTTGTTTTTATTGGGAATTTTTGTCTTGGGAATAGCGTTGGAAACTTGTAGTAGCTTCCATCAATCCAAAAGAAATTCAGTCTATTATGTGAATGTTTCTTCCCTTATATATATATATATATATATATATATATAAAGAAAAAAAGAAAAGAAAAGAAAATATATAATAAGAAGAATAAGAGGGAAGGGTGATGAAAAGAAAGTAAGTGAGCTAATTGTTTAATTGCTTTTGGGAGTTTACATTTTGACTTGATTCCTATTTCCCACCTTGGACTACTGTTCATTGTTTATCCCTTGTGATTATTGTGGCTTGTGTGCAGGTCATTTATCTCATTGCAGAACACCATAGGTTCAACTCTTACCAAATCTACCTACCCCTACCTAATCCCCATTACAACCCTTATAAAGACCTCTTGACATGGTTGTTGAGTCTCCATAAATGGTAGGAGTAGGATTTAAGAGCAAGCATATAGTAAGTAATGCAGTATTTGATGCATTGAGCGATTAAACACTACCCTTTAAAGACTTTGAGTGATTTAGAGTGAATCTTTTGAGGAGTTTTGAGGAGTTGGTTCTGAATAATTTTGTTGAGATAGTATTTTGTGAATCATTAGCATCTTGGTTGTGATATTTGAATTGATTGCTTCGTTTCTTTTTGCTTGACTTATGCTTGTTAAGGATATGTGCAGGGGCTCTTTAGCTTATTTATCAGTTTAAGTGTTGTTCCTTAGTGGTTTATTTTCCTTATTTTACTTTTGATTGCTTGAGGACAAGCAATGAGCTAAGTGTGGGGTGATTTGATGTGCATAGAATACACACATCTAAATGGGGTTTTTAAGGCTGATTTTATGTACATTTGGATGTGAATTGGTCCCAACATCACCCTATGTGTCTGTTTGTGTGCATTAGGTCCAAAAGAAGTCAAAGAGTGATAAAGGGAAGAATTGGAGCAGAATTGGACGTCAAAGTTGCCGAAACAACTCAAGTTCATGCATGAGAAAGCTGAACACGACCGTGTTGGTTTTAACACTGATCGTATTCTCAACACGTTCTGAAGAGCAAGCCGTGTTCCTAACAAGGGCACCAAAACGGGCCATGTTCGCGGCAGCTGGACGAATTAATTAAAAGAAAGAAAAGAGGGAAACACGAAAAAAGAAGGGAGGACGTCCCAAACTCTATTCTTTCTATCTCTAAGGGTTTTCTGAGCTGGAACTAAGGAAAAAGGAGACTTGGACCAAGGTTTCAATTGGATTCTCTTCGAAGATTGAAGATTGGGCGAGGTTCGTTGATTGGTTTCAATTCGAGCAAGAGGAACAAGAATCAATTCAAGATTGGGCAAGAGGAATTGGAGCTGTTTACTCTCATCCAAGGGTGTATTCGGGTTTCTTTACTTTTACTCATTGTTGTAATTGAATTCTTGTGGGTTTTGATAATGAACATGATTAGCTAAACTTGTTAATCCATTAGGGTTCTTTATCTAGGGATTTTTGTACTTAACTTTTGAATTGAATGTATTAATTTTCAATATTGGTTTGCAATGGAAGTGCTTATTGATTTGTTCTTCATATCTTGTTGAATGATTATTGGAATTTGAATGTTCTTGCAAAAGACGTTCAGGTTTGGATTGTCCTTTGCAACCTAAAACTGAATTCGCCTAGAGATAAAGTGTTCATTCTACCGGATTGAGAATTAACAACTTTCGATAGTGTTAAATGGTACATAATGCTAATTTGGATAATTAGAGTTAGGAAGAGATTTCAACCTAATTAATCTAAGTTAAGATGTTAGTGTCCTTGAGAAAGGCGTTAATTGCGTAGAGATTTTCCCACAGAAATTGAATTCAATCAATCAATTCCATCTTTAGTTTCCATTCCCTAGAGACAAGAATTCCCAAGGGGTTATTCCTTAACTTGAATTAATCCTTCCCTAGTAGCCGTAGTTAGATAACAATTAGAGTAGCTTTAGTTCATTTCGTATTTAGCATTCAACGCCAATTTTAAGATTAGATAACAGAGAAGATTGAGTAGGTTTAGGTTCATACGTTCTTTGGGGAATACGACACTTTGTACTCGTTGTTAGCTATACTCCACCGACAGGTACACTGCCTTAGATCGTAGTCTTGCTTTAGGATTTACCGCTATTAGAATCTCTTCTCAAACACACTCACTTAGGTCATGCATTAAGATTAAAGAACTATTGAACCAAAGGATCTTGTAGATCTATCTCTAGTATCATAATCAATTTTCAATCCCTAAGATGTGATCAATTCATAAAAAGTTATCTCTAATCAGTTTATGAAAATAAATCATAATCAATACGTCGACTTATCAATTGAAATAGATAATTAAGTAATCAAAGGGATAACAAAACTCATAAAAAATATTAATTGCATTGACTTTGAATCAATCCATATAAAACAAATTATGGTTCATCAAAACCCAAAATAGCAAGATGATTGTTCCTAGACATTACAATAAAAAAGTAAAGATTAGGGAAAGAAGATTTCAAACTAGTTATAGAAGAGTAGAAATGAAAATCTTCAATCTTCAATCTTGACAAGCATTAAAGGAAATGATGTTCTTCCTTGAGAAATACCAATCAAAACCCTAGAAATGAAAGAAAGATGAAGTTTCTAAGTGTCTCTCTCTCTAAAAATGACAATATGAAGGAACTCCCTCAAAAAAACTCTAAAAGTTCCTTTAAATTGTGTATTTCTATGATTGACATGGGAACCATATGGGCACCACACGGCCGTGTGGCGTCCTTAGCTTTTTGTAGCTTGAATATGTATCTCTTTCCATTCTTTACTTTCTGGGCTATTTTAGGACATCTTAGAAATCGATTTGAGGCTTACGTTCTGCATCAAAGTTGTAGCTATTGAATATTAGTTCATTTTTAGAATTTTGAATCACCTCAATCAGACCTCTATAACTCTAGATAAGGTCCAAACACTGAGGCTAACCCAAATAGAAACGGACTACACAACATCTGACTTCGACTCAAGTTTTCTCATCCTTAGAAACCTAATATGGAGTTGAGCCATCATAATAATTATAGGTTAGGAATTCCTCTACAAAGTTTATGAAGACCACTTTTTAATTCTGGACCTGTAAGATCACGAAAAATTATATTGAAGCTAATGCGTTCAAATCTACGTAATGCTGAAATTTGCCTGTCAGTCTGACATAGTAAGCATACGCCCGTGTGGACCTTTCATAAAATCTGCCATTTTTCACAACTCACACGGGAAGGCCACATGCTCGTGTGGCTTCTTGTGTCAAACAAAACTTTGGATAAATATGTCTTTCCTTTGTCCAATTCTCATGCTTTTCGATTCCATTTGACTCCTTAACATGTATTATCCTCAGAATGCCTAAAAGAACTGAAAATCAAGCTTGAAAAAATAAATCGAAGTCAATTGAAGGTAAAATTAATATAAAATAAATCTTAAAAGTAAGTGCCTTTAGCACTTATCAAGGACACATTGGGCAAATAGAATGAATAAAGTAGCCCGTGATGGTCTATAGGGATCAAATGCAAAATTTACATTACCCACTTGTGAGTTTTTCATATAAGGAAATGCCACCAGAAAACCATTTGGAAAAGGCACTCGAGCTAATTTTCCTTTACAACTTATACACTCAAATATTTGTGGACCAGTGAATGTTAAAACGAGGCATGAAGCTTCATATTTTATCACTTTTATAGATGATTTCACTTGATATGGTCATGTTTACTTGATCTCCCATAAGTCTAAAGCATTAGATTGCTTTAAAAGATATTTAAATGACATTGAGAATCAACTAGATAAGAAACTAAAAGCTTTAAGGATCGATCGAGGGAGAGAGTATCTGTTTGACCAATTCAAGAAAGTTTATCATGAAAAGGGTATTATAAGGAAATTAACAACCCCGAGAAATCCATAACAAAGTGGTGTTACCAAGTGAAGGAATAGAACCTTGCTAGAAATGGTTAGGTCCATGATGGCTCAAGCTAATCTACCAGTACAATATTATGGCGATGCTTTATAAACAGCAACCTATGTACCTAACCGTGTACTTTCAAAATCGGTCTCCTCAACAACTTATAAGTTATGGACAAAAGAAAACCTAATTTGAATGAGTTGCATTCTTGGGGATCCGCAGCATACATTCTTGACTCTTCTCATAAATTTGGTAAATTAGGACCAAAAGGGAAGAAATGTATCTTTATAAGATACTTTAAAAACTCAAAATATTATATATTTATTAGCGAGGATTCTAATGGGCAGATTACAGAAACTGAGTCCCGAGATTTCACTTTTCTTGAGAATAATTCTCCTAAAAAGGAAGATGTGAATAAGGACTATCACCTATGTGAGATGGAAGAAGAAGGTGAAACTAGTATAATTCAATAAAGAATTATCCATCGAGAAAAGAAATCTAGCCCTATTCTTGACAGTGAGAATGCTCCAGAACTACTTCACCCGTCTCAATTGAGTGGGAGAGTTGAGGTTAAGTCCGAGTCAATTTCAATTGGTGAAGACAATAATCCTTAATTATGAAGGAGTACACATTCTAAAACTCCTAAAAGGCATTTTCAAATGGTAACATGTTTAACGTCCAATGGCACCTTGCTCCGACCTGAGCTATGCAACAACGAGATGCCCCTTGATCCTTGCTGGATATGCTTTACAGTCCCTCATAATACACTCGCTTGGGGACTTCTTACTCCAGTTGTTCCAAGAGTCTTTGCTAGTTGAACCCTGTCCAGTAGACTCCCTGTTTCACTCATTCCTTTCATCAGCCATTTGATCGGGATACTATTACATAGGTTCCTAAACTTGGAATGGATGGTGGAGTGTAGGTGGTAAAATGAAGCCTACATTATCACTCCTCATGACGATGAAGAACCTAGAATGGTTAAAAAAGCACTTGAATTCCTACAAAGAAAAGTGAAAAGTTGCATTGGAAGAAGAAATGGAATCTATAAAAGTCAACCAAGTTTGGAACATAGTTGACCTACCGCTATGACACAAAGCCATTGGAAACAAATGGATTCTTAAGATAAAATGTAAGGCGGATGATTCCATTGATAGAGACAAAGCTCGCCTAGTGGCGAAAGGATATACCTAACAAGAAGGTATAGACTTATGAGGAAAATTTTTCATCAATTGTCAGATTTTTTCCTCCATTTGCTTAATTCTAGCTATTGTTGCACATTTGGATTTAGAATTGCATTAAATGGATGTAAAAAACTACTTTTCTCAATAGAGAGCTAGATGAAGAAATCTACATAGCACAACCTATAGGTTTTATTGTTAAAGGCTAAGAATGCAAAGTATGCAAGCTCCAAAGATCAATATATGGTCTAAAACAATCATCAAGGCAGTGGTACCTTAGATTTCATAAAACCATTTTAATTTATGACTTTAAGATGATTAACAATGACCATTATGTTTATTTCAAGAGATCAAATGACAGATTTGCAATCCTATCTCTCCATGTTGATGACATTTTAATAGCTAGCAATGACAAGGAGTATGTGATGGATATCAAAAGATGGTTATTTGCACATTTTGACATGAAAGACATGGGTGAGGCTAACTACATATTACAAGTTGAAATTAAAAGAAATCGTTCGAAGAAACTTTTGGCTTTATCACAACAGAATTATATCCAAAAATTTTAAAACATTTCCATATAAATAGTTGTAAGCCTAGCGATACTCCCATGTCAAAAGGTGAGGTTTTGAGTCTTAATATGTATCCTAAAAATCCACAAGAATAAAAGAAAATGTCTATTGTACCATATGATAGTGTTGTGGGAAGTCTTATATATGCCATGATGTGCACTCGTCTGGATATATGTTTCGCTGTTAGGCTAGTTAGTTGGTATCAATCAAATCCTGTTCGATAGCATTAGAAAGCTATAGAAAGGATATTGAATATCTTAAAGGCACTATGATAGGAAATCATGATCTTAGCAACCACACACCCCAATAACTAATGAGTTATGATCCATGTGGAATGCAAGAAAACACCCTCCAATCAAGATGATTCCAAAACCCAAGGACCTCCTCAAGTGAAGTTAGGAAAAACTAGTTCCAACAATGAAACTAGCACTTGAATTCAACTCCAAACGCCACAAACCAAGTATGATTTGATAAGTTATGAATCAAACACAAGATTTTGGTTAGAGAACGCCACAAACTAAAAATAGTTTGATAAGTTCAAAGTTCATGCAAGAACTTAAGCAAAAACACTCACAAATAGCAAATAAAGATTATCATTCAAAATTCTATGTTTACAAATGGATTTGGCTTTGATATTTATAGCCAAAACAAGAAAAAGAAACCTAAATGGATGTCTTTTGAGCTTCCCCACATTTTTCCCTTTAATTCCCCTTAAAACTTATTAAAAGTGGCTATTTTTACATTGATGTCACTCATTTTGTAACTCCCAAATGACAACTAATTATGTGCATCCATTTTGTAACTCCAAATTATGACTAATTATGTGCATCTATTTTGTAACTCTAAAAGACAACTAATCACACTATAACTTAAGAAAAACCTAATAAAATGAAAATAAAAAAAGGCTTCAAATGAATCTTATTGGACCTATGAGTTCAGCCCAAACTTATTGCACTAAATTGACGATTTTGGATCCTTTTTGCAATCCTAAATCTTGGGCTGAGCCTTGTTGTGTTTGAACACTCCAAATGTCTTTAATTAAGCCCAACAAAGCTTCTTGCATCCTTTTGGACTTGGATCTTGTCAATGGACCTCCTTGAAAGCTTAAAGGATCATTTGTAATTCTTGTCTTTATTGCATCATTAAAAAATAAAAAATATTGCTAAGATGATGAGTTCAAAATTCACACTGACCATGAGTCCTTGAAGTATCTCAAAGAACAAGGAAAGCTCAACAAGAGACATACAAAATGGGTGGAATTCATTGAATCCTTTTCGTACATCATTAAGTACAAGCAATGGAAAGAAAATGTGGTGGCCGATGCATTATCAAGAAGGTATGCCTTGATCTCTAAACTTGATGCAAAATTATTAGGATTTGAATATATAAAAGATCTTTATTCTAATGATCCTGATTTTGCTAATGTTTATGGGGTATGTGAGAAAGGGGGTTTTGATAAGTTCTATAAGTTTGATGGTTTTCTTTTTCGGGAAAACAAATTGTGTGTGCCACAAAGTTCTTTGAGAGAGTTACTTGTGAGAGAGGCACATAGTGGAGGTTTAATGGGACATTTTGGGATTAAGAAAACTTTGGATGTGTTGGGTGACCATTTCTTTTGGCCACACATGAAAAAGGATATTGAGAGAATTTATGAGAAATGCATTACTTGCAAACAAGCCAAATCCAAAGCAATGCCTCATGGTTTGTATACACCTCTTCCCATACCAAATGAACCTTGGGTAGACATTTCTATGGACTTTGTTTTAGGATTACCTAGGTCCAAGGGAGGGAGAGATTTCTTTTGGAGTATGATTGAATTTGATATATGAATTATAACTTTGTTTGAGTTTTATTGTGAGGAATTTTGTCTTTAATTTCTTGCTTGAACTTTGTGACTTATCAAGCTTTATTCTAGCTTGTGGTGCCAAAAGGTGAGATGAGTGAACCTAAAAATTCCAATTCTCTTGACCAAAATGGGAAACACAGGGTGAGAGAAAACAAGGAAGGTTCAAATGAAAGAAAAATGAGTGTTTATGCAAAAATGAGTGATGTGAAGGAAGCTATGCTTTTGAGGCAACACATGCTTGTACTTATGTACAAGGAGATTTTGCATATTTTTAACGAAATAACCAATTATTTGCCTAGTGTAGTTGTTAATCTTTTGCAGGTTTATGAAGATTTATTTTTGGAAGAAATTCCAAATGGTTTGCCACCTAAAAGAGGCATTGAGCACCAAATTGATTTCATACCCGGAGCAAGCATTCCAAATAGACTAGCATATAGATGTAATCCGGAGGAGACCAAGGAAATCGAAAAGCAAGTGAGTGAGCTTATGGAGAAGGGTTATGTTCGTGAAAGCATGAGTCCATGTGTCGTACCCGTCTTGTTAGTGCCTAAGAAAGATGGAACTTGGAGGATGTGTGTTGATTGTCGTGCCATCAATAAGATCACGGTGAAGTATAGACATCCCATTCCTAGGCTAGATGACATGTTGGATGAATTGCATGGTTCATATTTGTTTTCAAAAATTGATTTGAAATCTGGTTATCATCAAATTAGAATGAGAGAAGGTGATGAATGGAAAATAGCTTTTAAAACTAAACATGGTTTATATGAGTGGTTAGTAATGCCTTTTGGTTTAACTAATGCACCAAGCACTTTCATGAGATTGATGAATCATGTTTTAAGAGCATTCATAGGCAAATTTGTTATTGTCTATTTTGATGATATCTTGGTTTATAACAAGAATTTAGATGAGCATGTACAACATTTGACTTGTGTTTTTGATGTCCTTAGAGAAGAGAAGTTGTATGCTAATCTAAAAAAATATTGTTTCGCACTAATGAAATTACTTTTCTTGGATATATTATCAATGACAAGGGCATTCATGTTGATCAAGAAAAGGTAAAAGTAATTAGAGAATGGCCAACACCCACAAGTGTAAGTGATGTAAGAAGCTTTCATGGTTTAGCTAGCTTTTATAGAAGGTTCATTAAGAATTTTTCTACCATAGCTGAACCTTTAACTGAATGCGTCAAAAAGAATGTTGGTTTTAAGTGGGGAATTGAACAAGATGAGGATTTTAACTTGCTAAAAGATAAATTAAGTTCTGCACCCTTGTTATCTTTGCCAAATTTTACTAAACCTTTTGAGATTGAGTGTGATGCAAGTGGCATAGGTATTGGAGGAGTTTTGATGCAAGAAGGCAAGCCTATAGCATTCTTTAGCAAAAAGCTAAGTGGAGCAAGTCTAAACTACCCTACATATGACAAGGAGTTCTATGCATTGGTGAGGGTTCTAAAGACATGGCAGCATTACCTTGGCTAAAAAGAATTCATAATTCACACTAACCATGAGTCCTTGAAGTATCTTAAAGGACAAGGAAAGCTCAACAAGAGACATGCAAAATAGGTGGAATTCATTGAATCCTTTCCGTAGATCATTAAGTACAAGCAAGGGAAAGAAAATGTGGTGGCCGATGCATTGTCAAGAAGGTATGCCTTGATATTTAAACTTGATGCAAAATTATTAGGATTTGAATATATAAAAGATCTTTATTCTAATGATCCTGATTTTGCTAATGTTTTTGGGGTATGTGAGAAAGGGGGTTTTGATAAGTTCTATAAGTTTGATGGTTTTCTTTTTCGGGAAAACAAATTGTGTGTGCCACAAAGTTCTTTGAGAGAGTTACTTGTGAGAGAGGCACATAATGGAGGTTTAATGGGACATTTTAGGTATAAGAAAACTTTGGATGTGTTGGGTGACCATTTCTTTTGGCCACACATGAAAAGGGATGTTGAGAGAATTTATGAGAAATGCATTACTTGCAAACAAGCCAAATCCAAAGCAATGCCTCATGGTTTGTATACACCTTTTCCTATACTAAATGAACCTTGGGTAGAAATTTCTATGGACTTTGTTTTAGGATTTCTTAGGTCCAAGGGAGGGAGAGATTCTATTTTTGTTGTTGTGGACAGGTTTAGCAAAATGGCACATTTCATTCCATGTCACAGGACGGATGATGCAACCCATATTGCGAATCTATTCTTCAAGGAGATTGTAAGGCTACATGGAGTGCCAAGGACCATTGTGAGTGATAGGGATGTCAAATTCCTAAGTCACTTTTGGAAGACTCTTTGGGGAAAGATGGGGAGAAAGCTTTTGTATTCTACAACTTGTCATCCGCAAACGGATGGACAAACAGAGGTGGTCAATAGGACACTTGCAACACTTTTGAGGGCTGTCATCCAAAGAAATCTGAAGAATTAGGAAGAATGTTTGCCACATGTGGAATTTGCTTAAAATAGGAGTGTGCATAGTTCAACAAATTGCTCACCCTTTGAAGTTGTGTATGGATTCAATCCATTGACTCCATTAGATTTGCTACCATTGCCATTGGGCAAAGCTAATTTAGAGGGGAAACAAAAAGCTGAATTCATCAAGACTTTGCATGAGAAGGTGCATGCAAACATTGAGAAAAAGACACTCCAATATGAAAAGCAACACAACAAAGGGAGGAAGCAAGTCATTTTTGAGCCCGGAGATTGGGTGTGGGTGCACTTGAGGAAGGAAAGATTTTCTAGCCAAAGGAAATCAAAGCTTATGCCAAGAGGAGATGGTCCTTTTAGAGTGCTTCAACGCATCAACAACAATGCCTACAAGCTAGAACTTCCAAGTGAGTATGGCAATGTTAGTGCTACTTTCAATGTTAGTGACTTGTCTTTGTTTGATGTAGGTGATGAAGATGATGGAGCTGATTTGTGGACAAATCCTTTTGAAGAAAGGGGGAATGATGTGAATCCAAGTTTAAAGCTTAAAGAGATCTAAGATCCATTAATAGTACAAGAAGGCCCAATCACAAGGTCCAAATCCAAGAAGCTTCAACAAGCCATATTGCGTTTAATTAGGGACATTTGGAAAGCCCAAGAATTTCAACCCAATAAGGCATCCATGGAGGCCCAAAGAATAATATTTAACTTGTTTTTGTGTTAATAACAATTAGGGTTACATATAGCCACCATATACAAGTTAATGGGGTAATCAATACCAAGTAATGGCTATCAATGTGGGTAGTGGTTATTAAGAGCCACCATATACAAGTTAATGGGGTAATTAATACCAAGTAATGACTATTAGTGTGGGTAGTGGCTACTAAGGCCATTTAAGAGTAAAAGTAATCCTATGTGTGTGAGTCTATTTTAGTAGTGTGTGCATGGACTTGTACTCTATATAAACAAGTCCTTTTCTTTCTTTTGGAGTATGATTGAATTTGATATATGAATTATAACTTTGTTTGAGTTTTATTGTGAGGAATTTTGTCTTTAATTTCTTGCTTGAACTTTGTGACTTATCAAGCTTTATTCTAGCTTGTGGTGTTAAAATCTAAATCTTTGTTTTCTTGTTATTTATCAAACTTTCTTGTTTGTGGCATAAGAGGAGATTCAAAGTCTATCTTAGTATCTTTATCCTTGTTGGTAAAGGGGTTAAATAGCATCCATCTTCTTACTTCAATCTTTGAATTATCTGAATTTGTGGATTAAATTGGTAATTTCTAGTTTTCTTCTAATTCAACTTATCATAGTATTTTTGCTATTAGGGAGTTAATTGATGAAACCTACAATTCCTATCATTTGGTATCAGAGCTTGCTTCAAGTTGAGGTTTGCTTATCTTTGAGTTCTGTGTGTTATTGAGGTTTCTCATCTTCTTCACTTTTTCTTTATTTGTGCTGAATTCTTTTTGTTTCAATTTTTTGTCCTTCTAAGTACTCTTTCTTTTCAAAGTTTACACCTTTGTGTTTATAAAGTAAAATTTCGTTGTCCCTTGCTAAAAAAAAATTGTGTTGTTCATAATTTCTTTTCACTTGTATTATTATCATTAAAAAATAAAAATCAAAAATCAAAAGATCAAACAAGAAGAAAGTTTGGACAGCATAGAAGTCCTATTCTATTATTTTATTTTATTGCTTTCTTGTGTCTAGCTACTTTAAATTTGACCTTACCTAACAACTTGATCTAGACCAACCTTTTTTCTTCACTCCATTGAATTGCCAAAATCTGATTTGGTTTATTTAGGTGATTAGTTCATCTAAGAACCTAAAGCAAAAGCAAGAGAGGTAAAAGGCAATAGTGGTGAGACTAGCATCGAGAAAAGCCAAAACTTTGAGTGAAACACGAGTGGTGTGACATTTTAATTGAGAGAAACACGTGAAGGAGTGTTTTTATGAGGCTATCCTAACTTATTTTTTAGGTTTTTGTGCAATGTCAAAAGAACAAGTTTCAAGTAGTGTTGGAGCATCCATTGAGCAAACTTTGCAAGCAATGCAAAAGGAGTTTGAAAGAATGTATAGGCAGATGAATGATGTTGTTGAAAGTGTGAAAAGGCAAGGTAAAACTATTACAAGGATTCAAAACGAGCCTAGAAGAGAAAGGCAACTAGCCTTTGAACAAGAGGATTATGACGCTGAAGATGACTTGGAGGATGACCAAGCAACCACTTTTGGTGGAGATGACCATCCTAGGAGACACAATAGAAGATCAAGGCAAGATGGTGTAGATCGCAACCTAGGCAACATCAAAATGAAAATTCCTTCTTTTCAAGGAAAGAATGATCCTGATATCTACTTGGAATGGGAGCAAAAGGTGGAGATGATCTTCGAATGCCATAACTATTCGGAGGAGAAAAAGGTAAAACTTGCTGCCGTTGAGTTTTATGATTACGCTAGTGTTTGGTGGCATCAATTGTGTAGGGAAAGGAGACGAAATGGAGAAAGACCCATAGGGTCATGGATGGAGATGAAACACATCATGAGGAAGAGGTTCATTCCTAACTATTACTATAGAGATTTGCATCAACGATTGCAAACTCTAAGGCAAGGAACGATGAGTGTCGAGGAGTACCACAAAGAAATGGAAATGGCTATGATTAAAGCAGATATGGAGGAGGATAGAGAGGCCACCATGGCAAGATTCTTGAATGGTCTAAACAAGAATATTGTTGATCTTGTGGAGTTGCATCATTATGTGGAGCTTGAGGACATGGTGAATGTGGCCATGAAAATTGAAAGGCAACTCAAGAAAAAAGGTGCAAGTAAGTTTGATTCTAAACTTAATTCGATTTCTAGTTCTTCTAATTGGAAATCAAATTGGAGTAAAAAGGATGATAAATTCGCTAAGCCTAAAGTGGATGAGAATAAGAATAAAAATGAAATAGGCAGCAAAAACAAAGTTGAGAATCAAGCTAATCAATCTAGAAGCTTGAAGTGTTTGAAGTGTCTTGGACATGGTCATTATGCACGTGATTTCCCTAATAAGAGGACCATGATTGTTAGAGATGGAATTGTTGAATCTGAAAGTGAAAATAGAATTGATGAATGATAATCTTTGTTTGCTCTATGTGAGTGTTTTTGCTTAAGTTCTTGCATGAATCATTGCAACCATACACCCTAATAACTAAAGAGTTATGATACATATGGAATGCAAGAAAACACCCTCCAATTCAAGATGATTCCAAAACCCAAGGATCTCCTCAAGTGAAGTTAGGGAAAACTAGTTCCAATAATGAAACTAGCACTTGAATTCATATCCATACGCCGCAAACCAAGTATGATTTGATAAGTTATGAATCAAACACAAGATTTTGGTTAGAGAACGCCACAAACTAAAAATAGTTTGATAAGTTCAAAGTTCATGCAAGAACTTAAGCAGAAACACTCATTCTAATTTGATGATAACCAGATTTCAAATCAATTTTTGAAAACAAATATGAACCATGCAATTCATCCAACATGTCATCTAGCCTAGGAATGGGATGTCTATACTTCACCGTGATTTTATTGATGGCACGACAATCAACACACATCCTCCAAGTTCCATCTTGCTTAGGCACTAACAAGACGGGTACGGCACATGGACTCATGCTTTCATGAACATAACCCTTCTCCATAAGCTCACTCACTTGCTTTTCGATTTCCTTGGTCTCCTCCGGATTACATCTATATGCTGGTCTATTTGGAATGCTTGCTCTGGGTATGAAATCAATTTGGTGCTCAATGCCTCTTTTAGGTGGCAAACCATTTGGAATTTCTTCCGAAAATAAATCTTCATAAACCTGCAAAAGATTAACAACAACACTAGGCAAACAATTGGTTATTTCGTTAGAAATATGCAAAATCTCCTTGTACATAAGTACAAGCATGTGTTGCCTCAAAAGCATAGCTTCCTTCACATCACTCATTTTTGCATAAACACTCATTTTTCTTTCATTTGAACCTTCCTTGTTTTCTCTCACTATGTGTTTCCCATTTTGGTCAAGAGAATTGGAATTTTTAGGTTCATTCATCTCACCTTTTTCTTTACTCTTAAAGGTTTCCCTTCCCAAAGAATTTCCTAATGAAGAACCCATTTCTTCATATTGTTGCTTGATGCGCATTTGGTCTTCAAAAATCTGTTTTGGAGTTAATGGTCCAAGGTTAAACCTTTTTCCATCCATAGTCAAAGTAAACATATTTTTGAATCCATCATGACTAGCCCTTCTATCACATTGCCAAGGTCTCCCCAACAACATATGTCCGGCCAACATTGGCAACATATCACACAACACATCATCCTTATATCTACCAATTTGAAAAGAAACTAAAAATTGCTTATTTACCTTTACAACTCCACTTTCATTAAGCCATTGCAACTTGTATGGTCTTGGGTGCTTGGTAGTAGGCAACTTCAATTTCTCCACTAGCAAAGTGCTTGCTACATTGGTACAACTTCCACTATCCACAATCATGTTGCACAACTTGTTAGAAATCAAACAATGAGTATGAAACAAATTTTCCATTTGCTCCCTATGGACATCATGTTTATTTTGCAAACTCAATGTTCTTTGAACAACAAGATTATCAACTTGTTAGAAATCAAACAATGAGTATGAAATAAATTTTCCATTTGCTCCCTATGGACATCATGTTTATTTTGCAAACTCAATGTTCTTTGAACAACAAGATTATCTCCCTTAGCACATTCAACATCACTACAATCTTCTAAAGAAGGCATATCATCATCACTATCCCCCTCACTCTCCGACTCAATATCACCATCCCTTAGAATCATAGCTTTCTTATTTGGACATTCCCTAGCAATGTGCCCATGACCCAAACACTTAAAACATTTGATTCCCCTAGTTTGGGTTGGTTGACTCTCACCCTTTCCCTTATAACCCAAGTCAATTTTAGGTTTAGTTTCTTCCATTTTTGACTTAGTAAAAGGTTTATCATGTGGTTGCTCTGATACCAAATGATAAGAATCAAGGCTGCCATGAGATTACATTGCAAAGGTATGAACCAAAAGGTCCGAAATGGAAATGCAACTCATGCATGAAAACAAGAGTCCAACCTTATAATGAAGCATTCAGTCCATTTTGAAGAATAAAAGCCATTCGGCTATGATTAGGCCTTTGGGCTTAATTCATATTTATATGGGTTCTTATCTTTTGGGTTTTAGCTTAAGTAATTGTTTTAGTTTATTTTTATTTAATTAAGGATTATTTTATTAGGTGTGAGTTATATGTGTGTTGTGTGGAGTTACAAATGAGTGCACATGTTTAGTTGTCATTTGGAAGTTACAAAATGAGGGCCATCAATGTAAAAACAACCATTTTTAATGAGTTTTAAGGGGAATTAAAGGGAAAACGTGGGAAAGCTCAAAAGACATCCATTTAGGTTTTCTTTGTCTTGTTTTGGCTATAAATATCAAAGCCAAATTCATTTGTAAATATAGAATTGATGAATGATAATCTTTATTTGCTCTTTGTGAGTGCTTTTGCTTAAGTTCTTGCATGAACTTTGAACTTATGAAACTATTTTTAGTTTGTGGCGTTCTCTAACTAAAATCTTGTGTTTGATTCTTAACTTATCAAATCATACTTGGTTTGTGGCGTATGGAGTTGAATTCAAGTGCTAGTTTCATTGTTGGAACTAGTTTTCCCTAACTTCACTTGAGGAGATCCTTGGGTTTCGGAATCATCTTGATTGGAGGGTGTTTTCTTGCATTCCATATGTATCATAACTCATTAGTTATTGGGGTGTATGGTTGCTAAGATGATGATTTCCTATCATTTGGTATCAGAGCTTGCTTCAAGTTGAGGTTTGCTTATCTTTGTGTTTTTTGTGTTATTAAAGTTTCTCATCTTCTCTACTTTTTTTTATTGTCGAAATCTTCGTTATCAATCTTATGATAAGATGTGGGGTCAAAGAAATGATTGTTATGAAGACTGTAGACAAAATTTTTATTCTTCTAAATCTAAACCTAAGAGGTTAGATAGACAACCAGGTCTAGTTTTTGTTGATGAATTTTCCAAGGAGAACAGAGCTTTAAGAATCGGTCTTGAAGCATTTAAGCATGAGCTTGAAGAGTTCAAGATGTTGACTAATAGCTTTCTTAAGCATCTTAATGATAAAGCCAATTCTAAGCCATCATTGAAGATTAACATCGATGATGTAAAGGAGGTAAATTGCTCTACTGAAGTCAATGTAGATTTTCAAGACTTGATAATTGGAGATGGCAAGAAAGATAATAACTTGTTACCTTTGAATGAATTCAATAATGAAGAGTTTGTCGCTGATGGAGAGGCAATGGTTCAGTTAGTGAAGAATGAAAGAGTTTGCTTGATAAAACCGAGACTTTTGAGCATGTTGAATTTGTTGGTATTAAAAATATTATTTGTTCTAAAGTTCCTTTAATCACTATTGTGAAGGAATTGCAAGTTGATGATGGCATTCCATTATCGTTTGAGATTATATGTTTATTTCTTTCGCAATATTTGGGCAAAATTCGAGGACGAATTTTATTTCAAGAAAGGGGGAATGATATGAATCAAGGCTGCCATGCGATTACATTGCAAAGGCATGAACCAAAAGGTCCAAAATGGAAATGCAACTCATGCATGAAAATAAGAGTCTAACCTTATAATGAAGCATTCAGTCCATTTTGAAGAATAAAAGCCATTCGGCTAGGATTAGGCCTTTGGGCTTAATTCATATTTATATGGGTTCTTATCTTTTGGGTTTTAGCTTAAGTAATTGTTTTAGTTTATTTTTATTTAATTAAGGATTATTTTATTAGGTGTGAGTTATATGTGTGTTGTGTGGAGTTACAAATGAGTGCACATGTTTAGTTGTCATTTGGGAGTTACAAAATGAGGGCCATCAATGTAAAAAATAGCCATTTTTAATGAGTTTTAAGGGGAATTAAAGGGAAAACGTGGGAAAGTTCAAAAGATATCCAATTAGGTTTTCTTTGTCTTGTTTTGGCTATATATATCAAAGCCAAATTCATTTGTAAATATAGAATTGATGAATGATAATCTTTGTTTGCTTTTTGTGAGTGTTTTTGCTTAAGTTCTTGCATGAACTTTGAACTTATGAAACTATTTTTAGTTTGTGGCGTTCTCTAACCAAAATCTTGTGTTTGATTCTTAACTTATCAAATCATACTTGGTTTGTGGCGTATGGAGTTGAATTCAAGTGCTAGTTTCATTGTTGGAACTAGTTTTCCCTAACTTCACTTGAGGAGATCCTTGGGTTTTGGAATCATCTTGATTGGAGGGTGTTTTCTTGCATTCCATATGTATCATAACTCATTAGTTATTAGGGTGTGCGGTTGCTAAGATGAAGATTACCTATCATTTGGTATCAAAGCTTGCTTCAAGTTGAGGTTTGCTTATCTTTGAGTTTTGTGTGTTATTGAGGTATCTCATCTTCTTCACTTTTTCTTTATTTGTGCCGAATTTTTTTTTTTCAATTTTTTGTCCTTCTAAGTACTCTTTCTTTTCAAAGTTTACACCTTTGTGTTCATAAAGTAAAACTTCGTTGTCCCTTGCTAAAAGAAAATTGTGTTGTTCATAATTTCTTTTCACTTGTGTTATTATCATTAAAAAGTAAAAAAAAAAAGAATCAAAAGATCAAACAAAAAGAAAGTTTGGACGGCATAGAAGTCCTATTCTATTATTTTATTTTATTGCTTTCTTGTGTCTAACTACTTTAAATTTGGCCTTACTTAACAACTTGATCTAGACCAACCTTTTTTCTTCACTCCATTGAATTGCCATAATCTGATTTGGTTTATTTAGGTGATTAGTTCATCTAAGAATCTAAAGCAAAAGCAAGAGAGGTAAAAGGCAATAGTGGTAAGACTAGCATCGAGAAAAGCTAAAACTTTGAGTGAAACACGAGTGGTGTGACATGAGAGAAACACGTGAGGGAGTGTTTTTGTGAGGCTATCCTAACTTTTTTTTCAGGTTTTTGTGCAATGTCAAAAGAACAAGTTTTAAGTAGTGTTGGAGCATCCATTGAGCAAACTTTGCAAGCAATGCAAAAGGAGTTTGAAAGAATGTATAGAATTGATGAATGATAATTTTATTTGCTCTTTGTAAGTGTTTTTGCTTATGTTCTTGCATGAACTTTGAACTTATCAAACTATTTTTAGTTTGTGGCGTTCTCTTAACTTATCAAATCATACTTGGTTTGTGGCGTTTGGAGTTGAATTCAAGTGCTAGTTTCACTGTTGGAAATAGTTTTTTCTAACTTCACTTGGGGAGATCCTTGGGTTTTGGAATCATCTTGAATGGAGGGTGTTTTCTTGCATTCCATATGTATCATAACTCATTAGTTATTGGGGTGTATGGTTGCTAAGATGATGATAGGATATCATCATCTTAGCAACCATACACCCCAATAACTAATGAGTTATGATACATATGGAATGCAAGAAAACACCCTCCATTCATCTTAGCTACCATACACCCCAATAACTAATGAGTTATGATACATATGGAATGCAAGAAAACACCCTCCATTCAAGATGATTCCAAAACCCAAGGATCTCCCCAAGTGAAGTTAGAAAAAACTATTTCCAACAGTGAAACTAGCACTTGAATTCAACTCCAAACGCCACAAACCAAGTATGATTTGATAAGTTAAGAATCAAACACACGATTTTGGTTAGAGAACGCCACAAACTAAAAATAGTTTCATAAGTTCAAAGTTCATGCAAGAACTTAAGCAAAAACACTCACAAAGAGCAAACAAAGATTATCATTCATCAATTCTCTATTTACAAATGAATTTGGCTTTGATATTTATAGCCAAAACAAGACAAAGAAAACCTAATTGGATGTCTTTTGAGCTTTCCCACGTTTTCCCTTTAATTCCCCTTAAAACTCATTAAAAATGGCTGTTTTTTACATTGATGGCCCTTATTTTGTAACTCCCAAATGACAACTAAACATGTGCACTCATTTGTAACTCCACACAACACACATATAACTCACACCTAATAAAATAATCATTAATTAAATAAAAATAAACTAAAATAATTACTTAAGCTAAAACCCAAAAGATAAGAACCCATATAAATATGAATTAAGCCCAAAGGCCTAATCATACCTGAATGGCTTTTATTCTTGAAAATGGACTGAATGCTCCATTATAAGGTAGGACTTTTGTTTTCATGCATGAGTTGCATTTCCATTTTGGACCTTTTGGTTCATGCCTTTGCTATGTAATCTCATGGCAGCCTTGATTTATATCATTCCCCCTTTCTTGAGATAAAATTCGTCCTCGAATTTTGCCCAAATATTGCGAAAGAAATAAACATATAATCTCAAACGATAATGGAATGCCATCATCAACCTGCAATTCCTTCATAATAGTGATTAGAGGAACTTTAGAAAAAATAATATTTTTAGTACCAATAAATTCAACATGCTCAAAAGTCTCGGTTTTATCAAGCAAACTCTTTCATTCTTCACTAACTGAACCATTGCCTTTCCATCAGCGACAAACTCTTCATTATTGAATTTATTCAAAGGTAACAAGTTATTGTCTTTCTTGCCATCTCCAATTATCAAGTCTTGAAAATCTACCTTGACTTCAGTAGAGCAATTTACCTCCTTTACATCATCAATGTTAGTCTTCAATGATCCCTTAGAATCGGCTTTATCTTTAAGATGCTTAAGAAAGCTATTAGTCAACATCTTGAACTCTTCAAGCTCATGCTTAAATGTTTCAAGACTAATTCTTAAAGCTCTGTTCTCCTTGGAAAATTCATCAACAAAAACTAGACTTCGTTGTCTATCTAACCTCTTAGGTTTAGATTTAGAAGAATAAAACTTTTGTCTACAGTCTTCATAACAATCATTTTTTTGACCCCACATCTTATCATAAGATTGATAACAAAGATTTCGACAATAAAAAAAAAAGTAGAGAAGATGAGAAACTTTAATAATATAAAAAACACAAAGATAAGCAAACCTCAACTTGAAGCAAGCTCTGATACCAAATGATAGAAAATCATAATCTTAGCAACCATACACCCCAATAACTAATGAGTTATGATACATATGGAATGCAAGAAAACACCCTCCAATCAAGATGATTCCAAAACCCAAGGATCTCCTCAAGTGAAGTTAGGGAAAACTAGTTCCAACAATGAAACTAGCACTTGAATTCAACTCCATACGCTACAAACCAAGTATGATTTGATAAGTTAAGAATCAAACACAAGATTTTGGTTAGAGAACGCCACAAACTAAAAATAGTTTGATAAGTTCAAAGTTCATGCAAGAACTTAAGTAAAAACACTCATAAAGAGCAAACAAAGATTATCATTCATCAATTCTCTATTTATAAATGAATTTGGCTTTGATATTTATAGCCAAAACAAGATAAAAAAAACCTAAATGGATGTCTTTTGAACTTTCCCACGTTTTCCCCTTTAATTCCCCTTAAAACTCATTAAAATGGCTGTTTTTTTACATTGATAGCACTCATTTTGTAACTCCCAAATGACAACTAAACATGTGCACTCATTTGTAACTCCACACAACACACATATAACTCACACCTAATAAAATAATCCTTAATTAAATAAAAATAAACTAAAATAATTACTTAAGCTAAAACCCAAATGGCTTTTATTCTTCAAAATGGACTGAATGCTTCATTATAATGTTGGACTCTTATTTTCATACATGAGTTGCATTTCCATTTTGGACCTTTTGGTTCATGCCTTTGCAATGTAATCTCATGGCAGCCTTGATTCATATCATTCCCCCTTTCTTGAAATAAAATTCGTCCTCGAATTTTGCCCAAATATTGCAAAAGAAATAAACATATAATCTCAAACGATAATGGAATGCCATCATCAACCTGTAATTCCTTCACAATAGTGATTAGAGGAACTTTAGAACAAATAATATTTTTAGTACCAATAAATTCAACATGCTCAAAAGTCTCGGTTTTATCAAGCAAAACTCTTTCATTCTTCACTAACTGAACCATTGCCTCTCCATCAGCGACAAACTCTTCATTATTGAATTCATTCAAAGGTAACAAGTCATTGTCTTTCTTGCCATCTCCAATTATCAAGTCTTCAAAATCTACATTGACTTCAGTAGAGCAATTTACCTCCTTTACATCATCGACGTTAGTCTTCAATGATGGCTTTGAATCCGCTTTATCTTTAAGATGCTTAAGAAAGCTATTAGTCAACATCTTGAACTCTTCAAGTTCATGCTTAAATGCTTCAAGACCGATTCTTAAAGCTTTGTTCTCCTTGGACAATTCATCAATAAAAACTAGACTTGGTTGTCTATCTAACCTCTTAGGTTTAGGCTTAGAAGAATAAAAACTTTGTCTACACTCTTCATAACAATTATTTCTTTGACCCTACATCTTATCATAAGATTGATAACGAAGATTTCGACATTGTCTAATGAACTCAGCTTCATGAAACATTCTTTTTTTTTGTGTCTATGGATGAAATAAAGATAAAAATAAAGAACCACAAAGAAGTTTGAAGGAAAGAACAAAAGATATAATACGAAATTTGAAGGAAAAGAAAAAAAATACATAAAGAGATTAACGAGAAGGCAAAACAAAAATTTATTTAGTGAACACAAAGGTGTAAACTTTAAAACAGAGAGTACTTAAAAGGAAAAATTGAAAAAAGAAGAATTCGGCACTAAAAAAAAGCAAAGAAGATGAGAAACTCCAATAATACACAAAACACAAAGATAAGCAAACCTCAACTTGAAGCAAGCTCGAATGATGCAATAAAGACAAGAATTACAAATGATCCTTTAAGCTTTCAGGGAGGTTAATACGAACTCAAATCGGATACGTTCAAACACCAAGATAAGTAATGGTGAGAAAATCAAACTGATAAACGCTCTCCCTATTTAAGAGGAAGCACCCTTACCAATAAGTTCGAATTTGTCGCCCCAAGATCTAACTTGAAAGTTTGCAATTGATTATGGAACTAACAAACTTAGCAATAGAACTACTAAGCCCTTTAGTTATAAATAGATGAAGAATGTTCAAACAACTCAAGAAACTAATAAAAAGTTAATTGATTGATCAAACATGTAGATGTGAAACTAAATCAAACAAGTTAATTTAATCTCAAGAAATTCAATAAGGAACACCTTAAGGAATAAGAGTTAACAACTCAAATAAAACTTCATTCAGAAATGTATATTGATCTTATGTCCTTTAGCCGAAATACATAGCTCTATTTATAGAGTTTTGAAATGATTCTAACCCTAGAAAGGACTAAGAGATAAGCAAAAAAGAATCAAACCCTAAAAGACTTCTAATGTGCGGCTACCTCCTTCTCTAAGCATAAGTGGTGGCTGCCCTAGGGTTAGGTGAGACCTCCAATGCTTCTAGAAACCCTAATGTGCGGCCCAATGCTTCTAGAAACCCTAGGAAAGCTTGTTGACTTTGATCCCTGATCTTTGACCTTGACCTTGTTCCATGACCAGAAGTTTAAGCTTCATTAATAGCACTTAATGTCACTATCTTCAAGGCGTTGTTATCTTCATTAAAAGCACCATCATTAGCCATCTTCAAAACATGCTCTAAGTAAGAATTTAAGGCTTGCTTGAACCTTTTACTCCTTGCTCGTGTCATCGGTCCCCCATAGGCTAGTGGATCCATGCTAGTTGACTTAGATGCATCTTTGGTTGCATCATTCCCCCCCTCTTTGAAAGGATTCGACCTCGAATCAATGCCTTCATCAAAATCAAAAGGAGACAAATCAGCAACATTAAAAGTAGCACTAACATTATACTCACCAGGTAAGTCAACTTTGTATGCATTATCATTGATGCGCTCTATTACTTCAAATGGACCATCACTACGTGGCATCAACTTTGATTTTCTTTGATTGGGAAACCTTTCCTTCTTGAATTGCACCCAAACCCAATCACCAACTTCAAATACCATCCTTTTGCGGCCCTTATTGCGTTGTTTGGTGATTTGTTCATTGCGTCTTTCCAAATTTGCATGCACTTGCTCATGCAACTTCAACACAAATTCAGCCTTCTTTGCACCATCTAAATTCACTTGTTCACTCAAAGGTAAAGCAATCAAATCTAAAGGACTCAAAGGAATAAAGCCATAAACAATCTCAAATGGGCAAAATTGAGTAGAAGAATGCATACTACGATTATATGCAAATTCAACATGCGGCAAACAATCTTCCCATGTTCTCAAGTTTCGTTTAACCATGGTCCTAAGTAATTGTGACAAAGTTCTATTTACTACCTCAGTTTGACCATCGGTTTTGGGATGACATGTAGTAGAAAAAAGTAATTTAGTTCCCAATTTACCCCATAAGGTCTTCCAAAATAGCTCAAAACTTGGTGTCCCTATCAACGACAATAGTTCTAGGCATACCATGTAAACGTACAATTTCTCTAAAGAACAATTCAGCAACATGTTGTGCATCATCGGTTTTCCTACATGCAATAAAGTGTGACATCTTTGAAAACGTATCCACCACAACAAAAATACTATCATGCCCATGCTTAGACCTAGGTAATCCAAGCACAAAATCCATAGATATGTCAATCCAAGGAGAATTAGGTATGGGCAAAGGCACGTATAACCCATTAGGTTGTGATTTAGACTTAGTTTGCTTGCATACAATACAGTTAGCACATAATCTATTCACATCAGATTTCATTTTAGGCTAATAGAAATGATCATGCAAAACATCTAAAGTCTTTTAAACACCAAAGTGTCCCATCAAACCACCTTCATGTGATTCTTTCACAAGAAATTCACGCATAGAACACATAGGAATGCATAGACATTTTTCTTTGAACAAAATCCATCATGTCTATAAAATTTATCAATAGCACCATGTTCACAAGCATAGAAAATAGAACCAAAATCGTGGTCATCAACATACAAATCTTTGATATACTCAAAACCAAGCAATTTTGTTTCTAGAGAAGCAAGTAAAGCATACCTTCTAGATAGTGCATCAAGAACTACATTTTTTTACCTTGCTTGTACTTAATGACATATGGAAATGCTTCAATGAATTCACTCCATTTAGCATGGCGCTTATTCAACTTGTTCTGTCCCTTCAAGTGCTTTAATGCTTCATGATCTGTGTGAATCACAAACTCCTTAGGTAGCAAATAATGCTGCCAAACATTGAGTGCACGCACAAGAGCATACAATTCCTTGTCATAAGTTGGATATTTCAAGCTAGCTCCATTCAACTTTTCACTAAAATAGGCTATTGGCTTCCCATCTTGCATTAAAACAGCTCCAATACCTACACCAGAAGCATCACAATCAATTCCAAAAGTTTTGGAAAAATCCGGAAGTGAAAGAATGAGAGATGAAGTAAGTTTATCCTTTAGCATATTAGATGTGTTTTCTTGTTGTTCTCCCCAATGAAACTTCACGTTCTTCTTTACAAGCTCGTTAAGTGGTGCGGCAAGGGTACTGAAGTCCTTGACAAACCTCCTATAGAAGCTTGCAAGCCCATGAAAGCTCCTCACATCACTAACATTCTTTGGTGTTGGCCACTCCTTAATTGCTTTTACCTTATCTTCATCGACCTGAATTCCATTTTCACTAACAACAAAACCAAGAAACACAAGTTTGTTTGTGCAAAAATCACACTTAGCAAGGTTAGCATATAAAGAATTCTCACGTAAAACCATCAACACCATCCGAACATGTTCAACATGCTCACTAAAGCTCTTACTATAAATCAAAATATCATCAAAGTATACTACCACAAATTTACCAATATACGCACGCAAAACATGGTTCATTAGTCTCATAAAAGTACTTGGTGCGTTAGTTAAGCCAAAAGGCATGACCAACCACTCATACAAACCAAATTTAGTTTTGAATGCTGTTTTCCACTCATCACCTATATTCATTCTAATTTGGTGATAGCCACTTCTCAAATCAATTTTAGTAAAGATAACACTTCCATGCAATTCATCTAACATATCATCTAACCTAGGAATAGGATGACGATATTTAATGGTAATCTTGTTAATTGCACGACAATCAACACACATACGCCAAGACCCATCTTTCTTAGGGACTAACAAAACAGAACAAAGACATGGGCTAAGACTTTCCCTAACATAACCTTTACTTAGTAGTTCCTCAACTTGGCGTTGCAGCTCTTTGGTCTCCTCCGGATTGACTCTATAGGCTGGTCTATTTGGAATGGATGACCGGCACAAAGTCAATTTGGTGCTCTATCCCCCTTAGTGGTGGCAACCCACTAGGTAACTCCCTCGGAAACACATCATCATATTCCCGCAAAACACTTACAAACACACTAGGAAGAGAAGAGTTAAGATTATTAGTGTTAAATAAAGTCTCCTTGTACATAAGTACAAGTACTTGCCTATTTTCACTCAAAGCCTTTCTCATGTCTCGCTCTCTAACTAAGAAACTCACTTTTTCTCGCTTGCCTCCCCTTTTTCTTGCGCCTTACTCGCTCTTTTGCTCACATTCTTGCGCAAACCCTCGCTAAACTCTCCTTTTACCACTCGTTGCTCTCCCCCCTCATTATTTTCCACACAACTCCCCTTTTGCTTGTGCACCTTTTCTTTTTCATATGCACTCTCACACTTTCTTTTTTCTTTCTCATATGCTTCTATTCGGTCCTTTACAACTTTTTGTAATTCACAAACTTCTTTAGGACTTAATGGTGCCAAAACATACGGTTTTCCATCCATTACAAGAGAATATGCATTGGTTTGACCATTATGAATTACAGATCTATCATATAACCATGGTCTACCTAGCAACATATGACATGCTTGCATGGGAACAACATCACATAATACCTCATCATTATACTTCTTTACACTAAATGCAATCCGTACTTGCTTAGTAACTCTAATCCCACTTTGATCATTAAGCCATTGCAAGGTGTATGGCTTAGGATGCTTAATAGTTGGAAGTCTAAGTTTATCAACCATCATAGCACTGGCTACATTAGTACAACTACCCCCATCAATGATTAAACTACAATTAGCATCATGGTTTTGTACTTTACATGTAGTATGGAATATGTTTTCCCTTTGAGCGTCATCATCAATAGGTTGTAAATTAAGAGCTCTAAAAGTTATAAGTACATTACTAACCTCACCCAATTGCACATCATCACATTCTTCCAACTCAGGCATGTATAGGTAATCCTCCTCACCCGGTTCGGATTCTTCATCACTCTCAAAGACCACTTCACCACCTCGAATTGCCATGGTTCGCTTGTTTGGACATTGGGAAGATATATGTCCATACCCCAAACACTTGAAGCATTGCACTTTCTTTGATTCTGAGGTCACTTTGCCGTTGGTTTAGTGTTAACATCAAATTTAGGGGCTGGCTTGATGTCCTTTGATGCCTCACGACCCTTGTTAGGGGGCTGGTTGCTCCCTTTCCATGCGTTACTCCATTTTGAGCTAGGGGCAGCACTTCTGCTTTTGGTTTTTAATTGCTTTTCCACCTTTATGGCCATGTGCAACATATCCTCCATCTCTACATAATGCTGCAATTCAATTATGTTAGCAATATCACGATTCAAACCATGCAAAAATCTTGCCATTGTGGCTTCCCTATCCTCATCTATATTGGTTCTAATCATAGCTATCTCCATATATTGCCAATACTCCTCAACACTCTTACTGCCTTGTACTAGATTTTGTAACTTGTTGTACAAATCTCTTTGGTAGTGCGATGGCACAAACCTTTTACGCATAATGCGTTTAACCTCATCCCATGAACCAACTTCGTGTTCCCCATGATGCCTATGACCACTCACCAATTGATCCCACCAAATGGCAGCATAATCACAAAATTCAACAACAGCAAGTTTAACCTTTTTAGACTCACTATAGTTATGACATTCAAAAACCCTTTCAACCTTCTTTTCCCACTCCAAATAAACTTCAGGGTCACTCTTACCATGAAAAGATGGTATTTTCATCTTAATGCTACCCAAATTAGTGTCAATTTTGGGTTGGAGATTATGTCTAGACCAGACTCACTTTCTTGGTCATTATCAGAACCATCCCCTTTAGACGTTTTAGGCATATCATTCAATAACCTAGTTAATTTGTCATCTTGTTTTGAAATTTTTTTATCATATGTTCTACTACATCTCTCAATGTATAAGCTAAATTTTCCAAAGTCAATGATGGTTCAGATGACATGGTTAAACCAAAAGACTAAGAAAGAAAACAAAAAAAAAGGACGTGATCAAGTGTTATACTTTGGAGGCTTCTTATAGTTAAAGGCAAAACAAGAAAAGATAAATCCCTCACGTGTTTCACTCACAAAGAATTGAATTCCTTATAGAAATTAAATCAAATTGTTCTAGTAATCACAAGAACAAGTTTTTCACAACCTCTTAACGTTTATTAATTCTGAAGTTCAATAGAACACTCGTGAATCAATAAAATGAATTATAAGCGTGTGAAAAAAACAAGCTTACAACTAATCGAACAAGACTCAATTAACCCAAAAGAAAAGCTTTTTAAGAGAAAACAAACAAAATTACCCAAATCAGAATTATAAGAATGAAGAATACCCAATTAATTAAAAGGAATTGTGGAATGAATCAATCAAGAGTCAATTCTTCAAGAACTACCCAACACAAATGGTTAGGGTTAGTTTTCCGTTCCTTCCCTTTTTTTTTTTTGGAAATCACTTCGGTATGCGAGAATGAAAATAGTATACTTTCTTTTTTATTTATAATGATGCGAATGAAATTGAGATGAAATAGAAGATGACTCTTTAATTGAAAAACATGAACCAACTAACAAGTTTGGCTCCGATACCAAATGATACGAACTCAAACCGGATACGCTCAAACACCAAGATAAGTAATGGTGAGAAAATCAAACTGATAAACGCTCTCCCTATTTAAGAGGGAAGCACCCTTACCAATAAGTTCGAATTTGTCGCCCCAAGATCTAACTTGAAAGTTTGCAATTGATTATGGAACTAACAAACTTAGCAATAGAACTACTAAGCCCTTTAGTTATAAATAGATGAAGAATGTTCAAACAACTCAAGAAACTAATAAAAAGTTAATTGATTGATCAAACATGTAGATGTGAAACTAAATCAAACAAGTTAATTTAATCTCAAGAAATTCAATAAGGAACACCTTAAGGAATAAGAGTTAACAACTCAAATAAAACTTCATTCAGAAATGTATATTGATCTTATGTCCTTTAAATGAAATACATAGCTCTATTTATAGAGTTTTGAAATGATTCTAACCCTAGAAAGGACTAAGAGATAAGCAATAAAGAATCAAACCCTAAAAGACTTCTAATGTACGCCTCCTTCTCTAAGCATAAGTGGTGGCCGCCCTAGGGTTAGTGAGACCTCCAATGCTTCTAGAAACCCTAATGTGCGGCCCAATGCTTAGGGTGCGGCCCAATGCTTCTAGAAACCCTAATGTGCGGCCCAATGCTTCTAGAAACCCTAGGAAAGCCTGTTGACTTTGATCCCTGATCTGTGACCTTGACCTTGTTCCATGACCAGAAGTTTAAGCTTCATTAATAGCAATTAATGTCACTATCTTCAAGGCGTTGTTATCTTCATTAAAAGCACCATCATTAGCCATCTTCAAAACATGCTCCAAGTAAGAATTTAAGGCTTGCTTGAACCTTTTACTCCTTGCTCGTGTCATCGGTCCTCCATAGGCTAGTGGATCCATGCTAGTTGACTTAGATGCATCTTTGGTTGCATCAGAGGTCCAATGACAAGATCCAAGTCCAAAAGGATGCAAGAAGCTTTGTTGGGCTTAATTAAAGACATTTGGAGTGTTCAAACACAACAAGGCTTAGCCCAAGATTTAGGATTGCAAAAAGGATCCAAAATCATCAATTTAGTGCAATAACTTTGGGCTGAACTCATAGGTCCAATAAGATTCATTTGAAGCCTTTTTTTATTTTTATTTTATTAGGTTTTTCTTAAGTTATGGTGTGATTAGTTGTCTTTTAGAGTTACAAAATAGATGCACATAATTAGTCATAATTTGGAGTTACAAAATGGATGCACATAATTAGTTGTCATTTGGGAGTTACAAAATGAGTGACATCAATGTAAAAAAAAGCCACTTTTAATAAGTTTTAAGGGGAATTAAAGGGAAAAACGTGGGGAAGCTCAAAAGACATCCATTTAGGTTTCTTTGTCTTGTTTTGGCTATAAATATCAAAGCCAAATCCATTTGTAAACATAGAATTTTGAATGATAATTTTTATTTGCTCTTTGTGAGTGTTTTTGCTTAAGTTCTTGCATGAACTTTGAACTTATCAATTAGTTTATGGCGTTCTCTAACCTAAATCTTGTGTTTGATTCTTAACTTATCAAATTATACTTGGTTTGTGGCGTTTGGAGTTGAATTCAAGTGCTAGTTTTATTGTTGGAACTAGTTTTTCCTAACTTCACTTGAGGAGTTCCTTGGGTTTTGGAATCATCTTGATTGGAGGGTGTTTTCTTGCATTCCACATGTATCATAACTCAATAGTTATTGGGGTATATGGTTGCTAAGATGATGATTTCCTATCATTACTATGAATTATTATTTATGTTATTAAGGGTCAGAATTGCGTCTAATTGGATATTATGACGCTGATTGAGGAGGAGACCTTAATCAACACAAATCCACCTCTGGTTATGCTTTCTTACTAAATAAAGACGCTATTTCGTGGAGTAGTAAGAAATAAACCAGCATAGCCTTGTCGACTGTGGAAGCTAAAATCATTGCATGTTTAGCCGTTGTGCAAGTAGTTTGGTTAAGAAGATTCTTTACAAACTTGAGTTTTTGAAATGACTTTGATGGAGCCATTATAGTCTATTGTGATAATCAAGCAACAATTGCTTTCATAAAAGACCCCAAATACCGTATTGGAACCAAACACATTGATGCCAAGTACAACTACTTAGAGACATTGTTACAAAACAAGAAGTAGCAATGGAATATATTTCTATGCACCAAATGGTGACTGATCTCCTTACTAAGCCAATACTAAGAGATGTTTTTTTTTTGCACATGTGAATTCTCTTGGATTGTATAGAATTTAGATAATTGATCATCAAATATCTTTTAGCTTATATTGTACTATTTTAAATAAATAAAAATCATTATTATGTTCATAAATATTTGATATTCATTTTGTAGCATATACACACCACACATTGCTTTATTGAAAAGCTCAAGATAAGGATGTAACGCGGGTTTTAAATTGACTCGCTCACACGAGTAATCGCCTTTGGCGCTAAATTGCAAGAAGAGATGAGACATTATGTTAGGATTGTTGCCTCAAAAGAAAATGAGATGAGATGGTATCTATGAATATATTTGATTTGGATTGCCCATGTCCAAAATAACATGTGCAAGCCATATTTGAATTCTCAGTATTAACCTGTAAAAAGTGAGAATTTAGAGAATTCAGGTTAGTCGTTGAGTAGCGACTGGATTATGAGTATACAAAATATTGATATATGCAAAACATGTTCTTTAAGGGATTAAGAGATGATATGATATCTCAACGAGACAAAGTCTAGGACACTGTGAGAATAACAAATTAATTATTTTATTATTATTTTTTTAGTTGAAGCTACTATGTTATTTCTACTAGATGCATAGTAATATACTCTCAAATGTAGGTATGCTCGCTAGGTCGCACAACCCATTTACTAGTATGAAAATTTTACATTGTTTAAAATTCAAAAAGACTCGCAATGAGGTCTATCCGTGATATGCAAGTGGGAATATTGGGATTTGGATCGAATCGCCCATGACAGGATGACTGAAACCTATTTAATTTAATTAATCTATATCAATTATTATTATTTATAGTATTAATATTAATAATTAATAATTAATAATTATTTGTGTTGGTAACTACTAGAGAAGTTGCCAACACAAAGCAATTAATAGGAAGTTAACTTTGTGGAAGTTATTACAACTAACAACACATCGATACATGAAACACAAAAGGAAAAGACTCTCTGAATTTTTTACAACAATTAAAATAATTTTAGTATTTAGGTTGTGAACAATAAATACGACTTTTTTGTCAATTGTATTTTGTGATTTAGTGCTAAACAATACTTTTATGGAATCATTAAGAGATAAGTATTTTTCTTTTTTAATTTTGTAAAACTATATAAAGGATTAATAAAAGTATCAGAATATCTATTAATTTTTATTCATTACAAGAGATTTTTTATTTAATTAATTTTTCTACTGATTAATTTATTTTCAAATATTAATTAATTTTTAGATTTTTATATTATATTCTAAATTTTGACCTTGCGAATTTTCTTAATTTCTTTAAAATAGTTTTCATTGTCTAAATATTTATTATTTTTTAAATTGTTTTAGTTTTTCTCAAATCAGAAATTAAGTAAAATTTTAATAAGAATAAATTATTGAGCAATTGCAATTTTTTCTCTAAGATCTTTCATAAGCAGGCCTTTAGTTTTTAATATTAAACTAAATACTTTTGTATTTTGTAATAATATATTAATGCTTCCTTCAATAATTAATTTGTTAATTTTTCTGTTAAGTTAAAATGAAAGGATAAAAATATCTTTAATTTACTAAAATTTTTAAAAAAGTAAATCACTATTTTTCTCTCTGAGATTTTCCATATTATATTAGCTAGTCCTTTTATTTAGTTTATTATACTAAATCTCTATAACTTGTTATAATATTTTAGTTTACCCTTTTATTAGCTTCTCCATGAAAAGAGTTATCTTGTATTTAATATTATATACTAAAAGTAATTAGTTATTACCTCTTAGTAGTTATTTTGAAAGTTATAGTAATAATGAATGATTTAGTAATTATTTTAAGAATTTAGATTTTAAATATATTGACATAATAATAACTAGATTTTTTGTATAAATTTAAATATATTGATATAAAAATAACTAATTACTTACTTCTTATAAATTTAAATATGTTGATATAATAATAACCAATTTAAAATTTAGTGTCTTTCTTATGAATAAGGAATATAAACAAATCACTATAAATGAGTCTACGTACCCAATCACACACAATAGTCCACATATTTATTTTAATTTATTCGTGTAAATCCTACTGCCATGTGGCGACATATTAAGCTGCCACATCATGGGCAATAGGAAAAATTTATCCATAAATTTTTATAAATTATAGGAAAAATATAGTATAATATTTAAAAAGCGAGAGACCAATTAATATAATATAAAAAATATTAAAGGAGAAATAGTAATTATTTAATTATAATTTATTTGATGAGTTAGAAAATATTTTTATCCTTTTATTTTGACTTTACTATAAAATTAACAAAAAATCTAACACAAAGAGAAGTTAGTATATTATTACAAACTATAACAACATTTTATATTATGTTTAAAAGTGAGATTCCAATTAGTATAATATAGAAAACCTCAAGGTGCAAATTGTAATTACTCCTAAATTAGTGCATTATTTTTATTTTTTGTTGGTCAATAAATGATTTACCAAAAATTGCAATTAATATTTGGTTCTAAATTTTAAATTTTCTTTTTTGATTATGGTGAATATTTAATTTATTTTTTTCATTCAATTGAAAGAAAGTATCAAAATGAAAATAAAAAATAATTTTTTTTAATTTAAACCATCTTTGTCAAATTTGGCTTTGTTACAATAATTTATTACAATATGTGAGGTCCTCTTAAGTCTAGCGCATTTAATTTAAGCTTAATCCAGGTTTGATTTGTTAATCTATTTTACTAATTGATTATATACAAGGTTTTACCTAGTCTAACCCAACTACAAATTATACTTTGATTCCAGCTAAGGCCCAATTAAGTGATCTTACATATAATGTGACCCAACTAATTCATTTAGAGTATAGAAAAATCCAGTAGGTCTACACTGGTTTTAAATTTAGCTTAATTACCATCTGATTAACCTAATGGACTACAATTTTCATGTTGGGTCTAATTTTTAACCTCTAATCTATGTGTCTAATTTTTAATTAGATAATCACATTACAACTATTTGGCATACATCAAACATAAAATAAAAATAAAGGTGCAAAAAATTAAATCTAACTATACAACCCTTCCTACAACTAAAAATGGAAGAAAAAAACATCTAAAAACTAAGAACAATACATAAAACATTGCTAAAATACATTAAAATTTTGAAAATCAGGGCCAATATGTGTAAAGCCGATCGACTCTAAGCTTCAAATGGTCTGTTTGTGATTTTTTCTTTAATTTCTCACATCCAAGAGCTGATTTCATATGGAAAGAAGACAGAAAATGAATTAAAATCTAATAAAAAAATAAAGAAGGGTAAAAAACATGAAATGTAACTAAGAAAACCTAAAAGCATGCAAACACTAGAAATCTAAATTGAAAGTAGGTGAATATGATATTTTAAAGCAGATTCCAAATTTAAATCCTATAACCCTAAAAATCTAATTCAATTGCATATAAATAAAAATTAATTTCATTTACCTACTCATTTAACTAATCAGATTTAAAACCTAATGAGAAAAAATAATATTAGATTCAAAAACCCTACATGTTCATACTATCATATTCAAAACTCAATAAGTTACAACATATTAATTCACAAGAAAAACTTATTATAACCACATAAAATATATGAAGTAATAACAAAACATCCTAAACATGTTTGTAGAAATATAAAACAAAAGAACTAGTTAACAGGGGAAGGTGATATTGATGATGTGGATGTGGGGAACCCTCAAGTTGTCACCGTAGATTGTTATTTTGTGAGTCTCAAGAGACGATGAAGCAGTTGAGTCGATGGTTGGTTAAGGATCTAGTTCTGTTTAAGATCTAAAAAAACTACTATCATTCTCTAAAATTTTCCTAATATCACTTCTTTCTTAGTGACTTACTAAAAGAAAACCCTATGTGTATAACTGCTAATTAATGAACATAGATGAAAATCTAATAATTAAAGAGTGTAGCTAATAATGAGTTGTTGTGGGCGGAGGCTTCGGCATGCACCCAAGTGTCTCTAGCGACTGCGGCACTGCAAGGCTTTTTAACCTAATTAGAAAAATGCTAACCAGTCAAAGAGACTAGCGCGGAGATGGAGGTGCCACCCGAGTAATTCTTCGGGATACTTTTACTAATTTGAGTGGCGTGCTAGATTTCATAAGGAAGCTTCGCTGCATCTACAGATGGTTATGAAAGCCAACTTCCTTATTTATGTATCTTAGTCTTTAAATTTATTATTTAACAAGTTATTCCCTATAATTGCAACAGTTTATATTTACAAGAATTCATTACAGCGTGTGAGGTCCTCTTGAGTCTAGCCCAGTTTATTAAGTCCAAACTAGATTTGATTTATTAACCTATTTGTAACACCTTGAAACTTTGAGTTTCATAGAACTTATGGCATGTGATGAGCTAAAGAATTTATAGGTGAATTTATATAAAAACCTATATTAATTTGAATTTTTGGGTCATGAAATTTTATGGTGCTAAAATTAATTTGGTGATAATTATTATTTTAATTTAATATATGAGATTAAGGAGAATTGCTATCTAAGTCATCCAAATGTTAATTTTAAAATTATTAGAGTAATAGAATTGATGAGCTATTATAGATAAATAAATATCTAAGGATTAATATTTGATTTTAGTGTAGAAAAGGACCTAGTTGTAATATTCCTTCTAGAAGCTTTTCTATAAACCACTCAAATTATATCCATAATTATTTTCTCTTTCCTCTCATTTTTCTTTACACACCTCCTTTCCACTCCATTTGCTTCCTTTCCTTTTCTTTTCTTTTCTAAGATTCTTTACACCTTTCCATCTATACTAAAACTCTAGCAAATCAAAATCTCCCTTATTTTCTAAACCAATCAATAGCAAGGATCATCATCAAATTCATCTTGAAGATAAAGAAGATCCATTTTTTCTTTTCTCCATTCTTCTTCTCTCTCTTAGTTCAAGGTTAGAATTCTAACTCTTTGTTTTGGGGGATTTTAGGTCAAAATGGAGGTAAAGCATGATTTGCATATTGATTCCTTAGTATTGGTGATTTGATTTGAGTAATTATGCATGAGAGTATTGTGGGTCTTGTGTTTAGTGTCAAATCTATTTGAAAATAGTTTATCCATGTGTTCTAGCATTATTTCTTCATGATTTGAGCTTGATTGATGTTAATTTGTTTATTTTGGCATGTTAATTTCATGATTTCTAAGTGGATTTGTGTTGGGTGTTATTAAAAACCATTAGATTTGTATTTGGGGTTGTTTTGGAGGTAAAATCCTCAAAAAATCATGTTTTTTGGCCTTCCACATGGACTGTGTAGGTTTCTTTTGATATTTGACATGGACCGTGCATCCTTGTGATGAAGTTTTTGCCTAGTGACACGGATCGTGTCCATTTTCTCTTGAAAGTAACACAAACCGTGCAGCTCTGCAGCAGGTTGGAAAGTCAACTATGTTGTTGTATTAGTCTAGTTTATGTGATAGAATTTACAGAGTGATCCAATAGTGGGATCTTCCGGAAATACCCTAGGACTAATGGCTGCCCGAGTGAGTCTATCTTGTGTAATCAGCCCTCTTGGTTTAGCCTTATCTTGAATTTTATAACTTCAAATGAGGTGCGGTTTGAACCTATAAAAACTTTAATTTGTCTTATAGAAATGTTTAGTTTTGAGAAAGACCTGATTCTATTTTTTGATAGTCAATTCGGGAGATACATTTTTATGCTCATTTTGACCTATATGGCAATTTGTAGATAATTGAGTAAATTGATAGTCTTAATTAGGTAAATGCTTAAGTAAATTGTATTATTGATGCTATATGGTTAATAAATGATATGTTTAATAATATATTGATGGTGAATGTTTATTTGGTGAATAACTCGGAGTAATTTTGAAATGAATCTTGTATGATTATTGATAATATGCTTATAAATATGTATGAATTTTATGATGAAATTGATATGTTAAGGTGATGATGTGTGATGTGTGTGTTTGTGATGTTGCTTCTAGGGTTGGGAATAGAATTAGGAATTTTAGTTCCCTTTGAATAGTTTATTTTGGAATAGATATTAAGAGTTAGAGATTGCCTAGGGAGCCGAGAAGGCTCTTCGAGGGTTGAAGGTAGAATTAGTTATTTCTTCTACACGTCAACCCAGGTGAGTAATATGACATATATACTTGTATGTTAGTCCCATAGCCCCTTGCATTTCATGCCTATTTTGTGTGATGGAAAAGTAAGTATGTATGATAGTTGTGAAATAGGCAAAATGCATTGTGGTATTATATGATATGTATTTGCATGACGGGAGTTAGAATGACCTAGCTGATGGAAAAATCACCGGACCATATATACACTGGTATGATTGAAAACTTAAGAATGTGTAAGGTACGTTAATAAAGATAATTAAGTTCATCATGGTTGGAGGGTCAAGCACCGGACCCTGAGGGGTAACGGGCGTCTCCATTTGTTATGTGAGGTACCACAGGGTTAGGCACCGAGCCTTGAGATATAACGGGCATTTGTTGGTGAACCACACGGAGTAACTAGAGGGTCGAGCACCAAGCCTTAAGGGTGACGGGCGCCTTTGGCAGTAAATCCTCAATTTTATGTTTAGAAAGAGGTAAGAACAATATTCACGTTCTTTTTATATTTTCCCATGTCTTATGCATTAAGCATCATGAAATTTGGTATGGATGTGAGTGTATATAAATATATAAAAGATATATTGCATGAATGTATGATCCACTAATACTAGGGTTCATATGTTATATTATTCACTCAGTGAGGTTTGACTCTGTAATATCCAAATTTTTTTTAATAATAATAATATTAATAATAATTAATAACGAGTTTTTATTTAAACTAATGTTACTTTATTTTTAATTAATTTAATTGGGACGATTTAAAATAGAATTTTAATGCTAGATAAAATAAGGGAGTTATTTTTCTATATCTAATTAGTTTGATTTTCAAAGAAATTAATTAAGTAAATTACTTAGGAAATAAATTATATTTTTTGGTCACTTAATTTTCTCCCATATGAGTATATGAATTAAATTCTATATTTGAAAGTTATGAAAGAATTAGTAAATAATATTTTTATAAAAGAATTTATTGGGGAATGACAAATTTTAATTAGCAAATAATGTTGGGTTAAATTGGAAAATAGTTAGCAAATTGATTATTTAAGTTAATTAAGTATTAGGATTAATTTGACAATTAATTTTGAAATAAGGACTAAAAATATAACTTTATTAATAATATGGGGTTTTAATAAAAATTTACATAGTTAGTATTTTTGTAATTAAATATGTCGATAAGGGCATTCTAGTAATTTCACCTTTAAAAGTAAGAGTAAATAAGTAATTCTCTATTTTTAATAATTGTAATTTGGCCCTAATTAAGTAGTTAGGGGCTTAATTGAAAAGCTAAAGAGAAGTTGGAGGGTTAAACAAAAATTTTGCAGGGCGAAATTGTTAGTAATTAAGAAGTTGGAGGACCAACTTGCGATAAGAGAAAGGAAAAGAAAGAAAGAAAAAGAAGTAAAGAAGGAAGAAGAAGAAGAAGGAGAAGAGGGAGCTCGGGGTCAGCCATGGCAGACGGAAGGAGAGTGCGTCTGGGGTGCGGCGAAGCTGGCCGGAGGTGTAGGGCTCCAGCAGGCGGCGATGGCAGTGAGCGGCAGCAGCTCTTCAGCACCATTCAAGGTGTTTCCAGAGGCAATGGCGGTCGAAGCGGGTGGCGATCGACTCACTTGAGCGTGGGCTTTCTTTTGGAAGCAACAACATCAGCAATGGTGGTCGGAGGAAGGAGTTCCGGAAAAGTGAGGGCAGCTAGAATTTTAGGCTTTTTCGGCCATCTCCGGCGAGCTATGGGCGATCAGAAGACATATCAGGATTCCCTTCAACTCAAAATTTCTAATGGCACCAGTTTCGCGGCGATCAAACTCCATTTGAAGATCGATGACCGAGATCGTCCATAAATTTTTTGGATGATCGGGGGTTGGATCGGAGGATCGGGTGCTGGAATTATCATTAGTGCATTGTCTCGAGTCTGTAGGCGCGCTCAGATCATCGATCGGACTCCGGTGGCTGGAGGCGAGTCGATCGAGTGATCAAGCGTCTCGGTAATTCTCTAGCCCGTTGATTTTAGAGTTGTTGATAACAAATTATGTGTTTAATTATTGTATTAAGCATTAGAAAAATTATGTGGGGATTGTTGTCTAAATAAATAGTGTTGGACCGTCCGCTAATTTGTTATTTATGATGTGTGGCAGAGGCAGAAAAAATAATATAGTTTTAATGGCCCGACTCTTATTAAATAAATTGTTGAAATATTTGAAGTGTTTTCTAGCAGGTCCTGGACCCGTAATATGAGGGGTAGACATCCGTGTTTAAGGGAGGTTCTGCCGAATTTTCGGTAGAATTTACCCGAATTGAAATTCTTAGACAGTCAGTTCTAGGAGTCTAGGCTTATGGATATTTGTTAAATGTTATACTTTTATTTAATGGATTGTTCCCGTAAATAGATAATCCGTCAGTTCAACTCGCTCCACCCGAGACTTAGGAGCAGAGCAAGGAGATCGTCAGAACTGTGAGTTAAAGTCATATATCTACTACATATGTGTCCTGCTAAAGTTTTACATAAACAATTTTGATGAAATGTTTTAAGATGTTAATTATTTATTTTAATTACTATTTATATATGTATCATTTTCTACATCATTGCATGTTGACTCGGGATGAGGTGACGGTAGAACATACCACCTGATGGCTTGCATCAGCACCGCGTGCGCGTCAGTATGAATCTGAGACAGGTAGTAAAAGGTAAATTTGGGACTTGCCCTGATCGAGTTCAACTATCTAGGCTGTGTAGAGTGTGTTTGCTAGAGTGAAGGTCCCTGGTCAAGCGTTGCTCTCTAGGCGCCGGTTTTATTGGAAATTAAGTGACTAGACTGTATTTAAGGACCCTGATCGAGCTTCGCTCTCTGGGCGCCAGTCTCATTAGAGTGAGAGAACCAAAAGGCTAAGACTGTTAGTGTTGGGAGTTAAGGTTCTGCTGAGGTACTCGTCCCATAGTATGTAAGATTTATTTTACAAAAGCATGGCATGACACGTGTTTTTGCATGATTTAATATTTTATTTTAATTAAACGAATGTGTTATTGAAGTGTTTGTGTTCGTGTAATATCCAGATTTAAAGAAAAGAAATAATAACAAAAATAAAATAATAATAATAATAATGATAATTAAAAAAAAAAAGATTTTTTTCCGCTTTTTCTTTCCTTCCCTTTCTCCCCCTCTCTCCTCCTTTTTCCTTCCTCCATTCCTTTCCCTTGCCTCCCTTATGTCGACTGCCCTTCTCCCTCTCCCTCCTCACTTACGCTGACTAGGCCGCTGCCGCTGCCACTGCCCAGCTCCCCTCTCCCTTCCTCCCACTATTGTGTCGCCTTTTTTTTCCTCCCTCCCTCGCTGCTGGCGTCCGCGTGGAGAAAGAAGAGCTACCATCACCGATTTGGCCTCCTACTGGTGTCCTTTCGGCAATCCGACGCTGGATTCGGATTTCTCACCCCTAAAAACCCCAAAAACAACCTTCCTTATTGTGAAATCCCCCGCCGGCAGCCTTAGGAAGCCTCGCCAGAGCCGATAATTTTCGGCCCCGATCCGGTGCCTTCCGGCCATTTTCCGGCCCAAACTCTTGTGTTTTCAGACTCCCCACAATTTGAGCTTCGCGTAGGCGCTTCCGGATTCGAATTCTGACACTGTTGGCAAGATCGGCTTCCAGACCACGATGTTTTCTAGACGCGCAAAATATTACAATTTCGACTCGGTATAATTTTATTTAAACCCTAAAAATTATGCTGTAGTTTTAGAAAAATATTGTGGCTATTAATTATCAGTGATGGATAATTTAAAAATTTATTGGATTTAATTATTTGTGATTGTGATGTGTTGTTGAGTCGAGAAAATTAACGCAGTTTTTGTGGCCCGACTCCCGTTAATTGATCGCAGAATATTTGAAGTACTTTTTGCAGGTTCTGGACCCGTTTTATGGGGGGTAAACGTCCATAATTTAGGGGAGGTTTTGCCGAATTTTCGATAGAATTCTTGAGTCTAAAGTAATTTTAGGTAGTCTAATCTAGGGGTCTAGGCCTAGGAAATATTTAAGAATGTCTATTAACTGAGTCTTTTTGTGAATAGATAATCCATCCTTCCCGCCAGCTCCACCCGAGGTGTAGGAGCGGACTGAGGAGCGCGACAGAACTGTGAGTTAAAGTCATATAACCACTGCACTATTGATATGTCTAAATTTAATGCAATATTTTAGTGATTTATGTTTAATATGATTATCATTATCACATTATAAATAATTTCATTTAATTAGTAATTATCACGAATAATATTAATATTATTATTATAAAATTATCTCGTTATTTTTGAAATCATAATTAATGTTATTTTAATACTATTTTTATTAATTCTATACATAAATTGCATGCTTGCTTTATTCGAGATTCTAAATCTTTAATTTCAGTATGTTGTTGAATAATGGTGTTAGTCTACGATTATTCTACTATGATTATTACATATATATTATAATTACGACATTGGGATGAGGATACAGTAGAACGTGCCACGTGATGGGTTACATTAGGACCGCGTGCGCACCGGTAATAATTAGGGACAAGTAATAAGGTTTTTTTTTTTTTGGATTTTGCCCTGGTCGTGTATAACTCTCTGGGCTATAAAAGTTTGACTGCCGGAGAAAGGTCTTTGGTCGAGCAATGCTCTCTGGGCGCCAGACCTATTGGAATAAAAGAGCCAAAAGGCTACTAGCGTTTTGAATTAGGGTTCTGCTGAGCCACTCGTCTCATAAGTCTTTAAATGTAATTTATTTCTAAATTATGATATATGACCCGTATTTGATATACAGTGACATGATATATTGAGCTAATAAATATTATTTTATTGAGGAGCCTGCAATAGTTACAGGAGTATGTAATTTTAACTCACTCTCGAGACTGACAGTCTCAAATTTATTTTTTTCAAGTGACAGTTAGAGTTCTTCGCTCTCCTACATTTTGACAGCCCGACTTCTTTCTTTATCAGGCTTACTGAAAATAATCTATACTTTTATATTTTTAGTTATTTTATATTCTAGACCTTCCGCAGTAGTATTTTTTATTTGTTATGATTACTCTGGTCCATAATGGACGTGAAATTATATCAAAGACCAGTTAGTTTTATGTATGGCATGTCATATATGATTAATATTATATTATTATAAGCATTTTATTGAATTATCGATTAGTAAGGCTTACTACGGGATTTGGTGGCCTTAAGCCTATCCATTCCCGAGTGCCGGTCACGAGCCTACAGATCAGGTCGTGACAAAGTTGGTATCAAAGCTTGGTTTAGTTTCCTTCGACCTAGGTTAGCTTCCTTAACTACTGCGAAAATTAGGAAATCGAGTCTGTTCTTTCGTGTTTTGTTGATTCTAATATCTATGCTATATGTTAGAGAGTCTGTTGGGTTTAATAGCTTGCTGTTTATTTTCAACCCTTGCCATTCCGAGAACTTGAGCGATTGCAGCTGCAGCATCAGCCCAAGAAGGCCAAGACGAGTTTTATGCTCAAATGGCCCCTCCGGCCCCAGCTCGAGGTACCAAGAGGCCATGTAGGCCTCGAGTAGTAACCCAACCAGATCAGGGCAAGACTCAGGAGGCACACGGTGCTGGTGGAGTCCAAATGGTGGCATTTGTAACCGGTATGACTGGGATGCAGAGGGCCTTAGAGCAGTTGTTGGTCTTCCAGCAGTAGTAGGCTACCCGAGGAAGCCAAAGTAGTAGGTCCGGTATCAGGAATCCAGACGAGGTTCCCATGTCGGAGTACACTAAATTGAGACTCGTGGAGTTTGATGAGATAGCTAGGGACCCTCTAGACTTTCTGGACGAGGTCGAGAAAAGGCATCCGACTTGCACTGTTCGGATAGGAGGACCATTGAGATGGCCGAATTTTCTTTGAAGCGGATAGCATCTCAGTGGTTCAGAGACTATATCCGCACCTTTTTGGATGGATTATTGTGGAGACAGTTCAGAGATAGGTTTGAAGAGTACTTCATCCCTTTTAGCGTGAGGCAGGAGTATAGAGAGAGATTTGAAAGGTTGATTAAGGGAGACTTGTTAGTGGTTGAATACACCAGACAGTTTGTACAGCTGAGTAGGTATGCGCTCTATGCTGTGGGGAACAAGGAGCAAAAGAACAACAAGTATATTTCTAGACTCAGTCCAGAGTTTGTCTCCTTGGTTCAGTTTAGAAGGAGCAGCTTCCTAGAAGTGATTGACATGGCCAAACAGATGGAGATGACCCTACGAGGATTTGGCCAAGGGACTGACGATGGTAGGAAAAAGAAGACTAGGATTGAGGGTCAGTCTAGTGCGTAGCTAGTTGTGCCGTACTACGACAGTGGAGGCTACTCCGAAGGTTCCGACTAGCAGGTCGGGCAGAAAGACTACCGTACCCATCGGAAGAGTAGACACAATCGGAAGGGTAACAGAGGATTCAGACCTGGATAGGGCTTCAGTGGTAGTAGGAAGAGTTCAGGCTACAACAGCTCTAGTTTTGGGGCCAGCACCTATCATATGTGCGGCAGGTCACATAAGGGACAGTGCCTAGCTTCCAGCGGAGCCTGTTTTAGGTGTGGCAAGATGGGTCATATGGCTCAATCATGATCTCACTACTTCAATAGACTAGCTTCTCTTCATGGCTCATCTGCAGTGCGAGCTGACCAGCTTTTCCTGCAGCTCCGAGATATTTTTAGGGTGGATCTCAGTTTGTCTGCCAGCAGGGTAGTGGTTTTAGAGGTAGATCTATGGGAGGCTGATCTGGGGGCAGAGTTCAAAGTCAAGCTTTAGGCTCTCAGCATTCAGGCCGTGGGTGAGCAAGAATGTTCACCCTCACTCCTTAGGATGCGTGAGCCTCAAATAGTATGGTGTCAGGTATTATTCCTGTCTGCTATTTTGAAGCTAGAGTTTTATTAGACCTTGGGGCTACCCATCGCCTAGTTTTGCCTTAAGATTGGATGTCCAGCCCGTTAGACTTCAAGTTTCGATGTCGATCACTTGCCGTTAAGTGATGCCTTAGAGACCGATGTTGTGTTTCTATCGTGTCCGATGTCAATTGAGGGTTGAGAATTGGTTGCTAATTTAATTCTATTAGATGTAATGGATTTTGGGAATGGATTGGTTGCTATGCATTTCGCCATGTTGGACTACCGGAGAAACAAGTAACTTTTCAAAATTCCAGAGACTCAGAGTTCTATTTTAAAGGCGAGCAGATACCTACTCCATCGAATCTCGTGTCAACTATTATAGCTGGGCGGATGCTTCGTTGTGGATGTTAGGGATATCTGGCTTTGGTCAGGGATACCTCGGCAAGAAAAGGTTGCGTTGAGGATGTTCAGGTGGTTTGTGAGTTTCCTGATGTATTTCTAGAAAAACTACCAGGATTGCCGCCTAATAGAGAGATAGAATTCTGCATCGACGTAGTACTGGGTACAACACCTATTTCCTTGCCACCATACCGAATGGCACCAGCCGAGTTAAGAGAGTTAAAGGAGCAGTTACAAGACCTCCTAGATAAGAGTTTTATTAGACCCGGTACGTTTTCGTGGGGTGCTCCTATTCTGATTGTGAAGAAGATGGACGGTACTTTGTGCCTTTGTATTAATTACCGACAACTAAACAAAGCGACGATTCATAACCAGTATCCACTTCCTTGCATCGATGATCTATTCGATCAGCTTCAAGGAGCCGCATGCTTCTCCAAGATCGATTTACGATCGGGGTATCATTAGTTAAGGATCCATGAGGAAGATATGCTGAAGACGTTGTTCATGATGCGTTATGGGCATTATAAATTTCTGGTAATGTTGTTTGGACTCACCAATGCTCCTGCGGCTTTCATGGATCTAATGAATTGGGTGTATAAGGATCGTTTTGTCAAAATATTTATTGATGGTATTTTGGTATACTCCAGAAGCGAAGAGGAGCACGCGTGGCATCTAAGGATCGTACTTCAAACGTTGAGGGAGCATCAGTTGTACGCTAAGTTCTCCAAGTGCGAGTTTTGGTTAGAAAATGTTGCTTTTCTAGGACTCATTGTGTCTAGAAAAGGTACTCAGGTGGATCCCAAGAAAGTGGAGGCAGTGACTGATTGGCAGAGACTGACCCCAGTGACTGAGGTGCGTATCTTTCTGGGATTGGCAGGCTACTACCGTCAATTCGTGTAGGACTTTTCGAGGATAGCAGCACCTTTGACTAAGGTAACTCAGAAGAATGTTAAGTTCCAGTGGACTAACGCGTGTGAAAGAAGCTTTTAGAAGCTGAAAGACTGTTTGACTTCAGCTCCGGTGTTGACATTACCCTCTGGGACTAGTGGATTCACGGTGTATTACGATGCTTTCAGAGTGGGTTTGGGTTGCCTCTTGATGCAAAATGGTAAGGTAGTAGCTTATGCGTCCAGGCAATTAAAGAAGCATGAACAGAATACCCGACCTATGATTTGGAAATGGCAGCAGTAATTTTAGCTTTAAAGATCTGGAGGCACTATCTCTATGGTGAGACGTGCGAGATATATATGGATCATAAAAGCTTAAAGTATATTTTTCAATAGAAGGAATTAAACTTAAGATAGAGAAGATGGTTGGAGCTTCTGAAGGATTATGATTGTAATATTCTCTACCATCCAGGTAAAGTGAATATCATGGCAGACGCTTTGAGGAGGAAGTCAGTAGGTAGTCTTGCTCATATTAGTGCAGAGAAGAGACCTCTGAATAGGGAGTTGCACGAACTGTACGACCAAGGGTTGCAAATGGAGGTATTGGAATCATGAGCATTATTAGCACATTTCAGGGTTAGGTCTGTACTTGTCGACAGAATCAGGATAGCTCATAATCAGGACCTATAATTACAAAAAATCTTAGAAGAAGTGCAGCAGGGTTGAGCTAATGATTTTATTACATATGATGATGGTACCCTCAAAATGGGTACTAGGCTGTGTGTTCCCGATATGGATAATCTCAAAAAGGAGATTTTAGAAGAGGCTCGTTGTATAGCTTACAACGTGCATCCGGGCTCCACCAAGATGTATCATAATTTGAAAGGAAATGATTGGTGGAGTGGAAGGAAGAGGGATGTGGCGGAGTTTGTCTCTAAGTGTCTGATGTGTTAGCAGGTTAAGTTGGAACATCAGAAGCCGTCAGGGTTATTGCAACCGCTTTCCATACTAGAGTGGAAAAGGAAAAGGATTATTATAGATTTCGTATCGTGTTTACCCAAGACTTCTATTGGTTATGATTCTATCTGGGTAATTATGGATCGATTGATTAATTCAGCGCACTCCTTCTGGTGAAGACTACTTATTCCATGGCCAAGTATGCACGAGTGTATCTGGAAAGGATTGTCAGTCTTCACGGTGTCCAATTTCCATAGTGTCTGACAGAGGATCACAGTTCATTTTGAGGTTTTGGAAAAAGCTACAAGAAGAGCTTGGTACTAGATTGGACTTCAGTACAACTTTTCACCCCCTAGATGGACGGACAATTAGAGAGGACTCTCCAGACTTTAGAGGATATGCTTCAGATGTGCGTGATAGATTTTAGTGGTCAATAGAATTGGTATCTACCATTGATTGAATTCATTTATAACAAAAGCTATCATGCAAGCATCGAGATGGAACCTTACGAGGCCTTGTACGACCGGAAGTGCAGATCTCCTGTATGTTGGGAAGAGGTTGGCGAATGAAAGTTAGCAGTACTAGAGTTGGTTTAGATCACTTCAGAAAAGGTTCCTATTATCCGCGAGAGGCTGAAGACAGCTTTCAGTAGGCAGAAAAGTTATGCGGATCCGAAGCAGAAGTACGTAGAGTTCAGTGTTGGAGAATATGTGTTCTTGAAGGTTTCTCCTATGTGTAGTGTGATGCAGTTTGGCAAGAAGGGTAAATTGGCCCCTCGATATGTGGGACCCTTTGAGATTATTACAGAATTGGAGAGGTGGCATACAAGTTGGACTTGTCGCCAAATTTCTCGCATGTGCATCCGGTATTCCACATATCAATTTTAAGAAAGTTTATTTCGGACTCTTCGCATGTGTTGCAGCCTCAATATGTGGAAGTAAGTAAAGATCTTACTTACGAGGAGCAGCCAGTCATAAACATGGATACTCAAGTTCGCTAACTGCACTCTAAGGTTATTCCGATGGTTAAGGTGTTGTGGCAGAATCATTCGTCAGAAGACGTACCTAGGAGACCGAGTAGGAAATGAGGAGTCTTTACCCTCATTTGTTCCAATCCTAAGGTGATGGTTGCTATCTATGCAGCTACAATCTAAGGTAGTGTACTTATTGATGCAGTCTAGCACTAATGGCAAGTATCAAGGTCGTATTCCTTGGGAAAGTGAAAGCCCAAAGTTACTCCTTTGTTCTTTGTTATATTAACCTAAAATGAATGATGAATAATTTCTAAACTAACTAATAGCTACAAGCTAAGTTCTAAGAGAGATGCAGGAGTAAATGGATAAATGAAATAACCCAGACAAGAAAGCAAACCCAAAGGGAACCTAAACTAGTTGGCAATCAAACAAAAGATAAAGGATTGATGACTCCAATTATGCAACCCGTGGATGAATTCTTAACTGAATTGGGTTTCTCTCTCTCGATAACCGAATTCCTAAACTTAATAACTTAAAGTTGGAATCTCTTCCTAATGATTGATTCTATTAAGCTTTGTTAATTCTTAATCCGGCTAGTTAATTATCCATATCTCTAAGTGATTATTAACCAGTTCTTGCTATTCAAAATTCCAATTGCCAAATGGACTTCTCAATCACATAAAGCAATCTAAACACCATAATTCACAACATCTCATGAATAATGCATTATCTTATTAATACTGAAAGCAAGAAGAATACAAAAATAACTCAAACAATCCAACAATATAACATTAAGCCAATATAGTAAAGAAATCCCAATGGATTTACTCAATCTAGTTAAACATGTTCATTATCAAAACCCACAAGAATTCAATTACAACAATGAGTAAAGGTAAAGAAACCCGATTACACCCTTGGATGAGAGTAAACAGCCCCAATTCCTCTTGCTCGAATTGAATCGATTCTTGTTCCTCTTGCTCAAATTGAAACCAATCAACGAACCTCGCCCAATCTCAATCTTTGAAGGGAATCCAATTGAAACCTTGGTCCAAGTCTCCTTTTTCCTTGGTTTCAGCTCAGAGAACCCTTAGAGAGACAAAAATTAGGGTTTGGGACGTTCTCCCCCATTTTTCTTTTCTTTTAATTAATTCATCCTGTCGCCGCGAACATGGCTGTGTTGATGCCCGTGTTGGGAACACGGGCTGGTGTTGATGGGCGTGTTTGGAACACGGCCCCGTGCTAATGCCCGTGTTACTCTCTGTGGTCGTGCTCCCTAACGCCTCTTCTTCTTTGATGTCGAATGCACCCAACACGACCCATTTTGGGGCCCGTGTTGGGAACACGGCCAGTGTTAAAACCAACACGGCCCTGTTCAGATTAGGGATGCGCGAACTCGACTTGTTTCGGCAACTTTGACATCTAATTCTGCTCCAATTCTTCCCTTTATCACTCTTTGACTTCTTTTGGACCTAAAGCACACAAACAAATGCCTAAGGTGAGTGTTGGGACTAAGTCACATCCAAATATACATAAAATCAGCCTTAAAAACCCCATTTAGATGTGTGTATTCTACGCACATCAAATAACCCTACACTTGTCTCATTGCTTGTCCTCAAGCAATCAAAAGTAAAATAAGGAAAATAAACCACTAAGGAACACCACTTAAACTGACGGACAAAGTAGAGAGCTCCTGCACATATCCTTAACAAGCATAAGTCAAACAAAAAGAAACGAAGCAATCAATTCAATCATCACAACCAAGATGCTATTGATTCAAAAAATACTATCTCAATAAAATTTATTCAGAACCAACTCCTCACAAGATTCACTCTAAGTCACTCAAAGTGTTTAAAGGATATTGTTAAATCGCTCAATGCATCAAATACTGCCTTACTTACTATATGCTTGCTCTTAAATCCTACTCCTACCACTTATGGAGAGTCAACAACCATGTTAAGAGGTCTTTATAAGGGTTGTATTAGCGATTAGGTAAGGGTAGGTAAATTTGGTAAGAGTTGAACCTATGGTGTCCTGCAATGAGATAAATGACCTGCACACAAGTCACAATAATCACAAAGGGTAAACAATGGAAAATAGTCCAAGGTGGGAAAAGGAATCAAGTCAAAATGTAAACTCCGAAAAGTAATTAAACAGTTAGCTCACTTACTTTCTTTCTTTTCATCACCCTTCCCTCTTATTCTTCTTATTATTTTTTTTCTTCTTTTTTTTTATAAGAGAAGAACATTCACATAATAGAGTGAATTTCTTTTGGATTGAAGGAAGCTGCTACAAGATTGCAACGCTATTCCCAAGACAAAAATTCCCAATAAAAATAACTCATATGCAAAATCATAACCCAAAGCTGAATAAAACTAAGTGGTAATGAAATATGATAAAAAATGGTGAAAGAGGGGGTTATCTACAGAATCAATAAACGAATGAAGGCTATTTGGCTAGAATAAAAAACCTAAGTGCCTCTATCATCCCAAAGCGTTAAACTCTCCTTGTGGCCCTCATAAGCATTATTGAGCAAGTTCTAAAAGTAAAGACAGTAATTGGCACTCTCAACAAGAAATAAATACAAGCATATAAAGTGTATGCTTACAATTTAGGCTCAATTTCTCACAAGTGTGCTTTTGAGTAGGTTCCAAACAAAAATTATCAAAACAGAATTAAATAAACCAAAGCAACTTAGTGCAGAACTCAAACTAATTATCTTACATTCTTTTACAAGACTCAACACTATCGGTTTTACCCGATCACAAGGACATAAACAGGATTTCAAAAGCAAGTCAACAGTAAGAGCATCGAAACAAAGTGAAAATTTTTCAAAATTTTAAAAGAAATTGCATAAAGAATAAACAAATAATTGCAATGGGATAAATGAAATGCGATATATACACTAGAAAAGGATCTGAATTTCATATACAAAACAATAAAAACATGAAAATAAGTGTATATAAATATCACCACCCCACACTTGAAGGACATATTGTCCCCAGTGTACAAAATATAAGAAATGAAAAAGGAAAAAGAGCTAATACTGCCCTGACTATGGCTCCGGAGTGAAAAGAGGTGCATCATCAGGGATATCAGGGCGTTGGCTGGTCTGTGGTGGAAGAGTGGCTACTCTCTGAGGGTCAGAAGTAGTGTCACATGCAGGAGCTGGTGGATCAGCAGGAGCAGCATCAATAGGAGGCTCGTCAGGCTGCTGTGTTGAAGGGTGCCCAGTCAGAAAGGGAGGGTCAGCTAGATCATCTGCTAGAGGGATGTCAAAATGGCTCTGCGCTGGAACCCGACTCTATGGACAGGCAGGGGCAAAGTCTGTAGCAAAAATATCATCAAACATGTCATTGGCCATAGAGGCCTCTAACCTACCTCCCTGCTCAATCATGGCCTGAGGCATAGTCTTCTGCCTCTTAAACTAAACCATCATCTGGCTCTGAAACTCAGCCTGACATTGTAAAAGGTCCTGCTGAAAGACCTCTTATCGAATGAAGTGCTGCTGCTGCTTCTCTGCTAACCTCTGCACTCTAAGCTGCAGCTCTATAAACTCAATTGGAGAGACTCCTAGAATAGCTGAAGAAGACCCAGAAGGAGTTGAAGTAGACGGTCTGGAGGAAGACTCTGGAATATTAAAAGAAGGGGGTGGAACATTCTGTGTACCAGGCGCTCGTGGGGCAGGTCGCTCCTCTTTGAGTGCTCCAAGAGAGCACTCCTCAGTATATACTCTAGTCCTAGTGGACCCTGCCTATGAATCACCATCCCCATACTAACCAACTGGGGAAGTCCCAATGTCTCCATCACCCCTAGCTCTGTCAAATGTGGTATCGCCCCTCAGAAACTCCTAAGCTCCTACCCAGTCGAGTAATGTAAGTCCCAAAATAGAAAAATACCTTCTTTGAGTTGTTGCATAAGGCACCGACCGGCTAACAAGTATCCCGCTGACTGATGGCATGCCGAAAGTATAAACAGGTCCGGTTGGGTAACTACACCACCGCTATCTCCCCTACCAGTGATGGTCCTAGCCAGCAATGCATGCAAGTACCACAGTCCCTCAGACAAGTTAGATGCCTTGGACTGGCTGGCACTGTACCCCTCAGTGTCATTAGAAATCTCGGCCCACATCTGCGGATATGACATACCAGGCGTGTGTATACAGCGACTATAAACCTCCCCAGCTACATCCTCGTCAGTCCACAAGCCTAAGTGTACCACAAACTGTTGTACACTCATCGTGAAAGTCTGCTATGCTAGTCTGAAACTGATCACATCCGGTTGCTGAAAGTCTCACAACTGGCTCTATAGAAAGAAAGTGTTGGCAAACTCCACAGTCAACTCCCTATATGTTGGTTCAACTATCTCAAAGAAATGCTGAAATGGGGGCGTCTCAAGATATCGCATGACCGCACCGCAAGTCCAACGGTTTCTAGCGTCTTGCCGGGCCTATCCTATGCCCCTTTCCCAAATCTTTGTGCCTCATCGATTGGTATCTCTGCTCGAAGGTGGGCTGCCCTTGGAAAAGTAGGAATCGATGGCACTGCGTTGGTCTAATTTGGCCTGAACTAGTCGGTGCAATGCCTGACGATCGAGAGGAAGAGGAACCATCAGTCCGCCTCCTCTTGTAAACTCCTGATCCTCGTCTGGTGGACATAGTACCTGAAAAAGAAATTTTTAGTACTAAGGATCAACGAAATTCTGGTAGCATAACGACATAAAATGGACAAACCGAACGATTTAACTCGATAAAATTAAACCGCTCAATGTCCTGCAAAGAAAATTCAATCCACAACACTACCAACCAATGCTAACCAATTAAATTTTCAATTCATCCATATGAAGTTTAACTTTGCCATAATCCATCACAAGGCAAACCACAAAGTTAATATAGAACAGACACAAACAGAGTCGACTACATATGACAGAGCCTATTGTTTAACGACCAACAATAATAAGAAAGAGGAAAATAAGGAATTATTCACAAACATGAATAATGGTAGAAAAGAAAAACGGAAAATATGAACAAGTTAAGTATATAAACTAAATTAAAGAAAATAGAAGAAAATTTAAACACAAACATGAATACAAATCCATGCACCAAATAATAAAATAAAATAATATAAAAAAAAATTCAAACACAAATTCGAACACAAAGAAAACACAAATTTGAACTAATATCAAAATAAAAAACAAAGAATGGAAAATGAAGTTGGAGGGAACTTACTTGACAAATGCAATATCCAAAGCTTTCAAAATGAGAATGAAAAAGGGAGAGAGCAAGAGAGGAGAGAATTGCCAAAATTTTTGGCCATTTTGAAATGAAGTGGTATATATAGGCAGTGACCGGAACACGCCTGTGTTCATTAACAAGGGTCGTGTTCATGAACAAGGTCTGTATATCGGGTCGTGTTAAGTGAATTTAAACATGTTGACTTACCAACTTCTATGAAAATGCCCGTGTTTAGGAAACACGGGAATGTGTTGGGAACACAATCGGGCATAAATTCTCGTGTTGCCTTCTGTGAACGTGTCCATCTTTAATTTGATATTGCGCACATGGAACACAGTCCGTGTTGTATAAACACTGGGCGTGTTTGAAACACAGTGTAGGGTTTAGGGCCGTGTTACCTTCTGTGAACGTGTCCATCTTTAATTTGTATTTCTGTAATTAGAACACGGTCTGTGTTACTCAACACGGTCAGCATAGATAAACGTGTTGGTTACACGGTCTTGAACACGCCTGTGTTGAGCTCTAAAAACTACAAAAGTTGAGATTCTCAGCACTTTCTCACTCTTTCTCACCTGCACAACCAATAAGTCCTCAACTCATACACTCAACATAAATAAAACTTAATAAAAACAAACTGTAAAATCTAATCAAACTAAGTTCACAATGAAATGGTAGAATATTAAAAATGAAAAATAGAATTTGAGGTGCCTCCCAAAAGCGCTTCTTTTTTATGTGATGAGTCTTCTTAGCTGGACTCATGGTGAAAAGCAAATGGTGGGGATTGATGACCATCTATCCTTTTTCCAAGCAAATGGCTTCAAGTATCCGCTCAGAGGACTATTCGTCAAATTCCTCTTCCTGACGGTCAAGCAAGCTGCCAGTATGATGGGCAACACTCGCTCCTCATATATTTGCATGTAGTCATGATGCTCTAGGGGCTCTTCCAATTTGAAAGATAGAGTTTCACCAATTGGAAGGATCGACGGTTGGGCAATTTTTTCAGGAATGTCGATGGTTTTCTCCAGTCCTTGGCTTGGTGCACTTGCTAGAAGAAACTCGAGCTCCTCCAATACTTCTTCATTGGATAACATCAAAGGGACTTCTGGAAAATTCACCAAAAACTCCTCTAACTGTAACTTAGCATCATCAACTGTACATTCCTATTGCTAGTCTTTCAGAGGAATCATGTTTGCCTCTTCCTTTTCTAGTTCTATCTCCATGTTCAAGGAATCGTCCTGCACGTAAGCATCATCGTCAAACATAATAGATAAACCAAAAAAATTCTCACCTGAATGCAAAGTGACGGCGCTCAAATGTTCCTTAGATTCAGTAGCGTTTGATGGAGTTCCCAATTGCTCTTCAGCTAGTAACTTGAAGATCAAGCCTACTTGATGCTCTATGTTCTCAATCGAGGCTTGTTAACCTTTAAGTATCCTTTCTGTTTGTTGGAATCTATCCTCAAGACTTGTAAAGAACCTCATCATCAGCTCCTTTGACACTAACTTTTTATCTTGAGTTAAAGGTGCAAGATTAGGCTGCTGATGTGGTTGCTGAGATCTTGGTGGTTCTTGGCCATCTAATCTCCATCCAAAGGGTGAATGAGTGCTCCACTCTTGATTGTAGGTGCTTCCATACGAGTCATTTGGCCAACTTCCCGTATAATTCACTTGTTCACAGCTATAAGAACAATGAGTAAAATCATTGCACAATGGACAATCATTACTTAAATGTAAACCACAACAAAATTCATAAAATACTTAAGATGAAAGGATAGGAGTAGAGAGTCGATCGGTAGCCCTGCAAAATGATTCCACTCGAGCTTCTAAAGATGCACGACTATCCCAATTTTTAGCACTCTCTTGGTTCTTGATTCCATTTTCCAACGTGTCATACAAAGAGTTTGAATTTAGCATTGAACCTCCTTATCATTCACTACCTGAATCATAAACTTAAACTAAATAGATATGTACAAAAATAAATAAATAAATAAATGAAAACCATAAAATAGTAAAAAAAAGGATAAATTAACAAATAGCAAATTTCACTCTAGTTTTCAAACATTCCAAGGCAACAATGCCAAAAACTTGATGGTTGCTATCTATGCAGCTACAATCTAAGGCAGTGTACCTATCGATGCAGTCTAGCACTAATGGCGAGTATCAAGGTCGTATTCCTCGGGAAAGTGAAAGCCCAGAGTTACTCATTTATTCTTTGTTATATTAACCTAAAATGAATGATGAATAATTTCTAAACTAACTAATAGCTACAAGCTAAGTTCTAAGAGAGATGCAGGAGTAAATGGATAAATGAAAAAACCCAGATAAGAAAGCAAACCAAAAGGGAACCTAAACTAGTTGGCAATCAAACAAATGATAAAGGATTGATGACTCCAATTATGCTACCCGTGGATGAATTCTTAACTGAATTCGGTTTCTCTCTCGAGATAACTGAATTCCTAAACTTAATAATCTAAAGTTGGAATCTTTTCCTAACGATTGATTCTTAAATTAGCATTAAGCTTTAATCCGCCTCTATTAAGCTTTGTTAATTCTTAATCCGGCTAGTTAATTATCCTTATCTCTAAGTGATTATTAACCAGTTCTTGCTATTCAAAATTCTAATTGCCAAATGGACTTCTCAATCACATAAAGCAATCTAAACACCACAATTCACAACATCTCATGAATAATGCATTATCTTATTAATACTGAAAGCAAGAAGAATACAAAACCAACCCAAACAATCCAATAATATAACATTAAGCCAACATAGTAAAGAAATCCCAATGGATTTAATCAATCTAGCTAAACATGTTCATTATCAAAACCCACAAGAATTCAATTACAACAATGGGTAAAGGTAGAGAAACCCGATTAGACCCTTGGATGAGAGTAAACAGCCCCAATTCCTCTTGCTCGAATTGAATCGATTCTTGTTCCTTTTGCTCAAATTGAAACCAATCAACGAACCTCGCCCAATCTTTAATCTTTGAAGGGAATCCAATTGAAACCTTGGTCCAAGTCTCATTTTTCCTTGGTTTCAGCTTAGAGAACCCTTAGAGAGAGAAAAATTAGGGTTTGGGACATTCTCCCCCATTTTTCTTTTCTTTCCTCTCTTCTTTCTTTTAATTAATTCGTTATGTCATCGTGAACATGGCTGTGTGATGTGCGTAAAATACACACATCTAAATGGAGTTTTTTAAGATTGATTTTATGGAATTTGGATGTGAATTAGTCCTAACACTCACCCTATGTGTCTGTTTGTGTGCATTAGGTCCAAAAGAAGTCGAAGGATGATAAAAGGAAGAATTGGAGCATAATTGGACGCCGAAGCTGCCGAAACAAGCTAAGTACGAGCAAGAGGAAGCTGAACATGGCCGTGTTGGTTTCAACACTGGCCGTGTTCCCAACACGTTCACCAACACAGTCGTGTTGGTGCATCAAACATCAAAGAAATATAAGTTTTACGGTGCACGACCACAGAAAGTAACACGGGCATCAACACCAGCCCATGTTGGGAACACGGCCGTGTTGGAGGCGACAGGGGGAATTAGTTAAAAGAAAGAAGAGAGAAAAGAAGAGGAGAGCGGGGGAGAACGTCCCAAACCCTAATTTTTCTCTCCCTACGGGTTTTCTAAGCTGAAACCATGGGAAAAGGAGACTTGGATCAAGGTTTCAATCGGATTCCTTTCAAAGATTGAAGATTGGGCGAGGTTCGTTGATTGGTTTTCAAATTGAGCAAGAGAAACAAGAATCAATTCAATTCGAGCAAGAGGAATTGGGCCTGTTTATTCTAGTGGATTTTGATAATGAACATGATTAGCTAGATTGATTAAATCCATTGGGATTTCTTTACTATGTTGGCTTAGTATTATATTGTTGGATTGTTTGGGTTAGTTTTGTATTCTTCTTGCTTTCAGTATTAATAAGATAATGCATTATTCATGAGACGTTGTGACTTGTGTGTTTAGATTGCTTTGTGTGATTAAGAAGTCCATTGGGCAATTGGAATTTTGAATAGCAAGAACTGGTTAATAATCACTTAGAGATAAGGATAATTAACTAGCCGGATTAAGAACTAACAAAGCTTAATAGAGGCAGAATAAAGCTTAATGCTAATTTAAGAATCAATCATTAGGAAGAGATTCCAACTTTAGGTTATTAGGTTTAGAAATTCGGTTATCTCGAGAGAGAAACCGAATTCAGTTCAGAATTCGTCCATGGGTAGCATAATTAGACTCGCCAATCCTTTATCAATTATTTGATTGCCAACTATTTTAGGTTCCCTTTGGGTTTTCTTTCTTGTCTTGGTTATTTTATTTATCAATTACTCCTGCATCTCCCTTAGAACTTAGCTTGTAGCTATTAGTTAGTTTAGAAATTATTCATCATTTATTTTAGGTTAATATAACAAAGAACAAAAGAGTAACTCTAGGCTTTCACTTTCCCGAGGAATACGACCTTGATACTCGCCATTAGTGCTAGACTGCATCGATAGGTACACTGCCTTAGATTGTAGCTAACACAGATAGCACACATCACCGTGTTGATGCCCGTGTTGGGAACACGGGCTGGTGTTATTGGGCATGTTAGGAACACGGCCCTGTGCTAATGCCCGTGTTACTCTCTGTGGTCCTGCTCCCTAATGCCTCTTCTTCTTTGATGTCGAATGCACCCAACACGGCTCATTTTAGGGCCTGTGTTGGGAACACGACAAATTTTAAAACCAACACGGCCATGTTCAGCTTCCTTATGCTCGTACTTAGCTCGTTTCAGCAGCTTTGACGTCCAATTATGCTTCAATTCTTTCCTTTTTCATTCTTTGACTTCTTTTGGACCTAATGCACACAAACAAATGTATAGGGTGAGTGTTGAGGCTAATTCATATCCAAATGTCCATTAAATCAATCTTAAAAACCCCATTTAGATGTGTGTATTTTATGCACATCAATGGGCGTGTTAGGAACACGGCCCTGTGCTAATGCCCGTGTTACTCTCTGTGGTCATGCTCCCTAATGCCTCTTCTTTTTTGATGTCAAATGCACCCAACACGGCTCGTTTTGAGGCCCGTGTTGGGAACACAACAAATGTTAAAACCAACACTGCCATGTTCAGATTAGGGATGCGCGAACTCGACTTGTTTTGGCAACTTTGACATCTAATTCTGCTCCAATTTTTCCCTTTATCACTCTTTGACTTCTTTTGGACCTAAAACACACAAACAAACGCATAGGGTGAGTGTTGGGACCAATTCACATCCAAATATACATAAAATCAGCCTTAAAAACCCCATTTAGATGTGTGTATTCTACGCACATCAAATAACCCTACACTTGTCTCATTGCTTGTCCTCAAGCAATCAAAAGTAAAATAAGGAAAATAAACCACTAAGGAACACCACTTAAACTGACGGACAAAGTAGAGAGCTCCTGCACATATCCTTAACAAGCATAAGTCAAACAAAAAGAAACGAAGCAATCAATTCAATCATCACAGCCAAGATGCTATTGATTCACAAAATACTATCTCAATAAAATTTATTCAGAACCAACTCCTCACAAGATTCACTCTAAGTCACTCAAAGTGTTTAAAGGATAGTGTTAAATCGCTCAATGCATCAAATACTGCCTTACTTACAGTATGCTTGCTCTTAAATTCTACTCCTACCACTTATGGAGAGTCAACAACCATGTCAAGAGGTCTTTATAAGGGTTGTAATAGGGATTAGGTAAGGGTAGGTAAATTTGGTAAGAGTTGAACCTATGGTGTTCTACAATGAGATAAATGACCTGCACACAAGTCACAATAATCACAAGGGGTAAGCAATGGACAGTAGTCCAAGGTGGGAAATAGGAATCAAGTCAAAATGTAAACTCCAAAAAGCAATTAAACAATTAGCTCACTTACTTTCTTTCTTTTCATCACCCTTCCCTCTTATTCTTCTTATTATTTTTTTTCTTCTTTTTTTTTTTCATAAGGGAAGAACATTCACATAATAGAGTGAATTTCTTTTGGATTGAAGGAAGCTGCTACAAGATTCCAACGCTATTCCTAAGATAAAAATTCCCAATAAAAACAACTCATATGCAAAATCATAACCCAAAGCTGAATAAAACTAACTGGTAATGAAATATGATAAAAAATGGTGAAAGAGGGGGTTATCTACAGAATTAATAAACGAATGAAGGCTATTTGGCTAGAATGAAAAACCTAAGTGCCTCTATCATCCCAAAATGTTAAACCTGGTGGATCAGCTGGTGTTGATGGGTGTGTTTGGAACACGGCCTCATGCTAATGCCCGTGTTACTCTATGTGGTCGTGCTCCCTAGCGCCTCTTCTTCTTTGATGTCGAGTGCACCCTACACGGCCCGTTTTAGGGCTCGTGTTGGGAACACGGCCAGTGTTAAAACCAACACGGCCCTGTTCAGATTAGGGATGCGCAAACTCGATTTGTTTCGGCAACTTTGATGTCTAATTCTGCTCCAATTCTTCCCTTTATCACTCTTTGACTTCTTTTGGACCTAAAGCACACAAACAAATGCATAGGATGAGTGTTGGGACCAATTCACATCCAAATATACATAAAATCAGCCTTAAAAACCCCATTTAGATGTGTGTATTCTACGCACATCATAAGGGAAGCCGTGTTTCTTTGAAAACTCGAGGTCGATTTCTTTTTCTAATGGGGATAGAATGTGATACCCAGATTTAAAGAAAAATAATAATAATAATAATTTAAAAAAAAAAGAAGATTTTTTTCCCTTTTTTCTTTCCTTCCTTTTCTCCCCCTCTCTCCTCCTTTTTCCTTCTCTCTTCCTTTCCCTTCCCTCCCCTATATTGACTTGCCCTTCTCCCTTTCCTTCCTCGCCTACGCCGATCAGGCCGCTGCCGCCGCCCAACTCCTTTCTCCCTTCCTCCTGCTGCCACGCCACCTTTTTTTTTCTCCCTCCCTCGCTGTCGGCGTCCGTGTGGAGAAAGAAGAGCTACCGTCACTGATTCGGCCTCATGCCAGCATCCTTTCGGTAATCTGACACCGGATCCAGACTCCTCACCTCCAAAAACCCCAGAAACGATCTTCCTTGCCGTGAAATCCCTTGCCAACAGCCTTGGGAAGTCTCATCGCAGCTAAGACTTTTCAGCCCCGATTCAGTAGCTTCCGACCATTTTCTGGCTGAACTCTTCTGTTTTCGGACTCCCCGAAACTCGAGCTTTGCTTAGGCACTTCCAGATTCGAATTCCGACACTGTTGGTAGGACAGGCTTCTGGACCCCGATGTTTTTTTGGACATGCGAAATATTGCAATTTCGACTCAGTATAATTTTATTTAGACTCTAAAAATTATGTTGTAATTTTAGAAAAATATTATGGCTATTAACTATTAGTGATGGATAATTTAAAAATTTATTAGATTTAGTTATTTGTGATTTTGATGTGTTGCAGAGTCAAGAAAATTAATGCAGTTTTGGTGGCCCGACTCCCATTAATTAATCGCAAAATATTTGAAGTGTTTTTGGTAGGTTCTAGACCTATTTTATGGGGAGTAAACGTCTGTAATTTAGGGGAGGTTCTGCCGAATTTTTGACTGAATTCTTGAGTCTAAGTAATTTTAGGCAATCTAAACTAGGGGTCTAGGCCTAGGTAAAATTTAAAAATGTCTATTAACTGAGTGTTTTCATGAATAGATAATCCATCCTTCCCACCAGCTCCACCCGAGATGTAGGAGCGGACTGAGGAGCGCAATAGAACTATGAGTTAAAGTCATATAATCACTGCACTATTGATATGTCTAAATTTAATGCGATGTTTTAGTGATTTATATTTAATATGATTATCACTATCGCGTTATAAATAATTTCATTTAATTAGTAATTACCACAAATAATATTAATATTATTATTAGTAAAATTATCTCGTCATTTTTGAAATCATAATTAATGTTATTTTAATACTATTATTATTAATTCTATACATAAATTGCATGCTTGCTTTATCCGAGATTCTAAATCTTTAATTTCAGTATGTTGCAGAATAATGATGTTAGTCTACGATTATTCTACTATGATTATTACATATATGTTATGATTGCGATATTGGGATGAGGCTACAGTAGAACGTGCCACCTAATGGGTTACATCAAGACCGCATGCTCACTGGTAATAATCAGGGATAGGTAACAAGGTTGTTTTTGGATTTTGCCTTCGTCGAGTATAACTCTCTTTGATATGAAAGTTTGATTGTTGGAGAAAGGTCCCTAATCGAGCAATGCTATCTAGGCGCCGGCTTAGTTGGGAATGAAGTGTCCAGGCTGGATGTAAGGACGCTGGTTGAGCTTTGCTCTCTGGGCGCCATACCTATTAGGATAAGAGAGCTGAAAGGCTACTAGCATTTTGGATTAGGATTCTGCTGAGCCACTCGTCTCATAAGTCTTTAAATGTATTTTATTTCGAAATTATGGTATGACCCGTATTTGATATATAATGGCATGATATACTGAGCTAATAAATATTATTTTATTGAAGAGACTGCAATAGTTACAGGATTATATGATTTTAACTCACTTTCGAGACTAACATTCTCAAATTTATTTTTTGTCAGGTGACAGTTAGAGTTCTTCGCCGTCCTGGATTTTGACAGCCCGACTTGTTTCTTCATCGGGCTTATTATAAATAATCTATACTTTCATATTTTTAGTTATTTTATATTCTAGACTTTCCGTAGTAGTATTTTTTATTTGTTATGATTACTCTGATCTATAATGGACATGAAATGTTATCAAAAACTAGTTAGTTTTGTGTATGGCATGTCAGACATGATTAATATTACATTGTTGTAAGCATTTTATTGAACTATTGATTAGTAAGGCTTACTACGGGATCTGGTGTCCTTAAGCCTACCCATTCCTTAGTGCCGGTCACGGGCTTACAGATCGAGTTGTGACAGTTTGTTTTTGGATATATGATTTTAAGTCACTCTCGAGACTGAGAGTCTCAATTTAATTGTTTTTCAGGTATTTGTTAGTTTTTCGCAGTTCTTTCCTCTAGCAGCCCGACTCCTTCATCTCCGGGATAATGTAACTGATTTTTGGTATATTTGACTTTTAAAATTCTAGAATCTCCGCAGTAGAAATTTCAGACTTATCATTTTATAATTTTATGTAAATTAAGATCTTGCCTATTTATGTTGACAGACCAAATTTAAAATGTAGTATCGATGGCTATAAGTTAATTATGGAATAGTGCTAATGGTTTGAATCCGGATTGCAATTTATTGAGTTAGTGAATGGTCAGGCTTACTACGGGATTTGGTGGCCTTAAGCCTACCCATTCCCTAGTGCCTGTCACGGGCCTACAGATCGGGTCGTGACAAAGTTGGTATCAAAGCCCAAGTTTAGATTTCTTTCGACCTAGGTTAGGATTCTTGGTACTACGAAGCTAGGATCAAGTCTGTCTTTGTTTGTTTTCATTGACTCCAGTTTCAGCATTTCACTGTTAGGGAGTCTATCATTTCTCTTTCTTGTGAGCTTGTCTTTGATGCTGTATTGAGAGTAAGCGTTGTAGCAATAGCAAGATCAGGAGCGCGGTAGAATCATTGCTATTTCTCTAAGTGATTTGTGTAAACCGGCCTTAGGGGCTTCGATTGTTGTTTCGACGATGGGCAATAGAGTTTAGGATTGGTGCATAGTGTAGTTGCAGTCATGCCATGAACTGCCTCGTCATTGCATCGGGTATCACCTTAATAAGTAGAATCGAAGTTAGTAATTAGACTGTCGAGCAGAGGTCAGAGCATATATGGTTGAGTTTTGTGCTTGTAAGAAGCATAAGAATGGTGGTTGGTGTATCTTTTGGACGCTCGAAATCCAGAGAAGCTTAAGCGAACACTATTTATTTCTAAGTAGAACAAAAGTGTCTTAAAGTACAATATTGTGCCCAATCCCACAAGAACTCATTATGGCATTCCATTATTAGGCATGCACAGTTCCATAACTCATTTTCAGGACATGCATCATACATTGTGCATTGCAACCAGATGACAAGCTTAGTTGCTGTGAGAATGGATCTGCGGTGCAGCATGCTCCATTTTGGACTATAGAGGAACAAAGGAGACTTTATAGATTCCAGTCGAGGAGGAATTCTGTTTTAGGATAGCATGGTCTTGTATCGGTTATCGCAACCAGATGGATGATGTGGTGTGGATGTTAAGGGTATTCTGTACATGTAAGGGACACGCCATTAGGAAAGAAGTTGGCTAATGGATTTTGGCCGGACCAGAGTTGGATTAGATCATTTCTGAGAAGATTCCTATTATCCATGAGCGGCTGAAGACAGCTTTTAAAAGGCAAAGGAGTTATGCGGACCAGAAGTGGGAGCTCGTGGAGATTTGTATTAAAGAGTATGTATTCATAAGGCGTCTCATATGCAAGAAGTGATGCGGTTGGTAAGAAAGGTAAGTTAGCCCCTATTGTATGGAACCTTTAGAATTATCAGCAGGATTGGTGAAGTGGCATACAAGTTGGGCTTGTTGCCGAATTTCTCACAGGTCAATCTCATATTTCGTAAATCCATGTTAAGGAAGTATATTTTCGATCCTTAGCTCGTGTTGCAACCTCGGTATGTGGAAGTAAGCAAAGATTTGACTTGTGAAGGATAGCCAGTCATAATCGTGGATTCTCAGGTTCGCCAGCTTTGCTCTAGAGTTTTACCGATGGTCAAGGTCTTGAGGTTGAATTATTATATCGAGGAAAGTTTCCGAGAAGCCGAACTGGAGATAAGAGGTTCCAACTCTCATTAGTTTCAGCCTTAGTGTGAGCCTTTTATTTTAAAATTCGAGGATAAATTTTTATTAAGGGGAGAAGAATGTAATATCCAGAATTTTTTTAATAATAATAATATTAGTAATAATTAATAACGATTTTTTATTTAAATTAATATTACTTTATTTTTAATTAATTTAATTGGGAGGATCTAAAATATAATTTCAATGCTAGATAAAATAAGGGAGTTATTTTTTTTATTTCTATTTAATATAATTTTTCTATATCTATTTAGTATGATTTTTAAAGAAATTAATTAAGTAAATTCTTTAGAAAATAAATTATGGTTTTTGGTCACTTAATTTTCTCCCCATATGAGTATATGAATTAAATTATATATTTGAAAGTTAAGAAAGAATTAGTAAATAATATTTTTATAAAAGAATTTATTGGGGAATGGCAAATTTTAATTAGCAAATGATGTTGGGTTAAATTGAAAAATAATTAGCAAAATGATTATTTAAGTTAATTAAGTATTAGGATTAATTTGACCATTAAATAAGAACTAAAAGTATAATTTTATTAATATGGAGTTTTAATGAAAACTTGCATGGTTGGTATTTTTGTAATTAAATATATTGGTAAGGGCATTTTAGTAATTTCACCTTTAAAAGCAAGAGTAAATAAGTAATTCTCTATTTTTAATAATTGTAATTTGCCTAGTTAGGGGCTTAATTGAAAAGCTAAAGAGAAGTTGGAGGGTTAAACATAAATTTTGTAGGGCGAAATTGTTAGTAATTAAGAAGTTAGAGGACCAACTTGCGTTAAGAGAAAGGAAAAGAAAGAAAGAAAAAGAAGAAAAGAAGGAAGAAGAAGAAGAAGAAGAATGAGAAGAGGGAGCTTAGGGTCGGCCATGGCAGATGGAAGGAGAGTCCGTCTGGTGTGCGGCGAAGCTGGTCGGATGTGCAGCAGAGGTTGACGAGCATGATGGCATCAGCGGCAGCAGCTACAGTAGGTGGTGGCGGTAGTGAGCGGCGGTAGCTCTTCGGTGCCATTCAAGGCGTTTCCAGTGGCAATGACGGTCGAGTCGGCTGGCGATCGACTCACCTGAGCATGGGCTTTCTTTTGGAAGCAGCGGCATTGGCAATGGTGGCCAGAGGAAGGAGTTCTGGCGAAGTGAGGGTAGCCAAAATTTTGGGCTTTTCCGGCTGTCTCCGGTGAGCGATGGCCGATCAGAATGCCTATCTAAACTTCTCTCAGCTCAAGCTTTCCAGTGGCACCAGTTTCGCGGCGATCAGACTCCATTTGAAAATCGACGGTTGAGATTGGCCGTAAATTTTTCCGGATAATCAGAGGTTGGATCGGAGGATCGGGTTGTCTCGAGTCCATAGGAGTGCTCAGATCATCGATCAGACTCCGGCAGCTGGAGGCAAGTCGACCAAGTGATCAAGCGTCTCGGTAATTCTCTAGCCTGTTGATTTTAGAGTTGTTGATAAAATGTTATGTGTTTAATTATTGTATTGAGCATTAGAAAAATTATGTGAGGATTGTTGTTGAAATAAATAGGGTCAGACCGTCTGCCAATTTGTGATTTGTGATCTGTGGCGGAGTCGGGAAAGATAATATAGTTTTGGTGGCCCGACTCCCGTTAAATAAATTGTTAAAATGTTTGAAGTTTTTTCTGGCAGGTCCTAGACCCGTTATACGGGAGGTAGACGTCCGTGTTTAGGGGAGGTTCTGCCGAATTTTCGGTAGAATTTACCTAAGTCAAAATTCTTAGACAGACAGTTCTAGGAGTCTAGGCCTAGGGATATTTGTTAAATGTTTTACCTTTATTGATTGAATTGTTCTAGGAGTCGAGCATTGCTCTTTGGGTGCCGGCTTTATTGGAAATTAAGTGACCAGACTAGATTTAAGGATCATGGTCGATTTTGGCTCTCTGAATGCCAGTCTCATTGGAGTGAGAGAGCTGAAAGGCTAAGACTGTTAGTCTTGGGAGTTAGGGTTCTACTGAGGTACTCATCCCGCAGTATATAAAATTTATTTTACAAAAGCAATGGCATGATATGATTTTGCATGATTTAGTATTTTATTTTAATTAAACGATTGTTTTATTGAAGTATTTATGTTTGTTTTTGGATATAAGATTTTAACTCACTCTCGAGACTGACAGTCTCAATTTAGCTGTTTTTCAGGTATTTGTTAGTTTTCCGTAGTTCTTTCCTCTAGCAGCCTGATTTTTTCATCTTCGAGTTAATGTAATTGATTTTTGGTATGTTTGACTTTTAAAATTCTAGAATCTCCGCAGTAGAAATTTCAGACTTATCATTTTATAATATTATGTAAATTCAGGTCTTGCCTATTTATGTTGGCAGACTAAATTTAAAATGTAGTATCTAATGGCTAAAGCTTAATTGTGGAATAGTGCCAATGGTTTGAATTCGGATTGCAATTTAATTAAGTTAGTGAATGGTCAGGCTTACTACGGGATTTGGTGGCCTTAAGCCTAAGGGTTTTCTAAGCTGAAACCAAGGGAAAAGGAGACTTGGATCAAGGTTTCAATCGGATTCCCTTGAAGGATCGAAGATTGGGCAAGGTTCATTGATTGATTTTCAAATCGAGCAAGAGGAACAAGAATCGATTCAATTGAAGCAAAAGGATTTGGGGCTGTTTACTCTCATCTAAGGGTGTAATTAGGTTTTCTCTACCTTTGCTTATTGTTGTAATTGAATTCTTGTATATTTTGAGAATGAACATGATTAGCTAGATTGATTAAATCCATCCGGATTTCTTTACTATGTTGGCTTGATATTATATTGTTGGATTGTTTGAGTTGGTTTTGTATTCTTCTTGTTTTCAGTATTAATAAGATAATGCATTATTCATGAGACGTTGTGAATTGTGATGTTTAGATTGCTTTATGAGATTGAGAAATCCGTTTGGCAATTGGAATTTTGAATAGCAAGAACTGGTTAATAATCGCTTAGAGATAAGGATAGTTAACTAGCTGGATTAAGAATTAATAAAGCTTAATAGAGGCGGATTAAAGCTTAATGCTAATTTAAGAATCAATCGTTAGGAAGAGATTCCAACTTTAGGTTTGGTGGGTGCTACTCGTGTTAGCTACAATCTAAGGCAGTGTACCTATCGATGCAGTCTAGCACTAATGGCGAGTATCAAGGTCGTATTCCTCGGGAAAGCGAAAGCCCAGAGTTACTCTTTTGTTCTTTGTTATATTAACCTAAAATGGACGATGAATAAATTCTAAACTAACTATTAACTATAAGCTAAGTCCTAAGGGAGATGCAGGAGTAATTGATAAGTGAAATAATCAAGACAAGAAGACCCCAAGGGAATCTAAACTAGTTGGCAATCAAACAAAAGATAAAGGATCGATGAGTCTAATTATGCTACCCGTGGACGAATTCTTAACCGAATTCGATTTCTCTCTCGAGATAACCGAATTCCTAAACCTAATAACCTAAAGTTGGAATCTCTTCCTAACTATTGATTCTTAAATTAGCATTAAGCTTTAATCCGCCTCTATTAAGCTTTGTTAATTCTTAATCCGGCTAATTAATTATCCTTATCTCTAAGCGATTATTAACCAGTTCTTGTTATTCAAAATTCCAATTGCCAAACGGATTTCTCAATCTCATAAAGCAATCTAAACATCACAATTCACAATGTCTCATGAATAATGCATAATCTTATTCATACTGAAAACAAGAAGAATACAAAACCAACTCGAACAATCCAACAATATAATATCAAGCCAACATAGTAAAGAAATCCCAATGGATTAAATCAATCTAGCTAATCATGTTCATGTTTAAAACAATCTAGGAAATCAATCACAATGAAAGAATAATGAAAATAAAACATGTACACCCTTTTCTCTCGAATTGGATGAACAGCTCCAAATCTGGATCTACACTTTGATTAATCTCCCAAACTACCTCTTGAATTGCTTCCACTACTGTTTTGCATTTGGAACCTTGCGATTCCGGGATTCTTACTCCCCGCAACTCTCTCTTGCACTCAATACTGTGCAAAAATCGAACCAGCCGCCAGGGCTCTATGTCACTTCTTCCCCCCTTTTCTCTAAGAAAAATGAATTTTTCTTATATATTTAACTCAGTACGGCCGTGGTCAAGGCCGTCTTGTCAGCAATGGGAGTCCATGCCGTCGCGTGGATCTCACCAACTAGGGTTTCACCATGACCGTGTTGCTCCCCGTGCTGGCCACCATGGGCCGTGCTGGAGGCCGTGGTGGCTACGGAAACCGTGCCCAAACTATTGTTTTGAAGACCAAGTTTTAATGGTTGGTCACGGCTAGAGTCTAGGCCGTGATGGTCAGCACGGCCTTGACTCAGGCCGTGCTCAATGTGTGCAACGCGGGCTCTTGTCCGATCTTGATGAATTCTCGTCCGTTTCTGCACGTATTGATCTATAATTGCTTAAACACCGATGATGGTCCTATAAATGTTCCTGAAATGCAAAAGAACACAAAACACGGGTGATCTGGGAATAAAAGCACAATAATTGCTAAGAACATACGCAATAATATGCAAGCAAATATGTGTAAAACTATGCTCATCAAATTACCCCACACTTAAGCTATTGCTTGTCCCCAAGCAATTAACAACTCAACCCATAAAACTACAGTTAGCAATTCCTTTCAGTTTATGCCCCTAGTCCACAACAGAGAGTATTCAACACATCTCAAAGGATACTCAATCATAAATCAAATTACAAATCATTAACAAAGAATGGAAATAATATTAATGCATGAGTAACTTAAATGACAACTCAACACAAACATCATGAACCAATGCCTCACAGGGATCACTCAAGTCGCTCAAAGTGTATATTAGGTGAATAACAAATCCCTCAAAGCAAATGCACAAGACCCGCTCACCATAAGCTTGCTCATAAATCATATCTTCGCTACTGTGAATAAGTAAATACCAAAATCAAAGGGTCTTTACCAAGGTTGAAATGGGGCTAAGGTAAAGGTACGAAGATTTGGATAGAAGTGTGAAAGTGCTGGAATTCGTGCGATAAACAATAGTATATGCTCAAAAGATTAAATGCCTAAGATCACAAAAAGAATCATTCACTAAAATCCCTACTTCATAGAATAACGCTCGCAAATGCTCTAAATCCAATAAAAAGATAAATAATTAAAGAGATTTGTTTATTATATATTCTTTTTTTCTTCTTCTTCTTCTTCTTTTTTTTTATTTTTTATAATAATGAACTAGCAGCTTATTAGCGACCGCTGAATACAACTCGAATAAACATAAAGAATAACAAATACAAATTGGATTAAAGGGAGCATTTAAAATATCAAAAAGATTTAGTGAATTTACCAACATAGCAACTAGCATTTTAATCCCACATAAAGTTGAATAAATCACAGAAAGAAATTCCAGCATAAGGGTAAAGGAAAGATAAATGTAAAGAATGGTATAATTGAAGTGTATAGGTGTAGATTATGAAGAAAAGGTTAAGGCTCAAAAACTGGCTAACTAATGGAAACATAAGGTGATAGGCTTTTGGTCAAATGTGGTGAATCCTAAATCGCCCAAATCATCTCATGGTATTTGCAATATTCATGTAACTTCAACACGCATTACAAAGCAAGTTCTAGAAGCAAAGTTAAGTACAATGCACACTCAAACAAGAAATATAAAGAGCATAAGTATAATGAATGCTCAACCGGCTCAAAATCTCACTTTCGGTGTGGTATTAGGTGCAGTTGGTTCGCAACATCATTAATTGAATCATTACTTAAGAAACACATGCATATGATATTATCAACGTTCTAAGTTAAAATTCGACAATTCGAAAAACAATTAAATAACACCGGTCTAACCCGGTAGGTTGATGTGTAAAACACCATAAATTGTTTTCTAAGGACAATGAACAAAGAAAAGTAACTACAATTCTATAAATCAAGTCATCAATCGGCTCAAAAATAGCATACTCAAGTGCATAAAAACACAGTGTCCTAACATCCCCTAAAAATACACAACACCTAGCCATAGCAATTTCGGATATATTAAAAATCCATATAAGAGATTAAGGTTTATCCATAAGCACCCCACACTTGAAGAACACATCCTCGGTGTAAAATGTTATGGATACCCCGCATGGAATGCTCAACTAAGAGAACAAAGGCAATACAATCCAAGTGCATGACATGTATGAAAAATAAAGTAAATAAATGCGGAAAATAAAAAGATCTAGGAGATCGCCTGATCATCCATCGAGGCCGATGTTGTGGAAATTCGATTGCCTCCTCGGTAGAATCCGAAAATAATAAAATAAAGAAATAAAATCGAAACTGAAAATATGAAAACTAAAACTAATAAAATGTTTCAAAACAAAAGGTTAAAATATTAAAGATTAAAGATAAAGTTTGGGGTGCCTCCCAAAGCGCTTCTTTTGATGTGATGAGTCTTCTTATTTGGACTCATGGTGAAAAGCAAACATTGGGGATTGGCGACCATCCATCCTTCTTCCAAGCAAATGGCTTCAAATATCCGCTTAGAGGGATAATCGTCAACTTCCTCTTCCGAGCGGTCAAGCAAGTTTGCCGATTATGATGGGCAAAACTCGCTCCTCATATATTTGCATGTAGTCATGATGCTCTAGGGGCTCTTCCAATTTGAAAGCTAGAGTTTCAACAATTGGAAGGATCGTGATTGGGCAATTTCTTCAGGAGTGTTGATGGTTTTCTTCAGTCCTTGGCTTGGTTCACTTGCTAGGAGAAACTCGAGCTCCTTCAAGACTTCTTCATTGGACAACTCGTGCTCATCTTCCATCATCGAAGGGACTTGTGGAAAATCCACCAAAAATTCCTCTAACTGCAACTCAGCATAATCAACTGTACATTCCTATTGATAGTCTTTCAGAGGGATCATGTTTGCCTCTTCCTTTTCTGGTTCTATCTCCATGTTGAAAGAGTCGTCCTGCACATAAGCATCATCGTCAAACATAATAGATAAACCAAAAAAATTCTCACCTGAACGCAAAGTGATGGCGCTCAAATGTTCCTCGGATTCAGCAGCGTTTGATGGAGTTCTCAATTGCTCTTCCGCTAGTAACTTGAAGATTAATCCTACTTGATGCTCTATGTTATTAATCGAGGCTTGTTGATCTTCAAGTATCCTCTCTGTTTGTTTGAATCTATCATCAAGACTTGTAATGAACCTCATCATCAGCTCCTCCGACACTAACTCTTCATCTTGAGTTGAAGGTGCAAGAGTAAATTTCTTGATGTAGTTCTTTGAGATTCGGTGGTTCGGGCCATCTAAGCTCCATCCATAGGGTGAATGAGTACTCCACTCTTGATTATAGGTGCTTCCATACGAGTCACTTGGCCAATTGCCCGTATAATTCACATGTTCACGTTATAAGAATAAGGAGTAAAATCGGTCATGATGGACAATCATTACTCAAATGTAAACCACAACAAAATTCATAAAAAACTTGAGATGAAAGGATAGGAGTGGAGAGTTGATCGGTAGCCCTGCAAAACGATTCCACCCGAGCTTCTAAAGATGCACGGGTATCCCAATTTTTAGCACTCTCTTAGTTCCTATTCTCATTTTCCAATGCGTCATACAAAGATTTTGAGTTTAGCATTGAACCTCCTTATCATTCACTATCTGAATCATAAACTTAAGCTAAATAAATATGTACAAATAAAATAAAATAAATAAACAAAAAAAAATCATTAAATAATAAGAAAGAAAAAAAATGGCTAAATTAACAAATAGCAAATTTCACTCTAGTTTTCAGATAATTCCCCGGCAATGGCGCTAAAAACTTGGTGGGTGCTACTCGTGTTAGCTACAATCTAAGGCAGTGTACCTATCGATGCAGTCTAGCACTAATGGCGAGTATCAAGTTCGTATTCCTCGGGAAAGCGAAAGCCCAGAGTTACTCCTTTGTTCTTTGTTATATTAACCTAAAATGGACGATGAATAAATTCTAAACTAACTATTAACTACAAGCTAAGTCCTAAGGGAGATGCAGGAGTAATTGATAAGTGAAATAATCAAGACAAGAAGACAAACCCCAAGGGAATCTAAACTAGTTGGCAATCAAACAAAAGATAAAGGATCGGTGAGTCTAATTATGCTACCCGTGGATGAATTCTTAACCGAATTCGGTTTCTCTCTCGAGATAACCGAATTCCTAAACCTAATAACCTAAAGTTGGAATCTCTTCCTAACGATTGATTCTTAAATTAGCATTAAGCTTTAATTCGCCTCTATTAAGCTTTGTTAATTCTTAATCCAGCTAATTAATTATCCTTATCTCTAAGCGATTATTAACCAGTTCTTGTTATTCAAAATTCCAATTGCCAAACGGATTTCTCAATCTCATAAAGCAATCTAAACATCACAATTCACAACGTCTCATGAATAATGCATAATCTTATTCATACTGAAAACAAGAAGAATACAAAACCAACTCGAACAATCCAACAATATAATATCAAGCCAACATAGTAAAGAAATCCCAATGGATTAAATCAATCTAGCTAATCATGTCCATGTTTAAAACAATCTAGGAAATCAATCACAATGAAAGAATAATGAAAATAAAACATGTACACCCTTTTCTCTCGAATTGGATGAACAACTCCAAATCTGGATCTACACTTTGATTAATCTCCCAAACGCCTCTTGAATTGCTTCCACTTCTGTTTTGCACTCGGAACCTTGCGATTCCGGGATTCTTACTCCCCGCAACTCTCTCTTGCACTCAATACTGTGCAAAAATCGAACCAGTCGCCAGGGCTCTATGTCACTTCTTCCCCCCTTTTCTCTAAGAAAAATGAATTTTTCTTATATATTTAACTCAGCACTGCCGTGGTCGGGAGTCCATGCCGTGCTGAAACTGTGGATCTCACCAACTAGGGTTTTACCATGACCGTGTTGCTCCCCGTGCTGGCCTCCACGGGACGTGCTGGCCTTCACGGGACGTGCTGGAGGCCATGGTGGCTACGGAAACCGTGCCCAAACTATTGTTTTGAAGACCAATTTTGATGGTTGGTCACGGCCAGAGTCTAGGCCGTGATGGTCAGCACGGCCTTGACTCAGGCCGTGCTCAATGTGTGCAACGCGGGCTCTTGTCCGATCTTGATGAATTCTCATCCGTTTCCGCACGTATTGATGTATAATTGCTTAAACACCGATGATGGTCCTATAAATGTTCCTGAAATGCAAAAGAACACAAAACACGGGTGATCTGGGAATAAAAGCACAATAATTGCTAAGAACATACGCAATAATATGCAAGCAAATATGTGTAAAACTATGCTCATCAAGGTTATTAGGTTTAGGAATTCGGTTATCTCGAGAGAGAAACCAAATTCGGTTAGGAATTTGTCCACGGGTAGCATAATTAGACTCACCGATCCTTTATCTTTTGTTTGATTGCCAACTAGTTTAGATTCCCTTTGGGTTTGTCTTCTTGTCTTGATTATTTCGTTTATCAATCACTCTTGCATCTCCCTTAGGACTTAGCTTGTAGCTATTAGTTAGTTTAGAAATTATTTATCGCTAATTTTAGGTTAATATAACAAAGAACAAAGGAGTAACTCTGGGCTTTCACTTTCTCGAGGAATACGACCTTGATACTCGCCATTAGTGCTAGACTGCATGATAGGTACACTGCCTTAGATTGTAGCTAACACGAGTAGCACACATCAAGTTTTTGGTGCCGTTGCAGGGGAATGTTTGAAAACTAGAGTGAAATTTGCTATTTATTAATTTAGCCTTTTTTTTCTTTCTTATTATTTTATGATTTTTTTGTTTATTTATTTTATTTTATTTGTACATATTTATTTAGTTTAAGTTTATGATTCAGACAGTGAATGATAAGGAGGTTCATTGCTAAACTCAAACTCTTTGTATGACGCATTGGAAAATGGGATTAGGAACCAAGAGAGTGCTAAAAATTGGGATACCCGTGCATCTTTAGAAGCTCGAGTGGAATCATTTTGCAGGGCTACCGATCAACTCTCCACTCCTATCCTTTCATCTCAAGTTTTTTATGAATTTTGTTGTGGTTTACATTTGAGTAATGATTGTCCATTGTGTAGTGATTTTACTCCTTATTCTTATAATTGTGAACAGGTGAATTATACGGGCAATTGGCCAAATGACTCGTATAGAAGCACCTATAATCAAGAGTGGAGCACTCATTCACCCTATGGATGGAGCTTAGATGGCCCAGAATCACCAGAATCTTAGCAACCACATCAGCAGCCTAATCTTGCACCTTCAACTCAAGATGAAGAGTTAGTGTCGGAGGAGCTGATGATGAGGTTCATTACAAGTCTTGACGATAGATTCCAACAAACAGAGAGGATACTTAAAGATCAACAAGCCTCGATTAACAACATAGAGCATCAAGTAGGCTTAATCTTCAAGTTACTAGCTGAAGAGCATTCAGGAACTCCATCAAACGCTACTGAATCCGAGGAACATTTGAGCGCCGTCACTTTGCATTCAGGTGAGAATTTTTCTGGTTTATCTATTATGTTTGACGATGATGCTTATGTGCAGGATGATTTCTTGAACATGGAGATGGAACCAGAAAAGGAAGAGGCGAACATGATTCCTTTGAAAGACTATCAACAAGAACGTACAGTTGATGATGCTGAGTTGCAGTTAGAGGAATTTTTAGTGGATTTTCCACAAGTCCCTTCGATGATGGAAGATGAGCATGAGTTATCCAATGAAGAAGTCTTGGAGGAGCTTGAGTTTCTTCTAGCAAGTGAACCAAGCCAAGGACTAGAGAAAACCATCAACATTCCTAAAGAAATTGCCCAACCGTCGATCCTTCCAATTGGTGAAACTCCAGCTTTCCAATTGGAAGAGCCCTTAGAGCATCATGACTACGTGCAATTATACAAGGAGCGAGTCTTGCCCATCATACTAGCAGCTTGCTTGATAGTCGGGAAGAGGAAGTCGACAATTATCCCTTTAAGCGGATACTTGAAGCCATTTGCTTGGAAGAAGGATGGATGGTCGTCAATCCCCACCGTTTGCTTTTCACCATGAGACCAGCTAAGAAGACTCATCACATCAAAAAGAAGCGCTTTTGGGAGGCACCCCAAATTCCATTTTTCAATTTGAATACTTTACCCTTGCATTGTGAACTTAGTTGATTAGGTTTTATAGTTGGTTTTTGTTAAGTTTTATTTATGTTGAGTGTATGAGTTGAGGACTTATTGGTTTTGCAGGTGAGAAAGAGTGAGAAAGTGCTGAGAATCGCAAGTTTTGCATTTTCTTGGAGCTCAACACGAGCGTGTTCAAGACCGTGTTCATTAACACGGCCCGTGTTCTAATTGAAGAAAATCAAACTAAGATGAACACGTTCACAGAAGCTAACACGGGAAGTTATGCCCGACCGTGTCCACAACATGTTCCCGTGTTCAAGACCGTGTTCGTAACACGGGCGTTTTCTCAGAAGTGGTAAGTCAGCACATTTTAATTCGCTTAACACGGCCCAATATCCGGACCGTGTTCATTAACACGACCCCTGTTGGCGAACACGGGCGTGTTCTGCATACTGCCTATATATACTACTTCATTCAAAATCTTCAAAAATTTTGCTCTCCCCTTAGTTTGGCAATTATCTCCTCTCTTACTCTCTCACTTCTTATTTCTCATCTCGAAGGCTTTGGATATTGCGTTTTTCAAGTAAGTACCCTCCAACTTCATTTTCCATTATTTTATTTTGATATTAGTTCGAATTTATATTTTCTTTGTGTTTGAATTTTGTGTTTCAATTTTTTTTATTTTTTATTTATTTCCTTATTTTATTATTTAGTGCATGCGTTTACATTCATGTTTGTGCTTGATTTTCTTTTATTTTCTTTAATGTAGTTTATATACTTAACTTGCTCATATTTTTCATTTTTCTTTTCTACTATTATTTATGATTATGATTAATTCCTTATTTTTCTCTTTATTATTATTGTCGGTCGCTAAACAATAGGCTCTGTCATAGATAGTCAACTCTGTTTGTGTCTGTTTTATATTAGCATGTTGGTTTGCCTTGTGATGGATTATGGCAAAGTAAACTCCATATGGATGAATTTTATAGAGTTAAATTATTTGGTTGGTTCATTTTATGCCGTTATGCTGCCAGAATTTTGTTGATCCTTAGTACTAGAAGTTTCCTTTTCAGGTACCCTGTCCACCAGACGAGGATCAGGAGTTTATAAGAGGAGGCGGACCGATGGTTCCCCTTCCTCTCGATCGTCAGTAGCTGCCAAACTAGTTCGGGCCAAATTAGACCACCGCAGCCATCGATTCTTACTTTTCCAAGGGCAGCCCACCTTTGAGCGTGAGATATCAATCGATGAGGCACAAAGATTTGGGAAAGGGGCATAGGATAGACCGGCCGGCATTGGAGACCGTCGGACTTGCATTGCGATCATGGATATCTTGAGCGCCCCATTTCAACATTTCTTTGACATTGTTGAACCAACATATAGGGAGTTGACTAGAGTTTGCCGGCACTTTCTTTCTGCAAAGCCGATTCGGGACTTCCAACAACCGGATGCGATCAGTTTCGGACTAGCAAAGCGGACTTTCACGATGAGTGTACAATAATTTGGGGTACACGTAGGCTTGTGGACTGAGGAGAATGCGGTGGGGAGGTTCTGATCATTGTATACACCGCTGGTGTGTCATATCCGCAGATGTGGGCCGAGATTTCTGATGACACTAAGGGATACAATGCTAGCCAGTCCAAGGCGTCTAACTTGCCTGAAGGACTGTGGTACTTGCATACATTGCTGGCTAGGACCATCACTGGCAGAGGAGATAGCGGTGGTGTAGTTACCCAGTCGGACCTATTTATACTTTCTGACATGCACCGGTCCGTCGACATGGGATACTTATTGGCCAGACAGATCAGTGCCTTCTGCAATAACTCAAAGAAGGTATTTTTCTGTTTTGGGACTTACATTACTCGACTGGCTAGGTGCTTAGGAGTTTTGGAGGAGGCGATACCACATCTGACAGAGCTAGGGGTGATGGAAACGTTGGGACTTCGCTGCTGATGCACCTCTTTTCACTCCGGAGCCATAATCAGGGCAGTATTAGTTTCTTTTTCCTTTTTCATTTCATATATTTTGTACACTAAGGACAGTGTGTCCTTCAAGTGTGGGGTGGTGATATCAATATATACTTACTTTCATGTTCTATTATTTTGTATATGAAATTTAGATCCTTTTCTAGTGTATATATCGCATTTCATTTATTCCATCTCAGTTATTTGTTTATTCTTTGTGCAATTTTTTGTAAAATTTTGAAAATTTTTCACTTTGTTTCGATGCTCTTACCGTTGACTTGCTTTTGAAATCCTGTTTATGTCCATGTGATCGGGTAAAACCGATAGTGTTGAGTTTTGCAGAAGAATGTAAGATAATTAGTTTGAGTTTCGCACTAAGTTGCTTTGGCTTATTTAATTCTGTTTTGATGATTTTTGTTTGGAACCTACTCAAAAGCACACTTGTGAGAAATTGAGCCTAAATTGTAAGCATACACTTTATATGCTTGTATTTATTTCTTGTTGAGAGTGCCGATTACTGTCTTTACTTTTAGAACTTTCTCGGTAATGCTTATAAGGACCACAAGGAGAATTTAACACTTTGGTATGATAGAGGCACTTAGGTTTTTCATTCTAGCCAAATAGCCTTCATTCGTTTATTGAGTCTGTAGATAACCCCTTCTTTCACCATTTCTTTTATCATATTCCATTACCACTTAGTTTTATTCTACTTTGGGTTATGATTTTGCACATGAGTTGTTTTTATTGGGAATATTTATCTTGGGAATAGCGTTGGAATCTTGTAGTAGCTTACTTCAATCCAAAAGAACATGTTCTTCCCTTATGAAAAAAAAGAAGAAAAAAAATAAAAAAAATAAAAAATAAGAAGAAAAGAAAAGAAATAGAAGAATAAGAGGGAAAGGTGATGAAAAGAAACAAAGTAAGTGAGCTAAACATTTTGACTTGATTCCTATTTCCCACCTTAGACTACTATCCATTGTTTACCCCTTGTGATCATTGTGGCTTGTGTGCAGGTCATGTATTTCATTGTAGAACACCATAGGTTCAACGCTACCTAATCCTCATTACAACCTTTATAAAGACCTCTTGACATGGTTGTTGACTCTCCATAAGTGGTAGGAGTAGGATTTAAGAGCAAGCATATAGTAAGTAAGGTAGTAGTTGATGCATTGAGCGATTAAACACTACCCTTTAAGCACTTTGAGTGATTTAGAGTGAATCTGGTGAGGAGTTGGTTCTGAATAATTTTATTGAGACAGTGTTTTGCGAATTATTGGCATCTTGGTTGTGATACTTGAATTGATTGCTTCATTTCTTTTTGTTTGACTTACGCTTGTTAAGGATATGTGCAGGAGCTCTCGAGCTTGTCTGTCAATTTAAGTATTGTTCCTTAGTGGTTTATTTTCCTTATTTTACTTTTGATTGCTTGAGGACAAGCAATGAGCTAAGTGCGGGGTTATTTGATGTGCGTAAAATACATACATCTAAATGGGGTTTTTAAGATTGATTTTATGTATATTTGGATGTGAATTGGTCCCAACACTCACCCTATGTGTCTGTTTGTGTGCATTAGGTCCAAAAGAAGCCAAAGTATGATAAAAGGAAGAATTGGAGCATAATTGGATGTCAAAGCTGCCGAAACAAGCTAAGTATGCCCATGAGGAAGGTCAACACGGCTGTGTTGGATTCAACACTGGCCATGTTCCCAACACAGCCACCAACACGGCCGTGTTGGATGCAACAAACATCAAAGAGAAAAAGTTTTTTAGGGAGCACGGCCACAGAGAGTAACACGGGCATCAACACCAGAACGTGTTGGGAACACGGGCATCAACACGGCCATGTTCATGGCAGCTGGTCAAATTCATTTAAAAAGAAAGAAAAGAGAAAAAAGAAGGAGGCTAGGGTTAGAACATCCCAAACCCTAATTTTTCTTTCCCTAGGGTTTTCTGAGCTGAAACCAAGGGAAAAGGAGACTTGGATCAAGGTTTCAATCGGATTCCCTTGAAGGATTGAAGATTGGGTGAGGTTCCTTGATTGATTTTCAAATCGAGCAAGAGGAACACGAATCAATTCAATTGGAGCAAAAGGATTTGGGGCTGTTTACTCTCATCCAAGGGTGTAATCGGGTTTTCTCTACCTTTGCTTATTGTTGTAATTGAATTCTTATATATTTTGAGAATGAACATGATTAGCTAGATTGATTAAATCCATTGGGATTTCTTTACTATGTTGGCTTGATATTATATTGTTGGATTGTTTGAGTTGGTTTTGTATTCTTCTTGTTTTCAGTATTAATAAGATAATGCATTATACATGAGACGTTGTGAATTGTGATGTTTAGATTGCTTTATGAGATTGAGAAATCCGTTTGGCAATTGGAATTTTGAATAGCAAGAACTGGTTAATAATCGCTTAGAGATAAGGATAATTAACTAGCCGGATTAAGAATTAACAAAGCTTAATAGAGGCGGATTAAAGCTTAATGCTAATTTAAGAATCAATCGTTAGGAAGTGATTCCAACTTTAGGTTATTAGGTTTAGGAATTCGTCCACGGGTAGCATAATTAGACTCACCGATCCTTTATCTTTTGTTTGATTGCCAACTAGTTTAGATTCCCTTTGGGTTTGTCTTCTTGTCTTGATTATTTCATTTATCAATTACTCTTGCATCTCCCTTAGGACTTAGCTTGTAGCTATTAGTTAGTTTAGAAATTATTTATCGCTAATTTTAGGTTAATATAACAAAGAACAAAGGAGTAACTGGGCTTTCACTTTCTCGAGGAATACGACATTGATACTCGCTATTAGTGCTAGACTGCATCGATAGGTACACTGCCTTAGATTGTAGCTAACACGAGTAGCACACATCACATTCAAAAAAAGAAAACCTAATCATGTTTCTAGATTCATAAATGAATATAAATAAAACCAGTAAGGAAAATGATATTGATGATGTGGATGTAGAGGAATCCTCAGGTTGTTATTGTAGGTTATTGTTCTGTTGGGCTCAAGAGACGAGGAAGCAATTGAATCGAAGATTGGTTGGGAATCCAGTGCAGCTTGAAATTTAGAAAAAAACTACTGTTGTTCTAAAAGAAAGTTTCCTATTGTCAGTTCTTTCTTAGTGACTTACCCAAAGAAAACTCTGAGTATAGCAACTAATTCATGAACATAAATGAATGTAGTTAATAATTAAAGAGTGTAGCTAACCCTAGACCTAGGGGATATTGTTTTATATATAGTAGTAAGGTTAAGAAATCATAGATAAGTAGATAAGTATTAATTGTTTAAAATAAAAAATCATCGATTATCTTTCCTTTTTTATCATATTTATATCTAATAAAAAATCTTAATAATTATTATAAGTCACTTCTAGAAAGTTCTTTTCATCAATTTCGGGCATTTTAAGTAAAAAAATACATGTAAAACAATGTAGAATTTCGAGAAATAGCCAATAGGCACTGTATGGAGCTGACCAGCTCTATGCTAAGCTGACTGACTTTGTGTAAAGCCAATTCGGTTGTACATAGAGGCGAGTGACTCTGTAAGCTAAAAGTTTTGGAAAACTTTGCCAATTTGGTCCCTAAACTTGCTGAAACGGCCATTTTACCCCTCCAAGTTAATTTTTCTAACAATTAAATCCAAATTGATTAAAAAAAGTGATTTTGATTTAATTATTCTCAAGCCTAACTTGGACTCGTCCGTCTTCAGTCTCTCAAAACTTGAGAGAGGTAGTAATTTTCATTGTAGAGTTTTCCATAATTCCTTCAATCATAGTTTGTCAAAATTTATTAGCACTCATACATTTAAATAAATTGAGACAAATCATAATATCAAGAATACAATAAAAGGATATTTTGATGAGCTGTAGAGGTCATGCCCCATAAGCTGGAATGAATTTTGAGAAAATTTGATCTGATATGGGGACCATGCCAGCTTGGATTTTGAGGACTTCACTTACTTTTGAAACCTGAGGACTTCGCCTGCTTGATTAAAGAATTATGCTTGTGATTCAAGAACCACGCCTATTAATTTGGGAACCATACCCATTAATTTTATATTCGTAGAGACTCCCCTTTGGCTATTTTCCACTTCGGGAAATAATTTTATTATAATTGCTGTTTTTGGTCAATTTGGTAAATTTTCCCACTTCCGGGTACTTTCAGTTGAAAATTTCCATTTTGGAGAGCAATTTGACTCAATTGATGTTTTCTAAAAGTTATATTGGTAATTGGCCCACTTGGGGACTAAAATATAATTTTAATAAACTAGGGACCAAAATGTCATTTCTGCCTTCTTTTGATATATATGCTTATATCCATTTATTGTTCACTTTTATCCATTTCTTCTTTACTTTTCTCTTAAATTCCTTTTCACTCTTTCTTGATTTCTCTCTCATTTCTTAACCAAATTCTGCAAAATCAGTCTTAAAATGGCTACCTCTTCTTCTATTTTTCGGGTCCCACCAATCGCACCAAATTGGGAGTTTTCACCACCGATTCTCATAAGAACAATCTTAGGTTGTTAAAGGGGAGGATATTCTCTTTTAGCGAAATTAAACATTCATTGGGCATTTTCGGTCATCGGAGAGATATTTTTATTGCATTAAATCTTATTTCCTGTGACTTATAAATTAGATATAGGCATTATTTGCTCAAAACGCATGACATTTTGCAAAAAGTCAAGAAAAAATCATGCCCTAACCCACAAAGATGATCGGCTCAATGCAGAGCCGATCGACTCTATCGATCTTGGAATTGACTCTGCGTCGCGGTACGAGCCAAAAATTAGGTTTTTAGGTTTTTTAACATAAAATAATGATAACTCAACAATATACTTATTAGGGTCTTTATGCGTGTGCATTGTGTTCACACATCTTTGTTTGTGCTTTTTCAGAGTGACGTTGTATAGATTCGGTTTGCTGGAAATTTTTATGGTGCTCGCGAGTGGTTCAACAAGTTATCGAGCTCTATTTCAAGCACAATCAGTGTCAGCATCCATTTTTCGGATCTAGATATCAAGGGATTTATGGAAAACCCTATGATCAAAGTTACTACCTTTCTCAGTTCTCGAAACACTAAGGAGGCGAATCCGAGATTAGGATTAAAAATGATTGAATCAAAATCACCTTTTTAGAATCAATTTGAATTTAATTGTCATAAAGAATTGACTTTGAGGGCTAAAATGACAGTCTCCACAAGTTTAGGGACCAAATTGATAAAAAATTTCAAACTCTTTTCCTTGAAACCAATCAGGTCTACACAGTGCTGATTGATTATTCTTCATGATTCGGAACACATGCCCAAAATGAGTTTCAAGAAGGTATTTATGATAATTATCGAGATTTTAAAGATTTTTATTGGATTTTATTAACTGGTAGTACGAAAATCTTCTAAAAATCAAAGCTTATCATTCTATCTCTTAAGGTCTCCAAACCCCAGCTTTATAAATACATCATTAACTCCTAAGCCTAGGGTTACGGATTCTTAGCAAGTCAAACCGATTCTGAGCAAGTTGCACACACCGTTATTAGTAACTTACCAATTATTCTCATAGAGCTTAAAATCCTACATTCAAAAGCACAGAGAGTTTTTGGAAGTCATTAAGAAATAATTATGCATTAGGAAACTTATAAAGAATGATAATAGCTTTTTCAAATCTCAAGCGGCATTGAATTTTCAAGCCATCTTTGATTCAATCACTTTATCTTCTCCTGAAACTCGCAAAACAATCATCTATGGTGACAACCGGAAGGTTTTCCTACATCCATCATTCATCAACATCACCTTCCCTATTAAACTTATTCTTGTGTTCCTTTATGATTTTAGAAACATGACTAGGGTTTTCTTTGTTTATTTCTTTTCTATGTGTTTTATGTGATTAGAATAGGATTTTTTATAAATTAACATGCTTATAAATTGCTAGGTGTCAGCAACCCTTTTCCAGATACAGATATCAAGGGAAAAATAAAAAATCCTATGATAAGAGTTACTGCTTTTTCTCGGGTCTCGGGAGGTAAAGGATATGTGAATCTAAGGCTAGGGTCGAGGTTAATCTAGTTGGAATTATCTTTTTGAAATCAATTTTGACCTAATTGTAAAAACAAATTAAGTTTAAGTGTCAAAACAATAATCTTCACAAAATCAGGGACTAAACTATAAATTTTATCAATAATGATTTAAATTTTAAATAAATAAATTGGATATGATTGATATTTCCTAAAATTTATCCCTTTCTCTAGGGTTTCCTTTAAAATCCTATCTCTATGAATAGTAGAGGTGTCTAAGGTTTTAGGAAGGAATGAAGAACTAAAAATTGGCCATGAATGGAATCAATATAGGTTAGACACTATAAAAGAAAGAACAGATAGATAATCTAGAGGAAAAAGAAAGAGAAGCACTGTCGATCGTAATAGTCATTAGGAGATCCAAGCTACTGAGGAAAGAACTATTTTAGGAAACAAGCCACTTAAGAAAGATCATTTTTGGAAACTTTTTCTTAATTAAAAGAAGGATTTTCTAAGCCAAATCCAGCACTGGGTTCTTACCCGATTTTTGATTCAACTGCATCCCCATCATTTGAGACTCGCAAATCTAATATTCACAGTGAAAACCCGAGGGTTCCTTCCATAATACATCTACATTCATCATAAAATCGGTTCTTTCATTCCTACTTTTGTTTTTTTATTTATTCTTAGAAATATGATTAGAGTTTTGATTTATGATAAGTATGATTAGATTAAGTCTTTTTATGAATATGCATGTTAATAGGATTTTGAAATATGATATTTTTCCAATTAGGAGTTTTAGATCTAGTTAGAAACATGTTATAAGATCCATATTTAGATTTATTTGTAATTATGATTAAGTAATTAAACTTGTTAAGCATGATTCTTTTGTTCTAATTTGCCTTCTGTTAGTTTATAATACTTAAGGTTTTTAGTAATTTAGGGTTTTGATTGCTTAATCGACTTCTAGTTATTTTTTTGATGTTTTTATCCTATTTTCTCTCATTCTAATTGATTTTTAATGTTTGTGAAAGTGAAATTTGGATGTGGGATGTGAAATTGTACTATCAATCGAGGGAAATCATCCTAGGAACCTTAGAGCTGATCGGATGTTCGTGTTAGACACCCACTTTTGTATTTTTTTAGCGTTTTTTGATCTACTCTTTGTTTCTGTGTAGTTTTAGGTCTTTTTCTTTTCGCAATCGTAGTTATAAGCGGGTTGTAATATTTAGGTTTTATTTTTTGTTTTATTTTTGTTATTTTTGTCTATTGTATGTTAATTAAATATGTGATTACATGATTGATTAATTAAAATAGGCCACATAGACTTATGATTAAAATTGATCCAATATGAATTTGGCAACTCAATAAGTTGATCAACTTTGACGAGGCCTAAAACCCTAAAATCTAAGTAGATTTAACGGGCTTTAGCATGTTTAGTTAAGGCTTGGACTTAATTAGGATTAAGATCATACTGAATTACTGAATGGGTCTCGTCATAATAAGGATGGAATTCAAGAGCATAACATGTAATTAGGCAACACTAGGTGGGCCTTACACATAATTGGTTAATAAACTATATCAACAACTTTAATGTGGGCTTGAGCTATACTTAGGTGTAATATGTGCGCTGTTTGGCATGCCTGTGCATTAATTTCTTGCATTTATAGGGAATAATTTATTAAACAATAAAATTAAAGATTAATATGGACAAATAAGGAAGTTGGCTTTTTGATCCATCTCTAGACTCCATGGCGTAAGCTTCCTTATGGAATCTGAGAAATGCCACTCATTAGTAAAAGTGTCCTGGTGATTACCCGGGTGGCGACTCACATCTTTGCGTTAGTTTCAGTGACTAGTTAGTGTGTTCCTGATTAGGTTGAAAAGCCTTACAGTGCCGTAGTCGCTAAAGACACTTTAGTACGTGTCCGAAACCACCGCCCGCACCGGGCATTGATTTTGATAATATGAACATGTTGGGCATTGAACATGATAATAAGAACATACATGATTTTGAATCTATTAACATGATTGCCCTTAGGTTTTAGATCTGTTTAGTCAAATAATTAAGGTTGCATGTTAGATTTGTGTTTCCTTTATGTTTTTGCAATTAAATTAGTTTTTTAAGGTTCTATGATTAAAAGATGAAATCTACATTTTCATTTACTGTCAGTCTTGTTTCTAGGGTGTGCATGATTTTCTTAAGTCTTCTACTCAATTGAATATTATTTATTATTTATGCTTTGTTTCTCTTAGGATTTAATCAACCTTTTAACTTTCTATGCATGTGGATTCGACTCTAAACGTGAAAAACTCAGGAGATTGAAGAACCAACCAGGAAAAAACCCCAGAGCCGATCGACTGTTCACCTTCCAGCCCCAAATTTTTCGAGTTTCTGATGTATTTTAGTGATATTTATGTACTGTACTTAGATTTGGGTGTTTTTTTTCTTTTGTTCTTTTAGTTGTAGGATCAGTTGTAATAGTTAGATTTACTTTCTTGTACTTTATTTTTGTTTAATGGATGCTAAATAATTATGATGTGATTGCCTAAATAAAATAGGCCACATAGACCCTAAGTTATAATTTAGCCTTAATATAAAAAGTAGTCCATTTAGGTTGTTGGAACTCAAAGCATAATTTGTAATTAGGCTAGACTAGTTGAGCCTTGTACTTAATTGACTAGTAAATTAGATTAATAACTTTAATGTGGGCTGAGCTTAATAAAATGGGCTAGACTTAAGAAGACCTCACATGCTAAACTGTATGCTTGTAAATATAAACTGCTATGTTTATAGGGAATAGCCCGTTAATTAATAAAATTAAAGATTGAGATACACAAATAAGGAAGTTGGCTTTTGAATCCATCTCTAGATTTGTAGTGTAAGCTTCCTTATAGAATCGATAAACGCCACTCATTAGTAAAAGTGTCATGGTGAATTATCCGGGTGGCAACTCCCATCTCCATACTAGTCTCTATGACTAGTTAAGGTGTTCTCGATTAGATTGAAAAGCTTTGCAGTGCCGTAGTCACTAAAGATACTTGGGGCAGGCTCGAAACCGCCGCCATAGTAGCGACTCTGCTGTGGATAAGAGAAGCTGACTCTAGTATATCTTTGTCTTTAATTTTATTATTTAATGAGTGATTCTTGTATCATTTGCATGATTACTTCTTTGCTCCCTATAACCTCGATGAAGTCGGTTAGTGGTTCTTTAGTTCCATTCGGACCTTAGAACTACGACATTGGCTAACCATCACTCACAAGTAATGTTGAAGATCCTGCTAGGAGAGGATTGCCTCAGAATTTCTAGGATTTTGATGAATTCATGGTGGACCAGGCCAAAAGGAAGACTGCCCTTGCCATTAATGAAGCTGTAAGTGGCTTGAGAACTAGGCTTGACAAGATACAATGCATGCTATAAATAAAAGGTTTGGACCCGACCTATGATTTTGAAGATTTGGTTTTGATGGGTGAAGATAAACTATCTGCGAAGTTGAAGATGCCCGAGATGAACAAGTTCAACGAGACTAGTGACCCAAAAGTTCATCTAAAGTAATATGTAACTATCACGGAACCTACTCAATTGAGTATGACCCAAATTGTCAAGCTGTTTATGTTGTCTCTAGAAGGACTTACTGTAAACTGGTGTCACGATCTTGAGAAATCTTTGGTCAAGAAATATGATTGTAACACTCATTTGGAAGTGTCGATCAAGGACCTTGAGTCCACCAACCAAAAGCCAAATGAGTCCTCTGATTTCTTAACCAGGTGGAGGAATAATGCTGGGTCAATGAAAAACAAGCCTCTGAAAGGGACCAAGTTCATATGGTGGTCCGAAATGTTCTTCTATGATAGGCTGAAAGGTTATAGATGATGAACCCGAAGACCTTTATGGATCTGTATGACGACGAGCTTCAGGTCAAAGAAATCGATAATGACAAGAGAAAGACTGTGTGAACCGGTGGAATGCCGAATTACTAGGCTGAAGGGAGTAGGACCCTAGGCGTCAATATTGTTCAACAACTAAGAAAGTTCTCCAACTTCAAGCAACCTCTCTTAAAGAACTTTAAGAGGTTAGTGCAGAATGGCATGCTTCAACCAACCACCCTCAAAAACCCACCTAACCTAATGCACCTGGCTACAAACTCAACACCTAATACAAATTCCATCAAGCACCCAGCCACCACACGGACAACTACATTTGGCAGAAAACATGAAATCCAAGACCTCATCGACGGAGGAAAATTGAGCGACCTAGACCAGCCTAGTACTAAAGAAAGCCCTACCAAACTACAATAATACACTGTCTCCAAACCAAGTGTTTGTGATCACCTTTGACTTTAATAAAGAGGAGGTCATGAACTCTTTTGAAGACATATCCCAACCCAAGCTAGAGCTAGAACCAAATATCCCACAAGGAACCTTCACCGAACTAGAGGCACCATTATCTGTGGTATTCCAACATTTAAATTGGAGCGGAAAACCCAAGCTCCAATCACCAAAGAACAGTCCTAAACCTCATAATGGTCAATACTATGAGTATCGCTAGACTTTCAAGCATGTGATGGACCGGTGCAACCATCTCAAGCACGAGATCCAAGACTTGATTAATTATGGGGATAGGCAAGTTAGACAGCTTTCTCGGTATGAGTGTGAAGACCTATTGGGGCAGCCCTCTAGTAATTTTGATTTCATGGTCCACTATTCGAGGCCTCCTGCGACTGACATTTAGATTGAGGATATTATGTTGAGTGGTTGTGGATCAGATGATGATCAAGCATATTGTGAGCCTTGACTTTTGGAAGTTTGGAAAGAGGGTAAAAAGACGTCAGTTATGACCATTGACATTTGATACAACTCTTGTAGATGAATGTGAAGTTTGAGATACTTAGGCAAAGGATATCTAGGCAGAAAGTGACTCCGATAAAGAAGTCGAGCTAGCGGGTAAGAGTGAAGATATGGGGTTACAAGAACTGAAGCAAGTTGAGGAAGCACCTAAAGATGGGGAGCAAGGTTGTTAGAACAACTGAAGAAAGAAAAGAAGACAACTGACATCTGAGAACTACTTGTGCACTCATTAGAATACAAAAAGGCTTTAATCCAGGTCTTATCTGGTATAAGTATTAGTAGAACAACTACCCCTGAAGAAATATTCAAAATGGTAACTGAAGAAACCATTGGGATGATTACTTTTTTGGACGAAGACTTATCACTTGACAGAAGAGACCATAATAAGGTTCTTTATATAGCAGCAGAAGTCAAAGGAAAAAGGACTCTGTGTATGATGGTGGATGATGGATCAACCCTCTTGCATACTCTCTAAGCTAAGGATGACTGTGAAAGACCTAAAACCATTAGACATGGTTATAAGGGCCTATGACGAGATGAAGAGAGACGTGGAAGGAATGTTCTCAACACTGGTAAAAATGGGTCCTATCGAATTTTGGGTGGAGTTTATTGTCTTGGACATCCTAGTAACTTTTACACTGTTATTGGGAAGGCTATGGTTTTATGCCATAGGTGGAGTTCCTTCCACTGTGCATCAAAAGGTCAAATTCCCTCATGAAGGCGAAATAGTGACTATCAATGCCGAAGGTGATAAGGTTATCTCAGCCATTCAAGAAGCTGTCAAAAAGTTGGAAACCCCTACTAGATTCTAAGTTGTTGTTCTCTAAGAGGACTACATGGATCCTAAAGTAGCCAACATATTCAAGAAGATGGATTTCATACCTAGAATGGGGTAGGAAAAAACCAGCAGGGTATCATAAAGCTGCCGAACTTCAAAGGCCAGAGGACTCGACATGACCTGGGTTACTGTGAGGATGAAGATGAGGGCATACCAAAGGGTAAGACTCTAAAAGATGCATTTGGGACTGAGGTGTTGGGATTCAAGATATTCAAGAACTTGATCGTCGACAAGATGGTCAAGCTGAGCATTAAGAAATTCCGTGAGAAGGTCACCACCAAGGTAGAGGAGCTAAAGCTAGAAGAGTTCATCGCTCTGCTTGAGAAGCTAAGTCAACAGGAGCTAGTTGCTCTGATAGAAGAAACTATTGTCAATGTATTTTATGATGATGTAATAATGTTAGATCAATAAGTTATATACTTAATCAAAGGGTATGAGTAATGCAATTATAAATTTCAATCCAAATATAATAAACAAGTGTATATAAAGGGGTTAGTGGGAGTATGATAATGTTTCCTAATATTGTATGTTGTGGATATATAGATAAAAACAAAAGTGATAAATCCTTTATCATGAGTCTACCAAGACTTAAAAATTTATAAAGAGTTAGAACATGCAGTTTACTTTTTAGGATTGAGGTCTATAGAGATAGATGCTTCAAACTATATGAATGTTCTAAACTTCATGTACATAGACATATATGTTAAAAGGTTTAACATGGAAAAATCCAAGAAAGATTTATGGCAATATCTCATTACATATCTCTTTCAAAAGATATGTACCATAAACACTCATTGAGAAAAAGGTTATTAATAGAATGATTTATGTGAAAGCATAATATTCTATTATGTACATATTCATGTTATGTACTTGACTTTATGGATATTCTAAGATGTTGATTCTGAATCAGATAGAATAAACTCACAAGAAAGATTCATTTCATTTTTTAAAAAAGCATGACATTTGGAAAGAGTTCCAAAAAGGTCATTCTTACAACTTGAGCTCAATAGATCTCATTATATTTAAGGTAATATATGATAGATATTTGGATCTTTAATATTCTTTTTCTAGAATAAGGTGCGGTTCTTAAGTATTGTTGATCTAAAAAGTTAGATGTACAATAGAGCTATTTTCAACGAACCAAGGTCTCATCTGCGATCCAAAATATTGTATTGAAACATCACCAATAAATGACTTATTAGTAAAATATAAAGATAAAACAAATACCCATTGAGGATAACAAATTCAATCTTCCAACAAAGCCATTTGACCTAGCAAGAACATGATCGTCATAAGAAAGAGTTTGGTATTGGATACCATGATAATTGGCTTTGATTGTGCTTTAGTGCAAGTTGGAGATTGTTAAAGTATGCCTTAAAGACAGAGTTGTTAGATGATTTGTGTTAATTTATACATCACAATTAATGGCACTAAAGGCATTGTTTGTCTTTAATGGTACGAGTAGTTGGATATTATCAATAATAATCCAAACTGTTATAGATGAACACCATGGAATGTAAACACAAATGTAAGAAATTATAAAGTGAGTTTATAATAATGAGGTTCTCATTAAATATGTTCCTAAACTTTATTCATAGTTATGAAGTAAGTAATCTGTCTCAAAGGTTAAGGAATAGGGATTCTGAGATAAGCATATGGATGCTTGTTACAAGAACAAGTTCATTGAATATGACCCTACTGAGTAGTCCATATGGAATTTACTCCAAGTGTCTCTGGATAATACTCTTGTGACAATCATGTAACATGTGATCCTTAGACTTGAGATAACAATGAATTATCTTATATGAGGATTACTATACTTTGATACTATCTTATAGTCTCCTATCCATGGAGCGTTCAAGGGTAGTCATTGGATACAGTAAGAGTCATATGAAGATAATAAGTTATTAACGAAGAATTCATTGCCCAAGATAATATGTCAAGGTTCCTTATCTTGATGATTCTTGATATGCTTTGACATTGAAATCCTTCGCCAAGGTTGTATGAATGAAGATTATAAAAGGTGTTTCATAGATCTTATTCAAGATGTTATATGCAATTATTAAGAACAAATATGATTGGTTCAATTATAAAGTTGACACTTGCATCCATGCTCTATGAATCAATTAGGATAAGAGTATAATGAAAAGATTGAACTATATTGTAAGATTATTCATTACAAATGATGATTAAAATACTTTAACCATTCCTATAAATTTGGGTGGTCTTGATGCTTTTCTAGATGCTAATCTTGATATATGAAAATGGATCAAGTTACATTAGAGAACTAAATTCATAATCCATATTCATTGCCAACATGTTAAGAACCTTTTGGGTCACACACAAATAGGCTTTAAGTGAGGCTTTAAGAACTAGGCTTAAGCTCATATAAGTTAGGCCTAAATAAAGGTTAATTAATTAAGAGCTAACAGACTTTGTATAATGGGCCTATGATGAGTTTATTATCCATGAATTAGTTCTTCAATTAATTAAAGTCTATTTAGGATAACAAAACCCAACTTAAAGTAAGTTACGATTTTATAGAAATCCTAACCCTACAAGGACTTTGATTAAAGGCCATATATATGGAAAGAGATGCATATGCAGTGACAGGGGTGAAGGTTGAAGGATGGTTGCACAGCTAAGAAAGAAAAATATTTTCTTTGAGATACATACCTCAGGTGAATAATTAATAAGATTAATCGATTCATCCTCCTTGCTTGGAACTAGCACTCAATCTCCAACATCTCTTCTCAATCATCTAAAAGTGGTTTATTGAGATCTTTGCTCAGAAGCTTGTGTGGATCACCAAAAGAGGCTAGTCACTTAAGTAGTTTTAAAGTGCATCAATCATCCTTGAAGAATAAAGAATCAATAAAGCAAGAAGCGCTCCTTGGATTGGATGAAAACTCCTTTTCTAAGCCTTCTCCATCTTTCACTTATTTTATGTGTTATGACTATCTTAATCAATAAGATCCTTGGTGGGTATTGAAAAAATTTTAAATTGCTTCCATTGTGCCTTTTTTATTTTTTAATATTAATTCCCAACAAAGCAGTCTTACTAGTTGAATTGGAATTGAAATCTTTGAGAGTGATATTAAAGGCTGAGATACTAGAGTATCAATGGGTCGAGCGGAGATACTAGCAGTTAGCTCTAATTGTTGAAAAGAGGATGAAAGCCCTTTACCACATGCAAGAAAGTAAAGCTAGGGAAAATCAAAGTCGGTGACTTGGTATTGAAACATACTAGACCTACTCCATTCGACCTAATAGGGAACTTCAAACCTAATTAGGAAGGCCCCTACTTAGTGAAGAAAATCATGCCTAAAGATGCTGTTAAGATCTCAGACCTGGAAGGGAACGAGTTCTTTGAGCCCATTAATTTAGATCATCTTAAGAAATACTATGTATAAAAGTAAAAAAAAAAAGCCTACTGATAAGAAAATTTGAAAGGCTGGTCAGACAAAAATCAGGGCGATAAGAGAGAAAATAATCAGCTGAAAAACCTGAAAAGACTAGTTGATAATAGGAGTTGTACCATGAGAAATCAAAATGTACCTATCTGGGCCTTTACTAAATGAATAAATTGTTTAGAATTTTTATCAAACATATATTTTTCTATTTATTACTCTACGCACTAACTGAAAGAAAAATTAAGCTAAAGTCTTAGGCAAAATAAATGAGATCCAAAAACAAGTACATTTCATCTTCTTCTTCTCTTTGCATCTGCATTCCTAGATTCAGCAGTTTGCTCTCGACTCCTCTTGAACCTTGCAAATCCAAGAGAAGTAGTAATCTGAAGTTGGACCCAAGCTTTGAAGTTATCATATATGGTTAGCTCGACTTTAGAATTGAGGTTGTGCTCTATATCTTGGTGAGGCCAGAGTCTCTTGATCTTATCTAAGAAGTCTTGTCTCAATGGAAACCCTTCAAATTTAAGAGGGAATTCCTCTTTTGCCTGTATTGATGGTAAAGCCTTGCAGGTGTGTAAAAAGTGGATGCTTGTAATCCAGGTAAAGGTACACAGTCACCGTACACCATAAGTGTGACATGCTTGATTCTCCACCAGGGGCAAGTCTAGCGGATAAGCGTGTCTGGAATTCCCATCATCTAAGAAATCCAGCCGCCATCATCTCGCAGGATAATAATGGATCAGACTTGCACATGCTTTGGCTCATATTTGTCGATGCCCCTCGAGATGGTTAGTATCTGAAGCCTCTCGTGCAGCCAAATCTACAAAAAGAAAGAAAAGAAAAAGAAAATAATAATACAAAAAAAGCTAAATTGAAAATCCAAAAGGGTGGCTTAGGTAAAAATTAAGGAAAAAGGAATAAAACAATAAAAGAGATTTGGTTGCATACTGTAAGAGGACGGGGCTTCCACCAAACCATTGATGGGTTTTTATAGATATCCAATCTAGTGATGGTCTTAGCCAAGATGATTGGAATTAGACCTGCTCCGTGTTCCACTTAATCAATGATACTAGCAATTTTGATATCTCCCCCTCATTGAGGAGAAATCAGTAAAAATTAAGCGTAGAGGCAAAAGCTCAGAATCCTAACCCAAGCAGGTGTACCCTTTTCCTTCTTCTCATAATAAGAATCAGCGAGGTAAGAGTAATTTACTAACCAATGGAATAGGAAAGTATCTCAGCTGGGGGCATATCAAATAACTCCACCAACTTTCTAAGAAAAGGATTATCAAGCCTTGGCAAAGCAATCGAACAAGTAAAATCCATGGGACCCCAAAGAATGGCAGAAAATTCTTAAACCATAGGATTTAGCTCTTGTCCATTAAATAGGAAAACATAGTCTCTTGTGCACTAAAAGTTGACGCTAGAGTGAAGAAACCCATAATCAAGTATGGTATGTTGCATGGCTCTAAAAGAGAAAAGGTGGAATTTCCTAAGTTTGATCCATTCATCACATTTAGGGTTTTGAAAAGAGTTTGGAGGGTTTTGGCACTTTTTTAAGTCATGGTTTTTCAATTTTGAGATTTGAATCACATATGGGGAAATATTAAGGGTCGCCTACGTATTGAAAGGCCTAAAATTAGAGTTTTATTCGGACTCTGCAATTGCAGAGCTGAATAGGCTGAGCACACAACTGATCGACTATGTGCAAAGCCGAATTCGCTTACCAATGGAAAAGGAGATTTCGCATTAATCATATTTAGTTGAGATGTATCCTGGATTTGGTCATAGAATCAAGTTAGTGGATTTGACTATTCCATGATCCTCACTTGATTGGGGTATTCTTCAATGGAAGAATTTAATTACACGGTAATCATAAATAAAAGGTTCATGGATAATCAATACCTTTATTATTAATTGGGTTAATTATAATATGTTGCTAGATGTCACTTATAATTTATGGGAATGATTAAGGGACAATTGATTAATTGTTCCCTTATTTGATCAAAGTGTTTTAATTAATATTAAAGAGTTTATATTAAATTCCCATTGCTAATTAATAATGAACCTAGAAAGTCACATACATTAAGATCAACTCAAGCATGACTATGGACTTGACTTATACCTCGAGTAGGAACACTAGCATCTTCTGAAGTTAAAGTCCGTAAATGTCTAATTAATGATAATAGATAGACCATGGCATTCTTCATGAAAGTGCCTATCCTTAAAAGGATAGGTCCGTCGGCGGCCTAAAATCAAAGGCGCAGGTTGATTGGCTAATCCTTTTTACCTACTCGGGTATGGTATGACTTTGTTCTTGGTGTTGTTTAATAGATGTCGAGTGCCCCCTTTCCCCGTCAAAATTCAAAAAAATGAAAGACGAATCACGAAGCTGTAGTTAGTGAGTTGCCTACCCTCGGGCTGTCGAATCTACTGAAGAAGCCTCGGTATAATATATAAGTTTTATATATTGAAGGAGCTTGACACATGTCATCACAACAGAGTTTGTAGTGACATTTGTTTGTACAGTAGCTTGACACGTGTCATCACAGAAGGGTTTTATGATGACATGTGTTAAGAAAGTAGCTTGACACGTGTCATCATAAAAAGGTTTATGATGATATGTGTGGAGAAAGCATCTGGATACGTGTCATCACAAAAAGAATTTTATGATGAAATGTGCTAGGAAAGCAGCTTGACATGTGGTGTCAGTATAACATGACATGTATCATCATAAAAGAGTTTTATGATAATATGTGTCAATATTGCTTAACAAATGTCATCATGAATAAGTTTTGTAATGACATATGCTTATACAACTGTGTTAAGGATTATGAATTCTTAATACTATATAAGAGATGGTCTCTTAGTCCTATTATTATAAGAGTGGCAATTTGACATACTTACTATAATAACAAGGTTATCACAGTAGAAAAATTGAAAGAGAAGAAGGAGTTCTTTATCTTCAAGGATTAAATAGCTTTGCTTGAGATTGGTTGTGTAAGATAATCTAGAGGATTTGTAATTATGAATCTCTACTTAATTCTCTTGTAGAAACATCATCAACAATCAAGAATCGAATTCTGCTTTTCAAAGGTTGTAGTCTTTTTCTTTGTGTTCTTCATGTTCATAAAAGAAAAATCATTTCCTTTTTCAAATTAAATCCTCAATTACAACTTGTAACCTTAATTTTTATGAGATGTGAAATTCTTAGAGCTTCCGCTGCGCCACTGCATGTGTTTTTCCAACAACCCCACGTAGGGGCTTTCGCTTAGGTCACGTGGGTTAAGCTTACCCCACATAGGGTAAGCTCATAGAAGCCCTTAAACTTTCATTTTTAGTGTATTTTGGGGTGTTTAGGGATTTAAATGTGATTGTATGATGAGATAATATTTTCCTAATGTGTTTATTTTTTTAACATAATCTAAAGTGGATATGAAGTCATGAAGTATGCTTTAGGTTCATATTTAAGTCAATGTGTGTTTTAATGGCTTGTTTGGCTAAATTATGTTTTTAGTGTTTTGTTCGCATGATGAAGAACATGTTTAGGACCAAATGAGTTTGCTTACATTATGTTTAGTTAATAAATGTTTATGATTTGATTTATATGCTTAAAGTTTATCCCTTTAAGTGTTAAAATATCTATCTTGACTTGTTTTGGGCTAGAAATGCGATTTTGTATGTCAAGTGAATTTAACCATGTGTTTATTGCTTTAATTAATATTATGAGCATTTAAACTAACTTCTTATCTTCACAATATAGGTTAGGCTCCTTTGGAGTTGGCACAATAGTCCCTAATGAGGGTTCCCTAAGTTTAGTTCTAATCTAGGACCAATAGTATGCCTATGTTTTATATGCTTGTGTGTGTAACTAGTGTTAATTAGGACATTAGCTATTTCCATTTTTATAATTGTTTATCCGCTTTATATCTCATTAATTCTTCTTTTTCCTTTCTTTATATTAAATTTTTTGATATTTGGTATGCTTAGATTTTACCTCACAAGCTAAAGGTAAACTAGACTTAGGTTGGTTGACCACCTCACATGATAATTAGAATAAATCAAAACATTAATATGAGTTCCTGCCTACCATTTCTCACTCATTTAATTAACTTAAGATAAAATGAACTCAACACACACATGCTTAATAGAAACGGTTCTATTTGGTCAACTTGGCATGTTAAATAAAAAATTTAAGGTACCAACGAACCTCCCTTAAGTTTAGTGGCACCAATGTGCCTCCCATGTAGGTAGATGAATGCTAGGTTAGTAATCTCTTTTTCTCACCTTATGTATGGTTAAACAAGATAATAAAATGTCATTGTAATAAAATGGGTAGTAACCAAGCTAGGTTAGTACAATTTAGTAAACCAAAAGCCTAAGAGTCTAGTGGAGGCTAGACTATGTGAATAGGCGTGTTAGGATGCATTACCCCGTCCTAGCACGTGCCTAATTTTCTGAACTTAAATCTTTAATTCGGGAAGGGGAAAGTTAGGCTCTCCGCAAAGAATCTGATCTGCTATCCTTCACCTCTCTCTATTTGTCGTGGTTATTTTACCTAGGTGGTGACTCCCAGTCTTCCCCGATAATATGCGACTATCGCAATTGTCATGATCCCTTGAGACCTCTTTCTAAATAGCTCACTTTCGAATCGAGCCTAGTACAGATGAGACAACCTTTGAAACAATGACACAGCCGCTGCTGCTCTTAGGCAGGCACCTGAAAAAAGCCACGCTCACTATCCTTATCCTTTACAATCTACTCACCTCTCACAGACAGCAAATGGGCAAAAAAGTAAAAGACTCTTGCATCTCACAACCTCTACAAGAAAAACCAAAATAGAAAGAAAAAACCCAAGCTCTTCAGATCTCCATCCGTACAAATAAGTACAAGATGGTACAACCAAGAGTCTTCGATTGGAAGATCTTCATGACAAAGTAATGAAATTTAAAGAGTAGTTTGATTTTCAAGGATGGGTGCCGTTTATTCAGGCTAAAGAAATACTCTTTGAGTAGCTTACTATAGAATTCTACAAATCAATCACCAAGTCATTGATGAGTTGGTTTGGTTAAGTGTTAATGGTGAGCCACGAGAAATTACTCCTACCTTGTTGGGATCTAGTCTAAGATTGCCAATAGAAGGAGATAAAATCACTGAACACACCAGTGACAAGGATATCCCTTGATATGATAAGAACACATTCATCCAAGAACTAAGGGCCAATGTGCCAAACCGTGGTAGAAAATTTTGTATTAACTATGGTCTTCAAGGTAGCATGCTCCACAAGTTCATAGCTCAAATTTTTTGTCCTGAGGATGGGTAGCTTAGACTATGTCATTGAACTAGATTTAAAAATCATATGGCACAGAGCTAATAAACAAAAACTAAACCTATAATACTTATTGTTGAATGTGATGACTAATATTAACCCTACTAGTGGAATGCCTTACAGTATGTATCTCACTTTGTTATTTAAGCACTTTGGGTTTCCCTTTAAAGATAGAACCGATTTAAAATCAAGCCATGCTTTTGGAAAGTCCACCATTAATGATAATAAGTATAAATAAAATGATAAGGTTGATCTGATTGATACCTAATGCAAAACTCTAGGAGGAACTAGTGAGGTAATGAAGAAGAGAACTACAACAAAGAGGCATCTAAGTTTGTGGATGAGAAGTCTGATAACAAAGTGAAAAGAATGAGGAACTTAAAAAAGAGAAGTCCATTGGTGAGAAGGAGAAATCTGATGAGAAAGTTGAGGCCTCTATAGAACAAAAAGATGAAGATTTGATTGACTTGAACAAGGACTTTTAGGCCAGACTAGAGTAGCAAGACTTATAGGAAAAAGAAATGCTAAAAAAGGTTAAGAAGGAGCCTGGTAAGCCATCATCAGATGCCCGAGAGGAGTTAACAGAAGGAATTAAAAGTCAAATGTCTAGTACTTATGAGAAATCTAACAATGAGGAAGAAAAGTTTGAAGAGTCAGAAAAGAGTCATGATTTGCTGGAGAAAGAAAGAGAAGAAACATAAAGGAAAAATCAAGGTAGAAGTAGACATTCGTGTTGCTGTTCAGAGTGATTAACAATCTGATAAGTAAAATTATTGTTGCTCTCAACTGTCCAAGCAATAGTTACATATGGATCTTGACCTTAATTTAGATATTTATCAACTCTTAAAAGAGATCCATAAGAAGCATAGTGATCTAGAAAAGACGGTTAGTGCCTTAGAAAAGAGCTTAAAGAAGAATTTTAGCAGTTTAAGTATGTGATAGTAAAAGGATTCAAAATGAGCATGGAAAGTTAAGCATCTATATGGGAGGAGATGTTTGATATAATTGAAGGATTTAAGTGCCTCTCATTCCAAACTGAGAAGACATCTGTTGAGGAAGCTACTACTGTTGGCAAGAAAAGGAAAGAAAAAGCATCTGAGAGTGAAAACTTGGTCAGCTCTGCTAAAGAGGACATATAATGAAAGAAGGTAAATATTTAGCAAGTCAAGCTTATAGAGGAATAGGCAAAAGAGAAGGGCGCCAAGAGCGCTAGGGTCTCCAAGACTACCAAGAAGGGAAAGAAAGCATAGATCTGCCTAGCCCATCCTTAAAGCCGACCTTTCCATTTCCTCTTCATCTTATCAAACTGTTTAAAATTCTTTTGAAAATCTAAAAAATTGGCTTTGTGTTCAACCGATCGGCTATACAACATTTTGTCCTAATCTTTTGGCTTTTGTCGAGTTTTGATGTACTTAGATTTTTAGGTCCTTTTCCTTACAATTCTAGTTGTAGGCCGGGTTGTAATAGTTAAGTTTATTTCCTGCATCTTATTTTGTTTATTTTTGCATACTGTATGATTAAATATATGTCATATGATTGATTAATTAAAATAGGCCAGTAGACTTAGGGTTAGAAATGAATCCAACATGAACATTGTAGTCCAATATGCTAACCAATATTAATTAGGCTTAAATTCTAAAATTTAAGTAGATTTAGTGGGCTTTGGCATGTTTTAGTTAGGATTGGCTTTATTAGAATTAGGTTCATAATGAACTGGCCTTGTTATAATAAGTAGTCCATTAGTTCTAGAGGTTGGAAATCAAAAGCATAATGAGTAATCAAGCTAGACTAAGTGGGTTACATACATAAGTAATTAGTAAATTAAACTAACAACTCCAATATGGGCTGGGCATAAATAAAATGGCTAGACCTAAATGAATTATGTGTGCTATTTGGTATGCATGTGTATAAACTAGTTATGTTTTTAGGGAATAATTTTTTAAACAATAAAATTAAAGACTAATATACACAAATAAGGAAGTTGGCTTCCGGATCAATCTCTGGATTTTATGGCGTATGCTTCCTTATGGAATCTGAGAAACGATATTCATTAGTAAAAGTATTTGGTGATTACCTAGGTGGCGACTCTTATCTCCGCAGTAGCGTGTTCCCAATTAGGTTGAAAAGCCTTACAGTATCGTAGTCGCTAAAGACACTTGGGCTCGCGCCCGAAACCGCCGCCCACAATAACAACTCCAATAGGATAAGAGAAGCTGATTTAGTGTATATTTGTTTTAAATTTTATTATTTAACAGATTATTCTTGCATTATTACACCATTATCACACTTTGTGCACTTTGGTTCCTATAGCCCTGATGGCGTCGGTTAGTAGTTCTTTGGTTTCACTCAAACCTAAAAATGTGACACTGGCTAATCACTCACAAGTAATGAGTGAATTTCTTACATCGCATGGACCCTTGAGTGGGGAGACGAGCCAAGGAAGAACACTTTTTACTTATGGACACCTTTTATCCTTACCCAAGACTCAACTCACAGTAATGACTGTGGTAATCTCCTTAGGAACCTTCTTGCTTGCTATATGAAATTTTTTAAAGGCCTTCGTCCAAAAATGTGAAATCAGGCCCTAGGCCCAAAATATGCATGCTTTTATACTTTTACTCAGAAATGTTGTCTTATTTGTTTTAAAAATCTACTTTGAGAGTTAATGGCATGCATATTGGGCCTACTATCCCATATTAATAGAAAGCCTAGACCGAAAATCCTAGAGAAGGAAGACGGTTAAAATGCCCTGCTGGTACCAAACCTTAGCCACTTATATCCATTTAGTACCAAACCTTCGATTTGTTTCATTTTGATACCCCTCCTATTATTTATGTTACTTCCGTCAGTACCAATGAGGAATCCGACAGTTATTTGCTGATGTGGCTGCCGGATTTACAAAGGACCATAAACCATTTGTCACATGTGTTGTTAACTCATTTATTTATACTAGTCAGCAAATAATTACCTTTACCTCTAACTAAACAATTGAGACAAATTCCATTATACCCAAGAGTAACCTTTGGAAGCTCTTACTTTTTCTTATTGTTATTGTTCTAAACAAGAAATGCATAAGCAAAAAGCCTGGTTACATTTCTTCTCTTTTGAGCTTGTTCAGAAGTGCTATAATAAGTGAGTCCCTTTTCTCAGCCTTAGCTTCTTCTCTTATTCTTCTTTGTTCTTCACGCTCTCTCCATCTCCTATCCATCATTATCCTCTCGTTCTCTAATGCTTCCATCGTCTGTCTCCACTCTATTTCCATTATCCTTCTCTCGTTTTCCCTCGCTTCGAAGGCTTCTCTCCATTTGCATATGTTGTCTCATGAAATCCCTCAAGATGTTCTTTAAATTATTACTATTATTTACACTCCCAATTCCACCAGTGATAGTGCTTTTGGTCTTTTTCTTCTTTTTAATGCTACCCTTCTCTCCTTCACTATCTTTGTTATCATCCTCCTCATTGGATGATACCTGCACCGCTTTCTTTTTACTTGGCCCGCCTGCACCACCTTCGGCTTTAGCCCATAACATTCTTTGCATCTTTGCTGTGAATATCGCTTACAACTGATTATAAAATGGAATTTATTGTGGCAAAGATTCAGGTGCTGATGTGATGTTGATGCTTATGGTGATACTGCTGCTGATGTTGCTATTGATGATGATGATGATAGGGATGGTGTCCTTGGGTACTCTTGGGTATAATGGAATTTGTCTCAATTGTTTAGTTACTCAGAAGTAAAACAATTTGTCTCAATTGTTTAGTTAGGGGGTAAAGGTAATTTATTTGCTGACTAGGATAAAATAAATGAGTCAGCAATACATGTGGCAAGTGGTCTGTAGTCCTTTGTAAATCCGGCAGCCACATCAGTAAATAACTGTCAGATTCTTCATTAGCACTAACAGAAGTAACAGAAATAATAGGGGAGTTACCAAAATAAAACAAATAGAAGGTTTGGTACTAAATGGATATAAGTAACTAAGGTTTGTACCAGTGGGACATTTTACCCGAAGGAAGACCTACCAAGAACTATGTTTAGGAGTAATAAGGTTGGAAGGATGGCTGTGATATACTTTGTATATTCTTTGACTTTGATGTGTTTGCTAGTTTTTCTATTGTGCATTACATGTGCATCATGCATACCATGCATCTCATGCATCACACTGACTCTTTATTTTGAAGCCATTTTAGATTATCATCCATAGTTTGGATAAAATAAGAAAGATGTCAATAGGACCCATTTCACCAGCAATCGAGGCAATATTAGACAAGAGTCTAAGAAGTCTACTACTTTTAAAGATGGCCCATGCACAAGACGATGATGCTATTAAGACTGCAATCATGGCTGACATAAGGATTATAATCCGAGAGGAACTTCAACAAGCTTTGGCTGAGATTTGAGATAGGTTTTTTAAGAAACCTTAGAGGAGAATATAAACTTCAATCTTTTATTCTTTTAAAATTCTTAAAAGAATCGATTTTTCCTTTATCAGATAATTATTTATCAATATTTAATAAATAAATCAAATCTTTAAAATTCAAATAAATATCATTAAACTCTATCAACTATCATTAAATATCTTCTCGAAATCGTTTTAGACGTAATAGTGTTAAAAAAATAACGTCAAATCAAAAAGACACAAATCAGCACTGTGTTGAGCCGACTCTGCATAGAGCCAATTAGGCAGGCTTTGGAGCATGTAACAAATCATTGTAATCGTCTCAAGCACAAAATTCAAGACTTGATAGACTATGGGCAATGGAAAGTTAAGCAACTTCCTCGTATGAATGTGAAGATCTGCTAGGGCAGCCCTCGAGAAAATTTGATTTCAAAGTTCGTTACTCAAAGCCTCCTTCGGCTGATATTTGAATTGAGGATATTGTGCCGAGTAGTTGGAGATTGAACGATGATCAAACGGCTGTGGAATCTTACCTTCTAGAGGTATGGAAGGAGGGTGAGAAGAAGTTAGTGATAGCCATTGATATCTAGTACAACTCCATGGATGAATGTGAAGTCTAAGACAACGGGGCAAAGGATATCTGGGCAGATAGTGATTCCGACAAAAAAGCCATACCAATGGAAAAAGTGAAGACATAAAGATATAAGAGCTGAAGCAAGTCAAGAAAGTGCCTGTCAAAGGGGGGCAAAGGGTTGTAATGAGCATAGTTTTACACATATTTGCTTGCATATTATTGAGTATGTTCTTAGCAATTATTGTGCTTTTATCCCTAGATAAGCCGTGTTTTATGTTCTTTTGCATTTCAGGAACATTTATAGGACCATCATCGGTGTTTAAGCAATTATAGATCAATACGTATGGAAACGGACGAGAATTCATCAAGATCGAACAAGAGCCCGCGTTGCACACATTGAGCACGGCCTGAGTCAAGGCCGTGCTGACCATCACGGCCTAGACTCTGGCCGTGACCAACCATCAAAACTTGGTCTTCAAAACAATAGTTTGGGCACAGTTTCCGTAGCCACCACGGCCTCCAGCACGGCCCGTGGTGGCCAGCACGAGGAGCAACACGGTCATGGTGAAACCCTAGTTGATGAGATCCACAGTTTCAGCACGGCATGGACTCCGGCCGTGCTGACCACGGCCGTGCTGAGTTAAATATATAAGAAAAATTCATTTTTCTTAGAGAAAAAGAGTGACATTGAGCCCTAGTGGCTGGTTCGGTTTCTACACAATACTGAGTACGAGAGAGAGTTGCAGTGAGTAAGAATCCCGAAATCGTAAGATTCCGAGTGTAAAACAGTAGTGGAGCAATTCAAGAGGCAGTTTGGGAGATTAATCAAAGTGTAGATCTAGATTTGGAGCTGTTCATCCAATTCGAGAGAAAAGGGTGTACATGTTTTATTTTCATTATTCTTTCATTGTAATTGATTTCCTAGATTGTTTTAAACATGAACATGTTTAGCTAAATTGATTAAATCCATTGGGATTTCTTTGCTATGTTGGTTTGATATTATATTGTTGGATTGTTTGAGTTGGTTTTGTATTCTTCTTGTTTTCAGTGTCAATAAGATTATGCATTATTCATGAGACGTTGTGAATTGTGATGTTTAGATTGCTTTATGAGATTGAGAAATCCGTTTGGCAATTGGAACTTTGAATAACAAGAACTAGTTAATAATCGCTTAGAGATAAGGATAATTAACTAGCCGGATTAAGAATTAACAAAGCTTAATAGAGGCGGATTAAAGCTTAATGCTAATTTAAGAATCAATCGTTAGGAAGAGATTCCAACTTTAGGTTATTAGGTTTAGGAATTCGGTTATCTCGAGAGAGAAACCGAATTGATTAAGAATAAATCCACGGGTAGCATAATTAGACTCAACGATCCTTTATCTTCACATTCGGATGCCAACTAGTTTAGATTCCCTTTGGGTTTGTCTTCTTGTCTTGATTATTTCACTTATCAATTACTCCTGCATCTCCCTTAGAACTTAGCTCGTAGTTAATAGTTAGTTTAGAATTTATTCATCATCCATTTTAGGTTAATATAACAAAGAACAAAGAAGTAACTCTGGGCTTTCGCTTTCTCGAGGAATACGACCTTGATACTCGCCATTAGTGCTAGACTGCATCGATAGGTACACTGCCTTAGATTGTAGCTAACACGAGTAGCACCCATCAAGTTTTTGGCGCCGTTGCCGGGGAATTATATGAAAACTAGAGTGAAATTTGCTATTTGTTAATTTAGCCATTTTTTTTCTTTCTTATTATTTTATGATTTTTATTTTTATTTGTTTATTTATTTTATTTTATTTGTACATATTTATTTAGCTTAAGTTTATGATTCAGATAGTGAATGATAAGGAGGTTCAATGCTAAACTCAAAATCTTTGTATGACGCATTGGAAAATGAGAATAGAAACCAAGAGAGTGCTAAAAATTGGGATACCCGTGCATCTTTAGAAGCTCAGGTGGAATCGTTTTGCAGGGCTACCGATCAACTCTCTTCTCATATCCTTTCATCTCAAGTCTTTTGTGAATTTTGTTGTGGTTTACATATGTGTAATGATTGTCCATTGTATAGTAATGTTGCTCATTGTTCTTATAACTGTGAACAGGTGAATTATACGGGAAGTTGGCCAAATGACTCGTATAGAAGCATCTACAATCAAGAGTAGAGCACTCATTCACCCTTTGGATGGAGCTTAGATGGCCAAGAACCACTAGGAATTCAGCAACTACATCAGCAGCCTAATGTTGCACCTTCAACTCAAGATGAAGAGTTAGTGTCAGAGGAGCTGATGATGAGGTTCATAACAAGTCTTGAGGAAAGATTCCAACAAACAGAGAGGATACTTGAAGAACAACAAGCCTCGATTAACAACATAGAGCATCAAGTAGGCTTAATCTTCAAGTTACTAGTTGAAGAGCAATCGAGAACTCCATCAAACGCTGCTGAATCTGAGGAACATTTGAGCGCCATCACTTTGCGTTCAGGTGAGAATTTTTCTGGTTTATCTATTATGTTTGACGATGATGCTTATGTGCAGGACGAGATCTTGAACATGGAGATGGAACCAGAAAAGGAAGAGGCGAACATAATTCCTCTGAAAGACTATCGACAGGAATGTACAGTTGATGATGTTGAGTTGCAATTAGAGGAATTGTTGGTAGATTTTCCACAAGTCCCTTCGATGATGGAAGATGAGCACGAGTTATCCAATGAAGAAGTCTTGGAGGAGCTCGAGTTTCTTTTAGCAAGTGAACCAAACCAGGGACTGAAGAAAACCATCGACACTCCTGAAGAGATTGCCCAACCATCGATCCTTCCAATTGTTGAAACTCTAGATTTCAAATTGGAAGAGCCCTTAGAGCATCATGACTACGTGCAAATATATGAGGAGCGAGTTTTGCCCATCATACTAGCAACTTGCTTGACTGTCGGGAAGAGGAAGTTGACGATTATCCCTCTAAGCGGATATTTGAAGCCATTTGCTTGGAAGAAGGATGGATGGTCGCCAATCCCCAACGTTTGCTTTTCACCATGAGTCCAGCTAAGAAGACTCATCACATAAAAAAGAAGCGCTTTTGGGAGGCACCCCAAACTTTATCTTTAATCTTTAATATTTTAACCTTTTGTTTTGAAACATTTTATTAGTTTTAGTTTTCATATTTTCAGTTTCGATTTTATTTCTTTATTTTATTATATTCAGATTCTACCGAGGAGGCACTGAATTTCCACAACATCAGCCTCGATGGATGATCAGGGCAGTCCCCTAGATCTTTTTATTTTTCTGCATTTATTTACTTTATTTTTCATACATGTCATGCACTTGGATTGTATTGCCTTTGTTCTCTTAATTGAGCATTCCATGCGGGGTATCCATAACATTTTACACTAAGGACAGTGTGTTCTTCAAGTGTGGGGTGCTTATGGATAAACCTTAATCTCTCATATGGATTTTTAATATATCTGAAATTGCTATGGCTAGGTGTTGTGTATTTTTAGGGGATGTTAGGACACTGTGTTTTTATGCACTTGAGTATGCTATTTTTGAGCTGATTGATGACTTGATTTATAGAATTGTAGTTACTTTTCTTTGCTGTTCATTGTCCTTAGAAAACAATTTATGGTGTTTTACACATCAACCCTGCCGGGTTAAACCGGTGTTATTTAATTGTTTTTTCGAATTGTCGAATTTTAACTTAGAACGTTGATAATATCATATGCATGTGTTTCTTAAGTAATGATTCAATTAATGATGTTGCGAACCAATCGCACCTAATACCACACCCGAAAGTGAGATTTTGAGCCGGTTGAGCATTCATTATACTTATGCTCTTTATATTTCTTGTTTGAGTGTGCATTGTACTTAACTTTGCTTCTAGAACTTGCTTTGTAATGCGTGTTGAAGTTACATGAATATTGTGAATACCATGAGATGATTTGGGCGATTTAGGATTCCCCACATTTGACCAAAAGCCTATCACCTTATGTTTCCATTAGTTAGCCAGTTTTTGAGCCTTAACCTTTTCTTCATAATCTACACCTATACAATTCAAATATACCATTCTTTACATTTATCTTTCCTTTACCCTTATGCTGGAATTTCTTTATGTGATATGTTCAACTTTATGTGGGATTAAAATGCTAGTTGCTATGTTGGTAAATTCACTAAATCTTTTTGATATTTTAAATGCTCCCTTTGATCCAATTTGTATTTGATATTCTTTATGTTTATTCAAGTTGTATGCAGCGGTCGCTAATAAGCTGCTAGTTCATTTCTTTTGAAAAAAAAAAAAGGAAGAAGAAGAAGAAAAAAAATATATAATAAACAAATCTCTTTAATTATTTATCTTTTTATTGGATTTAGAGCATTTGCGAGCGTTATTCTATGAAGTAGGGATTTTAGTGAATGATTCTTTTGTGATCTTAGGCATTTAATCCTTTGAGCATATACTATTGTTTATCGCGAATTCCGGCATTTTCATACTTCTATCCAAATCTCCGTACCTTTGCCCTAGCCCCATTGCAACCTTGGTAAAGACCCTTTGATTCTGGTATTTACTTATTCACAGTAGCGAAGATATGATTTATGAGCAAGCTTATGGTGAGCGGGTCTTGTGCATTTGCTTTAAGGGATTTGTTATTCACCTAATATACACTTTGAGCGACTTGAGTGATCCCTGTGAGGCATTGGTTCATGATGTTTGTGTTGAGTTATCATTTAAGTTACTCATGCATTAATATTATTTCCACTCTTTGTTAATGATTTGTAATTTGATTTATGATTGAGTAACCTTTGAGATGTGTTGAATACTCTCTGTTGTGGACTAGGGGCATAAACTGAAAGGAATTGCTAACTGTAGTTTTATGGGTTGAGTTGTTAATTGCTTGAGGACAAGCAATAGCTTAAGTGTGGGGTAATTTGATGAGCATAGTTTTACACATATTTGCTTGCATATTATTGCGTATGTTCTTAGCAATTATTGTGCTTTTATCCCCAGATTACCCGTGTTTTATGGCCGTGACCAACCATCAAAACTTGGTCTTCAAAACAATAGTTTGGGCACGGTTTCCGTAGCCACCACGGCCTCCAGCACGGCCCGTGGTGGCCAGCACGGGGAGCAACACGGTCATGGTGAAACCCTAGTTGGTGAGATCCACAGTTTCAGCACGGCATGGACTCCGGCCGTGCTGAGTTAAATATATAAGAAAAATTCATTTTTCTTAGAGAAAAAGAGGGAAAAAGAGTGACATTGAGCCCTAGTGGCTGGTTCGGTTCGCACAATCGAGTGCGAGAGAGTTGCAGTGAGTAAGAATCCCGGAATCGTAAGATTCCGAGTGCAAAACAGTAGTGGAGCAATTCAAGAGGCAGTTTGGGAGATTAATCAAAGTGTAGATCTAGATTTGGAGCTGTTCATCCAATTCGAGAGAAAAGGGTGTACATGTTTTATTTTCATTATTCTTTCATTGTAATTGATTTCCTAGATTGTTTTAAACATAAACATGTTTAGCTAAATTGATTAAATCCATTGGGATTTCTTTGCTATGTTGGTTTGATATTATATTGTTGGATTGTTTGAGTTGGTTTTGTATTCTTCTTGTTTTCAGTGTTAATAAGATTATGCATTATTCATGAGACGTTGTGAATTGTGATGTTTAGATTGCTTTATGAGATTGAGAAATCCGTTTGGCAATTAGAACTTTGAATAACAAGAACTGGTTAATAATCGCTTAGAGATAAGGATAATTAACTAGCCGGATTAAGAATTAAGAAAGCTTAATAGAGGCAGATTAAAGCTTAATGCTAATTTAAGAATCAATCATTAGGAAGAGATTCCAACTTTAGGTTATTAGGTTTAGGAATTCGGTTATCTCGAGAGAGAAACCGAATTGATTAAGAATCCATGGGTAGCATAATTAGACTCACTGATCCTTTATCTTTTGTTCGGATGCCAACTAGTTTAGATTCCCTTTGGGTTTGTCTTCTTGTCTTGATTATTTCACTTATCAATTACTCCTGCATCTCCCTTAGAACTTAGCTCGTAGTTAATAGTTAGTTTAGAATTTATTCATCATCCATTTTAGGTTAATATAACAAAGAACAAAGAAGTAACTCTGGGCTTTCGCTTTCTCGAGGAATACGACCTTGATACTCGCCATTAGTGCTAGACTGCATCGATAGGTACACTGCCTTAGATTATAGCTAACACGAGTAGCACCCATCAGGTTGTTAGAGCAGCTGATGAAGGACAAGAAGATGGTCGTTATCTAGAAGCTGTTGATGCACTCATTGGATCAAAGAAAAGCTATAATCCAGGCCTTATATGGTATAACTATCAGTACAACAACTACCCCCAAGGAAATGATCAAAACGGTAACTGATAAAACCGCTAGGATGATCACTTTCTCAGATGAAGACTTACTACTAGAGGGAAGAGTCCACACCAAGGCTTTTTACACAAAAGGAAAAGAACCCCATGTGTGGTGGTGGATGATGGGTCAACCATCAATCTGTGTCCTTCTCACATACTCCCTGAGCTGGGGATGACTGCGAAAACCTAAAACCATCATATATGTTTATAAGGGCCTATGATGAGACAAAGAGAGATGTGAAATAGACATTTTTAGCACTTGTGAAAATAGGTCCCAATGAATCTTAGGTGGAATTCACTGTCCTAGACATCCTAGTAACCATTGCATTATTATTGGGAAAGCCATGGTTTCATGCTCTATTAGTCCCTTTCACTATACACTAGAAAGTCAAATTCCCTTATGAATAGTGACTATCAACGCTGAAGGTGGTAAGGTTGTCTTAGCCATTCAAGTAACTGTCAAGGAGCTGGAAGCCCCTACTCGATTTCAAGTTACTGTCTTCAACGATGACTATATGGATCCTAAAGTGTTAGAGTATGCCCAAAAGACATGGAGTTGTGAGATGATCTGTGTTAATTTATACATCACAATTGATGGCGTACAATCATACTAAAGGTATTGTTTCACTCTAATGGTACAAGTAGTCGGGTATTATCAAGGAATAATCCAAACCGTGAAGGCCATGAAATGTAAATACAAATGTAAGAGAAATTATAAAGTAAGTTTATAATGATGAGGTTCTCATTACATATGTTCCTAAACTTTGTTCATAGTCGATGTTTGATCAAGAATTAGATATTGATCGTTAGATATTGATTAAACGCATAAGACAACCATAATGCGTTATCACTTCCTTATGAAGTAAGCAATCTATCTCACAAGGTTGAGGAATAAGGATTTTGAGATAAGCATATAGGTGCTTGTTACAAGAACAAGTTCATTGAACACGACCCTACTGAGTAGTCCATATGGAATTTACCCCAAGTGTCTATAGACAATACTCTTATGACAATCATGTAAGACATGATCTTTAGACTTGAGATAACAATATATTATCTTATATGAGGATGACTATACTTTGATGCTATATTATGTTCTCCTATCCATGGAGCACTCAAGGGATATGAAGATAATAAGTTATCAATAAAGAATTCATTGCCTAAGCTAATATGTCATAGGACCTTATCCTGATAATTCTTAATATATTTTAACATGGAAATCCTTGGCCAGGGTTGTATGAATGAAGATTATGAAAAGTGTTTCATTGATCTTATTGAAAATGTTATATGCAATTATCAAGAACAAATATGATTGATTCAATTAAAGAGTTGACACTTGCATCCATGCTCTATGAATCAACTAGGATAAAAGTAAAATGAAAGGTGCAGGATTAGGGGTGGTTCTAAACACGCTGAAAGGAGAAATGCTTCCAATGGCTAAAAGATTGGACTTTAAACTGATAAATAATAGTGCGAAATATGAAGCATGTTTATTTGGATTAGAAGCAGCAATAGTAGCAGGAGAAAAGTAGCTGATGGTCTACGGGGACTCCATGCTGGTAATTCTACAAGTCATTGAAGAGTGGAAAGTGAAAGAAGAAAGGTTAAAGCCATATGTCAGCTATCTCAAGGCTTTGGTTTGTAACTTCTCTAAGAGTTCATTTATACACTTGCCACGAGATGAGAACCATATGGCAAATGCACTAGCTACCTTATCGTCCATGTTGGACAATGATAAGCATCATACTACACATGTTTTCATGCCCGATTGTTTACATTTTTATGCATGATTATCCCGTTTTATGCTAGAATCACCTGTCTTTTATTTCCTTTCTCGTTTCAGGTCATTTTCGAAGGACACCATCAATAATCGAGGGAAATACGTGTGATTATGGACCAAAATCCATCAAATTGGGTGAGAACTAGCACCCCGAGGGTTGAGCACGGCCTGGACTCCGACCGTGCTGAATTACCAAGAGGCTATCCTCAATTGTGCCATTTCGTACGCCCGTAGCCACCATGGCCTCCGGCTGTGGTGGCTCGGCCACCGGCTTGGGCACGGCTTGGAAGGAGTCGGCCAACAGACTCACAGATTGACCTTTGCTGGACTCGGCCGTCTTTGAATCATCTGACTGGACTCGGCCATGCTGAATCAACTATATAGGCAATTTTGAGTTCTTTTGGAGGAGAGACAAATTTTGGACTCAATTCCAAGACACACACTTAATCAATTGTTTCCTATACCTCAATTGTAGACCTTGAGAGATCAATTTCATCAATTGAAGGAGGGATTTCACTTGTTCCAACATCGAATTGAAGATCAAGACAAACTTTGGGAGCATTCAAGAGGCAACTAGGGTTTGAGATTTTGAATTTGCAAATTTAGGGTTTCTCATTCAGCTTGAAAGAGAAGGGTGTACATGCCTTTAATTTTCTTTTCCTTATTTTGTTCCCTAATTGCTTTAACCATGAACATGAGTAGCTAGATCTTTTGAACCCAATGGCGTTCACCTTTGTTGATGGATTATGCTTAATTGTTAGTTTTATAATTGTCATTCTTGCAATCTTCTTGCTATTTAGTAATAAAAGTTTGATTCAGTTAATTTGAGACGTTGAATTAATTATTTATTGGGTTGTTTCTTGACATTGAGAAATGCTTGTTACAACTGGACATTGAATAGTAAGGACTGGTAGTTAACACTTAGAGATAAGGTTGATTTACTCGCCGCATTAAGAATTAATAACTCTTAATAGTTTTAAATCATACTTAATACTAATCTGTAGTAATCCGATAGGAAGAGATTCCATTAGGTTAGTGCAGGTTTAGGAATCCGGTAAGCTCGAGAGAGAAACCGGGATTCAATTCAGGATTTAGGCACGGGTAAGCAAGATCGGCAATCCATAAAATCCATCTTTAGAATTCCATCACTTAGGCTCCCTTTTGGGTTTGTTTCTCTCTTTGTAATTGTCTTTTGATTGTCCGTTGTTCTTTATTTCCTTATTTGCACTCATAACCATTAGCTGGTACGTTAGAACTTTCACACCCTATTTCAGACTAAATAACATAGCAATAGTGGTAACTCTAGGTTCACCTGATCTCCAGGGATACGACCTTGATACTCACTAGTGCTAGGCTGCATTGGTAGGTTCACTGCCTTAGGTGTAGGTTGCATAAAGAGCCTATCAAGTTTTTGGCGCCGTTGCCGGGGAACACAGTAACGGTGAACTAGAGTGAATTGTTTTTGTGTTAATTTAGTCATTATTTGCTTATTCATTTATTCTTTATTTATTTATTTATTTATTATTTATTATTTATTATTATATTATTTTTGTTGATTGGTGGTTGTGTGGACTTTCGGTTTCAGGTAGTTTATGACCAGGAGCTCAAACTCAAATCTTATAGAGCCTCTATCTGATCCAGAACGATCCCTCAAACTCTTAAGGAACAGGTTGCAATTAGAAGAGGAGGAGATTGAGGTTGAGGTACCTGTGGATAGACTAGACACGATGGAAAACCATGACCCCCAGGCCAACGACGATCAGAGGATGATGTACGAGTTTGCTCGACCATCTTTAGATGGGACGAAAACGAGTATAGTCAGACTTCTTTGTGTGGCCAATAATTTTGAGATAAAGGCCAATGTTATCCAGATGATCCAGCAAAGCGTGCAATTTGGAGGATTGCCCAGCGAGGATCCCAATGCACATATCTCCAACTTTTTAGAGATTTGTGACATATTCAAGATAAATGGAACAACCGATGATGGCATTAGGCTGAGATTGTTTCCATTTTCCTTGAGGGACAGAGCAAAGAGATGGCTGCAATCTCTTCCATAACAGATGATCACTACCTGGAAGGCGTTGGCCGAAAAATTTTTATATAAGTATTTTCCTCCCGCTAAAACTGCTAAACTTAGAAATGACATATCTTCTTTTGTGCAGTTTGATGATGAAAGCATGTACGATGCATGGGAGAGATTTAAAGATCTTTTGAGATGCTGCCCACATCACGGCTTACCAGTGTGGATGCAGGTTCAGACCTTCTACAGCGGGTTGAACCTTGCAACAAGGCAGATGGTGGATGCTGCAGCAGGTGGGGCGCTAAATAGTAAGACGCCCGAGCAAAGCTCGGGAACTGATAGAGGAAATGGCCATGAACAACTATCGTTGGCAATCCTCTAGAGCCGACCAGGAAGACAAGGAGTGGTCAACCAAGTGGACTCTACAAAGCAACCTTGGCGAGCTCAAGTGGAGCTTCTAGCCAAGAAGATCGACCAACTCCGGATGTCGGTTCATGCAAATGACGTTGGTCGCGAAGTTTTGTGGTGGCCCGCATTACGGTCTGAAACTGCATCATGGAGGTATGTTTGTTTCATCCTCTACTACTTTTCCATCTAATTCTACTATGTCTTCCGATGTTGAACAGTTGATTATATGGGGAATGCCCCAAGGCGTGAACGATCCTTACAAAGAATACATACAACCCTGGTGGTGCAATCATCCCAACTTCAGTTGGAGGAACAATAACGCTCTGTGGTCCACTGGTTTTCAGAGACTTCACCGAGTCAAAGAACATTCACTGGGCCTACACAAGCTCCTCCTCTACCGGAAAAGAAGTCAAATTTAGAGGAGCTTATGATGAAGTTTGTGACGTCTACAGAGATGAGGTTCCAGCAAACTGATAGTGCACTTAGGAACCGAAGCAGGGCCTCGATTCGGAACTTGGAGACCCAGATTGGCCAAATCTCTAAGATGTTGTCCGAAGGCGGCAAGGAGCTCTCCGAGCACCAACGAGTCTAACCCGAGGGAGCACGTGAATGCCATCACTTTGCGTTCGAGGTAAGTTAGTTTCGGCCTCCTTTTAAGCCCTGTTTTTTATGACGCCACTATTGATGTGCAGTTAAGGCAAGCAGTAAGGTTAGGGAACCTGAGGGACAAAAGGTGAAATCAATTCCAGTTAGGGAATATCAACCTAAGATTCCTTATCCTGCTAGAGCTAAACAAGTAGAGGCGAAAGAGCGCCCAAGTAAGTTTTTAGATATTTTTAGACAACTGCATATTAACTTGCCTTTTATTGATGCATTGGAGCGGATGTCAAGTATGTTAAGTTCTTAAAGGACATACTTAGCGGAAAAGGAAGTTGGAGGAGGTCGCCTATGTTCGACTTAATGAGGAGTGCTCATCGGTGTTTGAGCAAGTTGCCGGAGAACGTCACGATCCAGGAGTTTCACTATTCCCTGCACTTTATGTAATTTATGTATTGATGATGCATTAGGCTGATTTGGGGGCTAGCATAAATGTCATGCCCACTAGTTTGTTCAATAAGCTAGGTTTGGGGAGGCAAAATCCACTAGGATGTGCATTCAATTAGTCAATTACATTAAGCTTCCTAGGGAATTGTGGAAAATATGCTAGTTAAGGTAGATAAGCTCATATTTCCTGTGGACTTTGTGGTTTTGGATATGGACAATGAGCATGGTGTACCATTAATTTTGGGGAGACCTTTCCTTGCCACGGTAGAGCTAAAATAAACGTATTTGAGGGGAAGTTAGAACTTAATGTAGGGGACGCATCGTGTCACTTTTAGTTTACCCTCATTTGATAGTTCTTCCACCGACCATGTTCATGCCATTTGTTGTATTGATGGAATTGATCTTGCATGTAATACACAACCACAAGATGTACAAATGGATGATGCTATACATGTTTCTTCCCCTACTAGTATGTGTTATTCATCTGAAAAAAATAACTTGTATCAATATGAGACTTTGTGCTGTGATAGACCCGAGAAGGGTAGTTGCAAGTTTGTTTTTGACAGGTCACTTAGCCGGAATTCGGAGTGGATGAATGGACATCCCAAATCGGTCCAGAGAGCACCTCCTTGGTCATCTACTGCACACATCGAACCTTTTCATTGCGCTTATATGCCTCGAGCCCCAACTTACATTGAGCCTACCTTCTTAATTTGCCCGCGATGCAGGAATGCTGATCTAGAGTCCAGCTAGACGACTCGAACAAAAAGAAGCTCCTTCGGGAGGCATTCCCGAATCTATTTTTGCTTTCTGAATTTTTGGACATTTTTTATTTTATTTTATGTAGTCATTTGCGCTAGATATTTCAATTTGTTTTTAGTAAGTTTGATTTTGAGGAGATGCTATCTTATTGAACCTTTTACTAGATGTTGCTTGGAATGTGTTTATTCTTGAATTTTGCAGGAGTTAGCCTACTTGATGCTCGTACGTAATTTTGAGGACTAACATATTTTGAAGTGTTAAAGTACACATCAAGGGCAGTATCTAGTAGACTTTCTAGTTTTTATCTCTTTTTGTCGTCTTATTTTTCTCTTAGTTTTCTAATTTCTTTTATGGACTCCCATAATTAGCTTCATTTTACGTATTTTATTCCTTTTATTTTGGAGTGCCTACCTTGTTCACACTGAGGACAATATTTTTCACAAGTGTAGGGTAGATACTGTAGATTTGTGCAGCTTTTATCGAACCTTGTTAGAAGAATGCAATGAATGAATCTCTTAATTACAATCCAGCCAGGTAAAACTGGTATTTTTCCTTAAATTCTTCCATTTTACTTTATCTTAGATATAGAACACTGCTAATATTGTTGCTTATTATTATGATTGACTGTTTAAACTTTGATTTGAGAATTCATGCAATTTTAACCCACTCAAATGGTGAGATTTTGAGCCAATTGGTGCATCACTATTATGCTCCCTTTTCTTTCATTAGTGAGCATTGTACAGAATCTCTGTTTCTAGAACTTGCTTTACGATATCTTTTGAGATTACATGAATTGTCAATAATCGTGAGATGATTTGGGCACTTAGGATTTACACAATTTGGCCAAAAAGCCTAACCCTGTTTTTCCCTTAGTGAACCAATTTTGAGCCTTAGCCTTTCCTTTCGTGATAATAATAACAGTGACACTCATTTTATCACTTCTATTCATTTGACCATTCTTTCTACCATTGTTGCTGGAAATTATGTAAGTTTATACTGCATTTTATTTTGGATCAATCTGCAATCATATATTTCACTAAGTTGCTAGATTTTTCATAGATGCTCCCTTCAATTAAAAAAAAAAATAAAAAAAAATAAAAAAAAAATTTGATATTCAGTCTTATTGTATGTGTCAATAACCAACAACCCCTACATAAGCTGTTGTAATATATATACATAGTATATATATATTCAATAAAAAAAAGAGTATTAATTTAGTTCATTTTGAGCATCATCTTATTTTTAGAGCAACTTAGTGTTCATTTTGGTGCAACACTTGATCCTTCGTTACTTTCTTGCATTACTTGCTTAACTTCCAGCAACTTGTAGCCTACTTTCCATATTTATACATACCCTACCTTAACCCCATTACAACCTGGCTCAAGACCCTTTGATCATGATTATTGATTATTTCGTAGTAGTGGAGATTGGATCTATAAGCAAGCCTATGGTAAGCACTTTTTCTGTATTTTTGCGTTGAGAGCTTGGCGATCTTCTTTCACCTATATACACTTGTGTGTTTTGAGTGACATCTTGTGAGGCATGGTTCTCAATTTCTCAATTTAGATGGTTTATCATTTTAACTTTAGCAACTTTATTAAGTTTGTTCTCTCTCTTAAGGATTTAGTGATTTGGGGATTTTAGGAAAAATCATTATGGTGTTTTGAAATTTGTTTTGAGCTAACCTCATGCAATGCATTGGATTGAGTTATTTGGTATCTGTTTGAGGAGTGAGTTGTTGCTTGCTTGAGGACAAGCAAGAGTTTAAGTGTGGGGTAATTTGACAAGCATTATACTACACATGTTTTCATGCCCGATTGTTTACATTTTTATGCATGATTATCCTGTTTTATGCTAGAATCACCTGTCTTTTATTTCCTTTCTCGTTTCAGGTCATTTTCGAAGGACACCATCAATAATCGAGGGAAATATGTGTGATTACGGACCAAAATCCATCAAATTGGGTGAGAACTAGCACCCCGAGGGTTGAGCACGGCCTGGACTCCGGCCGTGCTGAATTACCAAGAGGCTATCCCCAATTGTGCCATTTCAGCACGCCTTCCGTAGCCACCACGGCCTCCAGCACTGCCTGGACTCCGGCCGTGCTGAATCATCACAGCCTGGACTCCGGCCATGCTGAATCAACTATATAGGCAATTTTGAGTTCTTTTGGAGGAGAGACGAATTTTGGACTCAATTCCAAGACACACACTTAATCAATTGTTTCCTATACCTCAATTGTAGACCTTGAGAGATCAATTTCATCAATTGAAGGAGGGATTTCACTTGTTCCAACATCAAATTGAAGATCAAGACAAACTTTGGGAGCATTCAAGAGGCAACAAGGGTTTGAGATTTCGAATTTGCAAATTTAGGGTTTCTCATTCAGCTTGAAAGAGAAGGGTGTACATGCCTTTAATTTTTTTTTCCTTATTTTGTTCCCTAATTGCTTTAACCATGAACATGAGTAGCTAGATCTTTTGAACCCATTGGGGTTCACCTTTGTTGATGGATTATGCTTAATTGTTAGTTTTATAATTGTCATTCTTGCAATCTTCTTGCTATTTAGTAATAAAAGTTTGATTCAGTTAATTTGAGACGTTGAATTAATTGTTTATTGGGTTGTTTCTTGACATTGAGAAATGCTTGTTACAACTGGACATTGAATAGTAAGGACTGGTAGTTAACACTTAGAGATAAGGTTGATTTACTCGCCGGATTAAGAATTAATAACTCTTAATAGTTTTAAATCATACTTAATGCTAATCTGTAGTAATCCGATAGGAAGAGATTCCATTAGGTTAGTGCAGGTTTAGGAATCCGGTAAGCTCGAGAGAGGAACCGGGATTCAATTCAGGATTTAGGCACGGGTAAGCAAGATCGGCAATCCATAAAATCCATCTTTACAATTCCATCACTTAGGCTCCCTTTTGGGTTTGTTTCTCTCTTTGTAATTGTCTTTTGATTGTCCGTTGTTCTTTATTTCTTTATTTGCACTCATAACCATTAGCTGGTACGTTAGAACTTTCACACCCTATTTCAGATTAGATAACATAGCAACAGTAGTAACTCTAGGTTCACCCGATCTCCAGGGATACGACCTTGATACTCACTAGTGCTAGGCTGCATCGGTAGGTTCACTGCCTTAGGTGTAGGTTGCATAAAGAGCCCATCAAACAACCCTTCGTAGCTTCCAATGAAGCCATTGATGATTGTAAAATCAGGTGCACCTTGTTATCAAGGAGACCGAATAATCCAAGTCTAGATGGTACGAGAAGAAAAGCCTTGGTTTTATGATTTAAAAAGGTTTATAGAAGATAGAGAATATCTAGAGGAAGCAACTGCAAAGGAAAGGTATGCATTGTGAATCCAGGCGAGAAACTACATCAACCATGAAGGAGTACTGTACAAAAGGATGAGTTCGGGTCAATTTCAATGTGTTATTAAAGTAGAAGGGTAGTTTGTGATGGAGGAGATGCATAAGGGGGTATATGGGCCTCACATGAACTATATAGTGTTAACTAGAAAGATTATGCATCAAGGTTATTATTGGTTAATAATGGAAAAATATTATATAACTTTGGTAAGGATATGTTGTGAGTGTTAACTCTACAATGACTTGAGTCACATCCCTTCGACTGAACTTCATAACTTGACATCTCCATTGCCTTTTGCAGCTTGGGGAATCGACATCATTGAGGAGACAAAGCCTCCTTTAAATGGTCATAAGTACATAGTTATGGCAATCCACTACTTCTCTAAATGGATTGAGGGGCAAGGTAGATGGCTAGATTTATAGAGCGAAACTTGATCTATAGGTACGGGGTCCAGCATCATGTTGTGACAGATAACGTCGTGCAGTTTATAGGAAAAACAACAACCTATTAGCGGAATACAAAATCGAACATCATAGGTCTTCTCCATACAAACCACAGGTGAAAGGAGTGATAGAAGCAACCAATGATAGGTATGAGATCATAATGATTGGTCGTTTCTGTTGCCCTTCGCACTTTAGGGATACTGGACAACTGAGCGGACATCGATAGGACAGACTCCATTCTCTATGGTTTATGGGATTGAAGCAGTCTTACCAGTTGAGTTAGAATTAAAATCTTTGAGAGTTGTATTAGAGGTTGAAATACCAGAATTTTAGTGGGTTGAGCAGAGATACCAACAATTGGCTCTGATCGATGAAAAGAGGATCAAAGCCCTTTACTACATGCAGTTATATCATAATCGGATAGCTAGGGCATTTAATAAGAAGGTAAAGCTCGGGAAAATCAGAGCTGGTGATTTGGTGTCGAAACATACAAGGCCTACTGCATGCCATCCAAGAGGGAAGTTCAAGCCTAATTAGGAAGGCCGTATTTGGTGAAAAATATCCTGCATAAAGGTGCTACTAAAATCTCAGACCTGGGAACGAGTTCTCTAAGCCTATTAACCTAGATCATCTCAAGTAATACTATGTATAAAAAATAAATAATAGTAGAAACAATAGCCAGCTGATCAGAAAACTTGAAAAAGGTTGGTCGGACAAAAATTAGGACAATAAGAGAGAAAAATAATTAACTAGAAAATCTGAAAAGACTGACTGATGATAGGAGTTATATCATAAGAAATCAAAATTTACCCATCTGGGCCTTTACTAAATGAATAAATTGTTTAGAATTTTTATCAAATGTACTTGTCTGTTTATTACTCTATGCAGTAACTGAAAGAAAAACTAAGCTAAAATTCTAAGAAAAATAAATGAGATCTAAAAAGAAGCATGTTTTCATGTTCTCTTCTCTTTGCATTTGCATTCCTAGATTCAACAAATAGCTCCTGTGTCCTCTTTAACCTTGCAAATCCAGAAGAAGTGGTAATCTGAAGCTCGACCTAAGCTTTGAAGCTGTCATATATGGTCAGGTCACCTTTAGAATCCAAGTTGCGCTCTATATCTCGCCGGTGCCAGAGTCTTACCATCTTATGCAAAAAGTCTTATCTCAATAGGAAGGCTTCAAATTCAAGAGGAAATTCCAGAATCTATTGCTTCTGCCCATGCTAATGGCAAAGTCTCGAAGGTGTGTAGAAGGTGGATGGATGTAATCTAGATATAGGTACGCAATCACTATACACTATAAGTATGACATGCTTGATCCTCCACTAATGGCAAGTTCACTAAATAAGTGAGTTTGGAATGCCTTTCATCTAAGAAATCCAACTATCATGGTCCTGATGTGCGTAAAATACACACATCTAAATGGGGTTTTTAAGATTGATTTTATGGACATTTGGATGTGAATTGGTCCCAACACTCACCCTATGCGTCTGTTTGTGTGCATTAGGTTCAAAAGAAGTCAAAGGATGATAAAGGGAATAATTGGAGCATAATTGGACGCCGAAGCTGCCGAAACAAGCTAAGTACGAGCATGAGGAAGCTGAACATGGTCGTGTTGGTTTCAACACTGGCCGTGTTACCAACACAGGCACAAACACGGACGTGTTGGGTGCATCAAAACATCAAAGAAAAATAAGTTCTTAGGGAGCACGGCCACAGAGAGTAACACGGCTAGGAACACCAAACCGTGTTCCCAACACGGCCAGGAACACCAAACTGTGTTCCCAACACGGCCGTGTTGGCGGCGACAGGTGGAATTAATTAAAAGACAGAAGAGAGGAAAAGAAAAAGAGAGAGGGGGAGAACGTCCCAAACCCTAACTTTTCTCTCCCTAAGGGTTCTCTGAGCTGAAACAAGGGAAAAGGAGACTTGGATCAAGGTTTCAATCGAATTCCCTTTAAAGATTAAAGATTGGGCGAGGTTCGTTGATTGGTTTTCAAATTGAGCAAGAGGAACAAGAATCGATTCAATTCGAGCAAGAGGAATTAAGGCTGTTTACTCTCATCCAAGGGTGTAATCGGGTTTTCTCTACCTTTACTCATTGTTGTAATTGAATTCTTGTGTACTTTGATAATGAACATGATTAGCTAGATTGATTAAATTCATTGGGATTTCTTCACTATGTTGGCTTAGTATTATATTGTTGGATTGTTTGGGTTAGTTTTGTATTCTTCTTGCTTTCAGTATTAATAAGATAATGCATCATTCATGAGACGTTGTGAATTGTGTGTTTAGATTGCTTTATGTGATTGAGAAGTCCATTTGGCAATTGGAATTTTGAATAGCAAGAACTAGTTAATAATCACTTAGAGATAAGGATAATTAACTAGCCGGATTAAGAATTAACAAAGCTTAATAGAGGCGGATTAAAGCTTAATGCTAATTTAAGAATCAATCGTTAGGAAGAGATTCCAACTTTAGGTTATTAGGTTTAGGAATTCGGTTATCTCGAGAGAGAAACCGAATTCAGTTAAGAATTCATCCACGGGTAGCATAATTAGACTCACCAATCTTTTATCTTTTGTTTGATTGCCAACTAGTTTAGGTTTCCTTTGGGTTTGCTTTCTTGTCTTGGTTATTTTAGTTATCAATTACTCCTGCATCTCTCTTAGAATTTAGCTTGTAGCTATTAGTTAGTTTAGAAATTATTCAGCACTCATTTTAGGTTAATATAACAAAGAATAAAGGAGTAACTCTAAGCTTTCACTTTCCCGACGAATACGACCTTGATACTCGCCATTAGTGCTAGACTGCATCGATAGGTACACTGCCTTAGATTGTAGCTAACACAAGTAGCACACATCAGGTCTCGTGGGGTAGCAATGGATTGGACTTGCATATGCTTCGGCTCATATTTATCGATGTCTTTTTGGATGGTCAACATCTGAAGCTTCTCGCCCAACCAATCTGCAAAAGGAAAGAAAAGGAAAAGGAAATGATAGAAAAGCTAAGTTGAAAACCCAAAAAGGCATCTTAGGCAAAATAAAGTCTGCTAATAGGCAAAAGTTAAGGCATAAGCCTACTAAGTTAAAAACCCGAACTGGCGGCTTAGGCAAAAATAATAAAAGAAAAAAAGATTTGGTTGCTTACTTGAAAGAGGACGAGGCTGCAACCAAACCATTAATGGGTTTTGTACACATCCAACCCAATGATGGTTTCAGCCAAGATGACTAAACTGGATCCGATCTATGCTCCACTTGATCAATAATGCCAACAATTTTGATATCTCTCCATCCTTGAGGAGAAATCAGTAGGAATTGGGGGTAGAAAGCTCAGCATCCTAACCCAAGCAAGTGTACCCCTTTCCTTTTTCTCATAATAAAAGATTAGCAAAATGAGAGTAATGTACTCGCTTACAGAATGGGAAAGTACATCAACAAGGAGTATTATTGAATAACTCCACCAATTTGCTATAAAAAGGTTCATCAAGCCTTGGCGAAGCAACCATATGAGTAGAATCCACGGAGCCCCCAGGAATAGCATAAAACTCTTCAACCATAAGACATAACTCTTGCCTATTGAATCGAAAATCATGGTCTCTTGGGCATTAAAAGTTGATGGCAAAATGAAGGAACACATAATCAAGTTTGGTGTGTTGTACGGCTTTAAAAGATGAAAGGTGGAATTTTTCAAGTTTGATCCATTCATCACTTGTTAGGGTTTTGAGAAGAGTTTTGAGGGTTTTGGCACTTTTCAGAGTCATGGTTTTTGAATTTTGAAGTATGAAATGCGTATAGGGAAGTGTGAGGGGTGCACGTGTATTTAAAGGCATGAAATCAGAGTTTAACTTAGACTCTACAACTATAGAGTCGATCAGTTGTGCATAGAGCTAAATCGGTTGCGTGATATCATCACTGATTTTTCAGGCTTTTCTAGGATTTTTCGATGTTTTCTTGAGCCCTGGTCATGTATAAGTCCAAAATATATGACTATTGAAAGAAAATAATGTCGAGCATGGATTTAAACATTGAAATATGGAATTTTATATCTCAAATGTTAAAGTTGTATAGGAAAAATAGCAAAAATGGCAAAAATTACGAGAATGACAGCAAAATTAAAGGTCAGGGCTCTCTCCAGAATCCCCTATCTCGCCATATGAGTCAGTGTTTATCCCTTGTGTCCCTATAGTGGATAGTTGAAGTCTTAAGGAGTCAATCATGCGCTGCTAGGCCTCAATCTGGCATTGGCGGTCATCCACCAGCCCTTGCAAGCCCTTGTGGTCCCTTTGAAAAAAGACAGACCAAAGGATTTTGTTGTTGTATTTCATACATGCATACATCTTGCATTTCATAATTTATTTTTATTCTTACCTACCGATCATCGCCAAGGATGAAGAACTGCCGCCTCACAGCTCCGACCAGCAGATGTACGTACTCAAACTAATCTCTCTGAACCTGTATGATTATTTGTATTACTAACATTTTAGGAAAAGAAAGGATGCAAAGTACCAAAAGGGGACAACTTACATGTGTGCAAGTACTCAAAGTGAACTCCAGAGGAAGGCAGTGCTCAATGGCAAGTCGATGCTCTATGGCACCGATAAGACTCTAATAGGATACCATCGGATTTGGGAGAAGCGGGACCCTCCTTGGGACTATGTCTAACACCGTCGTAGGAGGCGCCTCAGATGCAACACTCGCAGAGGAGCCTAAGATATGAGAGGGCCTGGAACAATGAGTGCACCCCCCTTTGTCGACTCAAGAGTCGGAGGTTCACGACCAATGAACTATTACAAAATAGGTAAGTAAACAACTAACCATAAGAGAAATAAAACTCAATAAAGTCAAGAAAGCACCTGAGCCACAGTGTCATCATCGAAGAGTATGGGCTCAAGCTATTGAGGAAAATTGGTGTAGTTTGTCCTCTAGGACTGGATTGGATGCTCAATCAATTTTTATGAATGACATAAGCTTTTCCACATTTCAACCAGCATTGGATGCTCAATCAATTTTTGATTCAAGTACATCATCGTCCTCTAAGACCTGCAAAACGATCAACTACGGTGATAACCTGAGGGTTCCCCTACATCCATCATCATCAATATCACTCTCCCAATAAACTGGTTTTTTTGTTCTTTTACATTTTTTTCTTAGAAACATGATTAGGGTTTCTTTTGTTTCTTCTTTTCTATGTTTGATGTGATTAGATTAGGATTTCCTATGGATTAATATATTGCTGAATTTTTTGGATTTTGAATCTGATAATAAGAACATATTGGGATTTAAATCTAATAAAATGTCTGCTTTGGATTTTGAATCTGATTAGTCAAATGATTAGGATTACATGTTGGATTTGTATTTTCTTTATAGTTTTGTCATTAGATTAGTTTTCTAGAGTTATATAATTGAAATATGAAATCTGCAATATTTATCTATTGTGTGTTCAGACTTTTAGGGTTTGCATGACTTTTTTATGGTTTCTAATTTAATCTAATGTTATTTATACCTTTTATCTTGTCTTTTTCATGTTCTAATTAATTTCTTACCTTCTATGTATGTGAAATTGGCTCTAGGACATGAGAATTGCAAAGGAACTAAAGAAATTAGCCTAGAAAAGCCCTTGAGCGATAAGCTCAGCGCAGAGCCGATTCGGCTCTGTGTTGAGCCGATGTGCTCTATGCCTTGAGCTGATCGGCTTAGCTCACTACAGCCCTAATGTTCAAAATTTTATGATTTTTTTATGTACTTTTTGAGTTATTCATGTACCATTCTTAGTTTTAGGCCTTTTTATTTCTTCTTTTAGTTGTAGGCCGAGTTGTAATAGCTAGATTTACTTTATGCACTTTATTTTTGTCATTTTATGTCAAATAACTATAACATGACTGCTTAATTAAAATAGGACATGTAGACTTTAGGTTAAAATTGGACCTAACATGAAAACTGTAGTCGATTAGGCTAATCAATGGTAACTGGGCTTAAATTCTAAAATGAATATAGACTAATTGGGCTTTACCATGTTTTAGTTAGGTCAATTTGGCCGTAAGTAGATTTAAGTTCACACAATTAGGCCTTATCATAATAAGTAGTCCATCTAGGATTAAAGACTTGGTGGAATATAACTTATAATTGGGCTAGACTAGGAAGGCTTTGTACATAATTAATTAGTAAAATTAGATTGATAACCTTAATATGGGCTGCCCTTTAATAAAATGACTAGACTTAAGTGAACTATATGTGCTATATAGCATGCTTGTATATGAACTGCTATGTTTATAGGGAATAATTTGTTAAACAATAAAATTAAAGACTAAGATACACAAATAAGGAAGTTGTTTCCAGATCCATCTCTGGATTTGTGGCGTAAACTTCCTTATGGAATCTTAGACATTTCACTCATTAGTAAAAGTGTCCCGATGAATTACCCGAGTGGCGAGTCCTGTCTCCGCGCTAGTCTCTATAATTAGTTAATGTGTTCCCAATTAGATTGAAAAGCCTTGCAGTATCGTGGTCGCTAATGACACTTGGGTGCACACTCGAAACCATCGCCCATAATGGCGACTCCGCTGGGGATAAGAGAAGTTGATTTCAGTGTATTTTTGTCTTTAATTTTATTATTTAACAAGTGGTTCTTGCATCACTACACCATTTTTACATATTATGCATTTTGGTCCCTATAGCCCTAATGGTGTCGGTTAGTAAAAAATCAAATTATAATAATAAATATATATAATTAGAATAACAAATATATAATATATATATATAATAAATTATAATAAATATTATAATAAATAAATATTTATTTAAATAAATAAATATTATTTATATTATTTAAATAAATAAATATTAAATAAATAAAATAAATAAATATTTTAATCTAAAATACAAAATATAAAATAATACATATTGTGCATTTTGGTCCCTATAGCCCTGATGGTGTCAGTTAGTAACCCTAGAATTGCGACACTGGCTAACCATCACTCACATATAATGAGTGAATTTGGACCCTTGAGTGGGGAGATGAACCAAGGAAGAATGCTTTTTACCTGTGAGAGCCTTTTATCCTTACCAAAGACTCAGCTCACATAATGACAGTAGTAATCTCCCTTAGGAACCCTATCGCATGCTATTTGAGATGTTGCTTCTTATAAGTATTCAAAGCCCACAAATTAGAAAGCCTTGGCCCAAATCAGGCCCTAGGCCCAAAATGTGCAGGCTTAATACTTATATTGGAAAACATCACCTTGTCTATTTTATCTGCTTTGAGAGTTTGTTGTATGCGTGTCGAGTCTACTATTCATGTTAATAGAAAACCCAAACCTAAAATTCTAAGAAAGAAAGACTCACCATGAACTGTGTGCGAGAGAGGAAGGTTGGGAGGATGTTTTGTGTAGTAACTTATAAAGTTTTTTGTGTTTGCTAACCCTTTTCTTTATCTTTGTACAATGCACGTGCATCATGCATGCCATGAATTTCATGCATCATACTAATATTTATTTTGAAGCCATTTTAAATTATCATCCTTAGTTTGGATAAGACAAGATGGCTGTCAAGAGGACCATTTCACTAGCAATCAAGACAATACTAGACAAGAGCCCAAGAGCCCAAGAGGTCCACTACTTTCAAAGATGGTCCATGAACAAGACATTGATGCTATTAAGACTGCAATCATTGCTAACCTAAGGATTATGATCCAAGAGGAACTCCAACAAGCTTTACTGAGATTTTTGAGAAACAGACTATCCAAAAGGTTGCTACCTACCCCTGCAACTACTACTCATGATGTGGAAGCACATGGTGAACATCTTTGGAATCTAGATGACTACATGCTAAAACAAGCTAAGAAAGAATCTGCTCTTACTGAAAAAGTTGTTATGGAATCTAAGATTGTCCATAGTTTAACTAAATGGCTTGACAAGATGTAAGATATGCTAAAAGATCAAGGTTTAGATTCAACCTTTAATTTCGACGAACTGATACTGATTGGAGAAGACAAGTTGCACTTGAAGCAATATCCTACTATCATGAGTACTACTCAATTGGCTAAGAGCCAAATCATTAATCTGTTTGTACTCTCATTAGAAGGGCTAGTTGTGAATTGGTACTATAGGTTGGAAAGGCCATCAAGTCTGATTAGAAAAGGCTTTTGTGATGCTTTTGTGAAGTAATATGATAACAACACTCATCTAGAAGTCTCTATAAGAGATCTAGAATCGATGAAGCAAAAGCTTAATGAATCTTTTACTGACTTCTTGACTAGATGGAGGAAGAAAGTAGTTTTAATGAAGAACAAGCCTTTTGAAAAGGATCAAGTTCAGATGTTAGCTACAATCTAAGGCAGTGTACCTATCGATGCAGTCTAGCACTAATGGCGAGTATCAAGGTCGTATTCCTCGGGAAAATGAAAGCCCAGAGTCACTCCTTTGTTCTTTGTTATATTAACCTAAAATGAATGATGAATAATTTCTAAACTAACTAATAGCTACAAGCTAAGTTCTAAGGGAGATGCAGGAGTAATTGATAAATAAAATAACCAAGACAAGAAAGCAAACCCAAAGGGAACCTAAACTAGTTGGCAATCAAACAAAAGATAAAGGATTGATGAGTCTAATTATGCTACCCGTGGACGAATTCTTAACCGAATTCGGTTTCTCTCTCGAGATAACCGAATTTCTAAATCTAATAACCTAAGGTTGGAATCTCTTCCTAACAATTGATTCTTAAATTAGCATTAAGCTTTAATCCGCCTCTATTAAGCTTTGTTAATTCTTAATCCGGCTAGTTAATTATCCTTATCTCTAAGCGATTATTAACCAGTTCTTGCTATTAAAAATTCCAATTGCCAAATGGATTTCTCAATCACACAAAGCAATCTAAACACACAATTCACAACGTCTCATGAATAATGCATTATCTTATTAATACTGAAAGAAAGAAGAATACAAAACTAACCCAAACAATCCAACAATATAATACTAAGCCAACATAGTAAAGAAATCCCAATGGATTTAATCAATCTAGCTAATCATGTCCGTTATCAAAATCCACAAGAATTCAATTACAACAAAGAGTAAAGGTAGAGAAACCCGATTACACCTTTGGATGAGAGTATACAACCCCAATTCCTCTTGCTCGAATTGAATCGATTCTTAGTCCTCTTGCTCGATTTGAAAACCAATCAACGAACCTCGCCCAATCTTCAATCTTTGAAGGGAATCCGATTGAAACCTTGATCCAAGTCTCCTTTTCCCTTGGTTCCAGCTCAGAAAACCCTTAGAGAGAGAAATTTTAGGGTTTGGGACGTTCTCCCCTGCTCCCCTCTCTTTCCTCTTGCTCTTTCTTTTAATTAATTCGTCCCGTCACTGCGAACATGGCCGTGTTCCTGGCCGTGTTGGGAACACGGTTCGGTGTCCCTGGCCGTGTTGGGAACACGATTTGGTGTTCCTGGCCGTGTTACTCTCTATGGTCGTGCTCCCTAAGAACTTCTTTCTTTTTATGTTTGATGCACCTAACACGGCCGTGTTGGTGCCCGTGTTGGGAACATGGCCAGTGTTGAAACAAACACGGCCATGTTCAGCTTCCTCATGTGCATACTTAGCTTGTTTCGGCAGCTTCGACGTCCATTTATTCTCCAATTCTTCCCTTTATCATTCTTTGACTTCTTTTGAACCTAATGCACACAAACAGATGCATAGGGTGAGTGTTGGGACCAATTCACATCCAAATGTCCATAAAATCAATCTTAAAAACCCCATTTAGATATGTGTATTTTACGCACATCAAATAACCCCACACTTAGCTCATTGCTTGTCCTCAAGCAATCAAAAGTAAAATAAGGAAAATAAACCACTAAGGAACAACACTTAAACTGACAGACAAGCTAGAGAGCTCCTGCACATATCCTTAACAAGCATAAGTCAAACAAAAAGAAACGAAGCAATCAATTCAAGTATCACATCCAAGATGCCAATAATTCGCAAAATACTGTCTCAACAAAATTATTCAGAACCAACTCCTCACCAGATTCACTATAAATCACTTAAAGTGTTTAAAGGGTAGTGTTTAATCGCTCAATGCATAAACTACTGCCTTACTTACTATATGGTTGCTCTTAAATCCTACTCCTACCACTTATGGAGAGTCAACAACCATATCAAGAGGTCTTTATAAGGGTTGTAATGGGGATTAGGTAGGGGTAGGTAAATTTGGTAAGAGTTGAACCTATGGTGCTCTGCAATGAAATACATGACCTGCACATAAGCCACAATGATCACAAGGGGTAAGCAATGGACAGTAGTCCAAGGTGGGAAATAGGAATCAAGTCAAAATGTTTAGCTCACTTACTTTCTTTCTTTTCATCACCCTTCCCTCTTATTCTTATTTTTTTTTCTTTTCTTTCTTTTTCTTTTTTTTCATAAGGGAAGAACATTCACATAATAGAGTGAATTTCTTTTGGATTGAAGAAAGCTGCTACAAGATTCCACACTATTCCTAAGATAAAAATTCCCAATAAAAAGAACTCATATGCAAAATCATAATCCAAAGCAGAATAAAACTAAGTGGTAATGAATTATGATAAAAAAATGGTGAAAGAAGGGGTTATCTACAGAATCAATAAACGAATGAAAGCTATTTGGCTAGAATGAAAAACCTAAGTGCCTCTATCATACCAAAGTGTTAAACTCTCCTTGTGGCCCTCATAAGCATTATCAACCAAGTTCTAAAAGTAAAGACAGTAATTGGCACTCTTAACAAGAAATAAATACAAGCATATAAAGTGTATGCTTATAATTTAGGCTCAATTTCTCACAAGTGTGCTTTTGAGTAGGTTCCAAACAAAAATCATCAAAACAGAATTAAATAAACTAAAGCAACTTAGTGCAAAACTCAAACTAATTATCTTACATTCTTCCACAAAACTCAACACTATCGGTTTTACCCGATCACATGGACATAAACAGGATTTCAAAAGCAAGTCAACAGTAAGAGCATCGAAACAAAGTGAAAAAAATTCAAAATTTCAAAAAAAAAATGCATAGAGAATAAACAAATAACTGAGACGGGATAAATATCACCCACCCCACACTTGAAGGACACACTGTCCCCAGTGTACAAAATATATAAGAAATGAAAAAGGAAAAAGAGCTAATACTGCCCTGACTATGGCTCCGGAGTGAAAAGAGGTGCATCATCAGGGATATCAAGGCGTTAGCTGATCATGCTAGAGGAGTGGTACGCAAATAATAAAATAAAGAATTAAAATTGAAACTGAAACAAAAATTAAATAAAATATGAAAACTAAAACTAATAAAATGTTTCAAAACAAAAGGTTAAAATATTAGAGATTAAAGATAGAGATTGGGGTGCCTCCCAAAAGTACTTCTTTTTGATGTGATGAGTCTTCTTAGTTGGACTCATGGTGAAAAGCAAACGGGCGTGATCGACGACCATCCATCCTTCTTCCAAGGAAATGTCTTCAAGTATCCGCTTAGAGGGATAATCGTCAATTTCCTCTTCTCGACTATCAAGCAAGCCGCCAGTATGATGGGCAAAACTCGCTCCTCGTATTATTGCACGTAGTCATGATGCTCTAGGGGCTCTTTCAATTTGAAAGCTGAAGTTTCACCAATTGGAAAGATCAACGGTTGGGCAATTTCTTCAAGAACGTCGATGGTTTTCTCCAGTCCTTGGCTTGGTTCACTTGCTAGAAGAAACTCGAGCTCCTCCAAGACTTCATTAGATAACTCGTGCTCATCTTCCATTATCGAAGGGACTTGTGGAAAATCCACCAAAAATTCCTCTAACTGCAACTCAGCATCATCAACTGTACATTCTTGTTGATATTCTTTCAGAGGAATCATGTTCGCCTCTTCCTTTTCTGGTTCTATCTCCATGTTCAAAGAGTTGTCCTGCACAGAAGCATCATCATCGAACATAATAGATAACCCATAAAAACTCTCACCTAAATGCAAAGTGACGGCGCTTAAGTGTTCCTTGGATTCAGTAGCGTTTGATGGAGTTCCCAATTGCTCTTCAGCTAGTAACCTGAAGATTAAGCCTACTTGATGCTTTATGTTCTTAATCGAGGCTTGTTGATCTTCAAGTATCCTCTCTGTTTGTTGGAATCTATCCTCAAGACTTGCAATAAACCTCATCATCAGCTCCTCTGACACTAACTCTTCACCTTGAGTTGATGGTGCAAGATTAGGCTGCTGAAATTCTGGTGGTTCTTGGCCATCTAAGCTCCATCCAAAGGGTGAATGAATGCTCAACTCTTGATTGTAGGTGCTTCCATACGAGTCATTTGGCCAACTTCCCATATAATTCACATGTTCATAGTTATAAGAACAATGAGCAACATCACTATATAATGGAAAATCATTACTCAAATGTAAACCACAACAAAATTCACAAAAAACTTGAGATGAAAGGATAGGAGTGGATAGCTGATCGGTAGACCTGCAAAATGATTCCACTCGAGCTTCTAAAGATGCACGGGTATCCCAATTTTTAGCACTCTCTTGGTTCCTGATCCCATTTTCCAACGTGTCATACAAAGAGTTTAGCATTGAACCTCCTTATCATCCACTATCTGAATCATAAACTTAACTAAATAAATATGTACAAACAAAATAGAAATAAATATAAATAAATAAATGGCTAAATTAAAAAATAGCAAATTTCACTCTAGTTTTCAAACATTCCCCAGCAACGGCGCCAAAAACTTGATGGTTGCTACTTGTGTTAGCTACAATCTAAGGCAGTGTACCTATCGATGCAGTCTAGCACTAATGGCGAGTATCAAGGTCATATTCCTCGGGAAAGTGAAAGCCCAGAGTTACTCCATTGTTCTTTGTTATATTAACCTAAAATGAATGATGAATAATTTCTAAACTAACTAATAGCTACAAGCTAAGTTCTAAGGGAGATGTAGGAGTAATTGATAAATAAAATAACCAAGACAAAAAAGCAAACCCAAAGGGAACCTAAACTAGTTGGCAATCAAACAAAAGATAAAGGATTGATGAGTCTAATTATGCTACCCATGGACGAATTCTTAACCGAATTTGGTTTCTCTCTTGAGATAACCGAATTCCTAAACTTAATAACCTAAGGTTGGAATCTCTTCCTAACGATTGATTCTTAAATTAGCATTAAGCTTTACTCCGCCTCTATTAAGCTTTGTTAATTCTTAATCCGGCTAGTTAATTATCCTTATCTCTAAGCGATTATTAACCAGTTCGTGCTATTAAAAATTCCAATTGTCAAATGGACTTCTCAATCACACAAAGCAATCTAAACATACAATTCACAACGTCTCATGAATAATGCATTATCTTATTAATACTGAAAGCAAGAAGAATACAAAACTAACCCAAACAATCCAACAATATAATACTAAGCCAACATAGTAAAGAAATCCCAATGGATTTAATCAATCTAGCTAATCATGTTCATTATCAAAATCCACAAGAATTCAATTACAACAAAGAGTAAAGGTAGAGAAACCCGATTACACCCTTGGCTGAGAGTAAACAGCCCCAATTCCTCTTGCTCGAATTGAATCGATTCTTGTTCCTCTTGCTCGATTTGAAAACCAATCAACGAACCTTGCCCAATCTTCAATCTTTGAAGGGAATCCGATTGAAACCTTGATCCAAGTCTCCTTTTCCCTTGGTTCCAGCTCAGAAAACCCTTAGAAAGAGAAATGTTAGGGTTTGGGACGTTCTCCCCCGCTCCCCTCTCTTTCCTCTTGCTTTTTATTTTAATTAATTCATCTTGTCGCCGCGAACATGGCCCTGTTCCTGGCCGTGTTGGGAACACGGTTCGGTGTTCTTGGCCGTGTTGGGAACACGATTTGGTGTTCCGGCCGTGTTACTCTCTATGGCCGTGCTCCCTAAGAACTTCTTTTTCTTTTATGTTTGATGCACCCAACACGGTCGTGTTGGTGCCCGTGTTGGGAACACGGCCAGTGTTGAAACCAAAAGGGCCATGTTCAGCTTCCTCATGCGCATACTTAGCTTGTTTCGGCAACTTTGATGTCCGATTATGCTCCAATTCTTCCCTTTATCATTCTTTGACTTCTTTTGAACCTAATGCACACAAACAGACGCATAGGGTGAGTGTTGGGACCAATTCACATCCAAATGTCCATAAAATCAATCTTAAAAACCCTATTTAGATGTGTGTATTTTACGCACATCACAACACTCATCTAGAAGTCTCTATAAGAGATCTAGAATCGACGAAGCAAAAGCCTAATGAATCTTTTACTGACTTCTTGACTAGATGGAGGAACAAAGCAATTTTAATGAAGAACAAGCCTTCTGAAAAAGATCAAGTTCAGATGATAGTCCGAAATGTTCTCCCGTCTTGGGTGAAAACGCTACAAATAATGAATCCTAAGACCTTCGTAGGCTTATACAATGATGGCTTACAAGTAAAGGAAATTGAAAATGCTAAAGCTGGTTGGAGCATGGAAAACTATAAAGCTATAGAGATTGAAAAGCTACCATCTGAAGATGATGAAAAGCGTTGCAAGATTCAACTCTTGATTTATTTTAAACAAAAACATGATTATGCTTTTAAGATCAATGAAATAACTTTGATTTTTGGTTATTTGATGTTTGTCTTAATTATATTTTGCATGACAATGATTATTACATGAACATGTTTAACATTAATTCTATTTGAATTAGTTTATTTAATTTAGGCATAAATGACAATCCTATGTATATTTCTACTATACATAATATAACTCTCAAAGAGAGAAAAAGTGAGAGAACAAAAAAAGAAAAAGAAAAAGAAAGAAATAGTATTTGATACGCACGATTGAATTCAAGGTAGCAAAAAGGGGGCAAAGCAAGAAGGCCAAGTTCAGCCCTCATTACATTAATTACAACCTTGAAGCAAGGACCTCTAGATTAATGATTAATGTTTTATTCCTGAAACATGCAAGGCTCATTACATTGACTCTAGAAAAAATTTAGATCGAGCTGGAAAACTTCCATATCAAAAAAAAGAAAAGATTAAGCTTGAAGATGCTGAAAGGAGTTCAAATCTCGGGGACAATAAGTACACAAGTCAATATGTACTGTTTCAAATACTATATTTTATTAAAAAAATAAAAAAGAGAAAAAAAAAAAGAAAAATAGGAAAACAAATCCTACTGACTAAAGGATCTATATAAGTTAGTCAAGCAAAAGTTAAGGAAATTAAAAATGAGAGAAAAATATTCGACTAGAAAATCTGAATGGACTAGTTGATAACAAGAGTAGTATTATATGAAATAGAAAATGTATTCATTTGTGCCCTTATTAAATGAACAAAATATGATAAGAATTTTTGTCAAACTTGCACATTAGTTTTCATTGCTTGTGCACTACCAGAAGGTGAAAACAGAATAAGAAGAGGAATCTATGAGATTTGAGTAAAAGCAAGATCATTTTCTTTAACTCTCTTGTAGGAAAAAAAATCCAAAAATTTATAGTGCTTAAGTCCTCATCAATCGTGACATCATGCTCAATGAATTAGTAGAGCCAAAGTCTTTCAACTTCAATTCAAGAAATCTTGTCTCAGGTGAAGTCTTGAGAATTAGTATAATCATCTTCAAGCTTGACAAAAGAGACTGCAAGTACTCGAATAACCAATTCTACAATAAGAGAAAATAAGAAAAAAGAGAGAAAAAAACAAAAAAATAAAGAAAAGAAAACACGAAGTTAAAAATACAAAAGGGCGAATTAAGCAAAAATAAAGTCTACTAAGTTGAAAACCCAAAAGGGCAGCTTAGGCAAAAGTTAAGACATTAGCTTGCTAAGTTGAAAACCTGAAAGGGCGGCTTAGGCAAAAGTTAAGGTGTAAAAGAAAGAAAAGAAAAGAGATTTGGTTGTTATCTGCATAAGATTATGGCAAAGTCAATTATCATTGCATAAGTATCAGTACAACCCCTAGGCAAAATTATTCAATCCTCACATGCTTGAGTTATCTCTAGATCTACACTTCCTGTCGTCGCCATGACTTTTAAATCTTTAGTATGAATCAATTACAACATCGACCATTAGGCTCCATGCCATGTGCCCGAAGAGCAAGCGATTGAACTCTCAAAGTGTTGATGTTGACAGGCACCAGAATACTTCTGGCCAAACTGTAGAATGATTTTTAAAAATGCATTACATGTCATACATGACATGCATATCACGCACCTTCACTAATTTTGCTTGATGTGATTTCTATATATTTGTATATATGCTACTAACTTGTAATAGAAAATTGAAGCAAATAAAATACTCGATTTACACTCAAGTTTACTCCCGAAGCGAAGATTATCAAGTTTACCTCTCGAAGTGGAAAATCATCAATTCACATTCCGAAGCAGAAGTTATCCAAAAGAGCAAAGTACATACCAAATCACAACCCGAAGTGATTTGAGACGTTAAATTAATTGTCTTCTGGGTTGTTTCTTGACATTGAGAAATGCTTTTTACAATTGGAAATTAATTAGTAAGAACTAGTAGTTAAAACTTAGAGATAAGGTTAATTCACTCGCCGGATTAAGAATTAACAACTCTTAATAGTTCTAAATCATGCTTAATATTGATCTATAATAATCTGATAGGAAGAGATTCCATTAGGTTAGTGCAGATTTAGGAACTCAGTGAGCTCGAGAGAGGAGCAGAGTTTGATTCAGGATTTAGGCATGGGTAGCAAGATTGGCAGTTTATAAAATCAACCTTAGAATTCCATCACTTAGGTCCCCTTTGGGTTTGCTTCTTTGTTACGGTTGTTTTTTGATTGTCAGTTGCTGTTGTTCCTTTATTTGCATTCATAAGCATTAGTCAATTAATTTAGACTTCTCACACCTTATTTCAGATTAAATAACATAACAAACAGTAGTAACTTTAGGTTTACCCGATCTCCAGGGATACAACCTTGATACTCACTAGTGCTAGACCGCATCGATAGGTTCACTGCCTTAAGTGTAGGTTGCATAAGTAGCCCATCAAAGACCGCCCTTGCCACCAATGAAGTTGTAAATGGCTTGAGCGCTAGGCTTGATAAGATGCAAGGCATGCTGGAAATCAAAGATTTGGACCCTACCTATGATTTCGAAGAGCTAGATTTGACAGGCGAAGACAAGATGCCTGCGAAGTTCATGCCCGAGATTAACAAGTTCAACAGGACTGGTGATCCGAAAGTTCATTTAAAACTGTATGTAATAATCATGGGAACTACTCAGCTGAGTAGAACCCAAATTACTAAGCTATTTGTGATGTCCCATGAATGACCTATTGTAAACTAGTACCATGGTCTGAAAAAATCCGTCAAAGATGAATGGCATGATTTATGTAATTCTTTTATTAAGTAATACGATTATAACACTCATTTGGAAGTGTCAATTAGGGATCTCGAGTCCACCAAACAAAATCCAAATGAATCCATCTCTGGTTTTTTGACTAGATGGAGGAATAAGGCTAGATTAATAAGGAACAAGCCCTTTGAAAAGACCAAGTTCATATGGCGGTCCGAAATTTTCTTCTAAATTAAAAGGTTGCAAATGATGAACTTAAAGACCTTCATGGGTTTGTATGACGATGGGCAACAAGTCAAAGAGATCAAAAATGAAAAAATAAAGACTATGCGAACTAGTGGAAGGGTGAATTACCAAGTTTTGAGGGAGCAAGACCCTTGATGTGAATGTTGCGCAATAATCGAGAAAGTTCTCCAACTTCAAACAACTTCTCTCTAAAATCTTCTAGAGGTTAGTTCAAAATGGCATATGCTCCAACCTACTACCCTCAAGAACCCACCTAACCCTAATGCACCTGGCTATGAACCCAACACCTACTACAAATTCCATCAAGCTCCTGGCAACCATACTGACAACTATATCCAGCTGAAACATGAAATTCAAGACCTTATCGATGCCGAAAAACTGATCGACCCTGACCAACCTAGTACTAGAAGAAATCCCTTACCAAATTCCAACAACACACCCTCCCCAAACCAAGTGTTCATGATCAACCCTAACTTTAGTGCAAAATGAGGTCATTTACTCTTTTGAAGACATACCCCAACCCGAGCTAGAACCATAACCAAACCAGACATAAAGGACCTTCACCGAGCTGGGAGGTTCATTGTCTGTGGTGTTCCGGCATTTAAAATGGAGTGGAAAACTCAAATTCCAACTGCCAAAGAATCGTCCTAAGCCTCACAATGGCTAATATTATGAGTTTCACCAGGCTTTTGGGCATATGCTGGACTAGTGCAACCGTCTCAGGCATGAGATCCAGGACTTGATTGACTGTGGAGAATGGAATGTTGAGCAACTTCCTCGGTATGAATATGAAGACCTGTTAGGGCAACCTTCGGGCAAATTTGACTTCAAGTTATGATATTCGAGGCCTCCTTCAACCAAAATTTGAATTAAGGATATTATGCCAAGTGGTTAGGAGTCAAACGATGATCAAGCAACCTGTGAGCCTTGTCTTCTAGAGGTTTGGAAAAAAGGGGAGAAGAAGTCGATCATGGCTATCGACATCTGGTATAGCTCTAGGGATGAGTGTGAAGTCTAGGACACCGAGGCCAAGGACATCTAGGCAGATATCGACTCTGATTAGGAAACCGAGCCAGTAAGTAAGGGCAAGGAAGCCGGAGTACAAGAATTGAACCAAGATAAGCAAGCACCGAAAGATGGAGATACCAGGTTATTAGAGCAGTGGAAGAAAGAAAAGAAGACAGACGACAACTAAGAGCTACTGATGCACTTATTAGATCATAGAAAGGCTATAATCCAAGTCTTATCTAGTATAAGCATTAGCATAGCAGCTACCCCCAAGGATATGATCAAAACGGTAACTGACAAGACCACTGAGATGATCACTTTGTCAAATGAAGACCTACCACCTGAGGAAAGAGACCACAACAAGGCTCTCTATACAACAGTAGAGGTTAAAGGGAAGACTACTCAATGTGTGATGGTGGATGATGGGTCAGCCATCAACATGTGTCCTTCGCATACTCCCTAAGTTAGGGATTACTGCTAAAGGCCTGAAACTATTAGGTATGGTTATAAGGGCCTACAATGAAACGAAGAGAGATGTGGAAGGAACATTTTCAATACTAGTGAAGATGGGTTGTATTGGATCTTGGGTGAAGTTCACTATCTTAGACATCCCAATAACTTTTGCATTGTTATTGGGAAGGCCATGGTTCCATGCCCTAGAAGGAGTTCCTTCCATTGTGCATCAAAAGATAAAGTTCCCTCATGAAGGTGAGATTGTCACTATCAACATTGAAGGTGGTAAGGTTATCTCAGCCATCCAAGAAGCTGTCAAGGAGCTGGATGCCCCTACTGGATTCCAAGTAGTTATTCTCTATAAGGACTACATGGATCCTAAAGTAGTCAGCATGTTCAAGAAGATGAACTTATGCCTAGAATGGGCTGGGATAGGATTAGCAAGGTATCATGAAGCTGTTGGATTTCAAAGGTCAGAAGACTCAGCATGGATTGGGTTATTCCAAAGAAGAATACAAGGGTAAACCAAAGGTAAGACTCTAAAAGATGTATTTGTCTAGGAGTACAAGCCCTACTCTAGGGAGCTTGATCTTGTCATTGTAGCTAGGACTAAGGTATCGGGATTCAAAATCTTCAAGAACTAGATCATCGACAAGATAGTCGAGCTGAGTATCAAGGAAGTCCAAAAGAATGTCACACCAAGATAGAGGAGCTGCAGTTGGAAGAGTTCACTGCCTGCCAAAAAAAATCAATCAAGAAGAGCTACTACACTTATAGAAGATAATATTGTTCATGTCTTTTATGATGATGTAATAACGTCTAATATTTATGAGGATGATGTTTCTTTCATTTCTAATATCAATTATATGAATAATTTTGCTTACTTGTGCGATGTTTTTCCTAATGGTAGTATGCATTTTGATAATCATGACATGTGCATGTTTAACATCAATTCTATACAAATTGATTCATTTAATTTAGGCACAGATGTAAATCCATAAACCATTTTGATAGCTCATGATATAACTCCTAAGGAAAGAAGAGAATTCAAAAGAATAATAGAAAAAAGAAAAATGGTATTTGCTTGGTCATATGACGACATGCCAGGTTTACATAGGAAAATAGCAGAGCACCATATTCTGACTCATCCGCACATCAAGCCGGTTAAACAAAATATGAGAAGATTAAGACCAGAATGAGTAGAGAAAATACAAGAAAAGGTCGCTAAGCAGGTTAAGGCCAATTTCCTTGATATGGCTGACTACCCTGAGTGGTTGGCAAACATCGTTTCAATCCCGAAGAAGGATGGTGAGGGCTGAATGTGCGTGGACTATCAGGACTTGAATAAGGCATGCCCTAAGAACGACTTTTCTCCTCCTCACACAGACGTAATAGTCGACAACGCCGCTTCAAATATAATGTACTCCTTTACGGATGGGTTCTCCAAGTATGATGGCAGTAGTGGACAAGCTGAAGACGTTATTTATCACCGAATGGGGAACAAACTGCTACAAGGTTATGCCTTTTGAACTAAAGAATGCTCGAGCAACTTATTAGAGGGCAGCCACTACCTAGTTTCATGACATGATGCACAAAGAGGTGGAGGTGTATGTAGTTGACATGATGGTAAAATTTGAAACAAGGGAAGGGTAGTTCCAGGCTCTTGATAAGTTTTTAGGACGAGTGGAAAGGTATAACCTGAGACGTAACCCAAGGAAGAGTGTATTTGAAGTTACGTCAAGGAAGCTGTTATAGCACATAGTAAGTCAGTGAGGCATAGAGATCTATCCAGATAATGTCAAGGCTATTTCAGATATGCCAACACTCCACAAAGAGACAGTAACCATGATTCTCCTAAAAATAGACGACCAATTCCTCGGCACTCAACAAGGAGCAAGGTAAGCCCTATGTTGATTAGTGGGGAATGGTCAGTTCTTCTAAAAGACTTTCACATTTACATATTGGGAGATTCAGGATGTTGATTGAAAATCTAGGGATTAGACGTATGCTCACCCGCTTTCTGATAAGTCTCCTCGAGTTTACCCATCGAAAGTGTCAATTTAGGGTCATACTGAAACTAGAGATTCTTGTTGAGAGGGTGGGCATTCAAGCTAATCTTGAGGTCTTTCATCAATAGTTTGTCTATCATGCAAGCATATGATATGGTAAATCCTATAGGAAGGAACTAGATTTCACTATATAAGCTTTCACTAGGATAATAAGGTTGAGTTTCCCATGGTAAGGAGTACCCATTTTAACTTTGGAGAAACTTATCCCTTTTTTCAGTTTAGCGGGGAATTGTGTTGGTGCTACTCAACACGATAAGTTTATGACTTCTTTAGTATGGGCCAAGAGTGGTGGTGGTCATCAATGCAAGTCATCTCTTGTTCGAGTGGAACATAGATATCTCTTACACCGAAGCCACTAGGAATATAGGGCCTTCCTTAATTCTAATGCAAATACAATGCAGGGCTAAGTCAATAATGTTAGGAAAGGAAAAAACTCATCCACTCCTCAGAGTCAACTTCTCAAATCCCCAATGGAGTTGCCACTGTGGGCGACTAGGATCATTGCAGGTTTGGGGTCCGCTCTTCGTACTAGGCCCTTTTCAAAATGAGTTATTCATTTGAGGGCCTTAAGGGATTACAAATGGCCTTAAGACCATTGGGAGAAGGAGTCGCCACCCGATAAGATCAGGACAGTTTTAGGAGTGAGGATGATGGCTTGTACCCCTCACGAAGAGCCTAAGTTTCTCCCTCCTTAAAATAAGAGATTCTAGGTTCGAAAAGCTAGGGACGGATAAAGAAGGTTTATGAAAGCACCCCTATCCGCCTAAGCGGTAAAGCCTAACCTCCACTAGAGTAGACGAGCCTTTACCCTATATTCTTTTACACATCAACCTTTTTATCTTATTAGCATGTGAGATGGGGAACTAAGAGACTAGCTTAAGGGGAGGCACTTTGGTACCTTAACTAGTCCTAGATGTGAGACACGTTGGTGCCCTTGCCAGTCCTAATCGGGAGGCACTTTGGTGCCTTAAGTTTTATCTTAACATGCTATGGTGTTCACATTATTGGAGACTTTTATTATCCCTAATCTAAGTATTGGATTTATTTTAGCCTTAGCATTTGAAGTAAATACATGCAATGCGTGGGGGCTTACCTTAGTAACTTTCAAAGATATTATCTTTGCATGTCGGGTGATCAAAATAATTTCTAGGTCCAATTTCATCCATTTATTCACATGTGAGGTGATATCCTAAGCTGTAATTAAACATACATAGAAAGGGGGGAGGGATATAGAATCAGAAAGGGATTAAGGAAATTGGGGATTAACCAAGGGGAATCTACCCATGTGAACGGCTGATGTGTGCTACTCGTGTTAGCTACAATCTAAGGCAGTGTACCTATCGATGCAGTCTAGCACTAATGGCGAGTATCAAGGTCGTATTCCTCGGGAAAGCGAAAGCCCAGAGTTACTCCTTTGTTCTTTGTTATATTAACCTAAAATGGATGATGAATAAATTCTAAACCAACTATTAACTACAAGCTAAGTCCTAAGGGAGATGCAGGAGTAATTGATAAGTGAAATAATCAAGACAAGAAGACAAACCCAAAGGGAATCTAAACTAGTTGGCAATCAAACAAAAGATAAAGGATCGGTGAGTCTAATTATGCTACCCGTGGACGAATTCTTAACCGAATTCGGTTTCTCTCTCGAGATAACCGAATTCTTAAACCTAATAACCTAAAGTTGGAATCTCTTCCTAACGATTGATTCTTAAATTAGCATTAAGCTTTAATCCGCCTCTATTAAGCTTTGTTAATTCTTAATCCGGCTAGTTAATTATATTTATCTCTAAGCGATTATTAACCAGTTCTTGTTATTCAAAGTTCCAATTGCCAAACGGATTTCTCAATCTCATAAAGCAATCTAAACATCACAATTCACAACGTCTCATGAATAATGCATAATCTTATTCATACTGAAAACAAGAAGAATACAAAACCAACTCGAACAATCCAACAATATAATATCAAGCCAACATAGTAAAGAAATCCCAATGGATTAAATCAATCTAGCTAATCATGTTCATGTCTAAAACAATCTAGGAAATCAATCACAATGAAAGAATAATGAAAATAAAACATGTACACCCTTTTCTCTCGAATTGGATGAACAGCTCCAAATCTGGATCTACACTTTGATTAATCTCCCAAACTGCCTCTTGAATTACTTCCACTACTGTTTTGCACTCGGAATCTTACGATTCCGGGATTCTTACTCACCGCAACTCTCTCTCGCACTCAGTACTGTGCAGAAATCGAACCAGCCTCCAGGGCTCTATGTCACTTCTTCCCCCCTCTTCTCTAAGAAAAATGAATTTTTCTTATATATTTAACTCAGCACGGCCGTGGTCAAGGAGTCCATGCGTCTTTGGCTATGGATCTCACCAACTAGGGTTTCACCATGACCGTGTTGCTCAGGCGTCGCCACCAAGCAACGTGTTGAGGCCGGTGGCTCAAACCGTGCCCAAACTATTGTTTTGAAGACCAAGTTTTGATGGTTGGTCACGGCCAGTCTAAGGCCGTGATGGTCAGCACGGCCTGGACTCAGGCCGTGCTCAATGTGTGCAACGCGGGCTCTTGTCCGATCTTGATGAATTCTCATCCACTTCCGCACGTATTGATCTATAATTGCTTAAACACCGATGATGGTCCTATAAATGTTCCTGAAATGCAAAAGAACATAAAACACGGGTGATCTGGGAATAAAAGCACAATAATTGCTAAGAACATACGCAATAATATGCAAGCAAATATGTGTAAAACTATGCTCATCAAATTACCCCACACTTAAGCTATTGCTTGTCCTCAAGCAATTAACAACTCAACCCATAAAACTACAGTTAGCAATTCCTTTCAGTTTATGCCCCTAGTCCACAGTAGAGTATTCAACACATCTCAAAGGTTACTCAATCATAAATCAAATTACAAATCATTAACAAAGAATGGAAATAATATTAATGCATGAGTAACTTAAATGATAACTCAACACAAACATCATGAACCAATGCCTCACAGGGATCACTCAAGTCACTCAAAGTGTATATTAGGTGAATAACAAATCCCTTAAAGCAAATGCACAAGACCCGCTCACCATAAGCTTGCTCATAAATCATATCTTCGCTCATCGTGAATAAGTAAATACCAGAATCAAAGGGTCTTTACCAAGGTTGTAATGGGGCTAGGGCAAAGGTACGGAGATTTGGATAGAAGTATGAAAATGCTGGAATTCGTGTAATAAACAATAGTATATGCTCAAAGGATTAAATGCCTAAGATCACAAAAAGAATCATTCACTAAAATCCCTACTTTATAGAATAACGCTCGCAAATGCTCTAAATCCAATAAAAAGATAAATAATTAAAGAGATTTATTTATTATATATATATTTTTTTTCTTCTTCTTCTTCCTTTTTTTTTCAAAAGAAATGAACTAGCAGCTTATTAGCGACCGCTGCATACCACTCGAATAAACATAAAGAATATCAAATACAAATTGGATCAAAGGGAGCATTTAAAATATCAAGAAGATTTAGTGAATTTACCAACATAGCAACTAGCATTTTAATCCAACATAAAGTTGAACATATCACATAAAGAAATTCCAGCATAAGGGTAAAGGAAAGATAAATGTAAAGAATGGTATATTTGAAGTGTATAGTTGTACATTATGAAGAAAAGGTTAAGGCTCAAAAACTGGCTAACTAATGGAAACATAAGGTGATAGGCTTTTGGTCAAATGTGGGGAATCCTAAATCGCCCAAATCATCTCATGGTATTCACAATATTCATGTAACTTCAACACGCATTACAAAGCAAGTTCTAGAAGCAAAGTTAAGTACAATGCACACTCAAACAAGAAATATAAAGAGCATAAGTATAATGAATGCTCAACTGGCTCAAAATCTCACTTTCAGGTGTGGTATTAGGTGCAGTTGGTTCGCAACATCATTCATTGAATCATTACTTAAGAAACACATGCATATGATATTATCAACGTTCTAAGTTAAAATTCGACAATTCGAAAAAAATAATTAAATAACACCGGTTTAACCCGGCAGGGTTGATGTGTAAAACACCATAAATTGTTTTCTAAGGACAATGAATAGCAAAGAAAAGTAACTACAATTCTATAAATCAAGTCATCAATCAGCTCAAAAATAGCATACTCAAGTGCATAAAAACACAGTGTCCTAACATCCCCTAAAAATACACAACACCTAGCCATAGCAATTTCAGATATATTAAAAATCCATATGAGAGATGAAGGTTTACTCATAAGCACCCCACACTTGAAGAACACACTGTCCTCAGTGTAAAATGTTATGGATACCCCGCATGGAATGCTCAACTAAGAGAACAAAGGCAATACAATCCAAGTGCATGACATGTATGAAAAATAAAGTAAATAAATGCGGAAAAATAAAAAGATCTAGGGATCGCCTCGATCATCCATCGAGGCCGATGTTGTGGAAATTCAAAGGCCTCCTGGTAGAATCAAAATAATAAAATAAAGAAATAAAATCAAACCGAAAATATGAAAACTAAAACTAATAAAATGTTTCAAAACAAAAGGTTAAAATATTAAAGATTAAAGATAAAGTTTGGGGTGCCTCCCAAAAGCGCTTCTTTTTATATGATGAGTCTTCTTAAATTTGGACTCATGGTGAAAAGCAAACAGTGGGGATTGGCGACCATCCATCCTTCTTCCAAGCAAATGGCTTCAAATATCCGCTTAGAGGGATAATCGTCAACTTCCTCTTCCCGACAATCAAGCAAGTACGCCAAAGATGATGGGCAAACTTGCTCCTCATATATTTGCACGTAGTCATGATGTTTCTAGGGCTCTTCCAATTTGAAAGCTAGAGTTTCAACAATTGGAAGGATCGACGGTTGGGCAATTTCTTCAGGAGTGTTGATGGTTTTCTTCAGTCCTTGGCTTGGTTCACTTGCTAGGAGAAACTCGAGCTCCTCTAAGACTTCTTCATTGGATAACTCATGCCCATCTTCCATCATCGAAGGGACTTGTGGAAAATCTACCAATAATTCCTCTAACTGCAACTCAACATCATCAATTGTACATTCCAGTTGGTAGTCTTTCAGAGGAATTATGTTTGCCTCTTCCTTTTCTGGTTCCATCTCCATGTTTAAGAAATCGTCCTGCATAGAAGCATTATCGTCAAACATAATAGATAAACCAGAAAAATTCTCACCTGAACACAAAGTGACGGCGCTCAAATGTTCCTCGGATTCAGTAGCGTTTGATAGAGTTCTCGATTGCTCTTCAGCTAGTAACTTGAAGATTAAGCCTACTTGATGCTCTATGTTATTAATCGAGGCTTGTTGATCTTCAAGTATCCTCTCTGTTTGTTGGAATCTATCATCAAGACTTGTAATGAACCTCATCATCAGCTCCTCCGACACTAACTCTTCATCTTGAGTTGAAGGTGCAAGAGTAGGTCACGATGTAGTTGCCGAGATTCCGGTGGTTCCGGGCCATCTAAGCTCCATCCATAGGGTGAATGAGTACTCCACTCTTGATTATAGGTGCTTCCATACGAGTCACTTGGCCAATTGCCCGTATAATTCAATTCGCTCACAGTTATAAGAATAAGGAGTAAAATCAGTGCACAATGGACAATCATTACTCAAATGTAAACCATAACAAAATTCATAAAAAACTTGAGATGAAAGGATAGGAATGGAGAGTTGATCGGTAGCCCTGCAAAACGATTCCACCCGAGCTTCTAAAGATGCACGGGTATCCCAATTTTTAGCACTCTCTTGGTTCCTAATCCCATTTTCCAATGCGTCACACAAAGAGTTTGAGTTTAGCATTGAACCTCCTTATCATTCACTATCTGAATCATAAACTTAAGCTAAATAAATATGTACAAATAAAATAAAATAAATAAACAAATAAAAATAAAAATCATAAAATAATAAGAAAGAAAAAAAAGGCTAAATTAACAAATAGCAAATTTCACTCTAGTTTTCATATAATTCCCCGGCAACGGCGCCAAAAACTTGATGTGTGCTACTCGTGTTAGCTACAATCTAAGGCAGTGTACCTATCGATGCAGTCTAGCACTAATGGCGAGTATCAAGGTCGTATTCCTCGGGAAAGCGAAAGCCTAGAGTTACTCCTTTGTTCTTTGTTATATTAACCTAAAATGGATGATGAATAAATTCTAAACTAACTATTAACTACAAGCTAAGTCCTAAGGGAGATGCAGGAGTAATTGATAAGTGAAATAATCAAGACAAGAAGACAAACCCAAAGGGAATCTAAACTAGTTGGCAATCAAACAAAAGATAAAGGATCGATGAGTCTAATTATGCTACCCGTGGACGAATTCTTAACCGAATTCGGTTTCTCTCTCGAGATAACCGAATTCTTAAACCTAATAACCTAAAGTTGGAATCTCTTCCTAACGATTGATTCTTAAATTAGCATTAAGCTTTAATCCGCCTCTATTAAGCTTTGTTAATTCTTAATCCGGCTAGTTAATTATCCTTATCTCTAAGCGATTATTAACTAGTTCTTGTTATTCAAAGTTCCAATTGCTAAACGGATTTCTCAATCTCATAAAGCAATCTAAACATCACAATTCACAACGTCTCATGAATAATGCATAATCTTATTCATACTGAAAACAAGAAGAATACAAAACCAACTCGAACAATCCAACAATATAATATCAAGCCAACATAGTAAAGAAATCCCAATGGATTAAATCAATCTAGCTAATCATGTTCATGTTTAAAACAATCTAGAAAATCAATCACAATGAAAGAATAATGAAAATAAAACATGTACACCCTTTTCTCTCGAATTGGATGAACAGCTCCAAATCTGGATCTACACTTTGATTAATCTCCCAACCTGCCTCTTGAATTGCTTCCACTACTGTTTTGCTCTCGAAATCTTACGATTCCGGGATTCTTACTCATCGCAACTCTCTCTCGCACTTAGTACTGTGCAGAAATCGAACCAGCCTCCAGGGCTCTATGTCACTTCTTCCCCCCTCTTCTCTAAGAAAAATGAATTTTTCTTATATATTTAACTCAGCACGGCCGTGGTCAAGGACGTCTTTGGTCACTGGCCGAGTCCGTGGATCTCACCAACTAGGGTTTCACCATGACCATGTTGCTCCCCGTGCTGGAGGCTGTGGTGGCTACAGAAACCATGCCCAAACTATTGTTTTAAAGACCAAGTTTTGATGGTTGGTCACAGCCAGAGTCTAGGCCGTGATGGTCAGCACGGCCTGGACTCAGGCCGTGCTCAATGTGTGCAACGCGGGCTCTTGTCCGATCTTGATGAATTCTCGTCCGTTTCCGCACGTATTGATCTATAATTGCTTAAACACCGATGATGGTCCTATAAATGTTCCTGAAATGCAAAAGAACATAAAACATGGGTGATCTGGGAATAAAAGCACAATAATTGCTAAGAACATACGCAATAATATGCAAGCAAATATATGTAAAACTATGCTCATCAATGGCCCTAGTAGCATTAATACAAATCAGCAAATAACAATAATTAATAAAAAAAATAATCAATCCTCCTCGAGGGGCGGATCTCCAAACATTATCTACTATGCACTATGGTAGTGATTAAATAATGAACAATGTAGCAAATTAGTTATGCACGACAAAAAGTAAAACTAGTAGGATTGAAACGAGGAAGAATTAAAATAAGGCGAGAAATAAAATAAAATCCAAAATTCATAAAAATACTTTTTGTCTTGTTCATCATAGAGGCTGACCTTGCGTGCGTATAGGGTGAAATCGCACGAGGTTAGGCTCCTCAGGACATAGGGGGCTCATGGCGTCATTTGAGACACTAGCCTTTGGCTTTTAGAAAAAAGAGATTGAGCTCGCCTGAGGTCAATTCTGAAACTCATAAAACATGAAGCATAGTGTCCTTTCATGCAAAAATTATCATCTAGGTTCATGTGGCACCTAGACCCCTGCAAGCAGAGTGAGCGTAGGGCCCTAGGACCTACAACGCGCCAAACACAGGGTTCTAGAGCTAGATGATGTTGTGTTAAGGCCTCGGGTTCCCTCACCTTGCGCAAGATTAGTTTATCGAGTCCCTAAGGGCCTTAAAACGACATTGTTTACACTGAAATACACCACATCATATTTAAAAAGGCAAGACAAGTAAAGCAATCTATGGAGTAGAGGCTGATTTCGCTCAAGTACAAAGTCAACTCGCATGAGTTCAATGAACTTAGAAGATGTTTAACGACAATGATAGCAGCAATTTGCTAAAGATGAAGAAATCTCAAAAATCTCAAAATACAAACAAAAAATAAATTTGAAATAAGCACTTCAAACGCAAATGAAATATGTGAAAAATGGAATCTAAAATCAATTTTGGCCCTCAAGAAGCTACCTTGCGATTCGTGGAATAAACAAATATGAAGTTTCAAAGAAAAGGAAAGAACAAGGAAAAAGTGAATGTGACCCTCTTTAAAAAATTAATTTTTAAAGGAAAACCTAAAAGCTCTCTTTTGTTTATTTTTTTCTCAAAAATTAATATTCAAATCCCCTCAAATGATTAATTTTTGCTAACCCTTATCTAATGCACCAAGTCAACCATTTATGTGTTTGACAGGTGCTAAGAGGCCATTGGAGGGAAAATTTGCTCTTAAAGCTTCTCCCAATGGATGAGTGATAGGTGCTTAGACTAAATGCAGGCGAGGACAGGGCTAGTCTCACCCTGTGCTTGCGCAAGGTCAATCTAAGGTTCTATGAACTCAAGAGAAAGAACGTAAGGTCAAGGCCAGCGGCCATGCTCCCAGGTCAGTGCTCGCCTCGTGCAGGTGCTGGCCAGACTTGGGCAGGTTCACCCTAGACCTGCACATGCTTACCTTAAACTCGCGCGAGGTCAGGACTCCGCGCTTGATTAAGTGAGCTCACGTGTGATCATCTAACCACTAACTCACCTCTGTAACGGCTTAAAATTTTGGACTCTCTCTTGTCTTTCCCTTTTATTAAGCTAATAAATAAATAAATAAAGAGTTTTAGAGTTTCGAGGGCCACAATCTTCCTCTTCTCTTTTTTCCTCACAGTCATACTACACCTTCGCATCACTGCTTTATATAACTCTATTTTCCCAAAATTTCATGATAACATTATGGTTAAGGTGTTGGGAGTCCATGCAAAGCGCATAGACAACTTTGATGTGATCAACAACATCTAATCTCTAATCTAATTTGGATTGACACATAAATTGAAATAAATGTATGGGTTATTGTTACAGAAACTTTTCTTGAATATTTGATATTCAAAATTTATTCCAAATAATTTAGAATTGGATTCTTGATCATCAAATCAAAACTATGTGCATACTACACATCCTAAGAGTTTTAACATGTGCATGTGTGTATGGGTTTTTTCTAAAATGGAAAGAACTAAAATTGTACCAAATATAAATAACACTGGACCATATTGAACTAATTTTCCAGTTCAGTACGGGTCGATAATTCGGTGCCATTTTAGTACTTACACATTAATAGCTGTAAATATATGTATGTTTTTAATTTTATATTTTCGATGATCTTAATTACTTAACACGAGAATAATAAAAAAAATTCATAATATTCTATAAACAATAACACTAATAAAGTTTAACAAATAAAGTAGAACTTGCAAAAGCAATAAGGTTTGCAACCTATAACCTGTTCAAACAAAATAATCAGCACAAAAAGCTACAAAATAATACTACCAAAAGCAGCTTGTTCAACAAAAAATTATAGCATTTTTAATAAATTTTAGGTTGTTCAAACAAAATTACAGCATGTTCAAATAAAATAATCACCATTAATAAATAAATAAATCATATATGAATAAAGTATTCTTTATATATGTTGGACATTATATATTTATATATATATATATATATATATATATATATATATATATATATATATATATATATTAAAATGGGTTATATGGTTTAGTCTTGGATCAATACAATATGGTTCGGTCTTGGTATCATTCTAGTTCGATTATTACTAAAAAATCAGTAATAGTAAAATAATTTTAGCTCGGTACAATTTGATATAAAAAATTTCAGTTATTTTAATTTTTCTATTTTTCAAAACAGTTCTTTAGTTCAGTTCAAGAAAAACTGAAATTTGTGCTCAGTCCTAACAAGTATCTAATAAATGATTATGAGTGTAATGATTATTTTTAATGTGTGAATTGAATAAAATTATTATTAATTACCCTTCAATTATATAAGAAATTATGTTTTTTTTATTTAATTTAGATATAATCAATTATTTATATCTCTTGTGGACTGATTAGATTAAAAGAATAGTAAGTCTTCAAAACTATCTTTATATGATATAAAGTGAAAGTTCTCAATTATCATATAACTCAAAAGTTATATAGTTTAATAAGCTACGCAAATTAAACTAACCTATCAGGACTTATTTATGTTGGTGCTAAAATATTACTATCAATAGTTGCACCAGTTATTTGTTTCATTTTAATGATCATGAGGTAACTATCAATCTTTATTTTAAAAAAATATTCTACTTGTAACAAGTATATAATGACTGCATAAATTTAATGAAGAATTTGTGTCATGTTAATTAAAAGAGGAAGAATTATATAGTTTTAATAAATTTGACCATGCATCAAAACATAAATGAAAATAAATAATTCTTTTTCTTCTTTTAATACTAAAAAACGATCTTTTTTAGCTTACAAGTATGTTAATATATTTTTAAAATATCATGGTTGATATAATAAAGATTTAGTTAGATATATATGTTTTCTATAAAAATAAGAATTTGTGATATACGTGGCCCATCTATAATACTAAAATGAGATTCTTTCATAAATGCTACAAAATATAAAATAATCACAAAAATAACTGCAAAAATTTCTAACAACAAAAATACTTAAAAATTAAATTTTATTTACAAAAATACTTTAAAATAAAATTTTATTTATAAAAATCCAATTTGGTTTTTTTAGACAAAAAAGTATATGTTTGGCATATTTTGAAGTAAAAGTTTATATATTCAGTATAATTTTAACAAATAATGAATTTAAAATACATCAATTTTATGAAATATTGTTACATTTTGTTTGATTTTGTGATATTAATGATGAATAAATAAATAAATCTAAATGATATTTTTCTACTTTAAAGATTTAGAGACGTATTGAAAATATCATATCTGAAAAATTAGATATATTGTTACAATGTAAAATAAGTATATGTTCAGTATATATTGAAGAAGAAAAGTATATGTCTAGTATACTTTTTATGTAAATAACAACAAAAACTATATTTAACCAAAAATAGTATACATTAGGTATACTTTAGGTATCTAAATCTTTTTCAAATAAAATAAAATGCAAACTCAAAAAAATTTGAATGACAACAGGATTACATTTTTCAAATAATAGTATATTTTGAGCATCTGAAATGTTTTAAAATGAAACAATATTCAACTCAAACATTCAATACCAAATGGTATATGTTTACTAAAATATGGTATAAGTTAGTTATCCGTCTGAAATTAATTTTTTTTTAAAGAAAAAGATGAGAAAGTGAAGAATGGGTACTTCTGAAAATAGCAGGTGGTATTTTTAAAAAAAAAATAAAAAAAGAGGGTACTTTAGTAATTATTTTAAAAAATGGATAAATTATGAGATTTTTCCTAATAAAATTAATCTTTTTAGCCCATTTTAAAGATAAGAATCAATATAAAACTAAAAAATAGCATATATTATTCATATTATTAATAAGCCCAATCCAATAAATAATATACCCCATATTTCTTATTTTAAATTTCACATGTTTAAAAAGTAAGGACTACACCAGTACTTAATTTTTTAAACACCGGGTAAAACATTTACCTAGAAGTGACCTATAATAAGAGGTTGATGTGCGTAAAATACACACATCTAAATGGAAATTTTAAGATTGATTTTATAAACATTTGGATGTGTATTGGTCCCAACACTCACCCTATGTGTCTGTTTGTGTGCATTAGGTTCAAAAGAAGTCAAAGAATGATAAAGGAAAGAATTTGAGCATAATTGGACGTCAAAGCTGCCGAAACAAGCTAAGTATGCGTATGAGGAAGCTAAACATGGTCATGTTAGTTTCAACACTGGTCGTGTTCCCAACACGGCCGTGTTGGCTGCATCAAACATCAAAGAAAAAAGAAGTTTTTAGGGAGCACGGCCACAGAGAGTAACACGGGCATAAACACCAGACCGTGTTGGGAACACGGGCACCAACACGGCTGATGTGCGTAAAATACACACATCTAAATGGGGTTTTTAAGATTGATTTTATGGACATTTGGATGTGAATTGGTCTCAACACTCACCCTATGCGTCTGTTTGTGTGCATTAGGTCTAAAAGAAGTCAAAGGATGATAAAGGGAAGAATTTGAGCATAATTGGACGCCGAAGCTGCCAAAATAAGCTAAGTATGAGCATGAGGAAGCTGAACAGGGCCGTGTTGGTTTTAACACTGGCTGTGTTCCCAACACGGGAACCAACACGGCTGTGTTGGGTGTCATCAAACATCAAAGAAAAATAAGTTCTTAGGGAGCACGGCCACAGAGAGTAACACGGCCAGGAACACCAAATCGTGTTCCCAACACGGCCACTAACACGGCCGTGTTGGCGGCGATAGGGGAAATTAGTTAAAAGAAGGAAGAGAGGAAAGAAAGAAAAGAGAGCGGGGGAGAACGTCCCAAACCCTAATTTTTCTCTCCCTAAGGGTTTTCTGAGCTGAAACCAAGGGAAAAGGAGACTTTGAGCAAGGTTTGAATCGGATTCCCTTCAAGGATTGAAGATTGGGCGAGGTTCATTGATTGGTTTTCAAATCGAGCAAGAGGAACAAGAATCGATTCAATTTGAGCAAGAGGAATTGGGGTTGTTTACTCTCATCCAAGGGTGTAATCGGGTTTCTCTACCTTTACTCTTTGTTGTAATTATATTCTTGTGTATTTTGATAATGAACATGATTAGCTAAATTGATTAAATCCATTAGGATTTCTTTACTATGTTGGCTTAGTATTATATTGTTGGATTGTTTGGATTAGTTTTGTATTCTTCTTGCTTTCAGTATTAATAAGATAATGCATTGTTCATGAGATGTTGTGAATTGTGTGTTTAGATTGCTTTATGTGACTGAGAAGTCCATTTGGCAATTGAAAATTTGAATAGCAAGAACTGGTTAATAATCGCTTAGAGATAAGGATAATTAACTAGCCGGATTAAGAATTAACAAAGCTTAATAAAGGCGGATTAAAGCTTAATGCTAATTTAAGAATCAATCGTTAGGAAGAGATTCCAACTTTAGGTTATTAGGTTTAGGAATTCAGTTATCTCGAGAGAGAAACCGAATTATGTTAAGAATTCATCCACGGGTAGCATAATTAGACTCACCAATCCTTTATCTTTTGTTTGATTGCCAACTAGTTTAGGTTCCCTTTGGGTTTGCTTTCTTGTCTTGGTTATTTTATTTATCAATTACTCATGCATCTCCCTTAGAACTTAGCTTGTAGCTATTAGTTAGTTTAGAAATTATTCATCACTCATTTTAGGTTAATATAATAAAGAACAAAGGAGTAACTCTGGGCTTTCACTTTCCCGAGGAATACGACCTTGATACTCGCCATTAGTGCTAGACTGCATCGATAGGTACACTGCCTTAGATTGTAGCTAACACAAGTAGCACACATCAAGTTCTTAGCGCCGTTGCCGGGGAATGTTTGAAAACTATAGTGAAATTTGCTATTTGTTAATTTAGCCATTTTTTTTATTTTTTTTATTTATATTTATTTCTGTTTTGTTTGTACATATTTATTTGGTTAACTTTATGATTCAGATAGTGGATGATAAGGAGGTTCAATGCTAAACTCTTTGTATGACACGTTGGAAAATGGGATCAGGAACCAAGAGAGTGCTAAAAATTGGGATACCCGTGCATCTTTAGGAGCTCGAGTGGAATCATTTTGCAGGCTACCGATCAACTCTCCACTCCTATCCTTTCATCTCAAGATTTTTGTGAATTTTGTTATGGTTTACATTTGAGTAATGATTGTCCATTATATAGTGATGTTGCTCATTGTTCTTATAACTATGAACAGGTGAATTATACGGGAAGTTGGCCAAATGACTCGTATGGAAGCACCTACAATCAAGAGTTGAGCATTTATTCACCCTTTGGATGGAGCTTAAATGGCCAAGAACCACCAGAATTTCAGTAGCCTAATCTTGCACCATCAACTCAAGGTGAAGGGTTAGTGTTAGAGGAGCTGATGATGAGGTTTATTGCAAGTCTTGAGGATAGATTTCAACAAACAGAGAGGATACTTAATGATTAACAAGCCTCGATTAAAAACATAGAGCATCAAGTAGGCTTAATCTTCAAGTTACTAGCTGAAGAGCAATTGGGAACTCCATCAAACGCTACTGAATCCGAGGAACATTTGAGCGTCGTCACTTTGCGTTCAGGTGAGAATTTTTCTGGTTTATCTATTATGTTTGATGATGATGCTTTTGTGCAGGACGACTCTTTGAACATTGAGATAGAACCAGAAAAGGAAGAGGCAAACATAATCCTTCTGAAAGACTACCAACAGGAACGTACAGTTGATGATGCTGAGTTGTAGTTAGAGGAACTTTTGGTGGATTTTCCATAAGTCCCTTCGATGATGGAAGATGAGCACGAGTTATCCAATGAAGAAGTCTTGGAGGAGCTTGAGTTTCTTTCCTGAAGAAATTGCCCAACCGTCGATCCTTCCAATTGGTGAAACTTCAGCTTTCAAATTGGAAGAGCCTCTAGAGCATCATGACTACGTGCAATTATACGAGGAGCGAGTTTTGCCCATCATACTAGCAGCTTGCTTGATAGTCGGGAAGAGGAAATTGACGATTATCCCTCTAAGCGGATACTTGAAGCCATTTGCTTGGAAGAAGGATGGATGGTCGTCGATCACGCCCGTTTGCTTTTCACCATGAGTCCAACTAAGAAGACTCATCACATCAAAAAGAAGTGCTTTTGGGAGGCACCCCAAATTCTATTTTTCAATTTTAATACTTTACCCTTTCATTGTGAACTTAGTTTGATTAGATTTTACAGTTTTTTTTTTTGAAAAGTTTTATTTATGTTGAGTATATGAGTTGAGGACTTATTGGTTGTGCAAGTGACAAAGAGTGAGAAAGTGCTGAGAATCGCAAGTTTTGCATTTCCTGGAGATCAACATGGGCGTGTTCAAGACCGTGTTCATTAACACAAACCGTGTTCTAATTGAAGAAAATCAAATTAAGATGAACACGTTCACAGAAGGCCACACGGGCATTTATGCCCGACCGTGCCCCCAACATGTTCCCATGTTCCAGAAACACGAGCACATTTAAATTCGCTTAACACGGCCCGATATCTAGATCGTGTTCATGAACACGGCTCCTGTTGGTGAACACGGGCATGTTCCGTACACTCCCTATATATACCACTTCATTTCGAAATGGCCAAAAATTTTGCTCTCTCCCTTTAGTTTTAGCAATTCTCTCATCTCTTACTCTCTCACTTCTTATTTCTCACCTTGAAGGCTTTGGATATTGCGTTTGTCAAGTAAGTACCCTCCAACTTCATTTTCCATATTTTTTATTTTGATATTAGTTCGAATTTATGTTTTCTTTGTGTTCAAATTTGTGTTTCAATTTTTTTTAGTTTATTTCCTTATTTTATTATTTGGTGCATGTATTTACATTCATGTTTGTGCTTAATTTTCTTTTATTTTCTTTAATTTAGTTTATATACCTAACTTGCTCATATTTTCTGTTTTTCATTTCTACCATTATTCATGATTGTGATTAATTCTTTATTTTCCTCTTTATTATTATTGTTGGCAGCTAAACAATAGGCTCTGTCATATATAGTCGACTCTGTTGTATCTGTTTTATATTAGCATGTTGGTTTGCCTTGTGATGGTTTATGGCGAAGTTAAACTCCATGTGGATGAATTGAAAATTTAATTGGTTAGCATTGGTTGGCAGTGTTGTGGATTGAATTTTCTTTGCAGGACATTGAGCGGTTTAATTTTATCAAGTTAAATCGTTCGATTTGTCCATTTTATGCCGTTATGCTGCCAGAATTTTGTTGATCCTCAGTACTAAAAATTTCTTTTTCAGGTACCATGTCCACCAGACGAGGATCAGGAGTTTACAAAAGGAGGCGGACCGATGGTTCCTCTTTCTCTCGATCGTCAAGCGCTGCGCTGACTAATTCAGGCCAAATTAGACCACCGCAGTGCCATCGATTCCTACTTTTCCAAGGCTAGCCCACCTTTGAGCAGAGATATCAATCAATGAGGCACAAAGATTTGGCAAAGGCGTGGGATAGGTAGCGGCATTGGAGACCGTCGGACTTGCGGTGTATGGAAATATCTTGAGCCCCATTTCGGCATTTCTTTAAGATAGTTGAACCAACATATAGGGAGTTGAATGTGGAGTTTGCCGGCACTTTCTTCTTCAGCAGAGCCGATTCGGGACTTCGAATAGCAGGATGTGATCGATTTCGGACTAGCGAGCGGACTTTCATGATGAGTGTGCGGCAGTTTGGGGTACACTTAGGCTTGTGGTCTGACGAGGATGTAGTTGGGGAGGTTTACAATCATTGTATACACACTCCTGGTGTGTCATGTGTGGATGTGGGTTACGATGACTTTGAGGTGGTGATGCCGGCCGGTCCGTCTAACTTGCTGAGGGCTGCGGTACTTGCATGCATTATCTTGGCTAGGACCATCACTTTGGTAGGGGAGATAGCGGTGGTGTAAGTTGTAGGACTGTTTATACTTTCTGACATGCATGACCTTAGGTCGTCGACATGGGATGTTGTTGGCAGACGGATCGGTGCCTGCAACAACTCAAAGAAGGTATTTTTACATTTTGGGACTTACATTACTCGGCTGGCTAGGAGCTTAGGAGTTTTGGAGGAGGCGATACCACATTTGATAAAGTTGGGGGTGATGGAGACTTTGGGACTTCCCCAGTTGATTAGTATGGGGATGGTGACTCGTGGCGGTCCGCTAGGACCGAGTTTAGGCGAGGAATGCTCTCTTGGTAGCACTCGGAGAGAGCGACTGCGCCCACGAGCCCATGGTACATAGGATGTCCCACCTTCTTCAATATTTGAGTCTTCCTCCAGGACCATCTACTTGACTCATACGGTTCTTCAATTTGTTTTAGGAGTCTCCCAATTGAGTTTAGAGAGCTGCAGCTTACAGTGTAGAGGTTGGCAGAGGAGTAGCATCAGCATTTCTTTCGACAAGAGGCTTTTCAGTAGGGACCTTTTTACCGTGAAATTTGAGTTTGAGCCGGATGATGGCTTAGTTTGAGAGGCAAAGGGCTATGCTTGAGGCCACGATTGAGTAGGGAGGTAGGTTAGAGGCCTCTATGGCCAATGACATGTTTGATGATATTTTGCTATAGACTTTGCACTGCACGTCCACGGGCCGGGTTCCAAAGCGAGCCATTTGACATCCTACAGCGGATGATCCAGTTGACCCTCCTTCTCCGTGACACCCTTACAGCTGTGAGCCTCTATTGGCGTTGCTCCTGTGATCCACCGGCTCGCATATGACACTACTTCTATCCTCGAGGAAGCGTACTCCTCCACCATAGACCCGATAGCATACGATATACTGGCGATGCACCTATTTTCACTCCGAAGCTATAGTCAGGGCAGTATTAGTTTCTTTTTCCTTTTTCATTTCTTATATTTTGTACACTGAGGACAGTGTGTCCTTTAAGTGTGGGGTGGTGATATTTATATACACTTCTTTTCATGTTTTTATTATTTTGTATATGAAATTCAGATCCTTTTCTAGTGTATATATCGCATTTCATTTATCCCATCTCAGTTATTTGTTTATTTTTTTATGCAATTTTTTGTAAAATTTTAAAATTTTTTCACTTTGTTTCAATGCTCTTACTGTTGACTTGCTTTTGAAATCCTGTTTATGTCCATGTGATCGGGTAAAACCGATAGTGTTGAGTTTTGCGGAAGAATGTAAGATAATTAGTTTGAGTTCTGCACTAAGTTGCTTTGGTTTATTTAATTCTGTTTTAATGATTTTTGTTTGGAACCTACTCAAAAGCACACTTGTGAGAAATTGAGCCTAAATTGTAAGCATACACTTTATATACTTGTATTTATTTCTTGTTGAGAGTGCCAATTACTGTCTTTACTTTTAGAACTTGCTCGGTAATGCTTATGAGGGCCACAAGGAGAGTTTAACACTTTGGTATGATAGAGGCACTTAGGTTTTTCATTCTAGCCAAATAGCCTTCATTCGTTTATTGATTCTGTAGATAACCCCCTCTTTCACCATTTTTTTATCATATTTCATTGCCACTTAGTTTTATTCTGCTTTGGGTTATGATTCTGCACATGAGTTGTTTTTATTGGGAATTTTTGTCTTGGGAATAGTGTGGAATCTTATAGCAGCTTTTTTCAATCCAAAAGAAATTCACTCTATTATGTGAATGTTCTTCCCTTATGAAAAAAAAATTAAAAAAAAATAAATAGAAGAATAAGAGGGAAAGGTGATGAAAAGAAAGTAAGTGAGCTAAACATTTTGACTTGATTCCTATTTCCTACCTTGGACTACTGTCCATTGTTTACCTATTGTGATCATTGTGGCTTGTGTGCAGGTCATGTACTTCATTGCAGAACACCATAGGTTCAACTCTTACCAAATTTACCTACCCCTACCTAATCCCCATTACAACCCTTATAAAGACCTCATGACATGGTTGTTGACTCTTTATAAGTGGTAGGAGTAGGATTTAAGAATAAGCATATAGTAAGTAAGGCAGTAGTTGATGCATTGAGCGATTAAACACTACCCTTTAAACACTTTGAGTGATTTAGAGTGAATCTGGTGAGGAGTTGGTTCTGAATAATTTTGTTGAGATAGTATTTTGCAAATTATTGGCATCTTGGTTGTGATACTTGAATCGATTGCTTCGTTTCTTTTTGTTTGACTTACGCTTATTAAGGATATGTGCAGGAGCTCTCTAGCTTGTATGTCGGTTTAAATGTTGTTCCTTAGTGGTTTATTTTCCTTATTTTACTTTTGATTGCTTGAGGACAAGCAATGAGCTAAGTGTGGGGTTATTTGATGTGCGTAAAATACACACATCTAAATGGGATTTTTAAGATTGATTTTATGGACATTTGGATGTGAATTGGTCCCAACACTCACCCTATACGTCTATTTATGTGCATTAGGTTCAAAAGAAGTCAAAGAATGATAAAGGGAAAAATTGGAGCATAATTGGACGTCAAAGCTGCCGAAACAAGCTAAGTATCATGGGAAGGCGAACATGGCGTGTTGGTTTCAACAGCGTGTTCTAACATGGGCACCAACACGGCCTTGTTTGGTGCATCAAAGAAAAAAGAAGTTTTTAGGGAGCACGGCCACAAAGAGTAACACGGGCATAAACACCATTCCGTGTTGGGAACACGGGCACCAACACGGTCGTGTTGGCTGGCGATAGGGGGAATTAATTAAAAGAAAGAAGAGAGGAAAGAAAAAAGGAGAGCGGGGGAGAACGTCCCAAACCCTAATATTTCTCTCTCTAAGGGTTTTTTGAGCTAGAACCAAGGGAAAAGGAGACTTGGATCAAGGTTTCAATTGGATTTCCTTCAAAGATTGAAGATTGGGCGAGGTTCGTTGATTGGTTTTCAAATCGAGCAAGAGGAACAAGAATCGATTCAATTCGAGTAAGAGGAATTGCGGTTGTTTACTCTCATCCAAGGGTGTAATCGGGTTTCTCTACCTTTACTCATTGTTGTAATTGAATTCTTGTAGATTTTGATAATGAATATGATTAGCTAGATTGATTAAATCCATTGGGATTTCTTTACTATGCTGGCTTAATGTTATATTGTTGGATTGTTTGAATTAGTTTTGTATTCTTCTTGCTTTCAGTATTAATAAGATAATGCATTATTCATGAGACGTTATGAATTGTGGTGTTTAGATTGCTTTATGTGATTGAGAAGTCCATTTAGCAATTAGAAATTTGAATAGCAAGAACTGGTTAATAATCGCTTAGAGATAAGGATAATTAACTAGCCGGATTAAGAATTAACAAAACTTAATAGAGGCGGATTAAAGCTTAATGCTAATTTAAGAATCAATCGTTAGGAAGAGATTCCAACTTTAGGTTATTAGGTTTAGGAATTCAGTTATCTCGAGAGAGAAACCGAATTCGGTTAAGAATTCATCCACGGGTAGCATAATTAGACTCACCAATCCTTTATCTTTTGTTTGATTGCCAACTAGTTTAGGTTCCCTTTGGGTTTGCTTTCCTGTCTTGGTTATTTTATTTATCAATTACTCCTGCATCTCCCTTAGAACTTAGCTTGTAGCTATTAGTTAGTTTAGAAATTATTCATCACTCATTTTAGGTTAATATAACAAAGAACAAAGGAGTAACTCTGGGTTTTCACTTTCCCGAGGAATACGACCTTGATACTTGCCATTAGTGCTAGACTGCATCGATAAGTACACTGCCTTAGATTCTAGCTAAAAAAAATGCAAAACTTGCGATCCTCAGCACTTTTCTCACCTGCACAACCAATAAGTCCTCAACTCATACACTCAACATAAATAAAACTTACCAAAAATAAACTGTAAAATCTAATCAAACTAAATTCACAATGAAAAGGTAAAGTATTAAAATTGAAAAATAGAATTTGGGGTGCCTCCCAAAAGCGGTTGATGTGTGCTACTTGTGTTAGCTACAATCTAAGGCAGTGTATCTATCGATGAAAGGGTAAAGTATTAAAATTGAAAAATAGAATCTTCGGAGCCAACCAAGATTGGACTGCCTTGACCTTCTCGGGATCTACATGCACCCCCTCTCCTGTTACAATATATCCTAGGAATACAATACTAGGAGTCATGAAAGTACATTTTTCTAGCTTCCCATACAACTTCTACCCTCTCACCCTATCAAACAACATCCTCAAATGAATTAAATGCTCCTCATTGTTTTTACTATATACAAGAATGTCATCTAAGTAAACAACAACAAATTTATTCAGAAAAGGATGGAGAACTTCGTTCATCAATCTCATAAAAGAGCTTGGGGCATTGCAAAGCCCGAATGGCATCACTAACCACTCGTATAACCCTTGTTTTGTTTTGAAGGTCGTCTTCCACTCATCTCCTTCCCTAATTCTCATTTGGTGGTATCCACTCCTTAAATCTATTTTGGAAAAGATTAAGGCACCACTCAACTCATCTAGCATGTCTTGCAATCTAGGCATAGGGAATCTATATTTGATTATGATTTTTTTTATGGAATGGCTATCAACACATATTCTCCAAGTACCATCTTTTTCTGGTACTAAGAGAGCGGGAATGGCACAAAGACTCATGCTCTCTCTCATATAGCCCCTTTGAATTAATTCATCAATTTGCCTTTGAAGTTCCTTAGTTTCTTTCGGATTGCATCTATAGGCTGCCTTGTTGGGTAAGGATGCCCCCGGAATTAAATCGATGGTATGCTCAATGCCTCTAAGTGGTGGAAGGCCTTTTGTAAGTCATCCAGAAAAACATCTTTGTACTCTTCTAATAACTCATTAAGGGATGATGAGTTATCACAAGAAGTACCATTTTCTTCTTTGGCCCTTACAACCAAAGCATACCCACCCCTCATTTCTTCCACTAAATTTTCAAATTCATTACAAGTTACAAGGAAGTTGCTTTTCTCTTTTTCTTTCTTAGCAACTTTGGGAGGTAAAGGCAACAATCTAACTTTTCTGCCTTCTTTGGTAGTTACAACATATACATTTGATTTACCTTTGTATTATGTATCATGGTCAAACTGCCAAGGTCTCCCAAGAAATAAGTGACACGCATCCATTGGAAGAATATCACACCATCTTTCATCTTCAAACCCGCCTATGGAGTAGGCAACCAAGGCTTGCTTCTTGACTCGAACCCTGGGTTCCATCATTCAACCAATTAAGTTTATATGGCTCATTATGATCCCTAGTTTGAAGCTTTAACTTACTCACAGCTTCGTATGAGATCACATCTGTTTGGGCACCACCATCAACTATAACATTACAAGTCTTCTCTTCAACCTTGCATCTAGTATGAAACATATTGTTTCTTTGCCTTAAGTCACTCTTAGGCTCACTATACAAGATTCTCCTCACAACTCCAATCATGTTGCTCTCACTGTCTGGTGGTATATCCTCATCACACTCATCGTCGAAGTTATCACATTCATCCTCATCCGTAATGAAGTGATAGAGTTTCTCTTCCTCATCCATTAAAGCACATTGAGTTGCAGTCAGAACATTTTTGCTAGGACATTCGGATGCAATATGCCCCCTTCCATGACATCTAAAACACTTTCTTCTTATAGTATATTCATTTTGAGAAACTACAACCTTTTCTTTCCCTTTGTCAAACTTACTTGGACTAGAGGATGATGGTTTGTGTTGTAAAGTACTCCCCTTAGTGTAAGAAGAGTTAAATCTCGAAGGATTCTTGAAGCCAAAGGATGGCTTAGGCTTTTCTTCCTTCAATTGCATCTCGTATTTCATGGCCAATTTGCAAACATCATTGAAAGTAGAGTAGTGAGTAACCTCCACCTTCACTGCCAATTCCACGAAAGTCCCTTTATAAATCTTGCGATTTTAAAGGTTTCTTTCTCATACAAATCCTGAAATCAAACACAATTTCAAATTCTTTCACATACTCCTCTACACTCATGTTGTCTTATGAAAGATGGGTTAGCTTAAGGTACTGCTCTTGTTCATATTCTTTACTCACCCATTTGTCTCTCATTTTTTCTTTAGTCTTCCCACGAATCGAGTTTCTCTTTCCCTTCCCTTCTTCTTTATGACTTAAGATTTTCATACCATAGGACAGTAAGACTTTTCAGTTTTAAAATGGCCAGTTTAAACCTCCTCCTATCATCATAGCCTTTATACTCAAATACGATTTCAATTTGCCTTACCCAATCAAGGAAAGACTCACTATCATGACCACCATCAAAATCAGGTAGATCAATCTTAAGGCCTCTATCATCATCATTCCTGGGGCCGGTTTCATCATTTCAAGGAAACTCAGTTTCTAGTTGCTTGTAAAGCCATATCGGTATGGCATTCATCCTCACCTCCTTTTTATACTCCTCATTCTCCTCTTGAAATTTCTCCATATTCTCAAGTTTTGTGTGATGATCTATAACATTCTAGCAAGTTCCTCCCAACCATGATTTCACTTTTTACTAGTTAATTATAGCTATAAGAGATGATTCGCGAATCTTTAAGCAACTAATAAAGAAACAAAAATTGACTTTGAGACTCGAGCACAAATTCAAACAATTTCATAAGAAAGAACTGTTTGAAGAAAACTCCTCAAAGCTTTTGGGCAGGAGTAATCTTGGTTTAAATCTGCCCCTCGGTTTGATCCGTTTTCGTATTGTCACGAAAATTTTCTTCTCCTAGCTCGATACATGTGTAATGATGTAAATCATGTGAAGTTCAAACCTCAAGCAAAAGTGGCAAGAAGACAAAATCAAATTCCAATGTCACTTGCCATTATTGCATGAGAGTTGGATATATCAATATAAATGTCAACAAAGGAAAATGCCTTTCTTTGTAGATGGATCTTCCAAAGCTAAATTCAAAGGACCCAGCCTTGTTTGGGTACCTAAAATCAAGTTATTTAATTCTTTTTATAGGTGTGTCTTAAATCCTGGCAAAATCTTTGGCATGTTGATAGTGGATGCTTAAGGCATATGTCGGTTGACAAAAGCCTTTTTGTAAATGTCAAGAATTATGATGAAGGCAAAGTCACATTGATGTCGTAGAATACACACATCTAAATGGGGTTTTAAGGCTGATTTTATGTACATTTGGATGTGAATTGGTCCCAACACTCACCCTGTCGTCATTTGTGTGCATTAGGTCCAAAAGAAGTCAAAGAGTGATAAAAGGAAGAATTGGGCGAATTGGATGTCAAAGTTGCCAAAACAAGTCAAGTTCACGCATGAGAGCTGAACATGGCGTGTTGGTTTTAACCTTGGCCGTGTTCCTGACATTAAAGCAATGGTATTTCTAACAGGCACCAACAGGCCTTGTTGGGTGCATTTGACAGCGGAAAAGAAGTGTTAAGGAGCACAACCATAGAGTAACACGACCATCGTACGGGTAGTATTCGACCGCCCGCAATACCGACCGTGTTCCCAACACGGGCATCAACTCTGGCCATGTTCGCTGCGGTGGACGAATTAATTAAAAGAAAGAAAAGAGGAAGCGAGAAAGGGGTGAGTCGTCTCGAACACTATTCTTTTCTCTCTTTAAGGGTTTCTGAAATGGAACTAAGGAAAAAGGAGACTTGGACCAAGGTTTCAATT